>NC_137888.1:55625518-56262313 GCF_963455335.1 Martes martes
CCGTGTCGGGCTCTCTGCTCAGTGGGGAGCCTGCTTCCTCCTCTCTCTCTTTGCCTGCCTCTCTGCCTACTTGTGATCTCTGTCTGTCAAATAAATAAATAAATAAATAAATAAATAAATAAATCTTTGAAAAAAAAAGAAAGAAACTGAGGACAGAGGAACATTGACACAGTGGGGTTAGCCCTTCTGATATCAGGAAAGAAGACTACAGTGTGTAGGCTGAGTACACTGAAATCTTTAGAATCGGATTCATTTGTTACATAGATGATTCGTTTAACTGACATTTTCCACATCACACAGCTCTCAAGTAGGAAATCATAGCTTGAAAAAACCTTCTTCCCTTCCTCTCTCCCTCCTCCCATTTTTCATTTAAGAATGTAGCCTATTCATCTGCCCTTCCCTGGAGCTCTCTATGTGTCATAAGAAAACAGCCATCTTTAAAGTTTGACTTTATATTTAAAAAAAGTTTTCTCTGTTGTGGAACAGAAGTTTTACTTTTTTGTCTAGAACTTAATTTGAAGTAAATAGGGAAAAGATCTCATTATCCATTTTCCTAATGGGAATGCTGAAGCCAAACATGATGAAGAACCTTCCCCCAAGTAATTACATTTATGAGCATAGTCCTCAAATCATTTATTGATTTTCTTAAAATAGTAATTTATACACATTGCAACTGGTTCCCTGGTCAGAGAATTAAAAGTGCAAGTGTCATGATTTGATTAAAAAACAAAACAAAAACCCTGTCTTCAGCATTTAGGTCAAGAACTGCCTTCTCCTATAATAAACCCAGCAAATGTGAATACTACTCTTTTAAGTCTTTGTTCTGTGGGGAGGGGCTTTCCATATGTTACCATAGGTCAACTCTCATAATCACTGTGCAAGTATCATGATTTTTATTTCACAAGGGAATTTAGGCTTAGAGAAGTTAAATGATTAAGCTACACAGTTAATTCATGGCGGATGCCAGATTCACGTGCAAATTCTACCTCCAGCTCTTCTGAGAACAATATCCTTCTTTCTACTACGCAAACTGTCCACACTGGCACTGCTGTGCTAGATGTGGAACGTGTAGCAATGGGACAGGCAAAGGAGCACACAGCAAGAACACCTCCAGAGAAAGGAACAAGGCCAGTATCACAGCCATTGGTTCTACAAGAACAGGCCAGGAGTAAGGGAGCTGGGTGACTCTATGTATGTAAACAGAACCAAACTAAGAAATAAGCAGAGGCTTTCTATAACAGTTTCTAGTTGTGGTGAGGATAGAGAGAAGTTCTAAACTCATATGTTTCACCTCCAGAAGGCACTCATCAGAATCAAACTGCCCCATTCCACACAAAGAAAATATATGGAAAATACATGTATTTGGAAAGTATTTCACAAAGTAAATAAACCGGTCCTTAAAGTTGACCCATAGTGGGACAATATGAAGGTTCATGCCATATTATTAACCTGCGATCAGATCACATGAAGTCCAAGTATGTCTTCTGGTTTTAGACAGGGGAAGCAAACTGACTTTCACCCCTTTCTCTAAGCATTGTTCCAGCTCTTACTTTTCACTCCACGCCTAGTAACCACAAGCGATTTGTCTTGAAGGTTTTTGGTTGGTTGCTTTGGTTTGGATTTTTTAGATAAGAGCTCTTAAGCTTACATTTTCTTCCCCTTGACTGAGTCAGCCCCTCCAACCCCTCCATGTTTGCTTTCTGTACAATCTATAGAAGGAATGGCTCTTCTCGGTCATTCAGCCACACCCCACCACCACCACCATCCTGTTCTTTGGAGAGTCTGTATTTCTAGATATAGTTTTAGTTTATTTTATAAGAACTTCTTCTTAATTTTATCTACTCACTTTGGCTTAAGATTGATTGATACTCTCAAGAAAATAAGTAGTGAGAATAAACTGGGAAATATCTAGGTTAGAGAAAAATATCATGGCCTATAACTAGATTTGTTGGGCACTCTGAGTGTTTCAGGAAAACCATCTATTTTCCTGTCCACATGGCATCATTTGTCATGGCACTAGAGTTGGAAGACCCATCAACACACACAGGTAATGACCCAGAAGGGGTTACTATTGAATCATATAAAACATTGCCTCTCGTGAGTTACAAATTTCTCTCTCCACAAAATCAAAAGCTAATAAAAGATCTGCCAGCTCCAAAGTGTGCCCCAGGGAATTACATGGTAGTGCATGTGAGCATGTATGTGGGTGTATGTTAGCATGCTGCGAGCAGGTTAAAACAGACTGAACTTAAATTTGAGTAATACTAGTTCCTGTTTACTTTGAGAAGTACTCAACACGCCAGCAACTATAACGTCAATAAAGCCAAAGTTCTCTGAGTTGAAAGTTCATTTACGAAAGCATTTCATTAACAGTTTACTAAGATGATGGGGTTTGGGTGTTTGTCCCGAAGTTCAGGGTCTCTTTCTTTTTTCCAGCTGACTTCCATTGACTCTCTGCCCTCTTTTTACTTCCCTGTTCCCTTTTCCCACAGCTTTTCACCTTTTTAACTTTTGTTTTTGTAACTTCCCTTATTTTGTCTCTGCTTCCTTTGACTAATTTTCCTGATTTCTCCCTTCTCTTTTTTTCTTCAAACCCAATTTCTTCTCATTCTCTCTCTCATTAACATTTATCTGAATTGCAGCAAAGTGAGAGAATCTATGATACTAAATATAACTCTTCTGTCTTCCATCATAAATTTTTGGATCAGTGACCAAAATTTAGAGTAGGAAGAAAAAAATAACTATTTCATATTTTATAACAAAAATTACTTACTTAATGCAGAGAATAAAATACTAAACTTTAAAGATTGTATTTATTTCAGAGAGAGAGAAAGAGAGAGCACCAGCTGGGTGAGGGGCAGCGGGAGAAGCAGGCTCTCCACTGAGCAGAGAGCCCGACGTGGGGCTCGATCGCGGGACCCTGAGATCATGACCTGAGCCGAAGGCAGATGCTTAACCAACTGAGCCATCCAGACCCCCTAAAATATTTAACTTTAAACATACAAACCTAAACATGAGTATTTTAATTACTCACAAAGTTATAACATTTCTCCTACACTTAGATCTTTGAAAATTTTACCATATTGCCAAGATGTCTGTATAAACTGTTCTCCTGATCCTCTTTTGTCCTTAATTCCTAGTGACTATTTAGACTTTGGTTTAATACTTCATCTATGTGTCTGGGCAGTTACTTCATCTTTTTTCTAAAGACATAAACATTTTAAGGGAAGGGACTAAGACTTGGGCCAATAAAAATAGTAAATAATAAATGTTATTCTTTCATTGCTTATGCTGAGTGCTAAGTGCTTTGCTTTCAGCATCCCATCTCTGAGTATTTTGGAACTTGTGGCAGGACCGTCATGCATATTCTCCAACTTGGCACCAGGCATCAGGTACCACTGCAGAGAGCAGTATCATCCAGCCTCTAAGGGAAATAGCTAGCTGTGGTCCAATCTATGGATTTGTTGGGCATTTCTGTGAAGTCACGGTGGTGGCTTTTCAGGGACGACAAGCTCTTGCTGGTTGGAGCACCCTGTCTGTGCTGTACTTTTTTGTTTCCCTGTTTCTTATGGATGCTCTGAGACAACAGACCTGTTGGATTGTCTGCACCACCTTTGGATACATAGAACTCTATCCCCCGCCCCTGCCCGTAACCACTTCTAGGCCTGCTTTCAATCAAGTTGAAAAATAAACCAAAGATGAGCATGGAAGACAATCAGTTCCATTTATTACTGAGAAAGACCAATTTGGAAGACATAGATAAGATATAAAGGGCCTCATGACTGGACCCCAGGATTTGGCAAATTTCATATCAACTTGCAGGTTGCAGAACCAGAAGAGAAAACGTCATCACAGAAGGCAGCTAACTCTCAGGGGGAAGAAGGAAGAGCTAGCTGGACATGCCAAGCAATGCCTCTTGGACTTACCAGTTGCATGGCGGCATTCCCCCTTCTGAGAGGCAGAGGCTACAAAGGGGAGAAGGGTGGCCTGAGGTTACTTCAAATGAGCTCCTTCTACAGGGAAAAAAACAGGACTCTGCCATCAGGCTCTGTCCTTCAGTTCCATATCATGCATTTTACATCAGGCTTTCTGATCTTTTTAGCATGTAGGTTCCTACCCTAAAGATCATCTTCATGGTCATGTGCACAGTATAAAGACTATTCAGTTATTTCTCCACTATCACATTTAAAGACTCTTTTTCAGCCTTCCCTGGGTGATGGCAAAATAGGGAATCCTTCCATTTCTAACTGTACAGCTAATGTCGCCAGCATACAGCTCCTCAGCCCATGATGGGCACCCATCTCTGTGCATAAATGAATACATTTTTATTTGTACTGCTTTAATTATTGACTAGGTCTACTTTGACTTCTCTTTCACTTATTTCTGTCTATCTCAGTGCTGAATTTCTCAGCGTGTAAGCTCCCTAGCAGTACTAGGAGCTGTACCCACTTAGCATATTCTATATGCTTCTGATGCCCTAATCCCATGCAGAGAAAGTAAGTTTCAATTAATGACCTACTGGTTATGAATACATTCCAGTTAAAAATGTTAGAGCTGCAAGAGATCTTAGGTGGCTTCATACAATCAGGCCCCATTTTACAGAACAGGAAATGGAGGGACAGGAGCAACCAACAAATGACACAACTAATCACTGTCGCGGGTAGGATAAGACTCCCCATCTCTATCCTTCTTGGTTTGTGTGGCAAGAGCTGTGCTCTCCAATATCTCCATACTCTGAAGTGTCTGCCTTATTTCAACAGTACAGAATTTTCTGCAGAGGATATTTGAGACATGTTTAGATAGCAGAACTAAGCTTGACAGATCCTATTAAAACTGCTATGATATGGGATGAAAGGAAGGAGGGTGTGTAGGGAATTGGAAAGAAAAAGAAGATATTTTTATAGCTTATGATTTAAAAGTTTAAAAAAGGCATTAACCTGGCTGATACTGCTTACATTAAAAAAAATTAAAAACCAACAAAGTAATAAAACTCAGGGTTCAGTTTTCAAACCCCAGCAGTATTATAGAGGCTTACAAACACAAACTGTGATCTTGCTCTCATCAACTTTCAAGGTTGATCAGGCAGAATGAAAAAGGGAGGAGAAATTTCTCAAGCAGAGAGGATAATAGCATGCCCTTCTGTATTACTTGCATTTTATTTCCGGCTCTGCCAATGACTTACTGCATGACCTTGAGTGAGTCATTTCATCTCTGTGTGTCAATTTTCTCATTTGTAAAGTAGGATAATAAATACTACTTTCTGTCTCTCTCGTGGGTGATGCTATTATCACCATCAATTAATATTTATTGGATGTCTGTTGGGTGCATAAAGCTGAGGTAGGTGCTTTGTTCAGGGGCAAGGGTGGGGGCGTGGGGGACATTGTATCACTGAAACATCTTCCATGAGCAAAAAGAGAGAAGATTTACAAAAGACAGAATTATTAGAGCTTAAAATAGCTATGGTTTATATTTTAAAGCTTCTCTGCCAAGATTTATGTAACAGCATTTTTTTTCCCCGCAGTGATTAGACAAGGCACCAGGACAATCATGGTGCAGAATATTGGTTTTACTTTTGGAAGATTTCAAGTAACACTATCTTAAGTGGTTAATGTGCACTTGCAAATTATATCTTAAGCATAATTTTTGTAGAAACATTTATTAAAGGGGTGCCTGGGTGGCCGGTGGGTTAAGCGACCAACTCAGCTGATTTCAGCTCAGGTTGTGATCTCAGGTCATGGGACTGATTCTGTGTCAGGCTCTGTGCTAAGTGAGGAGTCTGCTTGGGCTCCTCTCTCCCTCTCCCTCTGTACCTCCCCCTGCTCAAGTTCTCTTGCTCTCTCTCTCAAATAAATAAATCTTTTAAAAAAAAGAGAAACACTGATTAGATATTGATGCTGGATATCCTTTGCCTAAATAATCTCTTTGTTTTGAAAACCTCCCACTCCTCCTTTTATTTTTAAACAGAAAAGTGTTTAAAAGTGTTAACACTGTAACTGACACCTTTTCTTCAAAGAGAATGAAGAGAAATCTGAGAAGTCACCTATGAACACATCTCAGTTAAAACCAGAACTTCAGGGGCACCTGGGTGGCTCAGTGGGTTAAAGCCTCTGCCTTCGGCTCAGGTCATGATCCCAGGGTCCTGGGATCGAGCCCCACATCAGGCTCTCCACTCAGCGGGGAGCCTGCTTCTGCCTCTCTCTCTGCCTGCCTCTGCCTGCTTGTGATCTCTGTCTGTCAAATAAATAAATAAAATCTTCAAAAAAAAAAAAAAAGAATTAATCACTCCCCCTTCAAATGGTCTGGTCACAGTATGTTTCCTTATAATTATTTATGAGCTCTGAATATAATGGGAGTTTCTTGTTTTTTGTTTATCTTTCTACGCAATGATGATTATCAGAACAGGGATGAGGGTGAGGCGAGGGGAGATCTTATGGCACAAAACTTGTGTAAGGTTGACAGCAGGTTTCTATCTTCTATTTGTGGACTTACTTGCTTTATCTGTGTCTCAGCTCTGGTGATTAGCAGTTTATGCTGACATCAATAGGCATTCATAATGCAGCATATTAGTTATCTACTATGACCTAACAATATCCCCAAACAGTAGCAACTTAGAACAAGACATATCTTACAGTTTCTGAGGAATTTGGGAGTGGCTTAAGTCAGTAATTCTGACTCAGGAACTCTCATGAGATTATAGTAAAAATGTTGGTGAGGGCTGTTATGATCTGAAGGTTTAACTGGGATGAAAGCATCAGGTTCCCAGGTGGTTCGTTTGTGTGGCTGTTGATGGAACGCTTCAGTTCCTTGAGAGGTGGGCCTCTCTTCACGGCTACTTGAGCATCCTCAGAACATGGCAGCAGTCTTCCATTAGAGCAAGTGATCCAAGAAAGGTGTGAGGCAGAAGCTCTAATACCTTTTACGTGCTCGCCACAGAAAGTACACACTGTCATTTCCACAGTATCCTGTGGTCACACAGGTCCACACTCCTAAATGAAGGAAGACCACAGAGGATCTGAATACTAAGAAGGCAGTGGTCTTTGGGGAACATCTTAGAGGATGGCTTCCACAGGAATGCTGGCTTTATTGTACTGAATCAGATGACCTTGAAGCAGGCCAATATTACTTCTAGCATCTGTTACTAATATCTACTGAAAAGTTGACTTTTGTCTTTTATTTTTAAATCATGAATGACTAAAATTGCTAACTTCCTATTAATAGAGAATGTGTCTGAGTCCTCTTTCTGCTTCATCACTAGTAGTATTTTGCACTAGATGCGGCCTGATTGATGTGTGGTATCCACAGAGGTTGTCACTTTCAGAAGGTAGGCAGTAAGAACTAGAGCTTAGTGAGGTAACAAATTTAACTGGACGTAATAGAACTAATAACTAAAATTCTGCTTAGTGCTCAAGGTCAAGCTTGGAAAAGCATGAGATTATAAGGAATGTGTAATTAATGATTGTCTCTTTTCTATAAATGCATAAGGCTTTTTTAATTATTATTACTTTTCTTTGGCACCAAGCATTCCCATCTCTTAGACATAATGTTGCACAATGCCTCTAAAGGGTGAATTCCATCTCCCCTTCCAACTAGCTAGGTGGCCTTGAACATATTATTTAACTTTTCTCTGAGGTAGTTACCTTGTCTGCAAAATGAGGTGACTGACAGGTGCTACTTCTTAGGTTTGTTGTATTAAATAAGGTAATTCAGGTAAAGTATTTTTTAGTGCAATGCTCAGTAAATGTTAACTATCATTATTATTTGTGTGTGACATCAATACATACACAAGCACGCGCACGCACACACAAATAATCTAGTTACCTCTAACCATTGTCTTCAGACATTCGTTTTAAGGATTCCCAGTCCCACATCACTTCTCCAGCTTAAAATGTAAAGTTTTGCTCCTTCTCCTATCCTGCTAAATTTAATCTTTTCTTTAAGGAATAGGTTCAGCAATTTTCCTGACCATGAAAATGTCTGCTTGTTGGTGATTCATAGACCTGTACTCCTGGGGCAAATAATACATTGTATGTTAATAAAATTTTTAAAAAAGAAAGAAAAAAGAAAATGTCTGCTCGTGCCCCAGAGCCTCAAAGCTCAATAACGACACCTTTTCCTAAACTCTCTTAGCACAATCAAATCCTATGTTGCCTTGTTTTATTTTTAATCTTGGACCCCTCATATCCCTCCCCTACAGAGGAGAGGTTTCATGTCTTGTAGTTCACTATAACTCTGGTTAATAGAGTCCTGTTATGTTGAGGCTGTAGAGTACCTAACATAACATTTGTAATAAATGCTTCTTTATCACAAGCAATGAACAAATTATATTGTTACCACAAATGGGTCAGGGTGTGTTCTTTCTTGATATTGATTCAAATTACAACTCTGAATGTGACTGTGTTTTATTTAGAAATGAAAATACCATCTAGACTGTTAAAATTTCATGATACTAAAAAAGTCTGGATTTTAAAAAACAATCATATTTTTTTTTCCTTAATCCTGTACTGGGAAGGAGTATAAAATGCAAAGTTCTTCAATTCAGTGATAGATCTATCAATATTAAAGTTTAAACCACAGTGCCAGATTTGGAAGCGATCTACTTCAAACTGAAATATATGTCCTCTTTTGGAAGGCTATGAAAGGAATAATAAGATTATTGACTGCCTGGTTTGAGCCAGACGGTTTAAAACATTAATATACCCAACTCTTATGGTAATCCTATGTTACTGTGTTACTCTGTTATTATTATACCTTTTTACATACAAGAAAACTGCAGCTTGGAGAAATTAAGCAACTTCTCCAGAAAAGTGATAGAGCTGGAATTTGAATCCAGGCCTGTAGGCTCCCAAGCAGGTACAGAAGGCTCTAAAAATCTTTTCCATCCAGCACACACTTTCATGCTGCACTATATTCAGGACACATAGGGTGGTGATAGCGCAGTGAGGGGGGGAAGGCTGAACGGCAGTCATCTCCCTTGGCACATAGCTTTTTCAGGGCTCCCTTCTCAGACCCCCAACCTCCCAAAGGCCACAGCTGTGTCTCTTTAAGAAGATAAACGTTGAGATGTAAACTACTGCCCTAAAAGATGCTGTGCTCTTGGACTCTGAATTACAGGAGCGTTGGGAGCGCCATTTTTGTTGGAGGACCCAGCAAACCAGTTCCTACATCTCAAAAGACATATATATTTGCAGGATTACTGGGACCCAGATCGGAATCCTAATACATGGGGCAGCATGCTGGCTGATCAGGTATTTGCATGAGAAACAATGCATCCTCTATCTGGCTGAATAGGTACTGCAACAGTAGGCATCAACACGCCACCAGCCCAACCCATGATTTTTTTTCCTCTCGAGTCACTCTGAGTTATGCTTACCCTTCCCTCCCCATTAAAGTGCCTTTTGTCCAGTAAACTCCACCTCTTCCTTCAAGACTAAAATTAAATGTTCCCTCCTTTTTGAAGCCTTCCCCTTCTTTCCTGGGTGACATTTGTCCTTCTTCCTTTTCTCCCCTTTGCATGCCATTCCCATGTGAATAGCTCTCCAAATGTCATACTGGAATTAGTTGCCTGTGCACCCAACCTCCCTTACCTAGGCTACAGAAGTAACGTGCACATCTTAGCCATCAAGGTCATTTTTCTCAGAAACTATCAAAATGACTGTTCCTCAGTCAAATTTCAGAAGATTACTGCATGTCTGAGTGGGTGGATTGAATGGATCGTGGTCACATTTTAGGTCCCTTTCAGTTATTCAACAGCTTATTTTCCTCTGGGAAAATTATACAAATCTTTAATGTCGCTCCTTCATTTGCTTGCCTTTTGTACACTTTTCTATTCATTTGGAAGTCTCACTCCAAGAGAAATAAAGAAGAAATGTGCTGTAGCCAGTTTTATTCCAGGTTTACTTTTTTGATAGAAAAAACTCCAGGCCAAATAAAATTGCTGAATTGTCTGAGGATTTCAATTATTCATGATTTCCCTCTTAAAATTTAATAATTTAGAAAACAAAAATGTATAACAAATTAATTAATCCCTTCACTTGTTTGTCCTTTTTCTCTCTACACATGCATCAGGCTCTATCACCAGACTAGAGGGTTGTATAAAGTCATTAAAAAAAAAAACCGAAATGGAATGTCCTTGTTTTTCTGGGGCCTAGGTCCTATCCTTACTCTGCCTGGTTGAATTTTTACTGGTCTACCAGGATTGGCTCATTTCTGGTTAGCATTTGCTGATGAAAACCACCAACTTGAATAATGCATTGAGTTTTATGCATGTTTTTCTCCAACAGGCATCATTTAGAGTTAATAAAACCAGAGATTTGTTTATTTGGCAAATTAAATATTATATAAGCAGATAGACTGTGTCTTCTTTATGGAATACTAAAATTTTCAGGTACACTCCTTCCTCTAATTGTAAACCAGTGCTATGATCCAGTGACAGATACTATAATGTAACAGAACACTGCCACACTGGTTCATACAGTGGCCCCAAAATACCATAAAACATTTAAGCATTGAAATATACAGGTCACTAAAAGTATGTTAACCAAACCTTGCTGGGTATTATCCTTCCAGTCTACTTCTCTTAGTCTTTTAGGATTATCTGTACAATAACCTAGAAAACTGATACAACATGTGCTTTCCATACTCAGAGATCATGACTTGAAGTTTCTTTTGTTGCAGGTTCATGAAACATGGACCACTCTGAAAACAACAGCACAGTATTATCTGAATATGAATACCTTTACTTCTGACATATCTACTGCCCAGTAAATGTGCTTTGATGGTTAAACCAGGAGAGCAAAAACAGTGGGAGTCAACATGGCAAAGGACCCAAACATGGGCTTTGGAGACCTGGAGGCACATCCATGCCACTTATAAGATTATTTAATATGTCTGTCTCGTGGAGCTGTTTAAAGGAGTAAATATGAAAACCCAAGTGGAGACTTAGAATTGGAAGTTCTCTATAAATTGTAGCTCTTAAAATGAGAACTAAAATAATGACAAAAGGGCTTTTATTGACAAGGAAATCAAAAACAAAAAATAAGTGTCATTAAAACTCACTGTTGATAGCTCACTTTCTATTGCCTGCTTTTTGAAAGCGCTCACTTTTTTTTTTTTAAAGATTTTCTTTATTTATTTGACAAACAGAGATCATAAGTAGGCAGAGAGGCAGGCAGAGAGAGAGGGGGAAGCAGGCTCCCCGCTGAGCAGAGAGCCTGATGCGGGGCGATCCCAGGACCCTGGGATCATGACCTGAGCCAAAGGCAGAGGCTTTAGCCCACTGAGCCACCCAGGCACCCCGAAAGCGCTCACTTTTTAATTAAAGGAAGAGGGAGCTCTCAAATGGAGTTGGTCCTCTCCTTTTTCTTCAATACTTTTCACTTTTTAAAGCCAGCCTATTTTAAGATCATGCTTTTGAAACATTTCTAACAAAGGTGTTAGAAATTCTCTACTGCTTAGGGCAGTAGAGAATACTATCTGAACTCCTATTTGGGGGCAGATGGTGACCAGGAACCCACTGGAAACATTCATCTGTAAGTGGAAACCTCCTTAGGAGTTTTGTCAAACTCGTGCAAGTTTTGCATTCTAGTCCATAATATATTGATATTTATTTCAATTTGAAACAACATTTTTAAACTACTAGCCAGGGACATTTATTACTGTTTTCCAATAAAACTGAAAAATTCACTCTAAAGAGAAGTGGACTACATTTGATTTTACAGTAGTCCTGAACACTTTTTCCGTAGCAGGTGTGTCAAAAAAATCAAACGTGAAGAAGCTGCAATGTGAGGACTTCAGCCCAGCACTTTCCTCTTCAAGAGGACACTGGAAGCTACTCAGTGTTCCCTATTTCCTATCTCCTACTCTGGAGGCCTTTGCAGTGAGAAATTTGAGGCTGATGCATAATTTATGCATTTCCAATACATACACAGAGATTTTTAAATCAAAACACAACTGAATGGACAAAAGAAAGAAGATAAATCATTTGCGTTTGCAATAAAAAAATAAGATTGTACATGAATCCATCTCAGGGTTTTCACAATAGTATGCATTTGCTACCACAAAGTTCCATTCTTTGATCATTTACTTTTTTTTTTTTTTTAAGATTTTATTTATTTGGGGCACCTGGGTGGCTCAGTGGGTTAAAGCCTCTGCCTTTGGCTCAGGTCATGATCCCAGGGTCCTGGGCTCTCTGCTCAGCAGGGAGCTTGCTTCCTCCTCTCTCTCTACCTGCCTCTCTGCCTGCTTGTGATCTCTGTCTGTCAAATAAATAAATAAAATCTTTAAAAAAATATTTTTTTATTTTAAAATATTTTTTATTTTATTTTTATTTAAAAAATAAAAATATTTTAAAGACTTTATTTGAAAAAAATATTTTATTTATTTATTTGAAAAAAAAAAGATTTTATTTATTTGACAGACAGAGATCACAAGTAGGCAGAGAGACAGGCAGAGAGAGAGAGAGGAGGAAGCAGGCTCCTTGCAGAGCAGAGAGCCCGACATGGGGCTCGATCCCAGGACCCTGGGATCATGACCTGAGCCGAAGGCAGAGGGTTTAACCCACTGAGCCACCCAGGAGTCCCTTCTTTGATCATTTAATTAAAAAATTAGAGAATGCCCATGTATCGATCAGTATGTGTATGCAAAAAAAAAAAAAAAAAAAAAGATATATTGTAAGGAATGGGTTCCTGTGATTATGGAGGCTGGCGAGTCCAAAAATGTCAGGGTAGGCCAGCAGGCTGGAAACCAGAGAAGAACCAATGCTGCGGTTCAAGTCTGAAGGGCATCAGGTCAGAACTCCAGCAAAGAGCTGATCATTCGGTTTGAAACTTCAGGCCATCTGTTGGCAGAATTCCCTCTTGCTTATGGAAGGTCAGTTTTTGTTCTATTTAGGCCTTCAACTTCTGGGATGGGGTCCATTCACATTATGGAGGGCCATATGCTTTACTCCGAGTCCACCAATTTAAATGCTAAGCTCATCCAAAAAAGAACACCATCACAGAGACATCCAGAATAATGTTTGACCTCATATTGGGCACAGTGGCTCAGCCACGTTGACATATACGTTAACCATTACAACCTATATTAGGTTACTTAGATTGCACACATGTACACACATACATACTCACAAAGCTGTGATGGAAGCAACATGTGAAGGAGAAAAAGAAAAGGACTTCAATTCATTTATTTTGTTCAGTTTAATACAAGGAAGCTGGATGAGTTGTGGGCCACCAAGAGTGTGAAATTATGTCAGCTGCCAAGGTCATTTTGATTTAGGGAGCTCTAAAAAGCAATTTTACCATGAGGTTGTTATCAGATTAAACAAGCATGGAAAGGGGGTTTCTTGTGCAAACATAATTTCATGAGAAATTACTGGAAATTTATATGATATCAGAAAACAAACAAATGAAAGCAATCTTGGTCTATGTAAAATAATTTATCTAGAAATGCAACAGTTAGTTTCCACATAGCTAATCAGGAAGTGGCGAGTGTTCCATTATTTTAGAATATTTTAGTTTTTTAGGATTTAAGAAAACCTAAGTACCACATATTTAGTGTCTACATGCAAAATTAGTTTTGACCAGAACAACTCTTAATTCAGTGTTTAAAGAAACTGATTGTATTGAGGGACCAATTATTTGGCTGACTCAGTGTAACTGATTTTTTTCAAAATGGTAAGTGGTGTGTGTGTGTGGGGGGGGGTGTCCTCTGATTTGCTTTAAGTTGGTATCTAATTTATAAACTCTATGTAAAAGTCTGCTTGTTTCAAGACTAAAGACCTGTTTAACATTTTCAAGAGCCCAGAACAAACCACAGCTATTGTACAAGATTAGGAAAAATAGAGAGAATCAGAAACTACCCCTTTCCTCACTTCCTGAGACTCTGTGTAGCCTCTGCAGCTAGATGTTCTCAGGTTCTACTGTAGCATTAAGAACATAAATGCTCTGAGGCACCTGGGTGGCTCAGTCAGTTAAGCATCTACCTTCAGCTCAGGTCATGATCTCAGGATCCTGGGATTGAGTCCCTATCCCTCTGCCCATGCTTGCTTGCATGCATGTGGGTGTGCTCTCTCTCTCTCTCTCTCTCAAAACAACAACAACAAGAAAAACAAATGCTCTGGTGACTCTGAATTCTTCTGAAGTAAGTCTCCATTTTGAAGTCTAAAGGGAAGCAAGCTAAGGCAGGTCCTAAAATCTTATTTTACAGACAAAAACTAAAAACCCAGAGAGTTCCCTTGCCCCTTCCACAATGTGAGGACTTGGCTCTTTCTATGAACCAGAAAGTTGGCCCTCACCAGACATCAAATCTCCTGGCACCTTGATTTTGGACTTTCTAGACTCCAGAATTATGAGAAATAAATTTCTGTTGTTTATAAGTTACCCTTCCGTTCTGTTACAGCAGCCTGAACAGACTAAGACACTTTCTTATGTCAGTAGCAGGACAAACAATAAGATGCGATATAATTTATGCCACATGCTGTCCAGTGAGTCAATAAGAGAACTGAAGGAGAACTCAATAATATTCTTCATTTCTGGACTCCAGCTTCACAGACACATCAGACCCAATCTCAAAAGATATCCATCCTCTTGTGCCAATTCATTGTAATTTAAATAGAATAACTAACAGATGGGAGTACTGTACATATAGAACAAATTAAAAATGAAGGTATTTATTTTCATGTGTTGATTTTACTTATTCCATTTATTTTCCTCAAATTGATCTAAAACATCTCAGGCAACTGAACTAGGCAAAGAATATATATATCTCACACTGTTATCTTCAATGACAGCGACAGCCTAAATTAATTTTACTGAAAGTAATTTAGCATTGACTGGTTAAATATGCAAACACCAGTCTGAAACACAGATATTGCCAGACTCCTTCAAATCAGAGACAAAAAAATAAATAAATAAATTTTTGGAGATTACATCACAAATCGGAACTGTCTTAGAAGGCCGTTCAAATATAAAAAAGAAATAAATTATCTAAGTTCAAAATATTTTATCCCATCCATCAGTGACAGAAGCAGCAGCATTTTCTTCTTCTGATCATAATGTGAGAAACCAAGCTAATTATTTTTTAACAGATAATTTCAGAAAAGGTATGCCTTCATTGTGCTAACCACTTTTGCTCCATCAAAAGTATATTTTATAAGGGATTCTCTGATGATCTATAATCAGGCAGTAACTACATAGAGAAAAAAATTACCAGGACTTGTAGAGTTGAAATTTCAAATACCTTTAAATACCACACATGGACTCTCCAACATTTTCCTGAGAGACTTTATGTTTAATTCCTGGTTCTATCCCTTCCTTAGGGGAAGGGAGGGATGTAACCTGGTATTTAAGAATGTAGGCTCTGGAGCCAGAAGCCTGGGGTCCCCCCCTGTGGCTGAGTTTCCTCTCTCCAGAATGGAATTGATAGAAGCACCAGCCTCAGTGTCAGCCAAGTGGAGTGGGGCCTACAGGAAATAAGGCTCCGGCACATAGTAGGCCCTCTACAAATACTTGCTTGCAATAATAGAATGTATATTATCTCCACTTTGCTTTTCAAAATAGTTTTATGTTAGAAAAAATTTTCATCTAAAAAACACCCAAAGGCTATTGCCATTTTTTTAAAGCTAGAAATAAACCTGATTATGATAGCAGTGTTAAAGAAAATCCCACCACGGACCTCAGACAACAATTTTGTTTTATCATCTGAACTGATGCTCTTTGATCCACGTACTACCACAAATCACTTTCCCTTAATATGCCATAAAATGGTTATCCAAATGATGACAAGCAAGAAATTAAAATTCAAGGAGCTCTCGTAGTTGGTATTTCCAAACAGATTAATCTTACTAATGTTCTCCTTTTCTAAGGAATCTCAAACAGCTATCCCACAGCTGTAGGTTTGTGAGCTTGTATGTCTGAGGTACTACAACTACTTTGTGCTACAGGGGCCAAAGAGGAGTGGAATCAGTCCCTGCCTCTCAGACTCTCCCGGGATTCACAGCAAACTGAGGAGCTTCATTTGCACACACTCTAATGATGACAGGTCCACAGTGGAAGTTAAAACAGCAAAAAGGTCCTGGTGCCTGTCCGCAGCTCTGATCTTCTCCTGGACTGCTTGCCCTCTCACTAACACATGCCAGTGATCGTGGCCTTCCCAGCATGGTGAAGTGTGCCAAGTTTGCTCCCACCTCAGAGACTGATGCTTCCTCTGCCTGGACTACATTTCCTATGAAGTTCATGAGTTGGTTTCTTATTAACATCCAGATCTCAGCTCAAGGTCTCCTCCTATGAGAATGTATCCCCAACTCACTGGTCATAAGCAGCTGAGTTTAGTGGCTTCAGCCATATGAATTTATTCATCTTACATTCCTGTAGGCCAGAAGTCACCCCCGGTGTCACAGGGGCTAACTGTTAGCAGGTTGCATTCCTTTCAGGCCTTCCCGGGGAGTATATGCTTCCTTGCCTTTTTCAGCATGGAGGACACTTTATCCTGTGGCTCATGGTCCCTTTCCTTCATCTTCAAAACCAGCAATGCTGCATCTTCTGCCCCTTTCTCCATCATCCTCTCTCTCTGACCAGAGCTGGGAAAGCTTCTCCTCATTTAAGAACTTGGGCTTTCCCTATCAAAATCCCATCCATTTTTTTCAAAGAAATAGAACAAATAATCTTAAAATTTATATGGAACCAGAAAAGACCTCGAATAGTGAAAGGAATATTGAAAAAGAAAGCCAAACTTGGTGGCATCACAATTCCAGACTTCAAGCTCTATTACAAAGCTGTCATCATCAAGAAAGTATGTTACTGGCACAAAAACAGACACATAGATCAGTGGAACAGAATAGAGAGCCCAGAAATAGACCCTCAACTCTATGGTCAACTAATCTTCAACAAAGCAGGAAAGAATGTCCAATGGAAAAAAGACAGCCTCTTCAACAAATGGTGTTGGGAAAATTGGACAGCCACATGCAGAAAAATGAAACTGGACCATTTCCTTACACCACACATGAAAATAGACTCAAAATGGATGAAAGAATTCAATGAGACAGGAATCCATCAAAATCCTTGAGGAGAACACAGGCAGCAACCTTTTCAACCTCAGACACAGCAACTTCTTCCTAGGAACATTGCCAAAGGCAAGGGAAGCAAGGGCAAAAATGAACTATTGGGACTTCATCAAGATCAAAAGCTTTTGCACACACACACATACACACACACACAAAACAAAAGCTTTTGCACAGCAAAGGAAACAGTTAACAAAACCAAAAGACAACTGACAGAATGGGAGAAGATATTTGCAAAGGACATATCCTTTGCAAATAAAGGGCTAGTATCCAAAATCTATAGAGAGCTTAGCAAACTCCACACCCAAAGAATAAATAATCCAATCAAGAAATGGGCAGAGGACATGAACAGACATTTCTGCAAAGAAGACATCCAGATGGCCAACAGACACATGAAAAAGTGTTCCACATCACTCGGCATCAGGGAAATACAAATCAAAACCACAATGAGATACCACCTCACAGCAGCCAGAATGCCTAAAATTAACAAGTCAGGAAATGACAGATGCTGGCCAGGATGCGAAGAAAGGGGGAACCCTCCTACACTCTTGGTGGGAATGCAAGCTGGTTCAACCACTCTGGAAAACAGCATGGAGTTTCCTCAAAAAGTTGAAAATAGAGCTACCCTATGACCCAGCAATTGCACTACTGGGTATTTACCCTAAAGATTCAAACATAGTGATCCGAAGGGGCATGTGCACCCGAATGTTTATAGCAGCAATGTCCACAATAGCCAAACTATGGAAATAACCTAGATGTCCACCAACAGATGAATGGATAAAGAAGATGTGGTATATATACACAATGGAATACTATGCAGCCATCAAAAGAAATGAAATCTTGCCATTTGCAATGACGTGGTTGGAACTAGAGGGTATTATGCTGAGCAAAATAAGTCAATTGGAGAAAGACAACTATCATATGATCTCCCTGATATGAGGAAGTAGAGATGCAACGTGGGGGGTTTGGGAGGTAGGAAAAGAATAAATGAAACAAGATGGGATCGGGAGGGAGACAAACCATAAGAGACTCTTAATCTCACAAAACAAACTGAGGGGGGTCATGGGGAGGGGGGTAGGGAGAGGGTGGTGGGGTTATGGACATTGGGGAGGGTATGTGCTATGGTGAGTTCTGTGAAGTGTGTAAACCTGGTGATTCACAGACTTGTATCCCTGGGGCTAATAATACATTATATGTTTATAAAAAAATTTAAAAATTATTAAAAAAAAAAGAAGAGCTTGGGCTTTGATTGCAACCACCTGAATAATCCACCTGTAAAATACTTGTTGCCATGTAAGACCACCTACTCATATAGCCCAGGATTAGGAGGTGGACATCTTCGGGGGCTCATTATTCTGCCCCCCATACTTCAGCTTCCAGCAGTCCCTGTCTATTATGTGGCTTTTTCCTCTCTTGCTGTTTTTTAGCGCACTACACAAAAGCCTCTTGTTTGTTTATTTACCTATAATTTATTATTATGTATTTCTTTATTAGGTGAAAATCCTCCTCCCCCCATCCTCTACACTATTCTATATTCTGGAGAATAAGAATTTGATCTACCTTGATCACAGCAGCATCCCTAACCCCTGGAGTGGCAACGGGCACAGCATAGGCACTCAGTGAATTCTTTTTGAGTGAATAAGTAAACTCTGCCTTGGTGATTGACGTTAAACTTTAGAAAGGACAGGCTGCCTAATTCAAGTCCTAAAGATAAGTAAGGAGATTATCAAGTGAACTTTACAGCATGTACAGGAGAGAGCAGAATCATAGGAGAATGACAACACTGCTCTTGAGGGAGTAGCCAAGGATGAGAGGCTGCAAAAAAATGAGTCAGAGGCAAATCACCAAAATCTTTTCAGACTTCATCTTGCATGTAATGAGAGCCATTGAAGGATTTTATATGGGGGAGTAATTTGATTGGCTCAGCAGTTAGAAAGATACTATGCCATCGGTGTCATTGTCAAAGAAGATTATTTGGAGGAAGTCCAGATGGGAGGCTAGGAAGTGAGTTTTGTCCTATCTTCCGAGGTTTTCACTGATGAATCTGATGAATGAATGCCAAAGTGTTAAGAGACAACTGTGAGTAGAAAATCCATTTCTTCTTGCAGGTAATGTGTATTATAATAGTTGACTGTTAGAGATCATTTTCTTCTTTCCTGTGGCAACTGGGCAAGAACTGGGAAGCATATTAGGTTGCCTTCTTTAGACTTTCTTGAAATCATAAAGAGGACAGGTTATATAAGAGCCCACTGCTATTTAAAAAAAAAAAAAAAAAAGATTCAGTTTTGTATGTTCCAGCCTAGCAATGTCATCCAAAGTTACATTTGGAAAGACATTACAGATGTCTTTTTCTCATTTGCTTCAACCATACAATGGTCTAATCAAAACAAAACAACACTGCTGTATAAAGCCAGCTTACAACAGCTTATAACAAGTGGTAAGGGAGAGAGAAGAGAGTCAAAGATGACAGCACAGTTTCAAATGTGGGTGACATGGGTAATGAGGTTTCAAAAACAGAATGGAGAGATGACAGCAGGAAACTCTGATAGGTTCATGAGGTCAGGAGTTGATGTGCTCGGTTTCAAACATTTTGTTTCATGCTCCAGTCTCATTTCATTCTACTATCTACTCAGATCATATTAAGCACAAACACAGGTGTTAGATTTGGGGAACTCTAGATGCACTTCTTAATCAAAGATTTTTGTATGAAAAACAATCCACTAGTGCTACTCTGACAAAAGTGAAACAGGCAAGACACTAAACAAGTACATTAAAAAAAAAAAAAAACAAGGTTTTTGATAAGTAGCAAATTCATTGTTGATGAGAAGCCAAAAGGGTACAACTACACTGGAAGACAGTTTGACAGTTTCTTTTTTTTTTTTTAATTTTTTCCAGAGAGAGAGTGTGTGCATGTGAGTGGGCATGAGGAGGAGGAACAGAGGTAGAGAATCTTCAAGCAGACCTCCACTGAATGCAGAGCCTGGTGTGAGGCTCAGTCTCATGACCCATGAGACCATGACCTGAGCCAAAACCAAGAGTCAGACGCTCAACCAGCTGAGCCACCCAGGTGCCCCTTGACAGTTTCTTACAAAGCTTACACATGGTCTTATTACATGATCCAGCAAGCGTGCTTGTAGGTATTTTCCCAAGTTAAATGCCTGTATCTACATGAAAACCTGCATATGAATGTTTATAGCAGTATTATTCATAATATCCCCAGACTGGAAGCAACTGAGATTTCTTTAATGGGTGAATGGATAAACAAGCTGTGGTACATATACAAAGTAGAATATAATTCAGCAATAAGAAGATATGACCTATCAAGCCATGAAAAGTCATGGACAAATTTTAAATGCATATAGCTAAGTCAAAAAATCCAGTGTGAAAAGACTACATGTTGCATGATTCCAATTATATGACATAGGATGATCCATGGTTCCCAGAGGTTTGGGGGCAGAGTGGGATAAATTATAAAGTACAGGGGAATTTTAGAAGTTGAAACCATTCTGTCTGATTCTGAAATAGTAGAGAGACATATGACACAATGCATTTGTCAAAACCCATTGAACTATTCTACACAGAGTGAACTTTCATCTAAACCATGTATTTTAGTGAACAATAATGCATCACCATGGGTTCAGCATTCATAACAAGCGTACCACATGGAGGCAAAATGTGAATAGGGGAAACTCTGTATACTGTATACTGTATACTCTGTATACTCATATACTCATGTATATGAGGTGGTGGTATATGGGAACTAACTCTATATACTATCTCCTCAATTTTCCATAAATCTATAACTGTTCTTAAAAAAATGTCTATTAATTGTTTTTAATGAAAGAGAAAAAAAGCACTACTCTGACATTACAAAATTATGTCAGTACCAATGCCCACCTGCCTTCTAGTACTGTCTACATGAAGAAAGGGTGATCATATACCTGAACCGCCCAGGATGTACCAGCTTGCATCAGTTGTTCAGGTATAATTATTAACCGAGCCTCCCCCATTCTCAGAAATGTTTCATTTGGGATGATAAATTACATGGTCACTGTACTTAGAAATAAAAAGGGAAGGAATGTCTTTTTAACATCTGTCTTTGATGGGAGGAACTGGACTGTGTACTCTCCTTAGTGTCTCATTTAAGCCTCACAATGTTCCCACAAGGATGATTTTGTCTTCCCCAATTTGCAGATGGAAAAGCTGGAGCTCAGGAGCTCATTCCAAGACCATAAAATTCATCACTGGCAGATCCTGCAATTACACCTTCATCTCTATGACTGCAGAGCTCATGCACTTTCTACTGGAGTATGAGAATGCTGGAGAGAAGCCAGGTGATCTCTGAACGTTCTTTCCAGATGCTCTAATCCTTAAAAGAATTCTGTGGTAGCTACACCTAAGATGCTCAGTACCTCATGGTACTGAGGTCATAGAAAGTAGAGATTATAAGTAAAGAGAACTTTATTCATAAAACTCTTGAGAAATTCTGTTAATAGATTATGATGATGTCACAGTTATTGTCTGTTCCCTCCCTGGGTCACCTGACAATAATAACATCTGCAACCCATGTTCCCCATAAGTACAGTCATAGATAGCACCCAGGTCTATTGTCAGGGTAAAGAAAAGTCATTACTTTGTGCCACCAAACCACTAGAGCCAGGAAGGAATTTTGTCCTGTTGCAGGCCAGGACAGCTCACTATTCTGACTGACTGGAAACAACAAACCAACCTTATATTGTTAGGCTAAGTCTCTCATATGCCATATTTAAGCCCACAACCCTATAAAAGAGCTACTTTTATGGCCTCCATTTCCAACACGGGGAAACTGAGGAACAGAGAACTATGTAATATGAAGGTATCGTGGCAGAATTAAAAGTGGCAGAGTTGGTACTCAGTGTAGGTGTGTCTGATTCCTGAGATGATGCTCGCATCCACTATACCACTTGCTTCCTAACGCACCACACAAAAAGCAAAGTTTATTGCCTACTTCTTAAAAGTCCCACAAAGGGCACCTGAGTGGGTCAGTTGATTAAACATCTGCATTCTGCTCAGGTCATGATCCCAGGGTCCTGGAATAAAATCCCACATCAGGTTCCTTGCTAAGTGGGGAGTCTGCTTCTTCCTCTCCTTCTACCCCTCTCTCAAATGAATAAATCAAATCTTAAAGAAAAAAGTTCCGCCGAGATAGGGAAGTTTGATCATCTTCTGAAGAGATGCTTTACAAAAGACCTTCTAATCCAGTAGTTGCTATTGTTATTTTGTCGTAACTGAAAATAGTATTCCTAGGCAGACTTTTTTGTTGTTGTTGTTTGGATGGCAAGTGGCTGGAATGGCTGATATCCTTTGAGAATTTGGAAGTTAAGGAGAAGAACGTGTAGGGAGACCTGACCAGCAAACTGCTATCTTTGAAACAAGTCCAGCTGTATTGAGGTTAAACGCAGAAAGGTTGGTTTGTTGTTTCCAGTCAGTCAGAATAGTGAGCTGTCCTGGCCTGCAACAGGACAAAATTCCTTCCTGGCTCTAGCGGTTTGAGCCAAAATTCCAAATGCTATGTATAGCACCAGATTGAATGATCTGGAAGTTAGGATCTCTGGGTTCTACAAATTAAAGGGCCATGGACATACACTTAATATTTTCTAAGAAAACTGGATGGGAGAGAACATGCCTTGACAACTTCTCAACAGACTCTACGGTGGGGGCTCCCATCTTCCCAGTCCTCCTCTCAATTTATCCTTCCTCCTGCATGGTCTTGTCCACCTACTGGAGCATAGATTTTCGTGTTATCTACATATGGTGGTGCAATGGCTCTCCAGGAACAAAAAGAAAAAAAATTCCTGGTTGGTAGGTTTTGCTGATTTCCATGGAGTAAATATTCCCACCAGGTCAGTTTCAAGCTGCTGATGTGATGTTACTCAACTCCACACTGGGAAGAGAAGATCTGACAGCTGGTTTAGCTAGTTACCAGGACACCACTGGTTCCCCGTACACCTCTGGTTCTAACTCTGCACTATGACGTTGAGTTCAACTACTTTCCTGGCTTTTCTAGATTTTTTATTGCTGACCCCACCTTCTCACCCAGTTTTGCTGCCCAGTCCTTGCAGGTGCTCACTGACCTCAGGTCCCAGGATTATCTCCTGCTTCTTCTGCTCTTCATGATTTAGCTAGCATTGCCATCTCTGGGTCCTGAGAGCCCTACTTCATCCTTCTGCTTATTCATTTGCTCCTCAGTTTTTTATGGACAAACTAAAGGCTTTCTTCCTCCATAAAATCTTCTCAGAAATCACACAGGTATTATTCATGTCTCTCCCAAAATAATAGGGCATATGGAGGGACATTATTTAATCTTAGTAATGGGGAGGTTACTGATCATCCAGAAGACAGCAGTATGGTATCAAGGAAACAGCTCTTTGTCTGCAAAGAGAGAACTGCACTCCTAATTCTGCTGCTCTTATACTGAGTGGTTATGAGCAAGTCACTGTGATGCTCTGAGTCTTGGCTTTCTCATCTGTAAAATGAAGGTCATGAAACACAGGACTTCAAAGAATATTTTCAACTTCCAGTATTCTATAATTAAGGTACTTTATATAAACAAAAATCAGAGGAACTGCTCTTATTGTTAAAATTCAAGATACTTTTGATTTTGAAATAATTCAGCTTCACCATGTTCTATTTTATAATCACCTTATATTTCATGTTAAAAATAATCCTGTTCATCATTAGCCTTCATCTCAATTCCTCTGTAAGATCTACTTCATACCTTTACAACAGATAAAACGATGCATAGGTACTTTTGAAGAGTGGATTAAGCAAATGTTAAAGTAATAATTTTTAACTAACTTCATAGAAGTGACTGTGTCAAAAAATTAAAAATGTGGAAGTACCTAGGTAGAAAACTTCCTAAAAAATGAAAGTTTGTGATTCTTAAATATTTTAACATGCTACTGATGAAGTATTTTCTGTATCACTAAACCTTCAAGGTCTAAAAAGAGCTATTAGGAAAAATGATTTAAGAAAATATTTTGTTTACATCCAGCTTCATGGGGATTATATGATGATATAATGAGATTAAGTTTTATATTCAGTAAGAAAGCCAAACTATATTCTTTTTTTTAAAATTTCAGCTTCTTTGAGGTATAACTGGGCAAATAGAATTGTAACATATCTGAAGTGTACATCAGGGGCACCTGGGTGGCTAGCTGGTTAAGCAGCTGCCTTCTGCTCAGGTCATGATCTCATGGGTCCTGGGATCAGTCCCCACATTGGGAATCACTGCTGAGCAGGGAGTCTGCTTTTCCCTCTGCCTCTCCCTCTCTCTCTCTCTCAAATAAATAACTATTTTTTAAAAAAATAAAGTGTAGGGTGCCAGGGTGGCTCAGTGGGTTAAGCCTCTGCCTTCAGCTCAGGTCACGATTTCAGGGTCCTGGGATCGAGCCCCGCATCAGGCTCTCTGCTCAGCAGGAAGCCTGCTTCCCCCTCTCTCTCTGCCTGCCTCACTGCCTGCTTGTGATCTCTCTCTGTGTCAAATAAATAAATAAATATAAAAAATAAAATAAAAAAATAAAGTGTACATCATGGTGACTGGATATACATGTACATTGTGGAATGATACTCCTTACTGAGTTAATTAATACATACATCACCTCACATATGTATTTCCCCCCCTTCAGTGAGAACTTTAAGTTCTATCCTCAAGGCAAATTTCAATTATACATACAGTCTTATCAACTATAGTCAACGTATTATCATTAGATCCTCAGACTTTTTTCATCTTATAGCTGAAGGTTGGTATCTTTTACCAACTTCTCCCTATCTCCCCCACCCTGGGAACTATGTTCCACTCCGTTTCTATGATTTTGACTTTTTCTTTTAGGTTCTGTACAGTCAAACTATATTCTTAAACAAAACAAAACTAATCTCCCATTAAATCCCATAATTCTTCCCTTTATATCTTTCTATTTGGAGATTCCAAAGTTTCTTTTATCATTAAGTCCAAATCTAGCTCCAGTCTTTTTGAAATGTTGCGCTTATTTTCTCCTTCGTCCTGTTAACTCACAGTATGTGGTACAGTCTTTGCAAGGCAAAGAGGTGTGTACAAGCACTTTTTTGCAAGGTTTGAGCTGGCATTCTGGAATACACAGTTTCATCCCTAGGGATGAGCAGAATGACTCAAGCTGATGTTGAATGTAAATTTTCAGCCAGTTTTCTCAGCATGATAGGTAGTAAAATCAAGGAACTACAAGTATATTTACAGGTCACCCATTTCTTTGCAACTTACAGTGTGGTTAGGGACCAGCAGGATCATCAGCATCAGTTTGTTCAAAATGCAGAACCTCAGACCTCATCTCAGACTTGCTGAATGATGCTCTACATTTTAACAAGATCCCCAGGTGATTTGCTTTCCTGCAATCTACCACTTCCCACTAAGTGGCAAACCATCCTCTGTATGAGTGTGTGCAGTCACGGGAATTCATTCCTTCTTTCTCCCAAACATCTTAATTAGTATTTACAATTTACTTGAAAACAGTGCTTTAATGAGAACTTCCCATTGCTCAAATGAACCACTTGATGTCCAAATTTATTAGTCCAGAATTTGTAGCCAAACGCAAACTGAACCTTTCCATCCTCATTTTCCAGTCTTCTTTATATGGTGCCTCTTCTCCAACAAAACAGATCTGTGTCACATTTCCATCCGTAGTAATTGGTTTTGTTGGCGGCCTGCTCTCTAACAGGCTTCCTCTCTCATTCTCTCTTTCTCTACCTCTCTACTGTGTAGATTCTGTTGACTCATGAAACCCCACATCTGTGCTCTTCAGAGGACACTCCTGCTCACCAGTACTTCCAAAGACAATCACTAGAGCAGGGCCAGAGGACCAGTATCCTATTGATATGCTCTGTTTAGCCTGTATGGGAGCTTTTGAGGATTAGATTTCAGTGTCTTGAAAACAGGATGTCTGCCTGGTTGACCACAGTCCTCACTATTTCTCCTGTATCACCCTTGAGCAGATTCCTTTATGTACAATACCAATTTTTTATTTGTTATCCCTTGACCTACTACTTCTCCCACAAATGAGGGTTCCTCTATTGTTCTTAGTCCAATTCCCAAAATATACACAGATTTTTTTCTTTCTACACTTAATATTTGGACCACAACCTTTATTAGCTATATTCATCTTCCCAGACTGCCATAACATAATATAACAGACTAAGTGGCCTAAATAACAGAAATTTTATTTTTTCAGTTTTGGAGGCTGAAACTCCAAGACAGTGGTACTGTCAGGGTTGGTTTCTGGTGAGGACTCTCTTCCTGACTTTAGACAGCCACTTTCTCACTTTGTCCTCATATGGCCTCTTCTCTGTGTGTGGGCACAGAGAGATTTCTGGAGTCTCTTCCTCTTCTTATAAGGACACCAATTCTATCATATTAGGGTCCTAACCTTATGACCTCATTTAATCTTAGTCACCCTACCTGCAAATACAGTCACACTGGGGGTCAGGGTTTCAAAGTATGAATGGGGGGGAGGGATATACTTCAGTCCATGACATTGTTAAAACATATTTATATCTTGAATTTATATTTATATCTTGCACAACATGCTATTCTGCAAAGCTCCTTTAGGACTTCATTGTCTAAGACACTTCTGTAGACTCATAGGCTGAAATGAAAGCAGTATTGCGGTTGCTTTCTACACCAGTGGCAATTCACAGGAAACAGAATCAAGCTGACTTCAGTTTAGTTGCCACTGAAATGGAGACAACAACAATACACACTCAGATTTACAGAGGGCTTGCTATGTGCTAGACACTACTGTAAGCTTTTTAAAATGCATGTTCTAATTTTCAGCCTTATGACACCCTATGATAAAAGTAATGTTTTTACTGTCCCCATTTTACTGGTGAGGAAACTAAGACATACTAGGCAAATGGATTATCTAAATTTACACAGGTACAGGGGTGCCTGGGTGGCTCAGTCGGTTAAGCATCTGCCTTCAGCTCAGGTCATGATCTCGGGGTCCTGGGATCGAGTTCTACATCAGGCTCCCTGCTCAGTGGGAAGCATGCTTCTCCCTCTCCCTCTGTTACTCCCCCTGCTTGTGCTTGTTCTCTCTCTCTCTCTCTCTTTCCCACTGTCTCTCTAAAATAAATAAATAAAAACTGCTTCTTGGCCTTTTGGCTAAGATCAAGTGTAAAATAAATAAATAAAATCCTTAAAAAAATAATAAATTTACACAGGTAGGACATGACATGCCTGGAATTTGAGCCCAGGCTGTCTGGCTCCTAAGTCTGTGCTCTTAGTTGCTATACCATATTCTGCTTCTCAACAACAGAGACAAATGGATGGGGTGGTCTCTATTGCAAAGGATTGCAACACAGCCCCAAGAGAATTGTGTATTCATTCACAGATATATATTCCTTTCACATATCTTTAAGTAGCTAATAGCATAAAAAGTTTAATAGGACATTTATTAATAGACAATTTATTGTTGAAACTTCAAACTTTAGGGGGAAAAGGGTATGCTGTTAATAATGATGTTAGAACAACAGGAATAAACAGTGTCCCAAGCAAAGCAAGATGTGCAATCATACTATTTACTGTGCATCCACTATATATACTAGTACTATGCTAATAAATTTACATATGTAATCCCTATAAAATCTCTCTAGCAGAGGTATTATTATCCCCATTTTATAGGTGAAGAAACAGAAGATCTAAAAGGTCAAGTCATAACTAATAAGTAATAGGTAAAAAACATAACTATAAGTAATAGAGCTAGCATTTAACTAGGTCTGTCTGAATCCAAAACAACACTCTTAACCAGCACCCAATCCTGCTATCCCACTCCTACAGATAGCAAACAAGTTATGGATGCTCGAGACAATCACATTTGATTATAAGTACATGGAAATAATTCAGTATTTATTGGGTTTATACATTTATTTACTTGAAGAAAAAACTTAAGACATATTTGCAATTTGGGGCTTACCCCAGTCATACAAAGTGATCTGCAAAGAAAAGGTTCCAGGGTGCATGGGTGGCTCAGTCGGTTAAGTGTCCAACTCTGATCTCAGCTCAGGTCTTGATCTCAGGGTTGTGAGTTCAAGCCCCAAGCTGGGCTCTGAACTGGGCATGGAGTCTACTTAAAAGAAAAAAAAAAAAAATAGGGGCACCTGGGTGGCTCAGTCAGTTGGTTAAACATCTGCCTTGGGCTCAGGTCATGATCCCAGGGTTCTGGGATCAAGTCCTGCATTGGGCTCTCTGCTCAATGGGGAGCCTGCTTCTCCCTCTCTCTCCCCCTGACTCCTGCTCTCTTTCTTTCCCTTGTTCTCAAATAAATAAATAAAATCTTTTTTAAAACTTTTTTTTGTTTTTAAAGAGAAAGAAAAGAAAAAAAAAAGAAAAAGTAAGATCTTTCTGAGCTTTGGGTCAAATTTAGTAAGTTACATTTGTTCATTCATTCATGAGTTCATTAGTTATTACTAGAAGATACTGAGAATTGTACAACTGAGAAATTATGTCCTAAGGAAATTTATATTTCAAATAGAGGAACAATATCGTACATAAGAAATTTAAACAACAGGTATATGTTACTGTGAAGTAGCATATATCTAAATGTCTATGTGTCTCTAAATGAGTCATAGACAGTGATACTAGATATTCATAAAAGAATAAGTTCACTGTAAGTTGATGAGATCAGGGAAAGTCTCATGGAAGAACCATACCTCAAGATATAATTCCTTGTGATTTGCCACTCAGTATAGCGTGCATTCCCTGTTTTAACTGGTCTCCTTATTACTTAAGGATGGTTGGGCCAACAGATCAGGGACCACTGCCATTTGAAATGATAGTTACTCATAGTTCCCAAGAGGGGGGACATGCCACATCATGGAGGGCCACATGGAGAAGCACCAGGGTCAGTTAGCAGGCAGAGGGAGTGGAGGAAAACATAGGTACATTCTTTATTCTGGTTTCCATGGGAAGGAGCTAGAGAAGCAGAATAAACAGGGTTAAAACTGACTAGGTTGAATAATTCCAATGGGCTTTGGGACACAGACATTCTCCCTAGCTCTCTGGTCTCTGGCCCTGAGGTGATGAGTAGAAAGATGATGGCCCATAATTTGAGAACCCGATAAAGGAAGTGATTGGGACTTCAGGCTCTGAATTGGTTGGTTTGCATTTGAAAGGCATCCTCACAGGCAAATTGTTTACTGGGGTCAGCAAGACCTCAATTGTCAAAGCATCAGAATACAGAAAATAAAAAGTGTGGTTAATGTACTTCCTAAGAAACTCAGTAGTGCTTCTATCTTAGTCTGCAGCAGGAACATTTGTCGTAGTACTTTCCATAGGAAGGTAAGAGAGGGAAATTTGACCAATTCAGTCATCCTGCAAGAGGACTTCCAGCTTACACTCTTAAAGATAACAGTGCACAAGGGCATCATAGGCAGAAAGCAAGATTAATGGGAAAGCCAAAGCTATGATAAGAAAGTCCTTCTCCAAGCATTTCTTTCTCTCTCTCTCTCTCTTTTCCTATAGCAAAGTTAGAGATACTCTTTAGAGATTGTATCCACATCTTAATTCATCAGCCTTGATGTTCACTGATGACAAAACTGGCAGGGTCCTGCTGAATAGCCACATGGATGGCTCTGAGTACAGCAAACAGGGCATCTCCCCTAGGGTTCTGACTGTTTTGCCAAATTCCCGATTTCTGAAGGAGAAAAGCCAAGGTGCACCAGCATCCTGGTGTATTTCCTCTCAAAAACCTCGACAAGCGGTCGCTGGTCTGCAGCAGTGCATAGCTGCATGTGCAAACTTGGGTACATAGGTATATACACACATACATTCACAAGCACACATGTATACACGTATGTGTACTCAAAACAGGAGATGACAGAATACTCCAACCTCTACAGTCAAAATGTATCTGAACCAAATGCAATTGTTAGTCCAACTAGAAGCCCCACATCATTACAGGAGGTTCCCAGGTGGTAGAAATGGGATGAGGGCAGGCCACCTGTTACAGAACTGAAGTCAAAGGAATATAATACATTTTTCCTCCATATTTAAGTTCCATTTGCTCTTCTAGAGGGAACACTGGTGAGGATCATTTTAGCCAACGGATGTAGGACACTTTAATATTAGGCAATGAATCCTTATTCATGTAAGGATCATAGGCAAAATCTTAGACAAGGGAAAGAGGACAAAGGCATGGAAAATTCAAAACAGCAAACAATCCAGAATCCATTTTTATAATATAAAATTCAAAACAGATTTCTGGTGATCCTTAACTGCCCACGCACGTGCAAAAGATGCCAAGAAGCTGACTGAAAGCTGTGTTTCTGGAACAAGTTGGCTTGCTCACTGTAGGCGGTAGGGCAGGACCTGACCATTTCATTGAGAGATCCCCAGTGGTCACTATGCAGAGGTCTTTTCTCTTGCTGAATCAGAGTCTCCAATGTCTCTCTATCTCTATCTCTCTTTTTTTTTTTTAAGATTTTATTTATTTATTTGACAGAGACACAGCAAGAGCAGGGAGCCTGATGCGGGGCTCGATCCCAGGACCCTGGGACGCTTAAGGACGGAGCCACCCAGGCACCCCAAGAGTCTCCAATGTCTTAATTGGGGGTGCAGGTATAGGTATACACCCAGTTGATAGGGTTCTGGGACATGAGAAAAAAAGAGAAGCAGAAGTGATGCACTGTTCAATTAGACTAGTTTTCTCTATTCACCAGTTTACAGACGACCTTATTCCCCCTCCATCCAACTGTGATCCTCCTCTCTAGAAAGTAAACTTCTCAGCTTCCCTGACACTAAAATAAGAGAAGCTGCCTGAGTGCAGAGGTTGGAGGAAGGGATCCCAGGTTTAATCTGTTCTTTGAGCTAAATTTCAAAAAATTCCATTTCCAATTATACCTGCCCTGTGGCCTCCAGACATACCTGGCATCTCTGGTTGCTGAGTCTGTTGACCTTCCATAGCAAGAATCAGCTTGCTTCTTGCTAGTTTCCACCGTTGCAAGCACTGGTGTTTCAAATTTCTCTGGTCGGCTAAGTTAATTACTGCCCTGATCTATCTGCTTCCCCAACTGTAAATTCTGTCCACCTGCCTTGAATGCTGTCATCACTTCTCTTGTCTTCTAGGTTCTTACAGTATTTGGGAGCAGAGGAGGGGAACAATTGTTTGAGGGATGAATTTACCATATAGTCCATGACACATTAACATTATTTTCCAATACAAAAGTCTTCTCTGATACTTTATATAAAGATATATGCTTGTTTATTTATTTATTATTTATTTATTCTCTTCTATCCTTTCCTCATTCCCATCTCTTTCCTTCTCCAAAGGCAGTGGTATCTTGCATGTTTAATGCATATGTTTTTGTTTATTCAAGTTCTTAAGAAATGTGCATTTTTGTTTCATGTATATGAATATTTATACATATGGTACCATTTTATTGTTCATTCAGTTTCTTACTTTTTTCATTCAGCATTGTATTTTTAAGATCCAGCTACATCACTGTATGTATACCTAATGATTTATATCTTTTCTTGTTCCTTTACTGGTATTTTCTTTGATTATGTTTCTATAGATTGGAATTCCATATTATTTTCTTTTTAAAGAATATCTATTATTCACCTCTACAATTTCTGGCTTTAGTTTTTTGCTTTTTTTTTTTTCTTAACAGAACAAGAACTTGCAGATTTTTTCAAACAATTTGCTCTCCCAGATTTTGTTTACTATTTCTCCCGTCTTTTATAGCTACTTATCCAAATCTAATCCAATAGTAATTATTTTTGAGATTCATTTTGAGACTGATTTTTTATTCCTTTCCTGAGTATTTATACCTTTATTGGGAAAAATAATTTTCCAACTCATATTTTAACAAGTTTTTGGCAAAATCTGACCAAATTAGATCATTGTAACAACAAATACAAGTAGCCTAATCCAGTTTGAAGGTAAACACAACAGAATCTTGGTAAACATACAACTCAGTTGGAGGCAGACGTATATAAACTTAATAAAGAACAGCAAGTGTTCAGTAGGCTATGGACATCGGTTTGGATCTTTTACCAGTGAACATGAACATTGGTTAATCCAAAGAATCATCTAAGAAAATCTCTCCAGTAGTTTTTCTTTGTTAGTTTTCAAAACAATCATTTTGATTCTTTTTTGTTTGATTTACTTAGATTCTATTGTGCTTCAATAAGAGGAACTCTGCAACAAGCCAGGATGGAGAAGGGATAAAAAGTGGGTCTCCATTGGGACGCCTGGGTGGTTCAGTCAGTTAAGCAGCTGCCTTCTTTTCGGGTAATGATCCCAGGGTCCTGGGATCTGCTCTGCATCGGGCTCCCTACTCAGCAGAGGGTCTGCTTCTCCCTCTCCTCCTGTTCATGCTGCCTCTCTCTTAAATAAATAAGTAAAATCTTAAAAAAAAAAAAAAAGTGAGTCTCCAAAAAGCTGAAAGGAAGATACTGGTACTATTGTGAGACGTATTTATTTCAAATATGTGGCATCCAAGTTCTATCAAACCAAATCTCTTCCTTCACCTAGGATTTAAAATGGGATCATGGTTGAAGAATAACTAAAGAGATGTTTGAGCCAGAAAGCTAGTAACACAAGGCTTTCTGTTGCCTACCATCATCAACCAGCTAGGCAGGTTCATTTTCCCAGTTTCTATTCTCAGTGGGAGTTCCAGTCCCATCTCCAATGAATCTTCATGTTTCTCCAGAGAACTTGTCCTTAAAATGCTGCAAACTCTCTTCCAAGAAACATAAGACAAAAAAATGCTATGGACATTATTTCATTCTCTCTTCAAATGTCTTCCAAAAGACATTTGATTGATATGTGTTTAAAAAAAAAAAAAAAGACACTGAGGCTCACAGAGGAAATTGGCTAATTCAAGACCACACCACATAGACAGTAAGAGTTGACTGACAACAGCCTGGTGCCACTTTTATGGAAACTCCTCTCCTCATTCTACTTTTAAAAAAGCAAAGTGAAAATAAACACATGATAAAGTTAAGCACACTTGTGACTGTGGTGTCACAATCTTTATTGTTCTAATCTAACATCAATAAGCTAAGAGGTATTTGCTGAATTAATGTTGAAGCTTCTTGTTCTCCTAAGCCAAAAGAAGACATTACTTTGTTGCTATTTTTAATTGACGCTTAGAAAAAAAAAAAGAAATGGAATGATAAGCTCAAATGAATAAATAAACCAGTAGCACATGGCAAGATTTTATTTTTCTTGTGTTCCTGGCACCTAGAATATTTCTTGGCATATGGAAACTTTATCTACCAATGATGAACTAGCAAACACCCAGCCAAAAAGGGTACAGGAATTTAAATTTTAAAGGCAAAGAAAATATAAATGAAAAATAATCATCCTCACATTTGTAAAAAATATTATATTTTTTGTTTAGGTCAGGCCTGAAAGGAAGTTTGCAGCAAAGAGGAAACAAATATTTATAAATTTTGTCTATTTTAGACCAAATTGAAATAAAGTGAAACAGAAATCAAATCTATTTGTATATGTAGCAGGGGCCTCAGTTTGACTCTACACTGTGTTTGCAGAGCTCTTGATAGAGCTGAAGAACCTGGGGTCTAAGACCCAGGAATCCTATCTACAGACAGCCTGAGGATCTTGATTTTGGGAGGAGGGGGTTCCTCATCCTAAGGGAAGATCTGTGGGAAGCACTCCCTTTCGGTTTCAAAATACTAGGACAGCCATATCTCCTAGATGCTCCTTTCTCCATTTCCATGCTACACCCATCTTAGTTCCCCCCAAGAGCATGTCACCACCTGTATGCCACATGTGCTTTTCTCCTGCTTGGGGTCCTAGAGCTCCCCTTACTAAATTACCTGTAGGATTTTAAAATATATATTTATGAACACAGGTGATATGGATAGAAAAATGCCTTTAATCTAATGGACAGCCATGTGTTAGCAGCGGTCATCTCTGGACTACGGGAGTATTGATGATACTTATTTTCTCTATTACGGCTTTCCACTAGACTCAGTTAAAAAATATAAAAGCAATATGCTCAGAAACTCCCCTGAAAAATTACAGGAAATAGATGTTTAAAAAAAAAAAAAAGAAGAAGAAGAAAAAGAAGAGGAAGAACAGGACAGGTCATGAGAGAATAGAGTCTTCCTCCAGTGCCAGGTCAGGAACTAAGATTGGAGGCAGCGCAAGGTCACAATGGCTGGAGGCAGAGCCATCATCTGTGGTGGCTGTGACAAGTCATCATCAGATGAAAGTTACTTCTCGATGCTTTTGGCTCCTGCCATGTTGAAAAATGCAAGATTTTAATATAGTTGCAGAACATACAAAACTGATTTATAGTTTACAATTACATAGTTCATACTGTGTGTTGCTTCAGTTCCCACCTCTAATTGCCACATTTTGTTTTCCCTCTAGGACAAGAGTACACAAAGTCCTTCTGTAAAGGGACAGATAGTAAATATTTAAGCTTTGTGTGTCACGTGGGTCTCTATAGCATATTCTTCTTTGTTCTTTGTGTTTACCACCTTTGAAAAGTGTAAAGATCAGGGGCACCTGGGTGGCTCAGTGGGTTAAGCCTCTGCCTTTGGCTCAGGCCATGATGTCAGAGTCCTAGGATCAAGCCCCGCATCGGGCTCTCTGCTCAGCGGAGAGCCTGTTTCCCTTATCTCTCTCTCTGCCTGCCTCTCTGCCCACTTGTAATCTCTGTCTGTCAAATAAATAAATAACATCTTTAAAAAAAAGTGTAAAGATCATTCTTAGCTCACTGGTCAGACAAAGATAGACCATGGGCTGACCCCTCCACCGGGTCATGGGCTATTTGGGGGAGTGTGTTTTGACAGGGCCAGGGGCTTGTTCCACTTCCCTTCCACCGATTCTCCTCCGTAATCCATAATTATGACTTCTCAGATTGTCCAGTTGCCTTCACTCAATCCTGGAGATGCGTATCTGAGACCTCAAGATGTGACTAAGAATGGGTAAACAGAGGGCCGCCTCGGTGGCTCAGTCAGTTAAGCATCTGCCTTTGGCTCAGATCATGATCCAAGGGTCCTGGGATCAAGCCTTGCATCAGGCTCCCTGCTTAGCACGGAGCCTGCTTCTCTCTCTCCTCCCTGCTCATGCTCTCTCATTATCTCTCTTGCTCTCTCTGTTGCTATCTCTGTCTCTTTCAAATAAATAAATAAAATCTTTTTAAAAATGGATAGACAGATAATTCTGCTGTATTCTAGGAGTCTGGGCAGCAATACCCCAACCCCTGAGGTCTAGAATGTGGTGTCAGAGTTGAGGAGGTGTGGGAGACTTTCCCTATCTCAGGTTACTATGGGAGCCTGGGCTCCACACACTGGTTCTTGGGCAAGGAGCCAATCAGTATAGGTGTCCTGAGGAATACAATAGGGCTCACAGAAGGCCTTAGTGGTCAGTGCTGGTGGGATGTGCAGCATCAGGAGCCCCTGAGGCTCTGCAGGTATGCCGAGCCTGTAGACGGGCACATCAGAAGCCCTGGCTATGGACATCATGCAAGAAATTCAAGTAGAAAAGGAGCACAATGGCAGGCGTCCTGTGGGAGCTGCCGGGACTGTGCTTGCAATCACACGTAAGATGCCCCCTAGCGTTACCCACTGAAAGAAAGCACTAAGAACATTATAGGATGGCAGGGACAGAGCCAAAGAAACACTGCGCCCTATTGTTAGTGCTAACCGGTTTTATATTTTCTTTAATTTTTAAAAAAATATTTCATTTATTTATTTGATGGCGAGAGAGAAAGGGCACAAGAATGGGAAGGGGCAGAGGGAGAATCAGACTCCCAGCTCAGCAGGGAGCCCGATATGGGGCTCCATCCAAGGACCCTTGGAAGATGACCTGAGCTGAAGGCAGATGCCTAACTGACTGAGCCTCCCAGGTGCCCCTGTTTTATGTTCTAAACCAAAGGCTTAATTTGGTTTGGAGAAATTCCAGTTTGTCAGATTGGTCCTGGTATTGTTTTCCTCACATATAAATGAAAGTGATGACTTTCAGTTAAGGGAATAGTGCTGTGGGATTAAGGGAATGTGCTACTTCAAGTCATGTTACTCAGTAGCTGTCTGACCTTGGAAAAAGTCCCTCAATTTCTCTCAGCCTCAGATTTGTTCTCCACGTAGTGAGGGGTTAAAATGAAAATACCTGAGGAATCTTTTGGTTCCTCATACATTAGTTTGATATTATAGCCATTTATTAACTAGCAACTGTTCCTTCAGTCACTTCTTACATTTGAAATGTGGTGCTAGGTAACAAGATGGAGGGAAACAAAAGTCTCTGCCCTTAAGAATCTCTCTAAAAGTAAACTAACACTCACAACAAAGGTTATTAAAAGTTAGGCTAGAGGAATGCCTTGGTTGCTATGGAATTTTGGAGGATAGACACTTCGTAGAACTTAGGCCAAAGCTCCTGTATTGACACTTTATGGAGCAGCAAGAAGAGGGGAAAACAAAGGTGATGCATTCATAATAAAACAAAGTTGATATCTTAGTCACACTAGACATCTCGACAGCTATATGAAAACTTCTGTGCTTTAGAATGTCTGAGTGGGGCTGGCACACAAGGAAGAAAAGACGGGAATCTACCTGTCTTCTACTGGTTAAAGTTCATATAATAAAGGGACTCTCCTCTCTTGTATCTTTAAATGATATAACATGGACCCAAGACTAGGGTTGTCAGAGCTCAGACCCCACTGAGTGGTGCTTCATCTGACTCTGGGGGTGGCCAGCACAGCTGCAAGTAAGAGGGCACAGTGTGTCAGGCCCGAGTGCCAGGGTCTCTGCAATGCTATCATAGCAGGTATGAAGGAGCCATGACATAGTCCAGGCCTTACCTGGGCAAGGCTGAGAAAGACGGCAGGTCCAGGGGTTGTGTGTAGAGGAGGTCCAGAGTATGGCAGAGGAAGGGTCCTCCTCTAGGCAAGTGACTGAGGCCTGCAAAGTAGATGAGTCCAGTGAGTCTGAAGAAGTGTAAGAATGGGGACCAAAACTGGAGATTTGAAAAGGCTTCCCAGAGGAGATGTTGCTTGAACTGCTGCTGTAAAGAAAGCACCTTCCAAGTAGACAAGCTGGAGGGAAGTGAGAGGTGGGGGGGATGACAATGTGGGGGCTCATAACAAGCAATTTTCAGGCCAGGAGAATAGTACTTGCAATGGCAAACAGCGTGAAAGAAGATTGTCAGTCCACTGAGCTGCAAACCTTGCCTGGCTATGGAATCATGATGCCTGAACCACCAAAGCCCTCTTCATTCTGACCAACCATCTACCATTGCCAATTATCAAGCAGAAAGTGGACCCCTCCCGCAGGAAAAACAAACAAACAAACAAACAAAAAAAAAAAACAAAAAGAAATTGAGCCCACACAGGGCAGGTGAAATGGAAGATTTTGTTACATACAAATATCATGTTGGAAAGATGACTAATCATCACCATTTATGTATTCACTCCATCAACTCATGGAACAAATACCTGTTTTCTGCCCACTGTGTGTGAAGTATCTTACTGTATTCCAGATTTAGACCACAGAAGAGAAGTCTCCTGCATTCTACACAGCTGCTTTCTTTAGATATTCTGACATGAGGATGTTTCCAGTGACTGCTGCTCAATCTTTTCAATTTCCTCTGTTTCTAGTTTTGATTATCAGGACACACACACACACACACACACACACACACACATATTTTAAATTCCCATGTTTTCTTGACAGGGATTCATTAGTTCTTTATTCTATAGATAACCTTCTCCTATCATGCCATCTGTGAAATGAGCATGGCAATTTGTTAATTAAATATTGACTTGGAGTATTTTTAAGCACTGATATGTTTAGTCATGAACAGACTACTGCTGTTTTCTTGCCTTGAGCAATGACAACACACATTCAATTGTTGTTCCCTATAAGAAAAAAATGTGTAAGAGGTTTTTAACTTGTAACTTTGAATATCATCACTTGAGTTCCTGTAAAAGATACTCCAGTGAGTCTTGAGTTTATAGTATATCATTTGTGCTGCTGGATTTGGATGTCTAGGGATGAAGCAGAGTTCCTCCACTCAGGTCCTTGCTTCCCTCTTTACTGGGCTTAGAGGTCATGGTCCATGGTCCATCATTATAGCACGTCCTTATATATACACACAACTCTGCACATGCTTTCCCAGTCTACTCATCCAGAAAATATCTCCCAATTCTGATTAATCCAACTCTCAGCTTACTCCACACCTGTACCTGTGTTGTAGTTGAGGAAAAACGCACACACACACAGCTATGCAGATGGATCTTGCTTTAAATTCATCATGAGTAATCTCTCACATGGGCCCATGGCAGTGCCTAAAAAGTCAACTACATTTCCTTACCCCTTCCTTCTCTCACTCCTCTAGTTAGGCACTTTAATATCCTCCTCTGTGACAAATCTCCAGGATATCCTCACCATCCATACTCTTAGCCAGTGATTTTGGTTTCTATTTCTCTAAGAAAATAGAATTAATATGAAGAAAACTACACACTCCTAAACACATCTACCAGTCTACTTATATTCATGCCCCTGTACACTATCATTCCTCCTGTTCTGCAAGGTATAAACTGGACTCCTACCCAAGGACAACCCTTCTTTTGTCACTGGACCCCATCCTCTTCATCTATACCCAATGTTATCACCACAGACATCCTCTTTGCTCTCTCCTGCATCATCAATTGAGGTCATTCCCCTTTTCCCTCTAGCTCCCCAGAAAGGCAATCACTAATGCATTTTCTGTCTCTGTGGATTTTCAAATACATTGGAATCACATAGTATGTGGTCTTTTGTGGCTGGCTTCTTACACTTAGCACACATAGTGTTTTCAAGGTTCATCCACGTTATACAGTGCATCAGTATTCCATTTCTTTTTATTGTTGAATATTTCATTGTATAGATATACCACATTTTATTTATCCATTCACAGTTAAAGAACACTGCATTGTTTCTACTTTTTGGCTAGTATGCTGCTATAAACATTCACGTAGAAGTTTTTGTGGGGACATGCATTTTCATTTCTTTTGAGTCTATATGTTGGAGTGAAACTGATGGTAACTCAGTGTTAAACCCCTTTTGGAATCCATGCTCTTTCTTAACCACTACCCTTGTGGCATCTGAAATAAGATATCTTGTACAGTAGGTATGAAGTCACAACTGTCTCTAAAGAAAGATATTTGGGTTATTATCGCCTCTTGCATTCCAGAAACTTTGTATTTTTCTTCTTTTGATGCTCAACATCCGATTCTTCCAAAATAAAATGGATGTTGGCTTATTTGGATTTTGATAAAGGCAAGTATTATTGAATCTATGATATGTGCCAAGGACTATTATAAGATCTATAAGAGATTTAGAAAACATATGTATTTATTCCATCCTTTAATAAATATTTACTTAGTATCTAGCAAGTGCTATTCACCAGTGGTAGGCAGCAGGAATTCAAGGATGAGTTAAAACCCTGATGAACTCTATCCATGAAAAATTTTAAAACTTCTGAAAAAGACAAATACAAAAAAACATGAAATGTTGTAAGGTCTACTAAAAAAAATAGGAGTATTCTGAGACTCTATTATAGGAGTATTGGACTCGGGTGAATCAGCAAAGACTTCCTTGAGATTAAAAAAAAAAAAGTAAGTGAAGGTCTGAAGGGTGAGAATGAGTTAACTGGTAAAATGCAGGAAGGGAAAGGGCTGCAGACACATGGATTGGTCTGTGCGAAGGCAATGATGCAAGAAGAAACCATGCAAGTATGAGGACTCCAAATAAAAGTGAGAGCAGAGGATGCTGGCCATGGGACACAGGAGGGGCCAGTCATACAGGCTAGATTACAACATTTGTTTTTAAAAAGTAATTAAAAGGAAAGCAAAAGAATTCAAAACAGGGACTCCAACAGATAGTTGTATGCCAGTTTTCATGGAAGCATTATTCACAACAGTGCAAAGGTGGAAACAAACCAAGTCTCCATCAATAGGTGAATGAATCAACAATATGTGGTATATCCATACAGTGGAATATTATTCAGCCCTAAAAAATAATGAAATTCTGATACATACTACAAAATGGATGAACCTCAGAAACATAATACTAAGTATAATAAGCCAGACACAAAGGGACAAAATTTGTATGATTTCACCCATATAAAACATCTAGAATAAGCACATTAGTAGAGAAAGAAAGTAGATTAGACAGGGAAAGACAATTATCATATTATCTCTCTGATATGAGGAATTTGAGAGGCAGGATGGGGGGGTCACTGGGGGAAGGGAGGGAAAAATGAAACAAGATCGGACTGGGGAGGGAGACAAAACATACAAGACTCTTAATCTTGGGGCACCTGGGTGACTCAGTGAGTTGAGCCTCTGCCTTCGGCTCTGCTTGGCAGGGAGCCTGCTTCCCCGCCGCCCCCGCCCCGCCTGCCTCTCTGTCCGCTTGTGATCATCTCTCTCTATCAAATAAATAAATAAAATCTTTAAAAAACAAAAAATAAGACTCTTAATCTCAGGAAACAAACTTAGAATTGCTGGGGTGGCGGGTAGGGAAGGAATAGGGTGGCTGGGTGATGGACATTGGGGAGGGTATGTGCTACGGTGAGTGTTGTGAATTGTGTAAGATTGATGATTCACAGACCTGTACCCCTAAAACAAATAATACATTATATGTTAATAAAAATAATAATAAAAAATAAAAATAATTTTATAATTGTTTGGGAAAAAAAAGTAGATTAGACCTTGCCAGTAATGGGATAGGGAAAATGAGGAGTTACCACTTAATAATTATAGAGTTTGTATTTGGGATGATGAAAAAGTTTAGAAATAGTGGCTACATAGCATGAATGTACTTAAGTTCACTGAACTTTACACTTAAAAATGGCTAAAATGGGGAGAGGAATCAAGATGGCGGAGAAGTAGCAGGCTGAGATGACATCGGGTAGCAGGAGATCAGCTAGATAACTTATCTAACCATTGTGAACACCTACAAATCCAATGGGAAATCGAAGAGAAGAAGAGCAACAATTCTAGAAACAGAAAATCGATCACTTTCTGAAAGGTAGGACCTGTGGAGAAGTGAATCCAAAGCAACGGGAGGATAGACCAGGGGGGAGGGGCCGGCTCCCGGCAAGCGGCGGAGCAACAGAGCACAAAATTGGGACTTTTAAAAGTCTGCTCCACTGGGAGACATCACTCCAGAGGCTAAACCGGGGGGAAACCCAGGCGGGGTCAGCATAACCCCAGGTCCTGCGGGGTCACAGAAGGACCGGGGGTGTCTGAGTGCCACAGAGCTCGCAGGTATTAGAGCGGGGAAGCCGGCTACAGCGACAAAGCCGAGGAGTGAGCTCTAAGCCCGGGGTTACCTTGTGCCGGTCGCAGGCTGGATGGGCTCGGAGCGCGGCCGGAGGCCATGGAGATGGAAGCGACCGGGAGCTTTTCTCCAGGTTCCAGCAATTGACTGCTTTCCTACCAGCGTGACCACAGGCCAGGGAGACGGGGCGGTTGGGTGCTTTACTCTGAGGGCGCACTGAGGAGCGGAACCCCAAGCTCTCAGCTCCTCTGGGCCGAGAGATTGGGAGGCCGCCACCTTCATTCCCGTCCTCTGGAACTCTATGGAAAGCGCTCAGGGAAAAAAAGCTCCCAAAAGCAAACCCGAGCGGATTACTTAGCCCGGCCCCTGGCAAGGGCGGTACAATTCCGCCTGCGGCAAAGACACTTGAGAATCACTACAACAGGCCCCTCCCCCAGAAGATCAACAAGAAACCCAGCCAAAACCAACTTCACTCACCAAGAACAGCGGAATTCCACAGCAGGAGAAAGCAAATCTTATCTGGACAAAATGACAAGGCGGAAAAACTCACCTCAAAAAAAAGAACAAGAGGCCGTACCGAAGGCTGGAGACCTAATCAATACGGACATTGGTAACATGACAGATCTAGAGTTCAGAATGACAATTCTCAAGGTTCTAGCCGGGCTCGAAAAAGGCATAGAAGATATTAGAGAAACCGTCTCCGGAGAGATAAAAGCCCTTTCTGGAGAAATAAAAGAACTAAAATCTAACCAAGTTGAAATCAAAAAAGGTATTAATGAAGTGCAATCAAAAATGGAAGCTCTCACTGCTAGGATAAATGAGGCAGAAGAAAGAATTAGTGACATAGAAGACCAAATGACAGAGAATAAAGAAGCTGAGCAAAAGAGAGACAAACAAATACTGGACCACGAGGAGAGAATTCGAGAGATAAGCGACACCATAAGACGACACAACATTAGAATAATTGGGATTCCAGAAGAAGAAGAAGGAGAGAGGGGAGCAGAAGGTACATTGGAGACAATTATTGGAGAGAATTTCCCTAATATGGCAAAGGGAACAAACATCAAAATCCAGGAGATGCTAAGAACGCCCCTCAAAATCAATAAAAATAGGTCCACACCTTGTCACCTGATAGTAAAATTTACAAGTCTTAGCGACAAAGAGAAAATCCTGAAAGCAGCCCGGGAAAAGAAGTCTGTAACATACAAGGGTAAAAACATTAGATTGGCAGCAGACCTATCCACAGAGACCTGGCAGGCCAGAAAGAACTGGCATGATACATTCAGAGCACTAAACGAGAAAAACATGCAGCCAAGAATACTATATCCGGCTAGGCTATCATTGAAAATAGGAGAGATAAAGAGCTTCCAGGACAAACAAAAGCTGAAAGAATTTGCAAACACCAAACCAGCTCTACAGGAAATATTGAAAGGGGTCCTCTAACCAAAGAGAGACCCTAAAAGTAGTAGATCAGAAAGAAACAGAGACAATATACAGGAACAGTCACCTTACAGGCAATACAATGGCACTAAATTCATATCTCTCAATAGTTACCCTGAATGTTAATGGGCTAAATGCCCCAATCAAAAGACACAGGGTATCAGAATGGATAAAAAAACAAAACCCATCCATATGCTGCCTACAAGAAACTCATTTTAGACCCGAAGACACCTCCAGATTTAAAGTGAGGGGGTGGAAAACAATGTACCATGCTAATGGACATCAGAAGAAAGCTGGGGTGGCAATCCTTATATCAGATCAATTAGATTTTAAGCCAAAGACTATAATAAGAGATGAGGAAGGACACTGTATCATACTCAAAGGGTCTGTCCAACAAGAAGACCTAACAATCTTAAATATCTATGCCCCTAACATGGGAGCAGCCAACTATATAAACCAATTAATAACAAAATCAAAGAAATACATCGACAGTAATACAATAATAGCAGGGGACTTTAACACTCCCCTCACTGAAATGGACAGATCATCTAAGCAAAAGATCAACAAGGAAATAAAGGCCTTAAATGACACACTGGACCAGATGGACATCACAGATATCTTCAGAACATTCCATCCCAAAGCAACAGAATATACATTCTTCTCTAGTGCACACGGAACATTCTCCAGAATAGACCACATCCTGGGTCATAAATCAGGTCTCAATCAGTACCAAAAGATTGAGATCATTCCCTGCATATTTTCAGACCACAATGCTCTGAAGCTAGAACTCAATCACAAGAGGACATTTGGAAAGAACGCAAATACATGGAGACTAAACAGCATCCTTCTAAAAAATGAATGGGTCAACCAGGAAATTAAAGAAGAATTGAAAAAAATCATGGAAACAAATGATAATGAAAACACAACGGTTCAAAATCTGTGGGACACAACAAAGGCAGTCCTGAGAGGAAAATCTATAGTGGTGCAAGCCTTTCTCAAGAAACAAGAAAGGTCTCAAATACACAACCTAACCCTACACCTAAAGGAGCTGGAGAGAGAACTACAAAGAAAGCCTAAACCCAGCAGGAGAAGAGAAATCATAAAGATCAGAGCAGAAATCAATGAAATAGAAACTAAAAAAACAATAGAACAAATCAACAAAACTAGGAGCTGGTTCTTTGAAAGAATTAATAAGATTGACAAGCCCCTGGCAAGACTTATCAAAAAGAAAAGAGAAAGGACTCAAATAAATAAAATCATGAATGAAAGAGGAGAGATCGCAACCAACACCAAAGAAATACAAACAATTATAAGAACATACTACGAGCAACTCTATGCCAACAAATTTGACAATCTGGAAGAAATGGATACATTTCTAGAGACATATAAACTACCACAACTGAACCAGGAAGAAATAGATAACCTGAACAGACCCATAACCAGTAAGGAGATTGAAACAGTCATCAAATATCTCCAAACAAACAAAAGTCCAGGACCAGACGGCTTCCCAGGGGAATTCTACCAAACATTTAAAGAAGAATTAATTCCTATTCTCCTGAAACTGTTCCAAAAAATAGAAATGAAAGGAAAACTTCCAAACTCATTCTATGAGGCCAGCATCATCTTGATCCCAAAACCAGACAAGGATCCCACCAAAAAAGAAAATTACAGACCAATATCCTTGATAAACACAGATGTGAAAATTCTCACCAAAATACTGGCCAATAGGATCCAACAGTACATTAAAAGGATTATTCACCACGACCAAGTGAGATTTATTCCAGGGCTGCAAGGTTGGTTCAACATCCACAAATCCATCAATATGATACAATACATTAATAAAAGAAAGAGTAAGAACCATATGATACTCTCAATAGATGCCGAAAAAGCATTTGACAAAGTGCAGCATCCCTTCCTGATTAAAACTCTTCAAAGTGTAGGGATAAAAGGCACATACCTCAATATTATCAAAGCCATCTATGAAAAACCCACCACAAATATCATTCTCAATGGAGAAAATCTGAAAGCTTTTCCGCTAAGGTCAGGAACACGGCAGGGATGTCCATTATCACCACTGCTGTTCAACATAGTACTAGAAGTCCTAGCCTCAGCAATCAGACAACAAAAAGAAATTAAAGGCATCCAAATTGGCAAAGAAGAAGTCAAACTATCACTCTTTGCTGATGATATGATACTATATGTGGAAAACCCAAAAGGCTCCACTCCAAAACTGCTAGAACTTATACAGGAATTCAGTAAAGTGTCAGGATATAAAGTCAATGCACAGAAATCAGTCGCATTTCTTTACACTAACAAGACAGAAGAAAGAGAAATTGAGGAGTCAGTCCCATTTACAATCGCACCCAAAACCATAAGATACCTAGGAATAAACCTAACCAAAGAGGCAAAGAATCTGTACTCAGGAAACTATAAAGTACTCATGAAAGAAATTGAGGAAGACGAAAAGAAATGGAAAAATGTTCCATGCTCATGGATTGGAAGAACAAATATTGTGAAAATGTCTATTCTACCTAAAGCAATCTACACATTTAATGCAATCCCTATCAAAATCCCATCCATTTTTTTAAAGAAATAGAACAAATAATCCTAAAATTCATATGGAACCAGAAAAGACCTCGAATAGCCAAAGGAATATTGAAAAAGAAAGCCAAACTTGGTGGCATCACAATTCCAGACTTCAAGCTCTATTACAAAGCTGTCATCATCAAGACAGTATGGTACTGGCACAAAAACAGACATATAGATCAATGGAACAGAATAGAGAGCCCAGAAATAGACCCTCAACTCTATGGTCAACTAATCTTCGACAAAGCAGGAAAGAATATCCAATGGAAAAAAGACAGCCTCTTCAACAAGTGGTGCTGGGAAAATTGGACAGCCACATGCAGAAAAATGAAATTGGACCATTTCCTTACACTACACACAAAAATATACTCAAAATGGATGAAGGACCTCAATGTGAGAAAGGAATCCATCAAAATCCTTGAGGAGAATGCACGCAGCAACCTCTTTGACCTCAACCGCAGCAACTTCTTCCTAGGAACATTGCCAAAGGCAACAGAAGCAAGGGTAAAAATGAACTATTGGGATTTCATCAAGATCAAAATCTTTTGCACAGCAAAGGAAACAGTCAACAAAACCAAAAGACAACTGACAGAATGGGAGAAGATATTTGCAAACGACATTATCAGATAAAGGGCTAGTATCCAAAATCTATAAAGAGCTTATCAAACTCAATACCCAAAGAACAAATAATCCAGTCAAGAAATGGGCAGAGGACATGAACAGACATTTCTGCAAAGAAGACATCCAGATGGCCAACAGACACATGAAAAAATGCTCCACATCACTTGGCATCAGGGAAATACAAATCAAAACCACAATGAGATACCACCTCACCAGTCAGAATGGCTAAAATTAACAAGTCAAGAAATGACAGATGCTGGCGAGGATGCGGAGAGAGGGGAACCCTCCTACACTGCTGGTGGGAATGCAAGCTGGTGCAACCACTCTGGAAAACAGTGTGGAGGTTCCTCAAAAAACTGAAAATAGAGCTACCCTATGACCCAGCAATTGCACTACTGGGTATATACCCTAAAGATACAAATGTGGTGCTCCGAAGGGGCACGTGCACCCGAATGTTTATAGCAGCAATGTCCACAATAGCCAAACTGTGGAAAGAGCCTAGATGTCCATCAACAGATGAATGGATAAAGAAGAGGTGGTATATATACACAATGGAATACTATGCAGCCATCAAAAGACATGAAATCTTGCCATTTGTGACGACGTGGATGGAACTAGAGGGTATCATGCTTAGCGAAATAAGTCAAGCAGAGAAAAACAACTATCATATGATCTCTTTGATATGAGGAAGTGGAGATGCAATGCAGGGGGGTTGGGGGGAGGTAGGAAAAGAAAAAATGAAAAGATGGGATTGGGAGGGAGACAAACCATAAAAGACTCAATGTCAAAAAACAGACTGAGTGTTGCTGGGGGGAGGGGAGACGGGAGAGGGTGGTGAGGAAATGGACATTGGGGAGGGTATGTGCTATGATGAGTGCTGTGAAATGTGTAAACGATTCAGACCTGTACCCCTGGGGATAAAAATACATTATATGTTTATTAAAATAAAAAAAATTAAATTAAAAAAATAAATAAATAATGCAAAAAAATGGCTAAAATGACAAATTTTATGTTATATATATTTTTACCATAATAATAAATATCAAAAGAAAAAAAGAAGAGAAGCCATTGTTAATAGGTTTAAAATAGGCTGCGTAGAAGTGTGGGGCATGACATGATCAAATTGAGAGTTTGCAAAGATCACTTTGGTTGTAGAAGAAGACTGGATGAGGTCCAGGATGTATGAGTAGACCAGTTAGATTTGTGGTGGAGGCAGACAAAGTGGGACAGACTTCAGGTATGTAAATTTTGACTTGGTAATTGGGGTGAGAGGTAGGGAGGTAATAAGGATATCAGTCCAACAAATCCACCTTTGAGTATGTCAGGATAAACTAGAAATATAAAACAAAGACTCCAATTTCTCTTTCCAAAAACTGTCATATTTTGAGGCCATAAGACTTGCCTATATCGACAAATCAGAAAAAAGTATGGTAGGTGGGCAAATGCCAAAACGTTTGCCCTCAGTAACAATTTGTAAAGCTGTGAAGACATAGAAAAGGGAGAGACAAAGGCAGTCCAGAATTACTGGGCTACATTACCTATGATGGGATTGGAGGTGCCCTGGGAAGATAAAAAAGATTTGGTTTGTCAGAGAGGAGAAGGGGCACAAATTTGAACAAGGGTAGTGGCGGAAAAGCTATACTAATTAGTGGGAGATTTTAGAGGCTCAGCAAAGACAGAATTAAAGAAATGGAATTGAGGGTATCGATGGATAGAATAACAATAAGATAACATGATTATATATCATCACCCACTGAGCACTTCAGCCCATCGACTTAGGTCCAGAGAAGCCAGGTGTGCCGGCCTCTCACCCTAGTGCCTCTGAAGCAACCTGGCCTCCTAGCAGGGCTCCAGCTCTCCTGCTGAACTTCTATTCTATTTGGAGAGCCAACCACTATGCCCAACTTGGCGCTAACTCACCACTCTGCAGAGCGCTCATGCTGTTCCCTGTAGGTGGGGCCACCTGGCCTCGGGAAGGAGCCATTAAAGACCTAGGGCTATCAATGGCGGCTCCACAGAGCCAGCTAAGGAAGGTGAGCCAATGAGAAAGCCTCATTCAAAGAGGAGCACCTCGCTGGGGTTTAGAGCATAGCAGATCCCTCTCAGGCACCGTGACTCACAGAGCATCACTATTTCTGAGTCAGCGCTTAGATGGTACTCCTAGATCCATTGCCCGGAACATGGCAAAATGAAACTCTAGTGCAGCAAAGCAAGTTTGGTGCTTCTATCCATCACTAGTGTTTAATACTTATTGAGATGGGAAAATGCACCAAATCAGCTGAAATTTCAAAAAGAAAGAAAATATCTATCTATTGTTGAGGAAACTCTGAAAACTGGAGCTCATATTTTTTTAAGCAATATGGCAATACAGTAAATTTTCCTTAAAATTGGTGCAGTCATTCTATCTCAAGGAAATGATCCTAAGGACAAAATCTAAGATATGGAAATAAGAAGTAAGTTCTATGCACAAAGATGTTCATTATAGATTTACTTAAACTAGCAAACACTGGAGAAATCTTACTGTTCAGCAATTAGAGAATGGTTAAGTGAGTTAAGATATTACCCTGCGTTGTAATATTAGTCAACAAAAATATTTTAATTTTTATTTGTTAAACTTTAAAATTTTTATATTGAAACACTAAGCCACAAAACTAAAATAGGAAAATTGTATACAGAATATGAACTCAATTTTGCTAAGAAGAAAAAACAGCAACAACTATTCAACAAAATAAACAGTCGTTATCGCTATGGTTCACGGGATTATAGATGGTTTTTTTAAATCTCCAGCTGTACTTTACAGATTTTCTGTAATGAGTAGATGTTTATTTTGTCTTTCTAAATAAATAAACAACTTATTAGAAAGAACAGAAATCAAAACAAAACTGGGAGGGGAACTTGGAAATCATGATTGAATTATTTTTTCTTACATGCGATTCATAATTATGTTCCATTCTGCCCTGCCTGTTGACCACAAACACCACTTCCCCCGCCCTAAAGTCACCCACCTCAGTCCCACATTAAGTCGGTGGAAATACCACTGTCACAGGAAGTCCCAGGGCAGGCATCCTTTCCTTTTATGCCCGCCATCAGGGAAGCTGGCTGGCATAGGTTTGGAAGGAAGCCTTCCTGCCTTGTGAATGGCAAACGCTGATTTCAGCATGGCCCCTGCCCTCTCATGCCTCCTGTGGCAAGCTGCAAGGCCAAAGGGAGCAGCCTAGACTGACAGCTGGTGCTGAGTGGCTAGCCAGCTTGAAAAGGCAACAGGAAGCAGATGGCCAGCAGTGCCTTCTTTGGCTGGCTTGGGAGAGCCATCTGGAGGAAAGGAAATCGGTCTGCTGCCTGGAGAGGAAGGTGCCGGTAATAAATAATGCTGATCCTCGTCACATTTTACAACGTGCAGTGTCTTGAGAGGAACCCAGGAAGATCTCCCTCAGGTGTTGATGGGAAAACAGTCCCAAGCATCAAGCTCATGGGACACCAACAGTAACCTTACTGAAGGGGACAGCTTTCTGGAGGCCAGGAGCCCACGGGACTCCACCACCCCACTAACACAATCGGTGACTCACAATGGCATTGGGGACACCAGAGAAGCAGACGCAGAAAATGCAGAAGACCCTGTCTTCTCCCCAGAACACAGACTGGTCAGGGGGATCCTGAGGCCCTCCACATTTGCTTCTTGGTCTCCAGGTTCTCCCGCCGCCCTTTATGCCCAGGTTAAGAATCAATTCCACAAGGAACTGTGTACAGCCTCAGTCCAGTTACTCTTCAGAGGCTCTTTTCCCTTTTGACTTAAATTCCTGACTCTCCAAATAGTGGTTATCAACCTATCTTTTGGTGGTGGAGGTACCTGTGTTCTAGAAGTTGAAACGTAAACAAAGTTTTGCTTATGTGAGGGCAAGAGTGAGAGAAGAGGAGGTGAGATGAGGTTCTGTCTCTGGCTTCTGAAGCTCAGCATGCTGTCCTTTCCCCTGTGCTTTCCTGCAGCTCTGTGGCCCACAGGAGGGCCAGGTGGAGCGCCACACCCCAGGCAAGGGCCTCCAGAGCCTCCTAGATACCAGTACGGGCAGCCCCGTGCACAGCCCGGTGACACAGCCCTTCTTCAGGGTACATGATCTGGGACAGGGACCTCAGTCATCCCTTTGGTCATTAATTCAAGGAACAACCAGCACAACCATTCACAGAGACCCTGACTGTGGGGCTTTAACAGCTTCAGGTCTTCAGCACTGACCCAAAACCAAGGCCTAGGTCTATCAGGGGCCTGAACTGCCATTCACTCCAGGAGCTCAGAGGCACAATTTATTTACAGGCACAGGCCTGCAATTATTCAACTAACCTTTATCAAAGGCTTACTTTGTGCTGGATGCCAAGATAAATGCTGCCAACTTCTACAAGGACTACTTATAAAGTAGATGTCAACTTTTATCAGACTACTTATAAAGGCTTCCTATGGTGAGGGACACAGACATTTAAATACATATATTTCTCACATACATGAGATACATACCAAGTGTTTAGTCAGCACGGGAGGAAAAGCCTCCTCTGCATGGGAAAGTTAGGGGGAAAAGAAAGGCATTCTAGCCAGCTTTGCAAACTGTGCGTTGGACCCTTCTTTTCTATCAGAAACCTTGTATTTATGGGGAACTGGCAAGATACCCAGCTCAAAATCCACATCTGCAGCTTCCCCAGCAGCTCTGCATGGCAATGGGACCAAGTTCTATACAACAAGATGCGTGTAGATGATGGGAGACGTCCGAAAACTTTCCTTAAGAGAAAAGGAATAGATAATTTTCTTCTTCCTCTCCATGTTGGCCTAAAACTCAAATGTGAAGGTGAGAACTCTAGAAGCCACATTAGGTCATGAGGTATAGCTAAGAAGGCTGGAAGTCACATATTGACAGCAGTAAAACAGAAGCTCAAGGAGAGTGGGGCTGAGGTAACTGCAGGGCTGCCACACCATCCTTGCACTGCCCAGCTCTTGACTTCTTTTATGTGAAAGACATCAAATTTATATTTCGTGTGGGCCACTTATGACATTTTTCCTTTCCCAGAAATCCAAATGTAATCCTAAAGACATACATAATGATTAGGTGGGGGCGGATAAGGAACAAAGTAAAAAATAAAGATGGAGGGACACCTGGGTGGCTCAGTCGGTTAAGCAGCTGCCTTCGGTTTAGGTCATGATCCCAGGGTCCTGGGATGGAGCCCACATCTGGTTCCTTGCTCAGCAAGGAGTCTGCTTCTCCCTCTGCCTGCCACTCTCCCTGCTTGTGTGTGTATGCTCTCTTTGACAAATAAATAAAATCTTTTTTAAAAAATTTTTAAAAAATAAAGATAGGTATTCTGGAAGAAGATTCATGAGGTTTGGGGTGCTATATGAAGGAATTTGGATGTCTTCACTTGTAAAAGGGACATGATCGTAATTGTTTCTTTGGAAGATGGAGGGTGAATTAGAGAGGGGAGAACGTGGCACAGAAATCATTTAGAAAACTGTTGCTAGAATCCAGGTGAGAAATGACAATAAGCAGAAGCAATAAGGATGAAAAAGATGTGACCAGTTCAGAACACAGTTCTGAAGCAGAATTAGTAGACTTGACCTCCCAATGGCTAAGGAGGATGGAGTTCATGATTCCGTCTAGGTGGATGGTCATTGCATTATCTAAAAGAAGGGATGCGGTAGAAGAAATGGATCCAGGGGCAGGTTCTGGTTAAGTTCCACTAGTAATTATCTGTCTTGTGACATTAGGCAAATCACTTAACCTCCATGGGTCTCATCTGTAAAAGGAGTACACTAGACTAGGTGACTTCAGGTGTCCATGCCTCTATAAGAAAATTAGTTCACAGGGGCACCTGGGTGGCTCAGTTGGTTAAGTGTCCAACTCTTGTTTTCAGCTCAGTTCATGATCTCAGGGTCATGAGATCGAGCCCCAAGTCAGGCTCTGTGCTGAGTGTGGAGTCTGCTTGAGATTCTCTCTCTCTCCCTCTACCCTTCTCCCACACTCTCTAAAAGAAAAAAAAAAATAGTTGACCATTTCACATAGTCACATTCCCATGGTGCTATGCTAGGCAACATCTCAAGGGACAGAAGCTGTTGATTTTATCTCAACATACCAAGGTGCAAGTTCTCACAGAAGACATCTGAGGAACTATCCAACAAACTTAGTTGATCCTTTCCTATTACTAAAATTGCATAAGTTAGGAGGGGTAGCTGGGTGGCTCAGTCAGTTGAGCATCTAACTCTTGGTTTTGGCTCAGGTCATGATCTCAGGATCATGGGATCAAGCACCAAGTCAGGCTCTGTGCTCAGCAGGGAGCCTTCTTGGGATTCTCTCCCTCCCCATCTATCTTACCCTCACATTGCACTCTAAATAAATAAATAAATAAATATGTTTTTAAAAATTGCATAAGTCACCCTTTTTGTTTAGCGAATAATCAATAGATTCATACAAGTCATAAAGAAAACAGATGAATAGATAATTTTTTAGAGGCTGAAACTCCTATGAGAAAACATTGTTTAGCTCACTCAATATGGCTGGATGGAAAAATACATTAAACAAATAAATATCAGGGAGATTAATAGATTGTCCTCATACTTCTCATTCTGCTAATTATTAGAAGGGATCTGAAACAAAAATCTAGGAGTGCCTGGATGGCTCAGTCGGTTAAGGGTCCAACTCTTGATTTCGGCTCAGGTCATAATCTCAGGGTTGTGGGATACAGCCCCATGATGGGCTCTGTGCTAAGTGGGGAGTCTGCTTGAGATTCTCTCCCTCTCCCCCAACTCAAGTTCTCTCTCTCTCAAATAAATTAGTAAATCTTTGAAATAAAAATCTAACATGGGGCCTCTACTTATAAAAACTCAAATTTTGTAGATTACTTTTTTTGACAAAATTTTGGGACTTGAGTTCTCTGTCTTGTCAGACTCATGCCCCTAAACCTAAACTCTAGCACTCTCAATCAGTACTTGTTCCTTTAGTGCATTGTTGCCTTGAGATTTCCAGTTGAATTTTTCTGGAAGTATTTTTCTGATCTTGTTAATTCTAGGCTGTGAGTGGTGAAAGTGAAGTTTGTAAATATGCCGAGTTAATGTTAGAAAGTTCTTTCAGCTACAGGAGTCCCAATAAAGTCCTTGCCTCAAAAAGTAACTCCATCTAGCCATCCAGCCATCCATGTATCCATCCAGCCAATAAATATGTAATGAATACCTTTCATGTGTTAGTCACTCTTCAAAGTTCTGGGAAATGGAACAAAAATTAAAAGATAAAAACTCCAATTTTTGGGGCGCCTGGGTGGCTCAGTGGATTAAAGCCTCTGCCTTCAGCTCAGGTCATGATCCCAGGGTCCTGGGATCGAGCCCCACGTCGGGCTCTCTGCTCAGCAGGGAGCCTGCTTCCTCCCGTCTCTCTCTCTGCCTGCCTCTCTGCCTACTTGTGATCTGTCTGTCAAATAAATAAATAAAATCTTTAAAAAAAAACAAAACTCCAATTTTCATGAGGTTTATATTCTAGTGTGGAAGTGGGTAGTGCATCATAATATAAGTGAATAACATATTCTGTGTTAGACAAGTACTAAGGAGAAAAAATTAACACAGGAAGTAGGGAGTATAGGCATTACAGAGGAAGACTAAAATGTTGGACAGGATTTTCCAGAAAGGTCTCACGGAGAAGATGATCTGAAGGATGTGATGCCTGTATTTGGAGAAAAAGCAATTCAGGCAGATGGAAAGGCAAGTACAACGTCCTTGAGGTGGAGAGTCTCTGACATGTTCGAGAAACAGTAAGGAGGGCAACACAGTTGGAACAGAGTTGGGGTGGGCCGCATAAGAGTTAAAGCCAAAGAGGTAACAAAACAGGGACTATGATGAGGTGACGCTCAGAAGTAAAGCCTGAGGGGTTTCCCTCAGATTGTTAGGGACACTCATAATGTATCTTTTCTAATGGCCTAGCAGGTTACAAATGCAGAAGGTATCAGGCTGAGGTCATGGAAAGCTGCACAAACATCATGGAACCAAATTTCCTTATGTGTTAGGGGAAAACCCATTGTCTACTAGACCTTTTTATTTCCATCCTGATTGGAAATTCAACCCCGAGAATAAAACCAAAGAAAACTATTTCAGGGACTGCCAGGAACTCAGCTTTGTTGATGGGCCTTCCTAAAGAAGATATGCAATAATTTTCATTTTTGTTTAGCATAAACTCAACAGTCTTGCCCACGGATGAATTATGACCTCTGACAGTTACTTATAGTGTTGTGATCTAACAAGTGATCTACTCTGGTGTTTTCCCAATCTGCTTCTGCTTTTTTTTTTTCTTCTTTTTTTTAAATAACCCCTTTCCATCTTCTCATTCAGCTTGATTCCCACTGCAATCTGTTCTCAACCTACAGTGAAATTTTCATCAGCTGAGCCACTGCAGTTGAACAGACATAGTCACATCCCAAGGAAGTGGGCAAGATGACCTAATGGGACTTTTTCATTTACAGCACCAGTGATAGATCAAATACAATGTCGCCAGCAGCGTGCTCAGCATTGGGAAAGAGCAGAACTTCATATTTTTAAAATAATCAGTGCTCATTAGAAAAACAGTGAAAATTAGTGACCCTAACAGTAGAAGTTAGAAAATGAAAATTTTATTCCTAGATTTATTACTGATTTAGCATGAGACCTCAGTTGATATGCTGCATTTTCCTTGGTCTTATTTTCTGTAGCTAGAGAATCTGAGCCTGCTTTCATTCTGCAGCTTCTGATTATTGGTGCTATCAGAGATGAACAGGAGTATAGATAATCAAAAGTCATTTCCATTTGGCTTAAGAATTATGAATTTACTCTGGTGAAACTGACTTTTTGAGAAGTCTCGGTGTTTGAAATCAGAAAATAAAGCTACACAGTAAAATCTGATTTAAGAAAAAAATAGAAAATTTGTATATAAATACATTTTGTATCTCATCACTCACTCATCCTTTCCTCCTTTCCTCTCTCCCTTCTTCCCTTTACTACTCAAAGTAAATTTGCCCTTCCTCTTTCTTTCCAAACAAGGTTTCTTCTCACCTTGTCTAGAAGCTGGAAAACAAACAGGTTTATTTTTTAAAGGAATTTAAAACTTCCTGGATTTTAAATACACATGTTTATGATATATCTGTTCCCACTTAAGGTAGCCTGTAAAAAAACAGGTAACCAGATCAAATTACAAATACCAGGTCCAAGGTCAGAAAAATACACACACACTTATTTCAGTGGCTTCTGATTTGTCTCCAGTCAAGCAGCCAGAATGTGATGGCTCTTAGAATACAAAAAATGCAAGTTGGTGCAGCCACTCTGGAAAACAGTATGGTGATTCCTCAAGACATTAAAAATAAAGCTACCCTATGACCCAGAAATTGCACTACTGGGCATTTACCCCAAAGATACAGATGTAGTGAAAAGGAGGGGAACATGAACCCCAATGTTCACAGCAACAATGTCCACAATAGCCAAACTGGAAGGAGTCAAGATGCCCTTCAACAGATTAATGGATAAAGAAGCTATGGTTCATATATACAATGGAATATTACTCAGCCATCAGAAAGGATGAATTCCCACCATTTGCATAGATATCAATAGAACCAGAGGGGATTACACTAAGTGAAATAAGTCAATCAGAGAAAGACAAATATCATATGGTTTTTACTTATATGTGGAATATAATGAATAGCATGGAGGACATTAGGAGAAGGAGGAAAAAATGGAGGGGGAAAACAGAGACCAAGATGAACCATGAGAGACTATGAACTACAGGAAACAAACGGACTGTTTCAGAGGGGAGAGGAGTGGGGGATGGGTGAGTCCAGTGACAGGTATTAAGGAGGGAACATATTGCAATGAGGACTGGGTATTATATGCAAACAATGAATCATGGAACACTACATCAAAAACTAATGATATACAGTAGGGTGACTAACATAACATAATAAAATTTTAAAAAATGAGTGCAAGTCTTGCTTTAGAATTTAATATTTTCTGGCATTTTGTCTCTAATCTACATTAGTTCTGAAGTACTTTTCTTTTGCAATAATCCAAGTCACCTATCACCTAGACCTCTTCAAACCAAGGCACAGTCTCAGAAAATACATTCAGAAGGATTTAAGGACAAAGGACAATGCTGTTCAAAGCTTACTCTCAAGTGGTTTGGGGAGTGGGGAAAAGGGATCTAAATAAATGGATAGGTAGTACAAATTATAAAGCAAATGGTGTAAAAAATTAACAGTAGTTAATCTGGGTAGAGTGTATCAGTGTTATTTGTAATATCTTTATTTTTGCAATTTTCGTGTAAATTTGAAATTATTTCTAAATAAAATATTATAAAAACAGGTTTACAGTATGAGCATATTTTATATATGTATATATTCTATGTGTATATGTATATATATGTATATGAGTGTATATATATACATTTTATACACAGAGAAAGTTCTGAAGGGACAGGCACTACAGTATTACAAAGGCCTCTCTTGCAGAGGGAATGTAAACTTTTCATTTTTGCCTGCCTGTATTAATTTTCTGCAACACAAACACTACTTCTGTAATAAGAAGTATTTTTTTTTTATTTATTTGACAGAGAGAGAGAGAGAATCACAAGTAGGCAGAGCAGCAGGCAGAGAGAGAGGGAGAAGCAGGCTCCCCACTGAGCAGAGAGCCCGATGTGGGGCTTGATCGCAGGACCCTGAGATCATGACCTGAGCCGAAGGCAGAGGCTTAACCCACTGAGCCACCCAGGTGCCCCAATAAGAAGTATTTTTTAAAGAACAAACAAAACCCTCACTTGTCTTGATTACCCTCGGATAGAACATTGCTGTCAGTGCTCATTACAGCTCCCCATATGTAGCTCTTCTCTGCCCCAGGCTTGCAGAAAATGTTGAAGTCCCTTAGAGATGAAATAGAACCCCTTGGTGCTTTTCTCCATCCTGCCTGCCTTAAACAAGGTAATGAAGCTTTGCCTTAGACATTGAATTATTGGTGAAAGGGAAGAGCCACCCAAATTTTGGCCACAAACTTTCAAGAGGACTTCCAGCCCCTTCTGAATCATAAATTGCTTTGGCTCTTTCTAAGCAATACTTTTATCATCCTATATAAAGTGTCCTTGGAGATGTTCATCTACATATCTTGATGGGGAGGCCTGATTTATAATAAACATTGGGATATGTCAGCAAAATTAACCACCCACCATGGAGTCTAGTTTGGCCTGAATGAGCATATTACTGAGGTTCCATACTTCAAAAGCCACCCTATTTACATATCCCTGAAATACGTCAGTAATGGTCCATTTTAGGGCCAGAAAACAGTAATGTGTGAGTATCAATGAGGTTGCAACCTAACAGACAATGGCTGGTGAACACCGTAGGCTTGTTTCCTCTATGAGCAGAACAACTTCTGAACCCAGACTTGACATCTATATAGGTAATATAGGCATAACAGGGTGAGCAAAAGCCAAGTTGCTGTGATTGTCTGGTCATAGTCAGTAATCCCTGAAAAATTGCAGAGGCCACATGGCCACATGCTGGGTGACCCAAGGCCTTCCCTGCCTTGAACCTTTCTTGATGGGATAAACTGTCAGGTTGTTAATGGCTTAGCAATTAGGGAATACACTTCACAGTGTTCTATGGTCATCGTTAACCTCAAAGAACGATTTTAATTTGGTATCACTGGAGTGATCAGGTATTTTTTTCAGGAACAGTGCAAGCCATGCTGTGTCACTTCTTGCCTATCATAATTCATGAAGTTTTGTCAGCACTAATAGTTATCAGGGAATATCATCAAACCTGCCCTTCCTTAACTTTAAGAAGTCTTTCCTCTGGCTTTTCCAGAAGCCTGCCAAAATTGATTATATCAACTAAATAGATAAATGCCTCTAGGTAATTTATATTCCCCAATTACCTTCTCCATTAAACACTGAAAACTGGCAGAAACCCTGGAAACACTTTTGGGCATACTCTCAAATTAATACCCCACTCCCTTTTCAAACACAGAGCAGATGGAGGCAATTGTTTTCTTGGTCCACCTCAGCCATAGATTTTGATAAGTCTTACTTCTCGACTAGGTGTGACCTCCAATGTCTTCCTGCACACAGTCCAGGGGCAGGTTACTAGTTTATTTTAATGCACTTACTCAAAATACTATAATCCATGGAATTACACTCTGCCCGATTTCTTTCAAACCCATGGAGGATCCATACCTAATGTTGTCAGTGAAGAACTTTAATATGCTCATCTATGTGCTTAATTTCACACCTTACAATCTATCTAGAAGGCTTCTGAAAAGTGTGTGGATCATTTTTTGTCCTATTCCTTACTGTAACTCCGAACCCAATATATTTCTTACTCAAAGGACAAAAATTTCTCCTGTCTTAAAAAGTTTTCTTCCTGGTAGTAGCAGGCTGAGACAACATCAGGTAGCAGGAGATCAGCTAGATAGCTTATCAAACCATTGCGAACACCTACAAATCCAACAGGAGATTGAAGAGAAGAAGAGCAACCACTTTCTGAAAGGTAGGACTGGCGGAGAAGTGAATCCAAAGTGACGGGAAGATAGACTGTGGTGGGAGGGGCCGGCGCCCAGCAAGCGGCGGAACAATGGAGCACAAAATCAGGACTTTTAAAAGTCTGCTCCACTGAGGGACATTGCTACAGAGGCTAAACCGGGATGAAGCCCACACAGGGTCAGCGTGGCCCCAGGTCCCGTGGGGTCACAGAAGGATCGGGGTGTCTGAGTGTTGCAGAGCTCACAGGTATCAGAGCGGGGACGCCAGCTACAGAGACAGAGCCGAGGAGTGAGCTCTCAACTTGGGGTTACCTTGAACCGTAATCCGTGGCACAGGCCACTGCTCTGTGAGTGAGGTCCCCACAAGATCCGGGGAGACACCCCCTGGGGGAGCTCAGAGATCTGCAGAGTGCGGAGACTCCAGGCAGAGCTGTGTGCCAGAGACAGAGACGCTTGGTCACAGGCTGGGTGAGCTCGGAGCGCAGCCGGAGGCCAGGGAGACGGGAGTGATTGAGTGCTTTTCTCTGAGGGCACACTGAGAAGTGGGACCCCGAGCTCTCGGCTCCTCTGGGCCGGAGACTGGGAGGCTGCCATTTTCACTCCTGTCCTCCGGAACTCTACGGAAAGCATTCAGGGAACAAAAGCTCCCGAAAGCGAAACCGAGCAGATTACTTAGCCCGGCCCCTCATAAGGGCGGTGTAATTCTGCCTTGGGCAAAGACACTTGAGAATCACTATAGAAGATCAACAAGAAATCCAGCCAAGACCAAGTTCACTTACCAAGAACAGTGGAATTCCAGAGGAGGAGAAAGCAAAGCATGGAATTCATGGCTTTCTCCCCATGATTCTTTAGTCTTGCAGTTAATTAATTTTTTTTAATTTTATTTTTTTTTCTTCTGCTAAATTTTTTTTAACTTTTACCCTTTCCTCTTTTAACGTTTTTAACTAGTTTATCTTAACAATACCTTTCATAAAAAAAATAATTTTTTTGAACCTTCATTATTATAGTCATATTTTATCCTTCATTTTAACTAACTTTATTTTTTTATATACACATAGGGTTTTTTCTTCTAAAAAATTTGGGGTACAACTTCTTCCAATAGATCAAAATATACCCTAAATCTAGCTCCGGGCTTCTTCTAGTCTCCAGCCAGAGCAAATTCTCTCCACTTTCTTTTTCTTTATTCTCCCAACCAACTTACTTTATCAACTCCTTTTTCAGAAGTTAAAAAAATTTTTTTTTCATCTTTATAGGCATATTTCATCCCTTCATCCCAATGAAGGGATGAAATATGCCTTATATATGCTTTTTATTCTTTAAAATTTGGGGAGGTAATTTCTTCTAAGAGACCAAAAGACTCCCAAAATTAAGTGGGTCACCCTGTTCTAGTCACCAGTCTAATATATATATATATTTTTTTTTTCATTTTTACATTTTTTCTTTATTTGTTTTCTTTTTCTAATTTTGTTTTCTTCTGAACTTCTTTTGATCCCCTTTCTCTCCCCCAAGATTTGGAGTCTCTTCTGATTTGGTTAAAGCTCATTTTCCTAGGGTCTTTGCCACCCTTTTAGTATTTTATTTGCTCCTTCATATATTGTTATCTGGACAAAATGACAAGGTGGAAAAACTTACCACAAAAAAAAAAAAAAAAAAAAAAGAACAAGAGGCAGTACTGAAGGCTAGGGACCTAATCAATATAGACAATGGTAATATGTCAGATCTAGAGTTCAGAATGACGATTTTCAACGTTCTAGCTGGGCTAGAAAAAGGCAGGGAAGATATTAAAGAAACCCTCTCTGGAGAGATAAAAGCCCTTTCTGGAGAAATAAAAGAACTAAAATATAACCAAGTTGAAACCAAAAAAGCTATTAATGAGGTGCAATCAAAAAATGGAGGCTCTTACTGCTAGAATAAATGAGGGGGAAGAAAGAATTAGTGATATAGAAGACCAAATGACAGAGAATAAAGAAGCTGAGCAAAAGAGAGACAAGCAAATACTGGACCCTGAGGGGAGAATTCGAGAGATAAGTGACATCATAAGACTAAACAACATTAGAATAATTGGGATTCCAGAAGAAGAAGAAAGAGGGAGGGGAGGAGAAGGTATATTGGAGAGAATTATTGTAGAGAATTTCCCTAATATGGCAAAGGGAAAAAGCATCAAAATCCAGGAGGTGCAGAGAACCCCCATCAAAATCAACAATAGGTCCACACCCTGTCACCTGATAGTAAAATTTACAAGTCTTAGCGACAAAGAGAAAATCCTGAAAGCAGCCCGGGAAAAGAAGTCTGTAACATACAATGGTAAAAATATTAGATTGGCAGCAGACTTATCCACAGAGACCTGGCAGGCTAGAAAGAACTGGCATGATATATTCAGAGCACTAAATGAGAAAAACATGTAGCCAAGAATACTATATCCAGGGGCGCCTGGGTGGCTCAGTGGGTTAAGCCTCTGCCTTCAGCTCAGGTCATGATCTCAGGGTCCTGGGATCGAGCCCCGCATCAGGCTCTCTGCTCAGCAGGGAGCTTGCTTCCCCTCCTCTCTCTCTTTGCCTGCCTCTCTGCCTACTTGTGATCTCTGTCAAATAAATAAAATCTTTAAAAAAAAGGAAAAAAAAAGAATACTATATCCAGCTAGGCTATCATTGAAAATAGAAGGAGAGATAAAAAGCTTACAAGACAAACAAAAACTGAAAGAATTTGCAAACTCCAAACTAGCTCTACAGGAAATATTGAAAGAGAGCAAAGAGAGACCCTAAAAGTAGTAGATCAGAAAGGAACAGAGACAATAGAGAGTAACAGTCATTTTATAGGCAATACAATGGCACTAAATTCATATCTCTCAATAGTTACCCTGAATGTTAATGGACTAAATGCCCCAATCAAAAGACACAGGGTATCAGAATGGATAAAAAAACAAAACCCATCAATATGCTGCCTACAAGAAACTCATTTTAGAACCAAAGACACCTCCAGATTTAAAGTGAGGGGGTGGAAAACAATGTACCATGCTAATGGACATCAGAAGAAAGCTGGGGTGACAATCCTTATATCAGATCAATTTGATTTTAAGCCAAAGACTATAATAAGAGATGAGGAAGGACACTATATCATACTCAAAGGGTCTGTCCAACAAGAAGACCTAACAATCTTAAATATCTATGCCCCTAACATGGGAGCAGCCAACTACATAAACCAATTAATAACAAAATCAAAGAAATATATCAACAGTAATACAATAATAGCAGGGGACTTTAACACTCCCCTCACTGAAATGGACAGATCATCTAAGCAAAAGATCAACAAGGAAATTAAGGCCTTAAATGACACACTGGACCAGATGGGCATCACAGATATATTCAGAACATCCATCCCAAAGCAACAGAGTACACATTCTTCTCTAGTGCACATGGAACATTCTCCAGAATAGATCACATCCTGGGTCATAAATCAGGTCTCAACCGGTATCAAAAGATTGGGATCATTCCCTGCATATTTTCAGACCACAATGCTCTGAAGCTAGAACTCAATCACAAGAGGAAATTTGGAAAGAACCCAAATACATGGAGACTAAACAGCATCCTTCTAAAGAATGAATGGGTCAATCAGGAAATTAAAGAAGAATTGAAAAAATTCATGGAAATAAATGATAATGAAAACACAACGGTTCAAAATCTGTGGGACACAGCAAAGGCAGTCCTGAGAGGAAAATATATAGCAGTACAAGCCTTTCTCGAGAAACATGAAAGGTCTCAAATACACAACCTAACCCTACACCTAAAGGAGCTGGAGAAAGAACAACAAAGAAAGCCTATACGCAGCAGGAAAAGAGAAATAATAAAGATCAGAGCAGAAATCAATGAAATAGAAACCAAAAAAAACAATAGAACAAATCAACAAAACTAGGAGCTGGTTCTTTGAAAGAATTAATAAGACTGATAAACCCCTGGCCAGATGTAACAAAAAGAAAAGCGAAAGGACCCAAATAAATAAAATCATGAATGAAAGAGGAGAGATCACAACCAACACCAAAGAAATACAAACAATTATAAGAACATACTACGAGCAACTCTACGCCAACAAATTTGACAATCTGGAAGAAATGGTTGCATTCCTAGAGACATATAAACTACCACAACTGAACCAGGAAGAAATAGAAAACCTGAGCAGACCCATAACCAGTAAGGAGATTGAAACAGTCATCAAAAATCTCCAAACAAACAAAGTCCAGGGCCAGACAGCTTCCCAGGGGAATTCTACCAAACATTTAAAGAAGAAATAATTCCTATTCTCCTGAAACTGCTCCAAAAAATAGAAATGGAAGGAAAACTTCCAAACTCATTCTATGAGGCCAGCATCATCTTGATCCCAAAACCAGACAAGGATCCCACCAAAAAAGAGAATTATAGAGCAATATCCTTGATGAACACAGATGTGAAAATTCTCACCAAAATTCTAGCCAACAGGATCCAACAGTACATTAAAAGGATTATTCACCACGACCAAGTGGGATTTAGTCCAGGGCTGCAAGGTTGGTTCAACATCCGCAAATCAATCAATGTGATACAATACATTAATAAAAGAAAAAACAAGAACCGTATGATACTCTCAATAGATGCTGAAAAATCATTTGACAAAGTACAGCATCCCTTCCTGATCAAAACTCTTCAAAGTGTAGGGATAGAGGGCACATACCTCAATATTACCAAAGCTATCTATGAAAACCCATCGCAAATATCATTCTCAATGGAGAAAATCTGAAAGCTTTTCCGCTAAGGTTAGGAACACGGCAGGGATGTCCATTATCACCACTGCTATTCAACATAGTACTAGAAGTCCTAGCCTCAGCAATCAGACAACAAAAAGAAATTAAAGGCAACCAAAATGGCAAAGAAGAAGTCAGTCATCTTTGCAGATGATATGATATTATTATGTGGAAAACCCAAAAGGCTCCACTCCAAAACTGCTAGAACTTGTACAGAAATTCAGTAAAGTGTTAGGATATAAAATCAATGCACAGAAATCAGTTGCATTTCTTTACACTAACAACAAGAAGGAAGAAAGAGAAATTAAGGAGTCAATCCCATTTACCATAAGATACCTAGGAATAAACCTAACCAAAGAGGCAAAGAATCTATACTCAGAAAACTATAATGTACTCATGAAAGAAATTGAGGAAGACGAAAAGAAATGGAAAAATGTTCCATGCTCCTGGATTGGAAGAACAAATATTGTGAAAATGTCTATGCTACCTAAAGCAATCAACACATTTAATGCAATCCCTATCAAAATCCCATCCATTTTTTTCCAAAGAAATGGAACAAATAATCCTAAAATTTATATGGAACCAGAAAAGACCTCGAATAGCCAAAGGAATATTGAAAAAGAAAGCCAAAGTCGGTGGCATCACAATTCCAGACTTCAAGCTCTATTACAAAGCTGTCATCATCAAGACAGTATGGTACTGGCACAAAAACAGACACATAGATCAATGGAACAGAATAGAGGGCCTTACACCAACCCAAGTCTGCCCCCAGCTCAGTTTCTCCCCTGTCCCCACCCCACCCTATTGCACATCAAATCATGTAAACATGGCTACAGGCATGGCCCTAAACAGCAGTGAGGCAGATTGATGTGTAAACAGATTTGGGACCAGGAGCCAGACCCAGTCACCCAGCCCCACCCCATGCTGAGGCCCTCAGTTACATTTGGAAAAGCAGAGGGGCCTGGTCCCAAACTCTGGCTCAGATTATGCAACAGTGCAGACAGCTCAGCTCCCCTCTACCACCCTCTCAGATTCCAGGTTCTGAGGTCCACCCACCCTTGGGCACCCCTCCAGGCCTGGGCAGCAGATGGCAGTGTCCAGTTTTCTCCCTCCCACCCCCAGCTGGAAGTCATTGGTGGTGGCTCTTCGAGATGCCCAGGGAAAACCAGAGACAGGCAACGGCAATCTGTCCAGCCCAAAGGCCCTCTATTTCCTTACACCACACACAATAATAGACTCAAAATGGATGAAGGACCTCAATGTCAGAAAGGAATCCATCAAAATCCTTGAGGAGAACACAGGCAGCAACCTCTTCGACCTCAGCCACAGCAACTTCTTCCTAGGAACATCGCCAAAGGCAAGGGAAGCAAGGGCAAAAATGAACTAATGGGACTTCATCAAGATCAAAAACTTTTACACAGCAAAGGAAACAGTTAACAAAACCAAAAGACAACTGACAGAATGGGAGAAGATATTTGCAAACGACATATTAGATAAAGGGCTAGTATCCAAAATCTATAAAGAGCTTAGCAAACTCCACACCCAAAGAACAAAAATCCAATCAAGAAATGGGCAGAGGACATGAACAGACATTTCTGCAAAGAAGATATCCAGATGGCCAACAGACACATGAAAAAGTGCTCCACATCACTGGGCATCAGGGAAATACAAATCAAAATCACAATGAGATACCACCTCCCACCAGTCAGAATGCCTAAAATTAACAAGTCAGGAAATGACAGATGCTGGCGAGGATGGGGAGAAAGAGGACCCCTCCTACACTGTTGGTGGGAATGCAAGCTGGTTCAACCACTCTGGAAAACAGCATGGAGGTTCCTCAAGAAGTTGAAAATAGAGCTACCCTATGACCCAGCAATTGCACTACTGGGTATTTACCCTAAAGATACAAACGTAGTGATCCAAAGGGGCACGTGCACCTGAATGTTTATAGCAGCAATGTCCACATTAGCCAAACCATGGAAGGAACCCAGATGTCCACCAACAGATGAATGGATAAAGAAGTGGTATATATGTATGTATATACCACATATATACATATATATAATGGAATACTATGCAGCCATCAAAAGAAATGAAATCTTGCCATTTGCGACGACATGGATGGAACTAGAGGGTATTATGCTGAGCAAAATAAGTCAATCGGAGAAAGACAACTATCATATGATTTCCCTGATATGAGGAAGTGGAGAGGTAATGGGGGGGGGGGTTAGGGAGGTAGGAAAAGAATAAATGAAACAAGATGGGATCGGGAGGGAGACAAACCATAAGAGACTCTTAATTTCGCAGAACAAACTGAGGGTTTTTGGGGGGAGGGGGTTCAGGAGAGGGTGATGGGGTTATGGACATTGGTGGGGGTGTGTGCTGTGGTGAGTGCTGTGAAGTGTGTAAACACAGACCTGTTCCCCTGGGGCTAAAATACATTATAAGTTTATTAAAAAATTTAAAATTTTTTTAAAAAAGTTTTCTTCCCATTTTCTCTTTCCTCTCATTTGATAATAAGAAATGTTCAAAATCCAAATTCTGGGCTTTAATTTAGGAAATACCATGGATGTAACTCTAATTAGAAGAGCAAGGGTTATGGCATACATTTCTATTTGGCCAAGATGTCCACTATCTTTTTTTTGTAAATAGCAGCAAGTAAATATGAGTAGAAAAGTACATCTAAATATACAAGTGTGTCTATTGCTCACACTACTGACTTGCCTCCACAAAAAATTGGAATTCATTCTCATAAGTAATGACACATGCAAAAGGCCTCCTAGGTTGGTGCTTGTAATTCTAGATTATCTACCTCCTAAATGAACCCAGGCCACTGAAAAGAAAATCTAGTCTAAAATTAAAAACAAAGGGGCTCCTGGGTTACTCAGCTGATTAAGTATCTAACTCTTGATTTCAGTTCAGGTCATGATCTCAGGCTTATGGGATTGAGCCCCAGGCTCTGCTCATTGGTAGGGGGTGGGGGTGGGATCTGCTTTTCTCCCTCTCCCTCTGTCTCTCCCTCTGCCCTTCTTCCTGCTCAAGTTCTCTCTCTCTCAAATAAATAAATACACTTTGAAAACATTAAATTAAATTAAAAAAAAAAAAACCCAAGATAATAATTCCCTGAACTTAAGTCACACAAGCTCAAAACTGTCTACCTCTACATTGTGGGATGGCATCAGTATCCCCTTAGGTCTGGATTCAGGTTTTTAGGGGTTCAATCTTATGCAATTTGGGGGCTCTCTTTAAGAGGAATTTTTTTAAAAGATTTTATCTATTTATTTGAGAGAGAGAGCACATGAGCGGGGGCTGGGGGGGAAGGAAGTGGAGGCAGAGAGAGAAGTAGAAGCAGGCTCCTCACTGAGCAGGGAGCCCAACTTGGGACTTGATCCCAGGACCCTGAGATCATGAGCTAAGCCAAAGGCAGACACTTAATGGACTGAGCCACCCAGAAGCCCCTAAGAGGAATATTTTAAAATTCATATGCAAAATCAAACATGAAAGGGAGTACTTTTTTAAAATGAGAAGAAAAAATCACAGTGAATTAAAAAGTTTAAAAAGCTGACTATGATAAAAGAGATGGTCCAATATCTTTGCTACTCATCCCACTGAGAAGTGAAATCTAATTCTACTCCCTCAAATGTGGACTGGCTTTATTGTCTTAATGCCCAATTCGCTGTAGCAGAGGTGACATTCTAAGACATGTAAAATTAGATCTCATCAGATGCCTTATACTTTCACTCAGGCCTATAAGAACACTTATTCTTAGGGGCGCCTGGGTGCCTCAGTTGTTAGGTATCTGCCTTCGGCTCAAGTCATGATCCCAGGGTCCTGGGATCGAGCCCTGCATCTGGCTTCCTGCTCCACGGAAAGCCTGCTTCTCCCTCTCCCACTCCCCCTGTTTGTGTTCCCTCTCTCACTGAGTCTCTCTCTGTCAAATAAATAAATAAAATCTTTTTTAAAAAAGAGCACTTATTCTTAGAACCTACCCACCGACCATGTCGTAACCCCAAGAGGAAATATCCCACAAGTACGCCTAAGAGGCCCATGAGGACAGAAACAGGCTGCTGGCTCAACAGTTCAGCTGAGCTGTCAACCGACAGCCAACACCAACTTGCTAGGCTATGTGAACTGAAGCATCGTAGAAATGTACCCTCTGAGCCCATCTGAACCACTTCACCTGAAACACGAAAAAGCTATTTTCTCCTGAGACCTGCCCAAATGAAAGATTTAGGAGGAAATTAAATGTCTACGGTTTTGTTGTTGTTGTTATTGCTGCTGTTGCTCTTATAAGTCAGCACATTTTGAGGTGATTTGTTTTATAGCAATAGATAACTAAAACACTGACAATATCATAAAATCCAGAAACTCATAATGTATCTCTACTATTATTAACTATCCGACACACCCCTCTAATATTTTTTTCTACCTTTTTGGGCTTCGTTCTATTTAATCACCTCTTCCTCTGGCAATTTTATAATATCAATTTCTATAGCAACAAAAAGCAATTTAGACCTTTCTATAACAAGATTGATAGAAATTTTGTTTTTATTTTTTATAATTTTGTAAATATTCTTTCAGTTTCACAACGTGTTTGAGTTGATGCTTCATGCCTACCTTCATCTATAGTTCCTCAAGTGATGCTTCTAACCCAAGGGCAAACCCTTGGGGGAACTCTAACCTTTTGACCTCATTTGACCTAGCCTCAGACTGCCAGCTGCTGCATAACTGCTGGTCCAGTTCCACCAGAAGTCAAGCCTTTGGTCCTGCCAAACACACACACACACACACACACACACACACACACACACACACACACACACACACACACATTTTTAACACTGCCTACCTCTAGATGGGTCCTTGGAGCCAGGAACAAATCTTACTCTAAGCTTCTCTTTGGGATGCAGTCCATGGGAATAAGTTGTAACTGGAGGCCTGCTAGAGGTGGAGGTGGTATTGACAGCCTTCTGGCTGCACCCAGAGCCGAGGACCACCATCAGGCTAGGGAAATGGTCCCAGGCTGGGTTCTGTGCATCTCCAGAAAAGAATCTACCAATTTGGGGAAGGGAATGCATGTGAATAAAAAAACATGAAATTTTAACTTCATTGACTTTATATAAATCTGTCTGTGTTGCTCTTTGGAAGATTTGTTCCCATCTTCATGTAACCTGATAGTTAGGACCAAAGAGTTTCAATGCCTGCTCTCCTTCTGCCTTTGCAGTAGCCTTCACATAGGGCTCAACCAGCTCGGGAGGTAAGAGCACTAGTGTTGGAACCAGATATGGACTACTCAGGAAAAGGCTGGAAAAGTCTTGATAATGGACCCATTTGCCCTTTCCTGATTTAATTCTAGGATCCCAACCCCCAAAATACAGATTCTATACCCTTTTCTCATCCCTATCCCTCCTTATGTACCTCCTGACCCCTCACTAAAGGCAGTGTCCCCAGTCTACTCTGGGCAAGTACCAAGTCTACTACCTCTTAGCAGCTTAGCTCTTGAGAGGCCAATGGTGGAGTTCTTTTTCTGAAACCCTGTAAGGCTTCAAGTTAATAACTGTGTTCATTTTGCTCTCACATCCTCAGTATCTAGATTTGACTAGTGCTAGCTGATACCCTCTTCCATGATGTCCTTGCATTCTTCCTCTAACCTGGCCTCAACTTTCTTATCTTTCTCCTTTTGGGCCAGCATTACTAACCAGAAAAAGTTGGAGAAGTGAAGGGTATTGCTCAGATCCTATATAGTGAAATTTAAAGCAGAGGTTTTGTTTAGATTATTTTCAGCCTACCAGTGGTCCAAGCAAAACCATCCTATGCCTCTACAATCTGAATATCACCTGCCTAGTGCCTTCTGTCCCTCAGCATCCAGATATCATATACATGACTTTTGTGGAAAGACCTCACCCTACAGTAAAAAGAGGAATGGCTAATGTGGTTAACCTTAGCCATCATGCAGAGATTTCCACTATCATTAATCAATGGTCTACACACATAAGCAATAATGATTAATAGTAAACAATGAGGCTCTGGAACCAAACTGCCCAGCTTTGAGTTTCTGACCCCACTTAAAGCTGTATGATTTGGGGAGTTATCTAAGTTTCTTCATTTATAAAATGGAGAAATAATTATTCCTGCCTCAAACCTTACTGGGATTATACAAACTGATTAGATTGGTTATTGTAAAAATCACTTAGAATAATGCCTGCCACATAGCAAGTAGTTAATAAATGTTAGTCACTATTATTACTAGGTGTCTTGTAGGCTTCCATAGAACTCATGGATGCTGGCTATCAGAGTGTGTTCAGCAGTCTCCTAATTCTAACCTGTTCCTCTTCTTTGTGATTCTCTGAGGTCTCCCATCCAGTCTCTTCCCCAAAAATCTCCCCTCAGCTTTGAGTCCCAGGAAGGAGGGGCAGCTCAGGCTCATTGTTGCTCTCCGGGTGCATCTTTCTGACTTAAATTCTGGACCTTTCCTCTTCAGGTCTTCCCTTTTGACTCTTTATAACTTTTTAGCATTTTAGTCACACTAAAAAGTTCTTATTTCTCAAGGCAACATGTATGATCTGATCAAGGGAAAGATTTCAGACAAGGATGTTGGCTAAGGAAGCAAAAAGATGAACATTTTAGGATACTTTCTGCCTATTCTTAAACAGGAAGTCCCCCATCTTCGTTAACTTTCCTGCTCTGAATCCCAGCCTCTTTTTCTCTCAAGAACTTCAGTCCTTCAGTTATCCCTTCTCTCTTCTTTAATATCCAACCCTTCCTCCTGCTGGATCATTCCTCTCATGCAAAGATGTGTTACTATCATTCATCCTTAAAAACAAAACCAAATAAAACACACCCTGACTCAAAGACCCTCTCTAATTACTGCACCAACTTTCTTTTCTCCTGCACAGTTAAACAAATTACAGACATCTTCTATATCATTTCTATTGCTTTACCTTCCATTGCCTTCTCTATCTAGTTTATTCTCAACAATAACCCGAGATGCCTTCATGCTAAGCTCACCAATAACATCCACTTCTCTGACATCATCTTACTCAACCACTCAGAAGCACTTACAGCACTGAATACTGTCTCATTCTTGAATTATTCTCCTCTTAGCTTCCCTGACGTCATCTGCTCCTAGTCTGGCCACTTCATTTCAGTCTCTTTTGCCTGCTCCTCATCTAAAGGTTAGAAATTCACCTGGATCTCTTCTCTTCTATTTACACATTTTCTTTGTGTGATCTCATCTATTTACATAGCTTTTTGAACCATCTATATGCTGACAACTCCCAAATTTATGTCTCTATTCCACCCTCTGTGCCTCCATAGTTGTATATCCAACAACCTAGTTGACATCTCTTAGACTTTTACATGCATCTCACCATATCAAAATAAAACTTGATTTTTCCCAGGGCTTGGTATTTAAATGAAAACAGCAAGCTTGTGGATAAAACATCCATCAAAATCCTAGAGGAGAACACAGGCAGTAACCTCCTCGGCCTTGCCACAGCAACTTCTTGCAAGACACATCTCTAGGGCGCCTGGGTGGCTCAGTGGGTTAAAGCCTCTGCCTTCAGCTCAGGTCATGATCCCAGGATCCTGGGATCGAGTCTCACATCGGGCTCTCTGCTCAGCAGCGAGCCTTCTTCCCTTCCTCTCTCTGCCTGCCTCTCTGCCTAACTGTGATCTCCGTCTGTCAAATTAAATAAAATCTTAAAAAAAAAAAAAGACACATCTCTAAAGGCAAGAGAAACAAAGGCAAAAGTGAACTATTGGAACTTCATCAGGATAAGAAGCTTCTGCACAGCAAAGGGAGCAGTCAACAAAACTAAAAGGCAACCTAAAGAATAGGAGAAGATATTTGCAAATGAGATAACAGATAAAGGGTTGGTATCCAAGATATATGAAGAATTTATCAAACTCAGCCCCCAAAAAACAAATAGTCCAGCCAAGAAATGGGCAGAACAGACACTTCTCCAAAGAAGACATACAAATGGCTAACAGACACATGAAAAAATACTCAACATCACTTGCCACCAGGGAAATACATATCAAAATCACAATGAGATACCATCTTACACCAATTAGAATGGCTAAATTAACAAGACAGGTAACAACAAATGTTGACAAGGACATGGAGAAAGGGGAAGCCTTTTACATTGGTGGGAATGCAAGGTGGTACAATCATTCTGAGAAACAAAATGGAGGTTCCTCAAGATGTTAAAAATAAACTACCCTATGACCCAGCAATTGCACTACTGGGTATTTACCCCAAAGATACAGATGTAGTTAAAAGAAGGGGCACACGAACCCCAGTGTTCACAGCAGCAATGTCCACAACAGCCAAACTGTGGAAGGAGCCAAGATGTCCTCAACAGATGAATGGATAAAGAAGATATGGTTCAGGGGTGCCTGGTGGCTCAGTGGGTTAAAGCCTCTGCCTTTGGCTCAGGTCGTGATCCCGGGGTCCTGGGATTGAGCCCCACATCGGGCTCTCTGCTTAGCGGGGAGCCTGCTTCCCTTCCTCTCTCTCTGCCTGCCTCTCTGCCTACTTGTGATCTCTGTCTGTCAAATAAATAAATAAATAAAATCTTTAAAAAAAAGAAGAAGAAGATATGGTTCATATATACAATGGAATACTGCTCAGCCATAAAAAAGGATGTATAACTACCATTTAAATCAACATGGATGGAACTGGAGGGTATTATGCTACGTGAAATAAGTCAATCAGAGAAAGACAATTATAATATATTTGGTTTCACTCATATGTGAAATATAAGGAACAATGCAGAGGACAATAGGGGAAGGGAGGGAAAACTGAATGGGAAGAAATAAGGGAAACAAACCATGAGAGACTCTTGACTCTGGGAAACAAACTGAGGGAGATGGGTGGAGGAATGGGGTAACTGGGTAATAGGCATAAGGAGGGCACATAATGTGATGAGCTCTAGGTGTTAATACTCACTAATGAATCACTGAACACTACATCAAAAACTGGAGATGTACTAAATGTTGTCTAATTGAATTTAAATTTTAAAAAATCAACAAAACTGGAGAAACCCTCTAAAACATTTTTTAAAGAAAGCATTTAATAGGTAGTATTTTAAAATAAAACTATATAGGTGGCCATCAGGGCTAGGAATCAATTAGATACCTTTCCATTTGTTAAAACTTACTATTGTTTTTATTTTGTATTACATTTAAAGAAAGGATGCAATACAATATTTTTATTGTATGAGATCTCTGAAGATTCTATTCTGCTTCCATCCTCCCCAGTTCTCCTTGTAGCAGTAAATGCACCAACATTGTCATCCATTCAGTGTCAAAGTCAGAAACCTGGGTACCATCTTTGGTACATTCAATCCAAGAGCAAGTCCTGGTATATGACTTTCCAAATATCTCAAGTCATACACTGTTCTACAGCATGGCCACTGACATCCACTTACAATCTATCACCTTTGCAAAGAACCTCCTACTGCATGTTCCATGTCTGTGCTGGCTCCCTTGTGATACATTCTCCACTCACAGGCAGAATGGCCTTTTAAAAATACATACTGCTGGGCGCCTGGGTGGCTCAGTGGGTTAAGCCTCTGCCTTCGGCTCAGGTCGTGATCCCAGGGTCCTGGGATCGAGCCCCACATCGGGCTCTCAGCTCAACAGGGAGCCTCCTTCCCCCTCTCTCTCTGCCTGCCTCTCTGCCTACTTGTGATCTCTCTCTATCAAATAAATAAATAAAAATCTTTAAAAAAAGGTTTAAAAAAAATACATACTGCTACTCTCCATTGCTAAAAACCCCTTGATGACTTCTCACTGCTCTTCAAATTGCAACTCCACACTATGGTTTTGGAGCCCCTCTTGCTCTGGTCAGTATACTTTTCACAATCACAACCTAAACACAACACCAGATCACCCCTGAGTCCTGGCTTGACCCTTCTTATTATTTGGTTTCAGCATTCTTCACTGACAGCTTCTCAGAGAAGCCATCCAATTAGAATCTGCTCTCTAGTTTTCTATCACTTCACGCTATTTATTTTCACAATTCATAATTTTTTTTAATTTGTTTGCTTGCTTCCTTCTTGACTATCTTTTCAATTAGATTGTAAACTGAGAAATAGAAGAGGCTTCACCTGATTTCCTTGCTCTTTATTCTTCTCTGCCTGATGCACAGAAGCGTGCTCAAAAAATTAATGGTGAATAACGGATCCTACCATAAGTAGATTCAAGGCTCAACCCAATCCTATGACAACAGTGCTTCTTCCACTCCCTCTCACTAAAAGAAACAACTTTAAAATTTTGGACATTAGAGTGAGCCATGACTTACTTGTTTTGGTCACAGGAGCCAATAGAGAGTCAAGCCTATAGACTGTTTTTAGTGAATAACGATGGAATGGATGCATAAATGAATGAGCAAGTTACTCCGGTCTTCTGTTTCCTCATTAATAAAATAAGGACAATAATATTTCAAGACCCTTGGAAGTCTTTTTTTTTTTTTTTTTAATTTGACAGACAGATCACAAGTAGGCAGAGAGGCAGGCAGAGAGAGAGGGGGGAAGCAGGCTTCCTGCTGAGCAGAGAGCCCGACGCGGGGCTGGATCCCAGGACCCTGGGATCATGACCTGAGCCAAAGGCAGAGGCTTTAACCCACTGAGCCACCTAGGTGCCCCAAAACCCTTGGAAGTCTTATCAGACAAGAGGTTTAGCCACAAGTCTGGACTCTGCTTCTGGAAGGTTCCTAGCAAGTTTAGTCCTTGAAGTGTTGTAAAGGGACTATTAGGAATTCATCATAACGATATCTTCCCATCTCCATCTTCTTTGCTGATATTTCAATGTCTATTCTTACATAAAAATAGGAGTGCCCAATCTCAGTATGATCTCAGTATGAGATCAAGCACCCCCATATTCATGTAAACACTGATGAGACTGAGAGGTGCTTATAGTTTATCATATGATCCATATAAATGCTTAATAAAGTATCTATTGCAAAGTAAGTCCATGTTACTATATAAAATTTGTCTACATCTATTGACATATACACCAAATTGACATGGTTTAAAATACAGGAGATATATCCAACATGAAAATTTAAAAAGCTGGTGCTTAAAATCCTTTTCCCTAATTCTGTCTGCAGACAAAACAACACAAACAGCTTTGAAAAAATAATTTAGAAGCACAAATTTGGCCTCCCTAACTAGGTATACTTTCTGTTTTGCTACTCTAAAAATGGCATATTAAGGAGGGTGGGCAAGTTGACAAAATTCAGTAAGACACTTAACCGCTTCTGATGCATTTGGACCCAAGGTTTTTCAGAATTAATATTCTAATTTCCATGGACTATTTTATTAGGCTTTAGTAAATCTATTTGATATGTTAAAATTCAATCACACACTAAATGTAGCATGGCTTTTAGACTGTTAAATTCAGCCCCTCTTTAAAGGGTGGATATTTACTCCAAATGACCTATCACACTGAATAAAGATCACTTTCTAAAACACTTTTTAGAAGTTCTCATTGGTGTCTACTGAATTAGTGGTCAAATACTAAACCATAAAAATCATCCATTAAAAGCTGGGAAATATACAACCCAAGATAGAATAAATTTGGTAATCATTTTGACAAGGGTGAAATTGAAGTAAGAGACCTTGCTTAATCCATTGAACCAAATGTGAGGAAGTGTGGTAAAGACACCACCCTTCAGTGCTGCACTCCACCAGGTACTTGTGTCTGGGGAAGTGGAAATGAAGCCTCCAGAAGCAGCCTCACTCCATGTGGGAATTGGTATTCTGCTAAGCTCTGAACAAGCTGGCTTCCAGTCCCTACTTGGGCACAGGCACACAATCTAAAATCTGCTCTTAGGCACAGATGCATTGGCACCAAATCTGTCCTTAGGCCCAGAAACTGTGAATTTTGGCTTCATTTACATAATATGTCATTCCAACAAAGTGATTGAAACTGCAGGGGTGGGCAAATTTGATAAAATGCAGCAGGCAGAGTAGGAAGAATTCAAACATTGTTGGCAACAGACCCACAGCTTTAAGGAGAAAAAAATAATTTGTGTGGAAATTTCTGGAAGGAAGTATGCCAAATTGCTCAGAGTAGTTATCTCTTAAAGAAAGGATTATTGGAGATATTGTAAATTGTTTATTTTGAATATCTTTTTAAAATTTTACTTATTTATTTGACAGAGACACAGCAAGAGAGGGAACACAAGGAGGGGGAGTGAGAGAGAAAGAAGCAGGATTCCTGCTGAGCAGGCAGCCCAATGAGGGGCGCCATCCCAGGACCTGGGGATCGTGACCTGAGCTGAAGGCAGATGCCTAATGACTGAGGCATCCAGGTGCCCCTGCATTTTTGAATTTTTTTTTAAAAATATATTATAAGAAAAAAATAGAAATAATTACAAAGCAGCAAAAATACCACACCCATAATCTAATCATCAACAATCAACCCCCAGACCTTTACTTTTAAATGACTGGAAGGGAAATTTGGAATTTCCCCCTTCTGACTTCCACTTACAAGAAATAGTATATCACTTCCCCTCACAAATATTAAAAGATTCCCTTCTCCTTTATGGAATAAACTACCCACAAAGTGGATTTGTCTGGTATTCAACAGGAAGCTGACTCATGTTCATAAAATACTTTTAGTTCATTTTCAGTAAAACAGAATATTCTTAAAACCAGTAGTGCTAGGAGGAAAAATGATTTCATTAACAAAAGTGTTTAGCCAAGATACTGGATGGTACTTTTCACCTGCCACAGCAATTAAAATGTCTCTAATAAAATACCATTGAGATAAACGATAGTCCTTTATTCAGAGCTCATCAGAGAAAATCTAATTTATAGCATTGGCTGTAACTTGTTAAAAAGTCTCTATTTGAAAGCTAATTCCATGATAAATTTTAATTATGTGGCTAGAACTAGCTTCAAAGCTATATTAATTATACATTTAAGCTCTACATACAAACTTGTACATTACAGTACACCCAGAACATGTAAAATATAGTCTGAACCAAATTAAAATATGCCAATTTCCTCAGCAGTTATTTGCTTTTGATATACTGTAGCTATTTCAGCCCATTCTTTATAAACATTAAATTACTGCCGGGCTTTCTTAGCCACTTTGCTTCCCTAGAGAGAACTCTGGGCTCTGGTTAACTTTCTGGCACGATTTTTCTACTTCTGCAGATTACAAAGTAGATATCCAGAAGGCCTTTTTCCATCTAAAATAAATACTTTAATAAAAGGGGGTACCTGGGTGGATCAGTCAGGTGGGCATCTGCCTTTGGCTGGGGTCTGAGTCCCAGGATCCTGGGATCAAGCACCACATCAGGCTTCCTGCTCAGCAGGAAGCCTGCTTCTCTCTCTCCCTCTGCCCCTCCCCTCCATTTGTGCTCTCTCTCTGACAAATAAATAAATAAAATCTTTAATCAATATCATCATATATGTTAATTAGTTGAATTTAAATTTTAAAAAATAATACTTTAATAAAAGGGATGAAAGTTGCTAGCAAGTTTTACCTTCTCATTCCAATGTCTGGCAGCTATGTCCCCCACACCCCCTGTGATTCCTAGTCTCACCCTCCCACTACTCTCTAGCTTTAATCCCCAGCATCATCAACACAGGTCAAGTCACCAGCATCCCAGTAAGTATACCCACACATTCCTTATTTCAGAAACAGTCTAGACCAGCAGCCTGTCAGCAAACTTACCAAGATAAAAACTTGAACAAAATCTTGTGTCATAAGTAAATGAACATTCCATCCTCCATTGAAAAAGTCTTGGTACCAAGAAAAGATCAACTCAACTGAATAGTATGCTAGTGCTGTAATTTAATATTACACACATGTAATATACCACACGGTAAAAAATTCAAATAAAAATGAATGGATTAAAAATTTAATCTATTTCACTTCTCCTTTCCTTTAATTTCCTACTTTCATTCCTTAGAAGTAACTTTACCAATTTACAGATATTCAGTGCATATAAAAGCATACATGTGTAAAACAAAAAATTACATACTGTATATAATACCCTTCACTTTACTTTTTTGACATTATGTATTGCATATTGTCTGAAATCAATATACAGAATTGCTTCATTCATTACGAAGTTTGCATGATATCCCATGCCACACATGTACATAATTTTTTAACCAGTCCCCTAATAAAGATATTTATGCTATTTCAATCATTTTTTTTACTGTTTCAGAGAAAATTACGATAAATTCTTAGAGTAGAATTGCAGGATCAAAGAATATGTGCATTGATAATTTTGATAAAGTATTGCTCAATAGCTTTTTGTAGAATTTACACCAAACTAAGAGCAGTATATTAAATGCCTATTTTCTCATACCCCTTTCAATATAGTAAGCTATCAAAATTTTTTTATGTTTGCCAAACTGATAAGAGAAAATGACACTTCATTGTAGTTTTAATTTTTAAATTAGTATTTTTCTTTGTATACGGTGAATATATTTTCATATAAGACCCATTTATATATCTTTTGACATAAGCTATTCATTTCTTTGTAGAATTATTGGTATTTTTCTTCCATATTCATTGGTATAGGCTAAGGAACATATCTGGTCATTTGTTGCAGACAAATAATTTTCCCTAGTATGTCATTTGTTGTTTGTCCTTTGTTTATGGTATTTTAATGCCATGAAAATTTTATTTTAACTTTTTTAAAAGATTTTATTTATTCATTTGAGAGAGGGAGAGAGAGAGAGCACAAGCAGGGAGGGCAGCAGAGGCAGAGAGAGAAGCAGGCTCCCCACTGAGCAGGGATCCCGATATGGGGCTCGATCCCAGAACCCTGGGATCATGACCTGAGCCAAAGGTAGTCACTCAACCGACTGAGCCATCCAGCCACCCCTATTTTAACTTTATATGGTCAAATTAATCTATCTTTTTATTTATGATTTCTCAGTTTTGGATTAACTTCAAAGATATTTACACACAGAGATACACATGCAACATACACATCTGTGTGTATATGTATACATAATATTTCCCTAGTATACTTGTATTTTAATTTTTCTACTTAAATCTTTGAAACATTTGGAACTTTGATATAAGTAATGAGATAATTCCATTTTCCAAATGACTATCCAGTTCTTCTGATACCATTTGTTCAATAATTCACTTACCCACAGATTTGCTACACTGTTCTTGTCATATACTAATATCTAACATATATTTGGGGCTACTTACAGATTTTCTTGCCTGTTCCATTTATCTGCATGTCAGTTTGTGCATTATTACATTAGTGTAACTACTATAATTCTATGTTTTAAGACATGAGAGGGCTTGCAACTTATTATTCTTTTCCCAGAATTTTCTTGCATATTTTTTCTATTTTTCATGTAAATCAACCTTTCAGTTCAAAAACGAATGAGTAAGTAATGATCTTTTCGTACTTATTGCTATAGTATTAGGTTTATTGCTTATATTAGAAAGACCTGACATCTTTATTTTGAATCTTCCTATTTAAGAAAATATCTTTCAAAAAAAAGAAGAAAATTTATACTTTCTTTGTTTGTACAGATTTTGCATATTTCTTGATAAATTTATTTCTATAAATTATTTTTTGTCATTGTAAATGTGATCATTTCCTCCATTAAATCTTCTAATTGGTTATTGTCTGTACTCATGAAAGCTGCTGATTACTATTTATTATTGTACTCTGCCATATGTAAATCCCTGTATTGTTTAATTTTTAGTTGATTCTTTTGTATATTCAAATATACAAATATACTTGTAAGCAAGTATAACCGTTGCAAATAAAGATAACATTATCTTCCTTTCAAATATATATGCCTCATTTCTTCTCCTTTCTCATTGCACTAAGTAAGTACCTTCAGAACCATTTTAAAAAAGTAATAGCGACAATGGACACTCTAGTTTTGCTCTTGAGTTAATGGGAATTTTTCCAGTGTGTTTTCATTAAACATGATTCTGGCGTTCAGATGGTAACTATTAGTTTAAAACATGACCATAGAGTACTTACTTTATTGAGATTTTTTCCAGTATGTCATCAGTATAATTATATGATTTTTCTTATTTGATCTCCTCCATTTGAACTGTATTAACAGAGCTGCTAATGTTCAATCATTTTCCCCTTCTTGGAATAAGCCAGTCCTATTTTTCCTACTATGATCAGTCATTGCGCACAGCCCAGGGGAAGGAAGTATGGTCTTGGTATGAACACCACAATGGGTATGAAGATGTTGGCAGCTGGCATCTGTCATCAGCTTTGTTCCTCACACCAGGTTCTCTTGAAAGAGATTTGAGAAGCACATTTCTGCAACCACATGAGTCAATAAGGGACTAGAAGTTAGAAAATTTGAGCTCCAGAAATTGCCAACCAGCTATCTGTGTTATCTTAAGACAAGTAATTTACTCAATGAGCCTCACTTTTTTCTTTGCTTGATAAAGATAGACAAATAATAGGCCACATGCATTTAAAGTACTAGAAAAGAGATTCTGGCACATAGTCAGTGTGCAATAAATATTTGGCTGTGATTATTAGTATTATTATTAAAAATCCCTCCAGGGAGCCAGAAAGTAGTAATAGCTGCTGTTCACTGAGGACTTACTACATTCTAAACAGTCTGTGTGGCAAAGAAGACAGGATCAGAAGGAAAGAAAGGAGGAAAAAGGAAGGAGTTGTAGCACTTCATTATTCTTATCACCTTTAAAGGAAGAGACTTGGGGCGCCCGGGTGGCTCAGTGGTTAAAGCCTCTGCCTTCGGCTCAGGTCATGATCCCAGGGTCCTGGGATCGAGCCCCGCGTCGGGCTCTCTGCTTGGCGGGGAGCCTGCTTCCCCCTCTCTCTCTGCCTGCCTCTCTGCCTCTTGTAACCTCCATCTGACTTGTGATCTCTGTCTGTGAAATAAATAAAATAAATTAGAAAAATCTTTAAAGAGCATCATTTCCTGAGCTAGAAATTCTCATTTCAAAAAATAAAATAAAATAAAATAAAAAATAAAGGAAGAGACTTTCTGGCATTTAGAACAAAAAGAGAACAAAAGAGAGACTTATGAGGAAGAAACAAAGTGAACCAAAAAAATTTCTTCCTGGTGTGTTAAATTTACTGAGAAGGAAAGATAGCAAGGTTTTAGGATGGCAGCAATGTTCAGAATATTATGAATTCTTAGCTAGAGCTTTCATTTGGCTCTAGATCCTACGTTCCCCTGGTGGCAAAATGGGTGAAGGAAGATGTATGTGGAATCAACAGATAAGGACATTGCAAGAATTTTGCACAGGCAAACATGGCTTCCAATCCTGCTCCTTGCACTTATTAGATCTGAACAAAATCCTTAACTTTCTGGTTAATAACCTTCAAATGGGATTGTTCTAGGGAGTAAACAAGATAATTATAATGCACATAATGTACTTGACAGAAAATAGTTGCATAAAAAGCATAACTATTAATTAATATTATTCGAGCATAGCTCTATGTTTTACAATGACCCAAATTCTACTTCTATAACTACTATCAGAGGGGCACCTGGCTGGCTTAGTCCATAGAGCATGCAACTCTTGATCTCAGGGTTGTAAGTTCAAGTCTCGTGTTCGATGTAGACATTACTTAAAAATAAAATCTTAAAATAAATAAATAAATAATCTTTAAATAAATAAATAAAATCTTAAAACGTAAAAATGCTATCAGAAATAATGTTAATTTTTAGTAAGTATTGATAGCCACCAAAAATGTTTTTCAAGAACTTTAATCCCACAAGTCTTAGAAAAAACACACGTACTACCAAAAAAACTCAATAATTACACTTATGCTCTAATTGTCGTTTTCATCTTCCAATGAAAAAAATGTAAAAGAACATTTTTTAAATAAATTCATTTTTGCTGGCCAAACTAGCTGGAATGTCCTTTTCATTTATTTTTTTCTAAAGATTTTATTTATTTATTTGACAGACAGAACACAAGTAGGCAGAGAGGCAGGCAGAGGGAGAGGGAGAAACAGGCTCTCCGCCAAGCAGAGAGCCCGACGCAGGGCTCGATCCCAGGACTCTGGGATCATGACCTGAGCAGAAGGCAGCAGCTCAACCAACTGAGCCACACAGATGCCCCTGAAATGTCCTTTTAAAAATAAATGCTCATTATATGTTAATAAAAATTAATTAATTAATTAAATACTAACCAAAAGCTACTCCCTTTTCAACACCTAAGTTTTATGTAATAGTTGAAAGTACAAGAACCTAAGCCACAAATACCCAGTCATTATATTAACATGATCTTTTATGTAAACCTGAATCAACATACACTCAACAGACTATAATAGCTAATTTGGAGATGAGTGTTCTTATTTCAATGGATGAAATATGCATGTTTTGGAGCACCTGGGTGACTCAGATGGTTAAAGTGATTTCCTTCAGCTCAGGTCATGATCTCCGGGTCATGGGATTAAGCCCCACATTCGGGCTCCTGGCTCAGCAGAGAGTCTGATTCTCCCCCTGCCTCTTCCCTCCCCCCCACTCCACCCCATTGTCTCAAATGAATAAATAAAATCTTATTTTATTTATTACTACATTATTTTATTATTATAAATAAATAATCTCTCTGTCTCAAATGAATAAATACAATCTTTAAAAAAATGTATGTTTTTGGAAAAATCCTAGGTAAGTGAATCTTTTTTTTTTTAATCTAAGGGTATATTTCTTTGATCCTGAAAGAATGGTAAACATCAGATTATAAGTTTGCATGAGAACATATACAAATACTTTAAAAGGCAAAGACCACAGTTGATATAAGATGGTTTCTAGAGAGAAAGCATTTATTGTACAGCCTTGTAATTGTTTCCATTCACATGGAACAACTCCAGCTGCTTTCAAAAATCAACAAATGATAAGCAGAAGGAAGATGAGAAGAAACAACAGCATTTTTGTTATGTCCAACTGATAAACACTGGGTTGCATATATATGATGTTAAGCATAATTAAGCACAGAATTAACATCATTTGTAATGCAATGAAATAAGGCAGCTGAGACAGATGCAAAAAGGTCTCCAACACATTGTTTTGATGATCTAAATTCACACTGCCAAGTTACATATTTATAAAAAAATATGGAAAAAGGGTCAATTAATTTTTTTCTGGATGTATGTGCAAAGGCTATGGTTAAAGGTCTGAAGCAACTTTCATCCTGTGATTCATCAAGTTTGGTAACTTAACCTTCCATGAACAATGCCTCTCACACTGTATCTAATTAACCTAGAAGGAATCCAAAAATAGTCCCAACCCTGCATTTTAGCAGTTGAAGCATCATGGGTAAGAGATACATCTTTTCCTTCATAAAATTTTGGGGACCCAAATTTATAAAGAAGTCAAAAACAAATTATTCAATGTCCAGTGTTTTCTGTACTAGGCAAGTACTTGAAATACAGCATTCATTTACTGAACAAGCATTTACTGAGCTCATACTCTGAATAAGTAGGTATCCTACTTAGTGTTGAAGATAAAGGAATTATAAGGATATCACAGTCTGGTGGGAGTGACAGGCATATACAGATGCAATTTCAATAAAATCAGAAATGCAGTGGTAGCATGGGGTCATGGTGTAGGGCAAGGCATTTTATAAGATGTTGCAGGAGAAGAGAATCAAATAGCTGCTCAGAGGAAGTGATGACCACCTTGCAACCTCAAGGATGAAAAAAGCTTGATTTTCCTAATAATCTCTAATAATCCTCAGCCGCAGGTAACATAAGCATTCCCATTTTACAGATGAGGAAATGGGTGTACTCTGATTCAGAGCTGATAACTGATAGGACCAAGTCTACCTGAGTAGACTTGAGTGTCATATATTTTCTTTTCTCTGAAGGTTGAGAAAAATACTCTGCATGTATCTCCAAGTCACAAAATGTTTTCATGATTACTTATCTCATCTAACAATATAACACATCATTCCCTTCTCACAGTTGTCACCATACTCAGCTAAGAGAATACAATTGCTGGCATGTATTTCTGCCATATACTCTTAGAAATTCTCATGATAGTTCAATATATTACAGTTATCATAGAATAAAAAATGTTGCTGAGAGGAGAAGAAGCTCTATTAAGGCCTTTATAATAAGTGTTTGAAAATACCTCTTTTATTTTTTTTTAAGATTTTATTTATTTATTTGACAGACAGAGATCACAAGTAGGCAGAAAGGCAGGCAGAGAGAGGAAGGGAAGCAGGCTCCCTGCTGAGCAGAGAGCCCGATGTGGAGCTCGATCCCAGGACCCTGAGATCACGACCCGAGCCGAAGGCAGAGGCTTTAACCCACTGAGCCACCCAGGCGCCCCGGAAATACCTCTTTTAATTGACCAAATAACCTCAGCATTAATCAGAGGAAGAGGAAGCAGTCTAAAGATCCTCTGCAATGGGGGTTTATTTACTTCCCCTCACAATGAGACGCAATAGGAATTTCTTGATTGTTAGCCTATATTCATAAAAGATTTAGTGGACAGTTTTTTAAATTTTATTTATTTGAGATAGAGAGCAAGAGAAAGGGCACAAGGAGGGGAGATGGGCTAGCAGAGGGAGAGGCAGACTCCCTGCTGAGCAGAGAGCCCTATGCGGGGCTCCATCCCAGGACCCTGAGATCATGACTTGAGCTGAAGGCAGAGGCTTAACTAACTGAGCCACCCAAGCACCCCGACAGTTTTCTTTTCAACCTACTATATCCTCTGTATTTCAACCTATATTCTTCAGTTGAAAGAAACTACAAAAGAGCTTTAGGAATTTCAGAACCATCCTGAGTAGGAAACACTCATGGCTCCTGTGTGTCTCTCCTTTACAATTCACACATAACACTTCACTTCTGACACTTCCGGTCACCAAATGTGTGGGTTTTTTTTCCCCACACCAAGAAATTTTGTGACACCAGTGGGTGCCCTACAATTTAACTCAATTCTGACACTACCTGGAGATAACATCAGATCCCATAGGCTAAGGCCTCAGTTTGATAAGATTGTCTCCCCTCAGCCCCCTACCCCCTACTTCAGATGCCAATTTCAAGTCCAGTCTGTCACTTGTGCTTCACTTACTGACTATAAATCAGAGGTTCCCACAACCTCCACCTTAGGTTCAATTAATTTTCTAGAGTAGCTCACAGAACTCAGGAAACGTTTACTGTTTACCAATTTATTATAAAAAAATATAATAAACAACCTGAGGGTTTTGAAGGGGCAGGGGGATGGGAGGTTGGGGGAACCAGGTGTTGGGTATTAGGGAGGGCACGGATTGCATGGAGCACTGGGTGTGGTGAAAAAACAATGAATACTGTTACGCTGAAAAGAAATAAAATTTTTTTAAAAAAAGAGATATAATAAAAGATACAGAAGAACATCCAGATGGAAGAGCTGTATAGGGCAAAGTATGAGGGAATGGGCACAGACTTCCATGCTCTCTCCCAGAAAACCACTCTCCTAGCAGCTCCACTTGCTGACTAACCTGGAAGCTCTTCTAAGTCGTACTTTGGCTATGTTTATGTGAGCTTCATCATGTAGACATGATTGATTGTTAGTTCTAGTTCTACGCCCCTTTCCTCTCTGGAGAATGTGGGGTAGAGATAAAACTCCCAGGCTTCTAATCATGGCCTTGGTCTTTTTGGTGATTACCCTCTTCAGGAGCCCACCAAGAATCACCTCATTAGAGCAAAATGCAGAGAAATATATTTTTATATTATACATTTTATATTATATTATAAATATATAATACTTTATATATTTACATATTTTATATAATATATATTATTTTATATATATTTTATATATACACACAGTACATACATATAATATGTAGTATATGTAGTACATATACACATAGCATATATAATATAAATAATATACAATATAAATATAACACTATATACACTGTATGTATATGTGTATGCATATATATTTTTATATATATATATATGTTTCCATTATTTCACTCATCCTCATGACTTATTGCCAACAGTTCATACTTTAAATTTAGCTATCCATGAAAGCACACAATGTCATCGATATCATATCCTCATTAAGCCATGTCATCAATATCATATCATCATTGAGCCATAAAATAAGGGATCTGGAGAGATCCACAGATTCCTTCAATATTTAACAGATAATTATTGATGCCGTACTACATGCCACTCCATGGGCTACCCACTAAGGAATTACTGCTGAGTAAGCCATATAGTAGCTAACCTTTGGAAATTGCCGTCAATGGTGGAAGAGAGTCGAGTAATTAGAATATAAACGCAGAGGCACCAGCTCACTAATTTTACATACATAGAAAAGAAGACAAGAAAATAAGTAGTTTGTCAAATTACTATGCATTGTTAATAGAAGTGGAAATTGATATAACCTTTTCTGGAAGACAATTTGGGATGTTTTGATGCAACTATCCTAAACAGGAACTTATCTTTCAGATGTACTTGCTGAAATTCCAAAGACTGTGAGAATATTCTTGCAGTGTTGTTCATATTAGAGAAACACTGGGAACAAATTAAATGTCTATCAATAAGTGACTGAACAAACCATAGAATACTGTGCCCAATTTAAAAATGGAGTAGATCTGACATAATGTAAACATGGGAAGATACTCAAGAGGTATTGATACATGAGAAAAAGTGGTAAAATACCATGGATAATATTATTCTATCTTTGTTTAAAAAGGAAAAATATCACTACAACAAGTACATGTTTAGAAAAATAAAGCTTGGGGAAATTTACACCAAACTGTTTACCGTTCGTAAACAGTAGATAATACAAGGACTATAAATTTTTTTTTTATCTTTTACGTTAATATCTTTGTAATGTTGGATGGGATTTTTTCCTAAATAAAAAGTATGTTCAATTAAATTGATGTGATTTCCAAACACTGTGTCTTTCAAAAAAAGATCTGACATTTTTAGGCTTTTATATTTATGAAAATTCTTTGAAAACTATAAAGCCATAAATAAATTATAGGATTATCTATTTGTATTAGTGATAAATAATATCCCACATTATTTTGAGGTACTCTGAAAGAGAATATGCTTATGCAGAAAAAAAGATTTTAAAGTCACTAAAAATAATATTAGGGATTAGAATAATAACATAGTTTCCTAGCTTCTTGCAAGCATTCCTGAACTTTAATCTGGGTCTCTGGAGTCCTGATCTAATTCTCTTTCTATGCACTTATCTCTTGCCTTATGGGTAATCTGTTAAAAGCTTTTGCTCAAAGGCAAAAACTTGTCTAAGCAACACAGATTCTCATTACAGAAAATGCAAATATTGGAGTGTTTCTATGAATGGAAAAGAAATGATACACTGTGGAAACAGTAGGCTTTATACCATCCGAAAGTAAAGTTGAAACAACCAGTGGCTTAGCCTGTCAATATTCAGGCCTCACAGTTATCTAGAACTCACAGTTACCAATGCATTTGGGAGGCATTTTTGTACAAAGTAATCATGATCTTATACAAATAAATATTTACACTTAGCCGGAAGAAGATGTAATATGAGGGTCCCCTCTTACCCAAACAGAAAACTCTACAAATTGATCAGAAACTCAGTGTGTGGGACATATGGGTGGCTCAGTGGGTTAAGCATATGTTTTCGGCTCAAGTCATGATCCTAGGGTCCTGCAATTGAGCCCCAGGTCAGGCTCCAGCTCGGCAGGGGACTGCTTCTCTCTCTGCCCTTCTCCCCAGCTTGGGTGCATATGCACACTCTCTCTCAAATAAATAAGTAAATAAAATCTTAACAACAACAACAACAACAAACAGAAAGAAACTCACTGTGTAAGAGCAGGGTGCATAATTGGACAACTGAAGTTCCATGCATCTGGTGACAATGAAGCCAGGATCTGGGCTCATCTGAAGCAGAGAAGTTTGCTTGAATAGCAAAATCAAGTGTAAAACCGCGTAACAGTGGATTCAATGTTTGCTGACTGTTCTCTTTGAAAACTGATGGAATTCACATACTATAAATTGAAGAATGTAAAATTTAAGGTAATGTAAAATTTATCAATCATCAGATTTGGACACTTCAATGCGCAGAGGTGAAAGTGAAGATACCACTTTATTTAAATTTGATTGCCCAATTGGGTGGTTGAATATGTAAGAGGATATTAAGATAAAAATTTCTGCTGAGACTAAAGACAGAAATCAGGTAACAAAGATGGCTGTGAAACATGCCAGCCTCTAGAATTTGGAGTAAAATCTGTGTAACTTTTTATTTTTGCTTATTCCTAAACCTTCTCACTTACATGTACAAACTGGTTCTCTCATATCAAGTCTGTCAAGAGGGCTCGCAGGAACTACTGGAGGGACTATTATATGTCCCTGCAATCTGGAGAACATTGGGGACTAGTGTCAGACTCTCATCTGAAAAATCTAAGTGGGAAGAGGAAAACTGTCTAGAAGTTGGTAAAAAAGGGAGAGAGAATAGGTATTAGATAGCCTAAAATCTCAGAATTTTCAGGGCAAAACATGCAGGGCTGTTTCCCATGGATGTGATGTAAGCCATGTGTGAGAGAGCCAGTGTGGGGTTATCTTAGAACCTGTCTATGAAGTCTAACAGACCTCCACAAAGGGAAGCTGGGGGCATCACCAGATTCCATGTAGCTGGAGGAAGAATTAAACCATCAGGGAAGTGGAGATGTATTTGCCTATCTTAAAGACTGCAGGTGAGAGATCCCTTGAGATGGGGGCTCCAAAGTATTCAAAACAGAGTCAGTTCTATAATTAGACATTTGAATACTGACTGGATACTTGCTTATATTAAAAAATCAATAATTTTTAGATATGATAATGGCATTATGGTCATTTATATTTTTAAAAGGAATTCTTCACTTTTGGAGAAGGATGCTGAAATATTTATAAATATCATGAAATGATACATGTGGGATTTCCTTCAAAAGAATACAGGAGGATAGAGAAATAAGGAAAACAAGATTGACAACTCATTGATAATTTGGGGGGTCATAAAAATTTAATTATATATCCATATTTAAGTAGTTATTGCATGGTTATTGAAGAGTGTCAAGATAGGTCCCGTCACATAGAAGAAAAAAGTTTTTTAAGGTTCCTGCAAATCAACAGTTTAACATTAGGGGTATACAGGACATCTAACGTTATGGTGAGGACTAATTTTGGCAGTGGCTTTGTTCTATGAAAGGATGTAGAAACACCCACAGCAATTTTTCAAGAATCCAGAGACTTTCTTGCAACTATTCTAGTATTTAAATTTTGGTTTAAAAACTACAGCACACCTAATCACCATAAAGTCTAGCACTCAAACAGACCACCAGTTTATAACCTCTACTTTACAGCGTTCTTCTAATACCAGAGTGGTATTCCAAAAATGACCAAACTAGGACTAAAACATTCAGCCACTATCTTTTTTCTACCCCAATACAAAGCCCTAGGAATGAAGTCATTACATTTTATATAGCTAGCAGCATTTAACCATCCATAATACAAATTTGATTCACTGATTCAACTACTAACTAGAGCCATCTTTTAGTCCATCTCTACTAAAATTCCAGAATAAAGGAATACTTCCATATTGTGTCTTAGATGCTATTACATTTCATTTCATATATTCTACTTTTATTTAGTCTAAACAAAACTAGTATTGGTCAACAGCAAATTTATCAAGGCCAAATTTTAGTTTTAGATCACAATTCTGAAGGACAAAAAAAAACTCTTGGACTTCACTGTGTATACACTATTCTTTTTCCTCATGATTAGCTAATTATCTCTCATGAAGAAAAACAATTTTACTGCTTCAAAGTAAGGAAAACTAAAAGCACACTTCTTCCTTTTTCGATTAAAAAAAATTACCAACAAGGTCCAGACCTAGTAATCAAAAATTAAATAAATCCTTAAAATCTAAAAACAAGAGAGAGGCTAAATCACACACATATTTTGACCAAACAAACTAATCCTGGACTATTTCTCAAATAAAAAAGTAAGCATAAGTATCATATTCCATGTTTCAGAGATGAGGCATTAAGGATTCATGCCATAAGTTTATTTGCAAAACATACTGAGTACGTTGAATTCAAGAGTTTGGTCCATTTTTCAAAGAGACTGCACCTCTCAAAATGTTCCTTTCCACATCTGTTCAATGGATCAATTAAAGCATCGTTATTTCTTAAGCAGTTGATGTCTTACTATAAAAAAAAGGTGCAGCAAATCCAGATCCAAAGTACAAAGTCATCATAAGTAGTAATCGCCACTTGTTTTCCACTAAAAATGGCAAATTCTTCCCTGAGCCCTCCTCACAGTGGCTCCTATGGACCACAGAGGTTGTGAACCTCTGGATGCTGTCCCAACATAGTGCTGCTGGAGGTTCTGCGAAAGGCGCAGAGCCCTAAGACGGTACAAATGGCAGCACCACTAAGTCCTCCCTCTTTACAAGACCTCATTGATAATTCTTGAAGCTGAGTGAAAAAGTACATTGTGGTTGGTGAAATTATTCTACTTCTGTATATCCTTGAAAGTTTTTCAAAATGGAATTTAGAAGAAGAAAAAAGAGTAAGCTTAAAATTTGCTAAAGTATTAATCAGTGTGTAGAGTTACCATACCTTTGATGTAAGAAAGGAGGGAAGGAACGCCTGGGTGGCTCAGTCATTAGGTGTCTGCCTTCGGCTCAGGTCATGATCCCAATGTTCTGGGATTGAGCCCTGCTCAGCAGGAAGCGTGCTTCTCCCTCTCCAGCTCCCCTTGCTTGAATTCCCTCTCTTGCTGTCTCTTTCTTTCTCTCTCTGTCAAATAAATAAAATAAAATCTTTTAAAAAGAAAAAGGAGGGGAAGTAAGAATACATATTATTTGCTTAATTTTAAAGGGAAAGAAAGCAACTACAAGAGGAATAAGCAAAAATAAAAATACTAATTTTCATGTTTTCTCCCCATGAAGACAGAGAGAATGAGGTATTGGAGATGAGGCTGGAAGCAAGACTTTACTGAGGATACCTTTTAATACAATTCTAACTTTTAAATTACGTAAAGACTTTATATGTTCACAAAATCAATTACAGTTGAAAAGCAAACCCTACACTGAAAACACAGTAATATGAATGAACTATACATTAATTTGGTCAAATAACCATATGGAAAATAATTATTCCACGTCATTTTGAAAAAAAAAAAATGTAATCTGTCTTTTCATCCCAAATGGGATATGGCCTAAGAACAAAAAGAACTGTAAGTAAACCTTAAACTTTACCCAGTGGACTTGTTATTAGTAGGAATATTGGTATTACAAATTTTTTTAAGATTTTATTTATTTGAGACAGAGAGACAGAGATAGTGAGAGAGAGCACAAGCCTGGGCAAGAGGGAGAAGCAGGCTCCCACTGAGAGGGAACCCAGTGAGGGGCTGGATCCCAGGACCCTGAGATCATGACCTGAGCTAAAGGCAGACACAACCTACTGAGCCACACAGGCACCCCTTGGTATTATAATTTTGAAACCATTTTCTATTTAAGATACAGAAAATGATAAACTTTGTTCATATAATTAAAAGATAAGATTTATAATGTAACAGAAAAGAGATACAACTATAAAAATCAAAGGAGTTCAAGAAAAAACTGTATTATTACATTGGAGTAGCAAATACTGCCATGCGTTCATGGGGATAGGAGAGTTTGGCTGCTCAAGACATAATTCAAGCCTCTTTGGGAAAAAAAAAAAAGATCATCACACTTGGACAGAAAAAAGAAAACAGGTCCCAGTGGAAGAAGCGGAGTTGGAGGTGGGAGATGAGGAAGAGAAAAGTACAGAAGCATAAAAAGAAGGGAGAACAAGGAAGGCAGGGAGAGATCCACCGTGTCAGGCTCCAGTGAGAACGGATGTTCCTGAGAAGCCTTTAAGAGCACCTCAGCAGAAAAATGAGAGCAGAACCCCTTCTAGAAGCTTGGAATCAACAGACGAGTGCACTGCAAAGAAAGGAAACTGCTTTCTGTTCACTTCCTGTGACTGATTTTATTGCTCCCAATTACTCCATGATCATTAAATACCCACTGGATTTTAGTATCAAATAAAAGAAGATCAAAAAAGATGACTCCGAGAACCGGAGGATAACCTCAAGTTAGTGTGTATTTTTTTTTTTTTTTTATTTATTTGACAGAGATCACAAGTAGGCAGAGAGGCAGGCAGAGAGAGAGAGGAAGGGAAGCAGGCTCCCTGCTGAGCAGAGAGCCCGATGCGGGGCTCGATCCCAGGACCCTGAGATCATGACCTGAGCTGAAGGCAGAGGCTTTAACCCACTGAGCCACCCAGGCGCCCCTCAAGTTAGTGTGTATTAATGCTTACTTGACAACACACCAGATACTATTTGTTATGAAACTGCAAAATGCTATTACAGGCAGAAACAGAAGTTCTTAGTCAAAGAATACAGAGCCCGAAGCAGAGTATGGATGAATGGCAAACGTGCAAAGAATTCAAAAGCAGAAACATAAAGCAATACCCATCAGACTAGGCAGGACAAGAGGTAATGAAGAGACCAATGCCAAAGTTTTCAGAAGTTGCTTGCAGTCCAGAAAACAAAGTTAAATGAAATGAAATTAAATTAAGTTAAAATGGATGAAGATATGCTTCAACATAAATATACAAATAATAACTTAAAAAGAGAACAGGAGCAGACTGTGATGCACTGTTAAAGAATCTAGAGGAGGGGCACCTGGGTGGCTCAGTGGGTTAAAGCCTCTGCCTTCGGCTCAGGTCATGATCCCAGGGTCCTGGGATGGAACCCCCCATCAGGCTCTCTGCTCAGCAGGCAGCCTGCTTTCCCTCCTCTCTCTCTCTGCCTGCCTCTCTGCCTACTTGTGATCTCTGCCTATCAAATAAATAAATAAATAAATCTTAAAAAAAAAAAAAAAAGAATCTAGAGGAAAGCTGACCAGAAAACTTAACAGTCAAAATTCGAAGAAAAAGAAACAGATGGGGCAAAGACAATGGGACTTTTCTGTTCTGTGAATCCTGTAGTAGGAGAACCAGGCGACTGCCTTGTAAGACTGGGAGTAACCGGGGTGCCTGGCTGGCTCAGTTGGAAGAGCATGAGACTACTGATCTCGGGGTTGTGAGTTTGAACACCACACTGGATATAGGGATTACTAAAATAAATAAACTAACTAAAACAAACAAACAAACAAAAAACACTGGAAATAACAACTGAAAGGTGTCATCTGAGTGAAGAATATACAAGAAGAGAAAAGGAATTAAGTGTATGCTAGTGATACATTCGGTTTCTTAGAGCAAACTATGGCACAATATTTGTAAATATGGGCAAGGATCATTTTGTGTAATCTACTGGATTTACCGGGGAGACTCGTCCTCCTAGGGATCTCAGTTGCCATGAGTTTTGGCCACATGCCAAGATTATCCATGGGCTATACAAATAATTTAGTGCATGGTCTCGCAGGAGGCATGTTAGTACTTCCCAGGAGTTGGGGGACGCCGTCACCTAAAGATGAATACCAGAACAGGACAACTGACATAGTAAAAAATACAGAGGTTACAGAAATGGATCTAGGTTTTTCTGACTCAAATAGTCAGGACAGTCTCCCAGCACTAAGTGCAGTGAGGTACAGAACTCTACGTGAGAGATCTGACTGAAGATTCTGTTGTGTTCAAAGGAAACTTGATAAACCACTAAACTGGTCAGGGAGCTCCAGGAGACCCAAAGTCTCTGAGCACCAGGCCCCCTCTGCACACCATCCATTTCCGAGAACACAATGACAGAGATGCATCACACTCAAAAAGTGAGCAGTAATCTTAAAAGAGTTGCAAAGCACTTTAGGGGATGTTGTTAGCATGTATGGAGTTTAAAAAGTAATGGGGATTTCCATTCCTTTCTCCATTAATGACAACAATTTTGACTATTTCACAGAAGATTTTGAAGAAACTAAAAAGACTGATTTTGTTAACTAGAGATGTAATGACATGTAATTGGATTTTACTCCCTAATGTACAATTTTTCCATCCTTAAATTAGAAAACACAAGCAAACATTAAATATTTTTAAACTGTATTTTTAATGAAAGTATGGAATGGTTGATACTAGTGTTCCAAAGATTAGGCATATATTAAGTAACAAGACTGGGGTCGCCTGGGTGGCTCAAGTTGGTTAAGCTTCTGCCTTCAGCTCAGGTCATAATCCTGGGGGCCTGGGATTGAGTCCTGCATCAGGCACTCTGCTCAATCTGCTCTCTTTCTCTCTCTCTTTTTCTCTCTCAAATAAATAAAATCTTAAAAAAAAAAAAAGTAACAAGACTGAATCTTGGACTGGAAAAAAATTATACATATAAATATATATGCATATATACACACATAAACATATATATGTGTATATATGCATATATGTGTGTGTGTATATATATGTATGTATGTATATATATATATACACACACACACACACACACACACACACATACGGACACACACGCACACTTACACACATGAAAAAGCCAAAAAGCAATGACATCCTTGGAACAACTAATGCAACTAGTGCCCCAATATTGGCTTCTACATATTATCTTCATAAAAGGAACCTGGTCTCCTTGAAGATTTACAGATTTCAGGTTCAGGGCAGGAAGCATAGAAAGTCAGCCTGGGATATCTTATACCAGAGGTAAAGGAGAATTCAAGTATCAACAGGGTCATGTCAAAAATATATAGCTTGACAACTGCTTATACATTAATCTCAAAAATTCTGAACCTAAAATTATTATAAGTAATAACAGGTGAAACCAACTGTAGAAAGGAAAATGAGAAGGCAGGAAAACCTCATTTACCACCACTGTGGGTGATTACCAAACCAACTCCTTAGTCTGAAAATTGGTAGGTAAGGGAAAAAGTTAAATATCTACCTTGACTTTTCAGAAGCAAGAAAAACTCATAGATGAATACCAAATAATAAAGAAAATTGGTAAAAACATAAAATACTCAATCTATAACATATCATAAAATAATTGGTAGAGAAAATGCTCACTAATATATATTAATAGATGCTAAAATCTTAAGGTGAAATCATTATGGATAACAGGGTATCTACATTGCATCCTGCAGATTACTTGTTCATTGCCAATGAAAAAAAATTCACCTCTGTAATGGAAAGAGCTTACCATCACCAGCTTAAGTGATTAAACTTAGTATCATCTAGCCTCCTCCCCTTCAACCTGAGGAACAGAAATATACTCAGCATCACCTATAAACTATTCCTGCCTAGAATGTTTATCCAAAATCAAATGGAGCCTTCAAGAAATAAAATGCATATGAAAGAAAAAGAAAAAAAAAAGAATATATTTTTAAAGTCAGGAAAAGACCAAAAAAAAAAAAAAAAAGAAGAGGGGCGCCTGGGTGGCTCAGTGGGTTAAAGCCTCTGCTTTCGGCTCGGGTCATGATCCCAGGGTCCTAGGATCGAGCCCCGCATAGGGCTCTCTGCTCAGCGGGGAGCCTGCTTCCTCCTCTCTCTCTGCCTGCCTCTCTGCCTACTTGTAATCTGTCTGTCAAATAAATAAATAAATAAATCTTTAAAAAAAAAAAAAAAAAGAAGAAAGAAAACGAAACTCCATAATCTTTAACAGCCATTCCTTACTTAACCCCTTTCTTTTCCTTTCATATACAAAATACCCACCATTTTTTCCATCCTTCTTGAAGCAAAATGACAAAATTGTAATATATTTAAAGTGTAACACATGAAAATTTTATATATATTTGTATATATTATTAAGTGATTAGCACAACCAAGCTAACACACCCATCATCTACCATTGTTACTTTTTTTTTTTTTTTTGGATGAGTACACTTAGGGTGTATTCTCTGAGCAAATTTCAAGTATACAATATAGTACTATTACCTATAGTCACAAGGCTGTGCATTAGATCTTCAGAACTTCATTTTATAATTGAAAGTTTATACCCTTTGACCAATATCTTACCATTTTCCCCCACCCTTAGCCCCTAACAACCACTATTCTACTCTGTTTCTATGAGTTCACCTTTGTTTTTATTTTTTAGATTCCCACATGTTAAATGACACCATACTGTATTTGTCTTTGCCTGGCTTATTGCACTTAGCAGAATGCCCTCCAGATTCATACATGTTGTTGCAAATGGCAGAATTTCCTTCCCCCTTTTCAGCTGAATAATATTCCATTTTATTATATTATATGTATTATTTCTTTATCCACTCATCATTGATATCATCCATTGATATTTAGGTTGTTCCTACTTCTTGGCTACTGAATAATGTTGCAATGAATATGGTAGTGCAGCTATCTCTTCGAGATGCTGTCATTTCCTTTGAATATATACCCTAAAAAGGAATTGCTGAACAATACAGTAGTTCTATTTTTAATTTTCTGAGAAATCTCCATGTTTTCCATAATGGCTGTACCAATTTGCATTCCCCCAAAGTGCGTAAGAGTTCCCTTTTCTCCACATCCTTCCCAACATTTGTTAACTTTTGTCATTTAGATAATAGCTATTCTAACAGGTATGGTATCTCATCATGCTTTTAATTTGCATTTCTCTGATGATTAGTGATGTTGAACATCTTTTCATATACCTTTTGGACATCTGTATGTCTTCTTTGGAAAATATCTATTCAGGTCCTTCACCCATTTTTTAATTTTGTGTGTCTGTGTGTGTGTGTTTGTGGCTCTTGAGATGTAAGATTTGCTTATATATTTTGGATACAGAGTTACTGGATATATAGTTTACAAGTATTTTCTCCCATTCCACAAACTGCCTTTTCTTTTTGCTCATTATTTAATTTCCTGTGCAGAAACATTTTACTTCAATACAGATCTCACTTGTTTATTTTTGCATTTGTTCCTTGTGTTTTTGGTGTCAGATCCAAAACAGCATTGCCAAAACCAATGTCAAGAAGCTTCTTCTCTATGCCTTCTTCTAGGAGTTTTACAGTTTCAGGTCTCATGTTTAAGTCTTTAATCCATTTTGGTTGCTTTTCTGTACAGCATAAGATAAGGGTCAGGTTTCATTCTTTTGCATGTGGATATCTAGTTTTCCCAATGCCATTATTGAAGAGACTCCCCTTTCTCCATTGTATATTTTTGCCACCTTTATAAAAAATTAGCTTATCATATATGTGTGGGTTTGCTTCTGAGCTCTCTGTTTATCCCACAGGCTTTCTTTTTGGGCTGATGCAAATGTTCTGGAGCTGTTTAGTCATGATGTCTGCACGACTGTATGAATATACTAAAAATCACTCCTAAGGGATGAATTTTAGGTTATATGAATTATATTTTTTCTTAATTAAAAAAATAATTTTTACTACAGTATAATTTGCATAGAATAAAATTCAAACATTTTAGTGTACAATTCTGTGAGTTTTGATGCATGTATAGCCATGTAGCTTTAGCCAGATCAAGATACAGAATAGTATTCCATTCCCTCCAAAAAAATCTGTGGCCCACTGCACTGCTTTGCAGTCAACCCGCCCCCATCTCTGCCCACTGAGATCTGATTTCCATCACTAAAGATTAGTTTTGTCTGTTCTTGGATATCAGATAAATTGAATTACACATATGTACCCTTTTATATCTGACTTCTTTCATTCAACATGTTTTTTTTTCCTCATCATAGTGTTTTTGAGATCCAGCTATGTTGTTTCATATACCAACAGTTTGTTTCTTTTTGTTAACTAGCTGTTGGCATGTGCATTATATATCAACAAAACTATTTTTTTAAAAAGCTTTGAGGAAGAGAAATAAATGCTGTCCCAGAGACTTTGAAGCCCATGCTTAAGAGTTTTGGTCACATAAATACTTTTCTCCTTTACTTCTCTTCCCTCACCCTGCATCAGTTCCCAGGGGTCTAAAATCCCAGTGAGATAGCTAAGTAGAAGAAAGGTAGAGAAATTATATAAGAAAAGAAAAAGTAAGCCAACCCTGTACCTCTTCTTCTTCTTACTTTAGGCTTCCTGCCTGAAACAAACCCAGCAAGAGAGAAGAGAACCCTCAATTTCTTTTAAAGGTTTTGTTTTAAGATTTTATTTATTTATTTGACGGAGACAGACAGAGAGAGGGGGGAACACAAGCAGGGGGAGTGGGAGAGGGAGAAGCAGGCTTCCCACTGAGCAGGGAGCCCAATGTGGGCCTTGATCCCAGGACTCCAGGATCATGACCTGAGCAGAAGGCAGGTGCTTAACGACTGAGCCACTCAGGCCCCCGAGAACCCTCAATTTTAAGACAAGTTTGGGATCTGCACTATTGAATGGAAGTGGACATTTTGATTTCTGGACTGTATTACCTACGAATAGCCAGAAATATTTTGGTGCAACCACGATTTCATTCAGGGAAAAGAAAAGAAGTTGCTCCAAAGAACAAATTTAATGGAGCAATTGAAGATTAATTAATTAATTAATTAATGGAAGATCAATTATGATTACATCCTGTAGGTTGTGCTGGCTCAATGTACCAGTGCAACTGAAAACTGTAACTGACAATTCAGCAGTCATGTAGCCCAAAATACAACAGTCTTTTCCTGGATTTGTTCAGAAACTCTCTTCTGCTCCTCTCAGTCATCTTAGTTACTGGACTAGCTGGAGACAGTCTCTCTAATTCTGCAATAATAAAACACATATACAGTATGATCACAATGTACAGTAATATATATTTTAACAAATAGAGTGGTCAGTGTTTAAAAGTGCACCTTTTGGTTATCATGAAAATGTTGACATTCAAAATATCCTCAACTTCAAAAAGGAGATGGTTAAACAAACAAATAAAAAAAAGTAATGAGGAGTACCTGGGTGGCTCAGTTGGTTAAGGACTGATTTTTTATTTCAGCTCAGGTCATGATCTTGGGATCATGGGATCAAGCCCCACATTGGTCTATGTGCTCAGTGGGGAGTCTACTTGTCCCTCTCCCTTTGCTCCCTCCCCTCTCAAATAAATAAATAAATAAGTTTAAAAGTAATGATTATAATAGCATGTGGTAATTGCTACAGAGAGGGTGAATGGTATGGTGAAAAGAACATCTACAACAGGCAAGGCAGACCTCAGTTCAAATTTGGACTCTGATCCTAGTAAAGAGGGCTGGGGCCAGTTCTCAGTCTTTCTGACTCAGTTATACCTCCCATAAGCACAACATTCCTCTTCTAGTTCCATCCTATATAGTGCTGGTTTGTTATAGGCTATTTGTCTCAGAAAAAGTTTTGTACTTTTTAAGAGAAGAATATATTTATTACTCCACTGAGCAGTAAAATTAATATATATTTTTCTCATGACCCATCAACCAACACACAGAGTGAGCAATATCATATGCTCCCAGCCAACTGATTTGCTTACTCTGACACTATCTTTGTTTCTGCCATGATTTCATGTTTTGTTGAGCAGTGCGAACTCTTAATGGCTGATGAATGGCAAACAAATTGAGCATTGGAGATGCTGCAAGATGCTACAGCCAACTTTCACAACGGATGTTAAAATGCACACTTTATGGTAAGTGAGCACCTTCAAAAACCTGATGGAGATAACTAATGATAAAGTTCAGCAGTCAATCAGGGGTTTGTGGCAGTCCTTTGACATATGAAGGTCAACTTAAATAGTTGGAGGGGGCACCTGGGTGGTTTCGTTGGTTGAGCATCCATCCACCTCTTGGTTTCAGCTTGGGTAGTGATACCCAGGTAGAGGGACTGAGCCCTACATAGGGCTCCCTCTCTGCAGTGAGCAGGCTCAAGACTCTCTACCTCCCTCTTCCTCTGCTCTTCTCCTAGCATGCTCCTGCTCTCACTCTCTTTCAAATAATTACATAAATCTTTTTAAATTTTTTAAAAAATAGCCTGCAGAAATTATGCCTAGAGATATGTCACAGCTTCTGATTTGAAAAGAAGCAAAAGGTGATTACTAATATATGATTTTGGGAAAAACATTATAGCCCTTTGCAGTACAGATCCCATACAGTCCAGAGTCAGTTATCCTTTCCATATCTAATGGAATCATCCTGTGCTAAATGGAATTTGTAACAATTCTTACAGTGTGGTATTTTGTGGATTAAATGAGATGGTCTGTAAAAGTAACCAAACTAATATGTAGCAGAGAGTACGTTTTCAACAAAACTCTCCTTCCCCATAACAAAGGATTTTGCCACAGAGTTATAGCAAAAAACAGAAAAACAAAGAATAAAGAGACCTAACTCAATCTAAAGGATCAGATGACACAGGAGACAAATCTTGAAGAATAAACAGTAGGAGTGTACCAAGTAAAGAAGCTGGGGGACTGCAGTCAGTGTGGACAGAGAAGAGCTTACAGCAAGGCTGGGGTGTGAGAGCACTGGACACAAGGAGACAACTGCAAGTAGATTTGCATGGCTGGAGAGACAATGGTGGACTAAGAGCTGACATGGGGAAAACAGACTGGGCTGAGATAGGAAGGAGGACTGGGTCTTATTCAGAAGGTCCCAAAGGACGGTGGAAAAATGGTATAGTATATGGGGACAGTCAGTCTCCTGTTGTACACTGGCCACAGCACACAGATTATACCACAGAGGAGAACACTGGCCATGAGAAGCCTGTAATCCAGGTGAGATAGAAGGAAGACCCGTATGTAAGGTAATCTGAGTAGTCTGGGGAATGAAGAGATATATACAAAGGATATTAGAATAGAATCATCATAATTTGGAGACTGGCTAAATATGGTGGGGGTGAAGGAGAGGCCAAGGGTGATCTCAGGATTCTGGCTCACTCCACTGACTGGATGGAGGCAGTGTTCACTGAGAATGTGGGATAAACTGTATGCATATAGCTGGAATTCACAGGTTTGAAGATGGCAAGATCCTCTAGCACATACATCTTATCTGCTCTATATTGTCTTCTCTGTAATTCCACAACGATCTGTTTGCTTCTCTAATTCCAAAGATATGTAAATGTCATTCTTATCAATATAGTTGCTTGGATATAATTTCTGTGTAAATTTCTCTAATTGTTCCAGCTTCTGTGGCAGAAGGGCCATTCACCCATCTGACAGGTATCCTCCTTCGCTGTTAACAGAATACTAGTTTTGTTAGGAAGGATGATGCATCCATTCACGCATGCTCAATCATGACTGATAAGCTAGTGGTGCTTCTCACTGCATTTTACCATAGAGTTTCCCAGCTTTCCATGAAGTTAGCCATGGCCATATGATTTTTTTTTCTTGCAATTAAGTTTTTTAAATTATTTATTTGAGAGAGAGAGAGAATGTGTGTGTGTGTGCGCAAACACGCAGGGGTAGGGGTAGAGAGAGAGGGAGAAAGAATCCCAAGCAGACCCCATACTGAGTGTGGAGCCCAGTGTGGGAATCAGTCTCACAACCCTGAGATCAGGACCCAAGCAAAACCAACCACACCACCCAGGCACCCCTCTTGCAATTAAAGTTAAAGCAAAATTTACTAGGATGTTTCAAGGAAAGATTTTCCCTCTATATTAGTCAGCTCAGGCTGCCATAACAAAATGCATAAACCAGATGACTTAACCAACTGAAATTTATTTTCTCACAGTTCTAGAGGCTGGAGGTCTCAGCTCAAGGTGTTGGCCAATTCTGATGTGGATGTCCAGATGGCTTCTTTCCTGCTATGTCTTCATGGGGTGACCTCAAAATGCATACTGAATAGTATCTTACAAGGAAATCTATAGCACACATTTAAAAAAACAGAATTAGGGAGCAACTGTGCATGACATTATTGTTAAATATGGTGGTTAATGTTGTTTAAAACATAATTTGAAATCACATTTTATAATTATTTCGATAAGCTTTCATGATACTATAGCATCATCCTGGGAAGTCCAACACTTATAAGAGAAATATAATGAACCCTGTTTTTATACTATTCTTGTTGTGAATAAATTTCTGGCTTAGAAGGGTTCAGAGGGCCACAAATACTGTCTAGAGACTCAGGAAATACAATTATTAAAGAATAATGGAATCTGGGGCACCTGGGTGCCTTAGTCAGTTAAGCATCTGCCTTAGCTCACGTCATGATCTCAGGGTCCTGAAACTGAGCCCCACATAGGCCTCCCTGCTCAGCGGGGAAGTCTGCCTCTCCCTCTCCATCTGCCTCTCCCCCTACTCATGTTCTCTCTGAGAGAGACTCACTCTCTCAAATAAGTACATAAAGTCTTTAAAAAATAATAATAATGGGACCCAAGGGCAAGAATCCACATATGTGATGGATAATATGGCTAATTATCTGTGACATTTTTCAGGATTCTATAATTATTTGGGGATTTGTCCATAGTCCATTAATAAAATAATTTTCAGTATCATAAACAAAAGTCTTTGTGCTGAGTCTCAAAATTTTTTGAATTTAGAAAATACTAAACATATACCAAAAAGCCAGAAGAATCAGCTTTACCCTAGACTAATAATATCACATTTGGAAAATCAGTTGTTTTCTGATCCATTCTGAAAAGTTAGGACAATAACTCAGCTTGTTTAATACCAGAACCCTAGAGGTGATCAGAAATGTCAATGGTTACATAGTGACCCATATGACAGACTACAGAAACTTAGTGTGTATGGAATTATGCCCTTCCTCCAGCTTTGGTCTATATGCTGTTTTCCTGTTCAGGACTATAGGAGTTTAAAAGAAAGCTTCTTTAAAAAACAAAACAAAACAAAACAAAACAAAAAACCACAAAACTTACATAAAAGAAAGCTCCTTAAAAGGAACACAAAGACTCTATTCCATTATGCATAATACTAAGAAAAAAGCAGCACCAATGGGCTAAAGAACTTTGATTCTGTGCACATGGGACCAGGGGATTTGAAAGCCATTGGCAAATGGTCTTCTGAACTGGGGTGGGGCAGTATAGTTAAGTGTTGCCTCTTATGGTGGACCCGAGGCGATTATGAGATTCCTTCACTGCTTCCCATCCATATTATAGCAGACTGTGCTAGTCCTAGCCAATGTTCATTTTCCACATCAAATATTACAGTAATATTTAGGAAAATAAAGTGCTGCACTAAAAAAATGGACATTCTCAGCCTCCCTGATAGCTAGCCAGGTACAGTTTGATCAACGACACATAGGCAGATATCTATTAGAGATTCCTGGGAAAGTTTTATTTTCCTGACGGGTCATGACTCCTCCTTCCTTTTATCCCTTTTGCTTCTTTGTCCCGCCTAGACACAGGTATGAAGTTGGTTGAACCATGTCCTTAAAGTAATCCTGGGATAAAGCTGCTCCCTGAAGATGGTGGAATAAGAAGAGGAAGGAAGACTGGGGCATTGATGACTCAGCCCTCAGATGCCTGTATCTACAATCTCATGTAAGGGGGAAGAAATTCCTTCTGGAAATCAATGCGGTTAGAATTCTATTACCCACGGCTGAAGGGCATCCTTGATGATATACCTGTACGTGAAACCAGCCTCTGGCAAAATTGTAAAGAAGGGGTTATTCAATATAGACACCTTTTCATCTCACTCTCTGTGCCTCTCTTTGTGCCATTTCTTCCAATTGGGTTGCCCTGTCCTCCCACCATCTTTCTACCAGCATGCATTTATTTACTATTTTTTTTTTAAGATTTTATTTATTTACCAGAGAGACAGCACAAGCAGGGGGAGCAGCAGGCAGAGGGGGAAGCAGGCTCCCTGCTGAGCAAAGTCCCCCCCTACGTGGGACTCTATCCAGGACCCTGGGATCATGACCTGAGCCGAAGGCAGATGCTTAACCAACTAAGACGCCAATGAATGCAGCCGTCCTGCAGTAGCAATTATGTGCCAAGCACTATGCTTCTAAAAATAATCACATACACACACTCAAAGTTTGGTCACAGTCTAGTGAGAGAAGTGAGATGTGCAAATAAATTTCATGATTAAATGTGCAAATTGCCAAAATAGAAAAACCTCAGAGTCATCACAGAAAACTGGAAGGCCAGCACCAGAGGGTCAGAGAAGCCTTCCCAGTAGAAAAGAAGATTGACCTGGCTCTTAAAGAATCAACTTAAGTTTAAAAAACACAAAACAACAAAAACAAAAACCTTCTTTCCTAAAGCAGCTCTGCAATGGCTACATTAACTTATTTGTCCTTAATAACATCAATCCTCTTCTGCTCTGAAGGTTGTTTAAAATTATGTCTTCCCTCCCTTACAAGACTTAATAACCCAGAAGGCAGAACAGACATCTGACTGAACCACACTATGAGTCGAATGGGCATCACTAATCTTCCTAGGACTTCAGACAGCCCCCACTTTACAGCAGCTTCCCTGAGATCTGGCTTTTTCTGTGCATCAAGCCATCTCCTCACCAAATGTTTATTAAATTAATAAACTTTGTCAAATTGGGAGAAATGCTTAAAAAATGCAAAGCATTGGGGCGCCTGGATGGCTCAGTGGGTTAAAGCCTCTGCCTTCGGCTCGGGTCATGATCCCAGGGTCCTGGGATCTCTCTGCCTGCCTCTCTGCCTACTTGTGATCTCTGTCTGTCAAAAAAATAAAAATAAAATCTTAAAAAAAAATGCAAAGCATTTTTGTAGCCCATAAATATTTAGAAAAGTATTACATGTTGGCTGACTGTACTCTCTCTTGAAGAGAGCTGGACAGGTAGCAGGGAGAGGCAGACCAAGCTTGGAGATGGGGGGAGTGGTCTGCAGGGAACAGTCAACCTGAACAGCTGTGCATTGGTTTCCTGCGGCTACCATTAAAAATTACCAGACTGGGTGCCTTTAAACAAAAATTTATTCTTTCACAGTTCTGGAGGGCAGAACTCTGAAATCAAGGTCTCAGCAGGGTTAGTTCCTTCTGGAGGCACTGTGGGGTACATCTGTTCCATGCCTCTCTTCTAGCTTCTGAGGGCTGCCGGCAACCCTCAGTGTTCTTGTCTTCTATGTGCATTACTCCAACTTCTGCTTCTGTCTTCACGTGACTTTCTCCCTTATGTGTCTCCTCCCTTTCCCTTCTCCTATAAGAATACTTTTCATTGGATTTAAGTCCTCTGGAACCCAAGATGATCTCTTCTGGAGATCCTTAACTTAGCTACAAATCCCAAAACCCTTCTTCCAAGTAAAATCACTTTCACAAGTTCCAAGTTGACATCCCTTTTGGAGGGACAGCATTCAACCCACTACAAGTTCTGTTGCTATTCTCCTTCCCCAAGGATGGACTAAGAAAACTTGTTGGAAAACAAGGATATTTCCTCAAATAATCATGTTTTAAGTCTCTTGGGGGAGCAGTCAGAGGTTCCTAGGATACAACAAAGGAGTAGAACCACTTTGGAAATGGGTGCCTAGCCCCTATCAGATCTCATCCCTGCAGAAATTCAACCAGGCAAGATTCTTTCCATAGTATAGCTTTCTCTACCTAAAATCATCTTACCTCTATAGCTAAACCCCACAGACATGTACAGGCTATAGGAAAATTATCTTCTGCCCAAGTACAAACGATATGATGCCACTCTTTCATTTTTTAACAGAGGAATTTCATTTAAATTTTGGAATTTTAACAGAGGGATTTGTTTAAATCTAAGTGTGTGGATTTACAGTCTTGGGTTTGTCTTGCTATCATCCTGTAACAACATTTCTTTTTTTTTTTTTTCCTTTTTAAGATTTTATTAATTGAGAGAGAGAGAGAGCACGTGCACCCATGAGCGTGGGGAGGGGCAGAGGGAAAAGGAGAAGCAGACTCCCCGCTGAGCAGGGAGCCCAATGCGACTTGGGGCTCGATCCCAGGACCCTGAGATCATGACCTGAACTGAAGGCAGACGCTTAACTGACTGAGCCAAGCTCCCCCTGTAATATTTCTGTAGTAACACCAGACACAGTTTTCTAGGTGTGTTTTAACGACATTTAATAGGTCACCTCTGCTTAGTGACTTTTTCCTCATTAAAAATGAATTCTGTAACATAAGAACTATGAATACAGAGTTCTTCAGAGAAAGAATGATATTCCTCCAAGGCGTTTACAGTAAAATAAATCATTTTCTTACAAACTTGGCTATAACCCACAATACATGTTTATTATAAACCACATTAGTCTAAGAATGTGGGCTCTGAGTTTACCACCAAGAGAGGATTGCAAATAGCCCTGAAAGCTATGCTACTCACCATCATTCACCCTATGCTTCCAGTTTGGTCCGCCCATGGTCACATCATCAACTTCTAAGATTGTATCAATTGACAGAATTATTTTATAAAGATTAATTAAATACAAAGCCCTCAACCTTTTCACCAATTCTTTTTTTTTTAAGGTTTTATTTATTTGACAGGCAGAGATCACAAGTAGGCATAGAGGCAGGCAGAGAGGGGTGGGGGGAAGCAGGCTCCCTGCAGAGCAGAGAGCCCGATGCAGGGCTCGATCCCACGACCCTGAGATCATGACCTGAGCCGAAGGCAGAGGCTTTAACCCACTGAGCCACCCAGGCGCCCCTCCACCAATTCTTTTTAAAACTTTCCCACTCTTAAGTGAGGGTTTTGGCATCAACACTGAGACCAGTGTTGAAGACTGGATTGTTCATTTTAATGACATTGTCTAACCTCTTTTCTGCCTAATTTCATTCTTTTTTAACATATACGTGTAATGCCAAATACTTCAATGTGGTTTATTACAAGAAGCAGTACTCAACCCCACCATTTTCTTCCAGAGGCAACAACTTCCAGCTACTTTGACTTTTTCTTTTAGCATTTAACTCCTATCACTAAATAATATATTTTTAATGCTACTTGGCAATTTTTCAGTTTGAGCCACTTTTAATGAATATCTCTGTAGAACATGAGAATTTAGTTCCTTTTCATGCTTATACCTCTCCCAAGCACAGAACTTTCCCATTCTTTCATCCTTCCTACAGACATAAAACACAATTTCAATCAAATAAATATTCAGTATGCATATTATTATGAGTATAAACACTATCCCCACCTTAGCTATGAGGCTTTTTTTCTTTTTTATGTAACTTTCATTTTACCTACATTCAATAACTACCTCTTTTTAATTAACCTGGACTTCTATGTGCCTCTCAGACTCAACTTCTTGGCAGACATGCATTCTACCACATTCATCTTCTTGCTGTGCTCTGCCCTCCTGGTCCAATCTGGACTGCTTCTCTCTGGGCCTCCTGCCCAGCCATCATTATGTCTCCCTCACCCCACTTCCAGAGGACTTCCCTTCCTTCTCACTGTGTTGGATCTACTGAATCTCATCTTTTTCTCCTCCTCAGCTCATTTTGTCCTGTAGGAATAAGATATTGCTCCCTAGCTTCATCTAGGAGAGGCCAGGGAAAGAGACTGAGAAACAGAGGCCAGTGACAAAGCAGGCCAGTCGGTTGAGGATGAGGTTAGAGAGAGAGAAGTGTTCTATGAAGGAAATGACGTTAAGAGGTATAGTCAGATACGAACAGGAAGTATGTGTTGAAGACGACAATACAGGCATCCCTGATGACTTGGGCAAAGACCGTTTCTGTGGATACAGGACAGGAAACCTGACTGAAGTGAGATGAAAGAAGAAATCAAGACGTATAGGCATAGGTAGAGGCAGAGGCAGCTCTTTGGAGACTTTTTCCCAGGCAAGGGAAGCACAGAGATTGGGGGGGGGAGGGTATTTCAAGAGGAATGTGTAGCTGAGAGAGGGCTTTCCATTATAAAAGGGCTTCCCATGCTGAATGCTGCTGGAAATGACCGGACAGATGGGAGAGGCTGCAATGCAGAGAGGGACAGAGACCAAGAGCTACAAGATTCTTTGGAGATGCCTCTCTTTGGTCAACCTTACCTATCTTTCTTTGATGATATGTAATTTCTTTGATGATTTCTTATTTTGATCATTGTTGCAAATTAATGATGAGTGGAACATGTAATGTGTTTCTCAAAATCTAAGGTTCAGGGACACCTGGGTGGCTCAGTCAGTTAAGCATCTGCCTTCAGCTCAGGTCATGATCCTGGGATCCTGGGATCCTGTGATCCTGGAATTGAGTTCCACCCTGGGCTCCTTGCTCAGTGGGGAGCCTGCTTCTCCCTCTGCCTGCCCCTCCACCTGCTTGCTCTGTCTCCGACAAACAAATAAATATAATCTTTTTAAAAAAATCTAAGGTGTTCTTTTTTTTTTTTTAAGGTGTTCTTTTTTTTTTTAACAAATTCAACAGAAGATTTTTTTTTTTTAAAGATTTTATTTATTTATTTGTCAGAGAGAGAGAGAGTGAGCACAGGCAGACAGAGTGGCAGAGGGAGAAGCAGGCTCCCTGTGGAGCAAGAAGCCCGATGTGGGACTCGATCCCAGGATGCCGGGATCATGACCTGAGCCGAAGGCAGCCACTTAACCAACTGAGCCACCCAGGCGTCCCTCAACACAAGATTTTATTTTTGTTTTTTGTTTTGTTTTGTTTTGTTTCTGTCTCTTCTGTGGCTCTTAACTGAAAAAAATTCCCAATCCACTGAAAAGTTATTTATCTTTAGGATAAAGTTCTGATGCCAGGTAAAAATTGTCTGAACTTGGGTAAGTCACATAAGCTCTTTTTGTTATAGCTTCATGAAAATGGGTTTAATAGTAATAGCTTCTCCACATAATATTTTAAGGATTAAATAAAACACTAGTAAAGCATAACAAATACTGTCTGATAAATGTGTGGTTATCACTGTCATCACCACCTTTATCTTCATTTTTGTCATCATCATCAGTTGAGGCTGATAGGAGAGGAGAAAGGACAGCTCCAAATAAATGCTATTTTGCCTAAAACCCGGACCTTTAAGCAAAGGTAGGGTCACAATGTCACATTAGTTTGACCTCTCATGTAAATACACGCACATACACATGTACACACATGCACGCAGAATGCATATGTGTGGCACAAGCTGATGTTATAATGTTACCATTTTTTTTAGAATGTTACTTTTTTTTTTTTTTTACACTGGGGTTTTCATTTTAACTGGCTAAGCCAAATATATCTTTTTTCCAAATATTTTATTTATTTATTTGAGAGAGAGAGAGAGCGAGAGAGAGCATGAGCTGGGCAGGTAGGGGCAGTGGGAGAGGGAGAAGCAAGGAGCCCAACTTGGGGGCTTAATTCCAGGACCACAGCCTGAGCCAAAGGCAGACGCCCAACTGACTGAGCCCCCCAGGTACCCCCAAATATAATTTTTATGAAAAAAATGTATTAACTATTTTTGAAGTCTATATAAATTTTGTATATGCAATAAAAATTAACTTTTGAGTTTATTACTTTCAATTATAGCTGAAGAAAAAAGCAAAATAGCAAAACCAGGGTGGTGTCTCCCATGGTTGTGGGTCCTTTGTTGACTTTGTGGAACACTTACTTGCTCCATCTATGTACTTTGCATGCCCATACGAGTTTATTTCAGGATGCCTTCTCAGGCTCCCAACCTTATTCTATGGTTCACTGCAATTCTATCTCTTGCCAAAGCAGTTCATTTTTTCATAATAAACAAAAAAGATCAATTAAGAAATGCTAATGAACAACAGACAATTTAATATTTAAAAATATAAGAGAGGAAAAATTTTTAAAAATACAGAATGTAGGATATTTCAGTGATTTCTACTTATATGACTTTAAAAAAGCACAAAGGTGGGGCACCTGGGTGGCTCAGCTGGTTAAGCAACTGCCTTCAGCTCAGGTCATGATCCTGGAGTCTTGGCATCAAGCCCCACATCAGGCTCCCTGCTCAGCAGGGAGTCTGCTTCTCCCTCTGACCCTCTTCCCTCTCATGCTCTCTCTCTCTCACTCTCTTTCTCTCAAATAAATAAAATCTATTTTTTTAAAAAAATTTTAAATTTAAAAATTAAAAAATTTAAAAATAAAAAAGCACAAAGAGGGTGCCTGGGTGGCTCAGTTGGTTAAGCCACTGCGTTTGGCTCAGGCCATGACCCCAAGTTCCATCAGAGTGATGAACTCTGGTAGATGCTGCCCAGTCAGTGGACTCATGTCATAGCTAACGAACCCTGAGTTTAAGAAGCCCTCAATCTTATAGGGAAGATGCTAGCAAACTTGCCTAATATTTTCCAGGAAGGAAAGATTATCTTACCACCCTGGTCAGAGGCAAATCTGCCATCTGCCCTGGAGGAAGACATTAGCTATACAAACACCTGTGCAAATAGAACACGTGCCTCTTACTCGGAAGATGTACAGAAATGTGAGGAAACACATGTTGAATTGTCTTTCAACACTGAGATTTAGGGAGGAGAAAGAGATTATTTAAGATCACCAACTGAAGTTCTTAATTAGTGCAATAAAATAGGGTAGAAATATATCATTTCATATTTAATAGCTAGGCAGACACACCCTAAGGGGACAACTAATGAGTTTTCATCTCCTCTCTTGGAATGCAGGAAGGGCTATGATTTGGTTTTAAGCAAAAAATACTTGCCAAAGGTGTTAGGATATATCCCATGACTAGGTTCCTCATCTATTATCTACCTATATCGCAGGAGACCTACGGCATATAGATAGACAGATATATAGGTAAATCACTAAGATCAGCACATCTTTTAGCAGACCAAGACTAAGACCCGCTGGCCTGAAAGAAGCACACAGTCATAATGTAGCTGCTTGTGGAACAGCAGGAAATTTGGGGTGTCCTCTTGGCCCCAACAACCAATAACAAACCACGTCCTCAGTCACAGAGCCACCTCTAACAGAGCTGTTAGAATTCTGTCGACAGCCTAAAGGAGTTTGGAAGCAGATACATCCCTATTTGAGCCCCCAGGCGAGAAGGCAGTCTAATCAATATCTCGATCACAACCCTTTGAAACTCTGAACAGAAGACCCTAAGCTAAGCCGTGCCCAGAATCCTGACCCAGAGAAACTATAGGCTAATAAATCTGTGCTGTTTTAAGGTGGTAAAGTTGTAGTCATTTGTTATGCAGCAATAGAAAACTCATGCAATAGCTCAGCACAGACCAGAATTTAAACTGCTGAACATCTCTTCTTCAAGTTTAGGCTGAGGCAGCTTAGATTTTCTAAGTCATTTCTACAAATAAATCTGGTTGGTTGGTTGTTTTTGCTTCACAGTCATCCAGTCCAGAATAGAACCAAGTAGTTAATAAGCTTTCAGGTGATAAACTATTTCCTTTGGTGAAACCTCATTAATTATTCCAATCAACAGAGTCTTTATTGAACCTATGATTAGCATATTACTATAAAATGAAGCATTTGATTGTTCTTAACAATTGTATTGTTATCTCCAGCAGGATGTGGGTCCTCTATTTGTCTTACAAAATTTTATATTTCCCACAGTATTTATAACACTGTCAGGCAAAAAAGGAGAAGCTTATTAGGTATCTGTTGATTGATAAATATGATGTGATTTTTCAGAAATTCCTGTGAACAACTGATCCACTAGGATACTACAGAATTTATTTTTTTTTTAAAGATTTTATTTACTTATTTGACAGACAGAGATCACAAGTAGGCAGAGAGGCAGGCAGAGACAGAGAGCGGGGAAACAGGCTCCCCAGTGAGCAGAGAACCTGATGTAGGGCTCGATCCCAGGACCCGATCCCAGGACCCTGAGATCACAGCTGAAGGCAGAGGCTTTAACCCACTGAGCCACCCAGGTGCCCCCAGAATTTACTCAATATAAAATTACCACACACACCCCATCTTCCATCCGCCCTGAGTTTTTCTGACTCATCTCCAAAGCCCAGGACTAAAGAAACCTCTAGAAAAAATGAGATGTCAAAATCATTTCTGGATTAGTTCTATTTTCAGTTACTAAGTGACATAATTTATCCTCACATCAGAGGGCACATCCATTTCAATACTCAGGATCAGTCCGTACACATAAATTAAAATCTGAATTTCAACATACATGCTCCCCCAAAAATGTAATGGATAATTCAATGATCATAAAAATGAGGAAAAAAGAAATTGCAAAGATACTTCTAAAACTACAGACTTGATTATAAATGAATGAATGAATGAATGAACGAACGAACATGTGTCTAGGCCAGTTACTTCTAATTCCTAAAACTCTCTGGAGTGGCAAGCAGCCAATATTCTTGGGATGACGTATCATAAAACTTTTGCATCATAAACCTTTCATGTTTTATTTCTAACTAAAATACACCTGACAAGATAAAATAGCAGGTAGTGTCAGGTTTGGCTTTATGCCTTAAGAAAGAACTGATTAGGCCAAAAAGATTGGTAGCAATTGCTATGACTTTTGGATGCTCGTCTATTTTCTACAGTGAGTGTGAGGGGACAAACCCAACGATGTGTAAACATCTATTCATTAAAAACAACACAACTTTCCTAACCTAAAAATAAGGTGCTATAGGCATATTCTTTTGCCCCTTCCATATTTGAGGAGCAGTCTCTCTCAGTCTCTGTCTCTCTTGCCTCCTCACCCTCTCAATCTCTCTCTCTCTCTCTCTCACACACACACACTTTGAAATTTCTGCTCATCTCTTACTTACATGGGAATGTCAATAACTGTAAAATTATTGAACCAATCATCTGCTCTTGTGGCCTTAAATCAGTAGCTACCTACAGTTTCCTTTTGAAAATTTTGTTAAGGAAAAAAAAAAAGAATACAAGGAAGATTTAACACTTAAAAATCAAAATTAAAAAAAGGATAAAATTATAACCTCAATAGAAAGAAAAAAAGAACTTTGTTAAAAAAACTGTTATAATTCTAAATCGTAAAGTTTAAGTGTACAGACAGTGATAATGTTAACGAAGTAAGTTGTGTTGTTGCTGTTACTCACATTTCTTTGGATGAATCACTTTTCCTTTCCATGACATTGCTTGAATTTATTTCTCAGTCTAAAAGCAAACTATTTTAAAACAGAATTTCAAAACAATATCAGAACTACTTCCCTTAGGAAGAATATGTCAGACAATTATTTAGCACCTTGCTCAAATCTTGTGCTCAGCATATATTTGGAGAAGTAACAACAGCAAAAAACAAAACTGGGAGAGTTCATTACAAGCAGAACTATCCCGCAAGAAATGCTAAGGAAAAATTTTCAGACTGAACAGCAATGACACCAGATAGAAACTTCGTACTACAAGATATAACGAAGAACACTGGAAACACTCTTTTTGAAAATACAACAGATTGCTTAATGCAAATATTATACTACTATGTATGAGGGATTATAACATACATAGATTTGAAATATATGACAGTAACACTACAAAGTTTGGTGGGGTAAGTGGAAATACAGTTATATGGTTCTTTTACTTAGAAGTTATGTATTCATTCAAGGTAGACTATCACAAGTTATAGATACATAATGTTAACAATAAACAACTACTAAAAAAAATAGAAATAAGTATTTAAACAGCCAATAGAGAAAAGAGGGTGATATTAGCAAATTGGCAGAACAGGAATTTCTAATGCTTGTCTCCTCCCAAAAACATCAATTTAAACAGCTATATAGTAAGAAATACACTAATTTTATACAAACTCAGAAAAATAGAGGAAGATAGAACCTGTCCCAAATCTCTTTATGAGGCCAACATAATGCTCCCATAAACATAAATGCAGAAAATCCTGCATAAATTACAAGCAAATTGAAATCAGCAACATATCAAAAGGATAATATATCATGACCAAACTAGAGTTATCTCAAGAATACAAGAAAGGGGTGCCTGGGTAGCTCAGTTGGTTAAGCAACTGCCCTCAGCTCAGTCATGATCCTCGAGTCCCGCATCGGGCTCCCTGCTCAGTATGGATTCTGCTTCTCCCTTTGACCCTCCCCCCTCTCATAGTCTCTCTCTCTCTCATTCATTGTCTCTCTCAAATAAATACATAAAATCTTAAAAAAAAAATACAAGGAAGATTTAATACTTAAAAATCGAAACCAAAAAAAAGGATAAAATTATTACCTTAATAGATGTAGAAAAAATAGTTGACAAAACTCAGGACTCATGATTAAAAAGCAAAAACAAAAACTCTTAAGCAAAGTTGTAATAGAAAATACTCTAAATTTGGTATCAGGGTTATGCTGGCCTTAAAACAACCCAAATTTATTATCTCACAGTTCTGGAAGCTAGAAGTCCAAAACAGGTCCTACTGGACTAAAATCATGCTGTCAGAAGGACTGATATTGCTTCCTTAAAGCTCTAGAGGAGAATCCTTTTATTTGCCTTTTCCAGACTCTAGAGGCTGCCTCCATTCCTTGGTTTGTAGCTCTCTTTCATCCTTAACCAGCAATGACCAGTAAAGTCTTTCTCACTTTGCAACATTCTGACTCTCCCACTCTCTTCCACATATAAGGAACCCCTGTAATTACACTGGACTCACATAGTCAACCCAGGATAACTTCCTTAGTTTACGGTTGACTGATTAGCAACCTTAATTCTACCTGCTGCCTTGATTCCTAAGGATTAGGACATGGACATCTTTGGGGAGCCATTATTCTGCCTATCACAATCTATGCCTCCACAGACTATCAATGCACCCCTGGATTATTTCAGAGAAAGCCCACACATCACATCATCTCACTCACAGCTATTTCAGCATTTTTTAAAATTTAAGCTTATTTACGTAAGTATTCTCTACACCCATTGTGAAGCTTGAACTCATGACTTCCACATGAGAAGAGCCACATGCTCTTCTGACAGAGCCAGTCAGGCACCCCTCAGTAGGTACTTTTAAAACATGAGATTTCTTCAAAAAACAATCACACCTAAAAATAGCAATCATCTCTTAAGATCATCAACTATCCAGTAATTAGATTTCCCTTATTCTTTTTTTTAAGATTTTATTTATTTGACAGAGAGAGAGAGAGAGAGAGAGAGAGAGAGAGAGAGAGATTACAAGTAGGCAGAGAGGCAGGCAGAGAGAGGGGGGAAGCAGGCTCCCTGCTGAGCAGAGAGCCTGATCCTAGGCTTGATCCCAGGACCCTGAGACCATGACCTGAGCCAAAGGGAGAGGTTTAACCCACTGAGCCACCCAGGCGCCCCTAGATTTCCCTTATTTTATCATGACTTTCTGTTTGTTTGAAAGAAAATTCAAATAAGATTCATAGTTTTCACTGAATAATTTTTTACTAAAAAGATACTATTTCTGAGGATCCTTAATATTACTTTAAGTCATTTTAAATATATTGTTGGTTAAATACATACAAACATGAAACAAGATACAAATTCTTCAAGTGTATGGCTCTCATCTATCTATGAAATAAAAAATATTCTTGAAACAAACCTGTGTACCCAATTTGAGAAACACTGTTCCTATAGCACTGTCTGCACTGCTCATTTTGAAATTAGTTGTATCACGACCTATGAGGGCTCTTCATTATTGCCTAAAGCTGTTGCTTAATTTCATCATTTAATTACCATTCCTCAGTACACTCCTTGGTCACCTGCTACTTGCCAGGCACTTTTCCCAGGTAGAGAGAAAACACAAAGGTGAACAAAACTCGGTCAATTGCTCAGAGTGAATTTTCGAAAGAGTATACATTATCAGAACAACTGGAACATAAGCTCAGTGAAGATGTGAACCACATACTATGAATCTTTACATTCCCCAAGGAGCCTAACAGAGTGCTTTTTGTCAGTAATAACTGATTAGACTTGAAAGCCTTTCTTTTACTGGCTCAGTTATGTCTGACACACAGACTCAGAGACTACCAGCAATTCTCTCTTTTCTGCTTCAGAATGAAGAGGTGAATGTGTGTGTTTGTGTGTTGGCAATTCTGGTGAAGAAAGGAATGCTTTGGTGATAGCGACAGTGTGACAGCCACTGTGGTAATTTGAAGGCAAGCAAGTCATAAAGCTGACTCCATTGGGTACAGATCCTTACTAGTCAGCATAATAGATGGACAGCTATTATGGGTCAACAGTGATGGATGGAATTTGCTCAGAATAGCACAACACATTCAGCTCTTTGGGGACCATGAACATTTATCATTGGTGATTAATCCTTTCATGAGGTTAACAGAGCTCTTTTCTTGCATTTTTTTGTTCTTTGTGTATCAGGCCCAAAGCCCTGCTCATTTGAGAAATGTTTACTTTCCGAGACTATGCTACGTATATGGGTGCTAAGTATTTAATCAGGATACTCCATGGGAGATTTGTCCCAACTCCCAGAACTGTCTCACAACCTATTTTCCAGCATGTGCCCAGTCCCTATAATTTCTCCTACTGGAGACATTCTTTGACTTGTGTCATTTGATAATACATAACCCTTTAAAAAATTCACTATGAGCAATTAGCCAACTTTTATTCATGTGATACAAATTGCAATATAATACCTAAAAAGGGTTAGACACTAATAGACATTCACATACTTTAAGGCAATAGAGTCATATAATCATTCTCAAAGGGCAAAAACTTCAGGAAGGGTACAGGCAGGGAGTACAGATGAGTTTTGAAATAGGTGGCACATACTGCTATTGTCCAAGAGGGTGAGTAAAATGTGGTGGCCTTGAGGAGCATGGAACTATAAGGACATTAAAAACAGATCACAATTACAAAAATCTGGGGCGTTTAATTATTCATGTTTGTATTCATCCTTGACTATTCCTTGACTATAGTATAAGTCCCTTAAGGGTAGAGACCAGATTGTACACATCTTTGCATCCCAGCTATAGAATTCAATGTGTGTTTCATAGACCAACACTACTGCCATCACCTGGGAACATACTAGAGATGCAGAATTTCGAACATCTGGGTGGCTCAGTCAGTTAAGTCTGACTTTGGTGCAGGGTCCCTATTTTCTATTCTATAGTTCCATCTTATTTAATATTAATGAAATTGTTGTTACATTAAAATTATTTTGATATTAAATTCAATATGTGTATGTAATTTCAAACCAATATAAAGGGATAAAGTGAAAACTAAGTCCCTAGGCCAGATTCTAGCTATTCTAGACTACCTTGTTCCAGGAACCACAATTCCTGGTATTTTACATATCCTTTGAGAGCTAGCCTATACATTAAATGAGTTAACACATGTGAAGCACTTAGAACATTGCCTAGTTGACCAAATACCATATAAGTTTTTGCTAATAGTAACAGTAGTAGTAGTAGAGGTGGAGGTGGCAGTAGGGAATGCAGTAGGTAACAGTAGTGGTAGCAGGGTGTATGTATATCTGTCTTCCTTACTTTTTAAAGGCTGTATGGTATTATGATTTCACAGTGTGTAATATAATTTTTTAAAATTTTTAAATTTTTTTATAAACATACAATGTATTATTAGTTCCAGGGGTACAGGTGTGTGACTCGCCAGGTTTACACACTTCACAGCACTCACCATAGCACATACCCTCCCCAATGTCCATAACCCAACCACCCTGTAATATAATTTTTTAAACGTTCTCCTTACAGAGGAGACAACAAATACCAAAAAATTACTATAGTTATCATAATCTCCTAAAGTAATAAACAAATACAGAAATGAGATGTGTCAAAAAACAAATTTTAGGGTAACTGGGTGGCTTGGTCAGTAAGATGGTGGCATCAATATTACCTTAGTACACATGAAATTGCAGACATATCTAAATTTTGGTCACTTATCTCACAGATATGCCCTTTCCCAGCACCGTTTCTTAAGAGAGATAATCCTGGGTCCACAGTGCCTCAGTGTTTTGTTTTGTTTTGTTAAGTAATTTCTATGCCCAATGTGGGGTTTGAATTCAAAACCCCAAGATTTAGAGTCACATGCCCTACCATTAGCCAGCCAAAGGCCCACCTTACGGTTTGATTTGTGGCTCTGATATTTATAGCTGAGTGACTTAGGGTAAATACACTTAACTTCTCTGAGTTTCAGTTTCTTCTTTATCAGTAAAATGGGGGCTGTAAAGGACTATATGACTGCTGCTCTTAGTAATGGTGTATCTTACTTTCCGATTTAACCTACTTCTAGTTAACGAACATTTTTCTGATCAGTTATAATTAAAATAATTTTGTTTAAAAAAGAACCATAGGGGGGCACCTGGGTGGCTCAGTGGGTTAAAGCCTCTGCCTTCGGCTCAGGTCATGATCCCAGGGTTCTGGGATCAAGCCCCACATCAGGCTCTCTGCTCAGCAGGGAGCCTGCTTCCTCCTCTCTCTCTGCCTGCCTCTCTGCCTACTTGCGATCTCTATCTGTCAAATAAATAAATAAAATCTTAAAAAAAAAAAAAAAAAAGAACCATAGGGACACCTGGGTGGCTCAGTCAGTGATGTGTCTGCCTTAGGCTCAGGTCATGATCCCAGGGTCCTGGGATTGAGTCCCGCCCACACTGGGCTCCTTACTCAGCAGAGAGCCTGCTTCTCCCTCTCCCTCTTCCTCTCCCTGCTTGGGCTCACACCCTTACTCTCTCTCTCTGACAAATAAATAAGTAAAATCTTAAATAAATAGGAACCATATTGGGGCACCTCAGTGACTCAGTCAGTTAGGCGTCTGCCTTCTCCTCAGGTCATGATCTCATGAGTCCCGGGATAGAGCCCCTCTTGGGGCTCCATGCTCAGCCAGGAGTCTGCTTCTCCCTCTCCTCCCACTGATGCGTATGGGCTCTCTCTCTCTCAAATACATAAAATCTTTAAAAAAATAAAAAAATAAAAAAGAACCATATCCAAATGTTAGTCTCAAGTGACTAATGAAGCCACAATACTGTACCTAAAACTCAAAGTCATCATTCTGTCAACAGGAGAGTTTGAGCTCTGGCACACTTGACATCAGAGCAGAGGGATATGGCCCTAGAAAAGTTGCTTAGTAGACCTGATAGGAGAATCACTTGAAAGCAGTACAGTTTTTCCCAGAGGAAATCAGACCACTGGTACCTTAAAAATGATTAATAATGTTAATGAGTGTTTACCATTCTTGAAAGGATAGCTTAATTGACTACCTAGTCCTAAGAGACTAAAAGTGCAATGTAAGAATGGAATCCTGGCTTTACTTGAGTCAACTTTTGAAGCCAAGAAAAGTAAACAAGGATAGGAATTCTTGTGTTTCAAGGACATTATTTGAATAGGGTTCTTCTTAAAAAATCATCAAGAGCCACTGGGGCACAGTGGGATTAGGAGAGGGAAACAAAGCCCTACAATTTATACTGGGGCTGCATCACTGCTTTAAGCATCCTGCATTTGCTTGTAGACTGAAACTCTGGTATAGAGAAGTTAGGCTATCCCTAAATTTCAGGTAGCACATGAAACCTGATAGCAGCTTACCCAATAGGGGGCGCTCCTGAAATAGAATGATTTACAGTAGAATAATCACTTGGGGAAAATAGTGCTGTTGGCAGAAATCACTGAGAGAACCATAGACACCTATGGTTTTTAGATAAGAAAGTCCTAATTCCTTAAATGCATTGTCAAAATTATCAGTGAAGGGGTAATTGGACCTGCAGACTTCTTTTTTAGAATTCTCTAAAGAACATAAATTACAGATATTAGCATCTTGGTTGGACACCAAGAAGTATAACAATACAATCACTGCCTTGACTAAAAACTTATTAAAAAGACAAGTGATACTCCGAATGCAAAGTTAAACTACAACAAAAAGCAGTATGTCAATAAAAATGCAGAAAACAAGTGACAAATTCTATTCCAGGAACCAAGATTGCACTGTATATTAACTAACAAAATTAAAAAATTAATTGATTAATCAATTAATAAAAAAGAAAGGGAGAAACACTTCTCAACTCTTATGTGGGGAGGGCATTGCTGTTTGGTCTTTTCATTGGAGGGGAGAGAGGCAGGGAAAGGTGGGTGGTCACAGGGCAAGATAGGGAGACAGCTAGAACAAAGGCCTAGAAGTAGACAAGAAAAAGTTTTGGTTTTGTTGTTAAGATTTTATTTTTATGTAATCTCTACACCCAATGTGCGACTCAAACTAACAAACCTGATATCAAGAGTCGCAGTCTCCATCGACTGAGCTAGCCAGGTGCCCCAAGAAAAAAGAGTTTCTACAAGCCAGTCAGCAGTAGAGCTTTTGTACTGCTGAAATTTGAAAAAAAAAAAAAAAAACAAAAACAAAAACAAAAAAACAGCTTATGAACAGACATGAACTTCCTATTAAGACACTGACTGACTGAGATAAAAAGATTTCAAGCAGGAGCGTCAAATGAGGGGAAAAGTTGAAGATTATTTATTTGATGGTCAGGACATTTTGGAGGAAATTGCTCTTGGAAGTATGAGACAAAGTGCTATTTATCTCAGTTCCTGCTCTAAGCCCTTCATAATTTTTTAAGGTTCCTGCCTGAGACTGGTGTATGTTCTCCTTCCTTTTCTACACTTTCTTCTGTCTACTAAGAGTAACAATAATAACTCACCATTTATTAAGGATCTGTTTCTCCAAGGAGGTTTTTTTTTTTTAAAGATTTATTTATTTACTTAGAGAAATAGTGAGGGGCAAGATGGGGGTTGCGCAGAAGGAGAGAGAAAGAAAGAATCCCAAGCAGACTCCCCACTGAGCCCAGAGTCCATTATAGGGCTGGACCCAACCACCCTGAGATCAGGACCTGAGGTGAAACCAAGACTCAGATGCTCAACTGTTTGAGCCACCCCCACGCTTCTCTCCAAGGAGTTTTATAGACATTCTGCCCCAAAACAACCACCTAGCATTAATAAGAAATATCACTATCCTTTTCTTAATGAGGAAGGGTAAGGAGCACTCTCCTAATGGCTGTTAAGTCATTCGACGACAGCTCTGTTTAATATCAACATCAACATTTTTTTCCACTATGCCTTTAAAATTCAGGGAGGTTGAAGACAAGGGATAGCACTCTGTCGTTCTGAAATTTAGCAACCTGTGGGGATTCTCTGGTTGGCTACATTTCATAGGTAACATCTTCAGGATACCTCCTTCTTTCACGGATCCTCCTGTCTATCTGGTGGGGAAACATGAAGACTGAGAAATACAGTCTCCTTAAACATCTCCTTTGATTTTTTTTTTCTTCCTTTTTTCCCCCACCAGTTGTCCCCCATCGGCCTGCAAAGGCATTCAGAGATGCCTTTTGGAGGGCTTTTAGAGGGTCTGTCACGTGGGCAAGCATAGCGCATCCTGAGTGTTGACGGAAGGGGCCATCGTCCTGTGATGCCACAGGCCCCTCCATTTGCCTCGCCCGGCTCGTCAATGTCTCACAAAGCACGCTTGCGTTGCTTGGAAGAGCTCAGGTTTCCCGTAAGAGCAAGTAAGGGAATCAAGGCACACCCACGCTGAACAAAACAATAAGTTCTCACATGGCGCTGGCATGGCGGCCACCATTGCTCACACCCGGGCATGCAACCCTGCAAAGGTAGCACAGGGCGTGCACCCACCGAGTCAGTGCCGGCCCCTTCCCCACCCTTCCCCCTCCCCCCACACATAGTAGGATTACCAGGCACCTGTCCAAGCAAGGGGCCAGGCGTACTTCCCTTACCGACTATGCACCCGCCTCCTCCACACTCACGTATCAGCGGGGACCCCGAGGGGGGCGGGGCGGGGAGGGGGGGGGGTGTTGCTGAGCGGAAATGACGCCAGCACCGCGCTCGGGAAGCCCACCCGGAGCGCGCCTGGGACCACAGCGGTAGAGCCCAGGCAGCGAGCAGCGAGGGCGGAACAACCCTCCCTGCCAGTGTCGCCAGTCCGACACTGCGAGGCAGAGGGCAGGAGGACAAGGTCAGGACAGAGTCTGCGCCCCGGTCCTGCACACACCGCCAACCCTTGGGGAGGAGAGAACACGGGGTCACCACGTTGATCATCTCCTTTGGTCTTTTATGTATTGGCTATTCATTCACTCATGAAAGAAATACCGAATAGCTACTATATGCTAGACATAGGGGATCCTAATCCAATAGGGAAGATGGAAAAGGTTCTTGAGATGTTCCAGTAAGAAACATTTATATGCAAACAGTAGGCAGCTGTACATTTCATGGCCTCATATACCATTGTCTAACCTGAAGGACAAGTTTAATTTTTAAAATTAGATAAACCTTAACTCTATGGAACATTTACTTCTTAGAGTTTCAGAAAGTATATTTTGCTAGTAGGAAAATGTCTTGGGCTTTTCAGAAAGCCTTCTTTTCTTTTTTAAATCTAAAATCACTTTCAAGTAATGTTAGATAATTTGTCATTTTGGCCATATACCCACCAATTTGCTTTCATAAAATAGATGATAAACAGCAGAAGGTCAGGTATGTTTTCATTGAGTTGTTAATCTCCTTCCCTGACTAGTGTATGTTTAGTATTCTAGATTAATAATACAGTCACTCTGGGGGCACCTGGGTGGCTCAGCGGGTTAAGCCTCTGTGTTCAGCTCAGGTCATGATCCCAGGGTCCTGGGATTGAGCCCCATGTCAGGCTCTCTGCTCACTGAGGAGCCTGCTTCCTCCTCTCTCTCTGCCTGCCTCTCTGCCTACTTGTGATCTCTATCGAATAAATAAATAAAATCTTAAAAAAAAAAATACTGCCACTCTGATGCCACACTTATTTTCAATTACCTGTTAATTCACACGTAACACTTTTTAAAAGACCACTTGGCACTTTGCCTTCTTTCTCCTAATTTCCTGACAGCCTCACTAGGAACTAAATGGAGAAGGACTCTAAATCATATCTGAAAGGGAATGCATATAAATATTTGCATGCGTGTGCACAAAACATCTCTAGAAGTCCCTTTGAAATTCCTAATGATTCTCTCTGGGAGAAAACCTGTTGGACAGAACAGAGGCTTTTCACTCTTTGGTATTTGAATTCTGAACTGTGTGAGGACTTCTCTATTGAAAAAAATAAAGATAAACAAGTCACATTTGTTCCACCTATTTTCGCTGCCAGATTAGGATGCTGCTAAAATAGCCTTTGACTTTGGACTACAGTAGCTCTAATTTCATTTATGTAGATATAAAGAGTTTTGTTTTAATTATACAAATGAAGAACTGCAGAAATGCACAAAAGTGAAATCTCTCAAAAAAATGTCTAAAGTTTAACCTGTGGAAACAAAGAAATGGGTATTTCAACTCTGTAGTAGGTATTAATGCACATGAGTTCTTTGTGGTATATTATAGTGATAATGGCCCTAATTTGTTCACATCTCTCTACATCCCTTCCTTAGCTAATCCCCTCCCTCTCTAACTTTGTGATTGGCTGTGTGACTAGCTTTGGCCAGTTGGATGATGAAAAATGTGACTTACACGGAGAGTTGCAAGGTGTTTGTTTGTACATTGAGACTTGCCTTCTCTTGCTGCAGGGAACCCTTTCGGCCACCATGGGAGGGAGCTCAGCTAAAACTGCTAAAGGATGAGACTTATGTTGCTATTGTCCAGCTGACATGGAACCAACCACCAAATTTATGAATAAGGGTCCCCCTAAGCCAACTAGCCTGTCCTCTCCAGCATATAAGTAAGGCATCTTGGATCACCCAGCTAGCCCTGAACAGCTCAGACTAAAAGAACTCCCCAGGGATTGTTTTCCATTGCCATGGTTTAGGGTGGTTTCTTTCTTTCTTTCTTTTTTAAGATTTTATTTATTTGAGAGAGAGAGAGAGCATGAGAGGGGAGAGGGTCAGAGGAAGAAGGAGGCTCCCCACCGAGTAGGGAGCCTTATGTGGGACTCGATCCCAGGATTCCAAGATCATGACCTGAGCTGAAGGCAGTCGTTTAACCAAATGAGCCACCCAGGCACACTTAGGATGGTTTCATAAGCAGCAAATGCTAACAGATAGAGTCTACAACATGCATTAAGATTCATTTAGAAAAGACGGTTAAATAAATCTCAGAGCTACTTTAAAAGTTTTTCTTTAAATTTATATGAGCATGTGAAGACAAGACACAGCTGTGATTTGGGGCCCAATTGTGGTCAACAGTCCTAGAGTTTATTTAGTCAAAGTTTCTACACCAGGAAATGCTCTTGGTTGTTTATACCAATTCCCTTTCTTGCTCATCTTTATTGACCGTGGGCTTTTCATTAACCTCAGAGGCCTGTGACATAAATGACATAAGTTTGCTGAGCAAGAGTAGAGTCAGACCATTTTACGCAGGCTTCTTTCCTCAAAGAGTCCAGTTAAAAAAAGAACACAACCCAGAGAGCCTTGAGCAGCTGCAGCAACTACTGAGAGTGGTGGGTGAAGAAAGAGGTGAATGGAAAACAAGGAGGAATTCCTCTTTTTCTTCACTTTGGCCTCTCGTGCTATCCTGCTCTACGATGTCTACTGATGTCCTTTTTTACATCTGGTAACTTTGATATTCTAGATCCTAGTAGGGTACTTTAAGTAAGCATACAATCTTATCCTGGAAGAATATCTCACTAACATCCAGCATGGCTAATGTCCTGACCATGTTGATTACTCACTTTGGGCCTAAACTAAGTAGCCACTTAACTGATTAATATTATCACTTTTTCTTGTCTACTTTTGCTTAATTAGGAACAGTTGTCTTAACCCTATTGATACTCTTGGAGGAGGTAGGACAACATGAAGGATGAATTAACTAAGAAATGTTGTAGGCTGTGGCTCTTTCTCTGAGAAAGTTTAGTTTGATTGAAAACTTGAATTCTAAGTACCTCTTTTTTTTTTTTTTTGAATTCTAAGTAGCTCTTAACCAGGCAAAAGTTTAATAAGAATATTCAGCAATTGGAGGTAAAAGGCTGGTAAATACAAAACAATGAAAAGAAAATCAGTTTAGCTGAAGTCTAGAGAGCAAGAAAGGATGTGAAATACGGAAGATATAGGAGAAGAAAATCCTGCAAAGAAGGGGGTCCCCCATAGCTAGGAGCAATGAAAAAACATTGAAAGGTGGGCAGGGAGAATCACAAACCAGATTTGGCTTGTGAGAAGAGCTTTCTGGCTATGGGTACTTACATGTTGGATTGGAGTAGATGCCTATTGAAGGGAGAAGATAAGAGGGCTTGCTTCGTTTTCCACAAAACTTTTTTAATTGAGTAAGATGAGCTCAGTAAAAATAATAATAATATAAATTCTCCCTCACCATATCCCTGAATTCCTATCAGTGAACATCTAAAACCATTTTATTAGCATTCTGTAAAGATAAAACATGTTGATATTGAAGACCACATCCAGGTATGCCTGTGTGGCTCAATCTGTTAAATGTCTGCCTTCAGCTCAGGTTAGGATCTCAGGGTCCTGGGATCAAACCCCACATTGGGCTCCTTGCTCAGCGGGGGGAGCCTGCTTCTCCCTCTGCTTGCCACTCCCCCCCTGCTTGTGCATGCTCTCACTCTGATAAATAAATGAAATCATTAAATAAATAAATAAATAAAATTTTATTACAAATCTATTAAACATTATTTTCAAATGGATTTTGCTCAAAAACCTGATAAAATAACCAATCATAAGATATAATGGAAGAAAAAAATTAACAGATTATGTACATGTGTGCATATATATTTACATACATAATATATGTATCTATAAAATACAGAAAAAGAAACTTCATTTAAAATGTGACAAATTGGGGTGCCTGGGTGGCTCAGTGGGTTAAAGCCTCTGCCTTCAGCTCGGGTCATGATCTCAGGGTCCTGGGATCAAGCCCCGCATCGGGCTCTCTGCTTGGCAAGGAGACTGCTTCCTCCTCTCTCTTTGCCTGCTTCTCTGCCTACTTGTGATCTCTGTCAAATAAGTAAATAAAATCTTTTTAAAAAAATAAATAAAATAAAATGTGACAAATTGGGACACCTGGGTGGCTCAGTCAGTTGGGAGTCTACCTTCGGTTCAGGTAATGATCCTGGAGTCCTGGGATTGAGCCTTGAATCAGGAGGCCTGCTTCTCCCTCTCCCTCTCCCACTGCTTGTGTTCCCTCTCTCCTCTCACTGTGTCTCTCTCTGTAAAAAAAATAAATAAATAAAATGTGACAAATTTGTGGGGCATCAGTGTGGCTCGGTTGGTTAAGCCTCCGACTCTAGATTTCAGCTCAGGTCATGATCTCAGGGTAGTGAGATCCAGCCCCTCAAGTTCCACACTCAGCAGCAAGTCTGGTTCTTTCCCTTCCCCCATTCACGCTCTCTAAATAAATGAATAAATAAATAATTAAATAAAATATTTAAAAATAGACAAAATAAAAATGTGAAACATTTGTATGAATAAATTTATAGAATAGTCCTGAAAGTCATAAATGAAAATTTTGCAAAATGGAGAGGTATAACATATTCTTGGAAGGAAAACTCTAAGACCTAAAAATGTCAAATCTCTTAAATTATCTATAAATTTGATGTTGTTCCAATACAAGCACCAAGAGATTTTTTTCTTCTGGGAGCCAAATAATTTTAAACTTCATATGGAAAAATAAATTAAGTGATAGCTGGGCAAATACTTTTTTTCAAAAAACGTAGCAGTATAAGCTATCCCCAAATATGCTGCTTTGGCATATTGATTATTTTTAGTTTTTTCTTTTCTTTTCCTTTCTTTTTTTTTTTTTTTAAGATTTTGATCACAAGCTGGGGGAACAACAGAGAGAGAGGGAGAATCAGGCTCTTCACTGAGCAGGGAGCCCAACATGAGGTTCCATTCCAGGACCCCGGGATCATGACCCAAGCCAAAGGCAGACAGATAACTGACTGAGCCACTCAGTTACCCTATTTCTAGTTTTTTTATTGTTGAAAAACAACAAACTGATGAAGAAGCTTTCTATGAACTCCCCTTATTTGCCTTAAGACAAAAGAAACTCAGCTGTTATAAATCTCCTCCCTAGGGAACTTCATCAACCAGGGAGGACTGACTGATCACCAGAGAGGAAACTGGAAGTCAACACCACACTCAGACAAACTTTGTCACAAACTATCATATCACCCATCTATTCTTTAAGGGATCATTCATCTTTCCTAAAAATCACTTACTCTCCCCCAGGAAGCCAATATCTACCCTCACCTTTCCCTATTAAGATGACACTTAAGCTGGAAATATAAGCTGCTTCTTCAAGTTGCTCATTTTTCCCTGTGAATCTCCCATGTATACATGAGGTATACATGTAGTAAACTTCCTTTTTTCTCTCTTATATTTGTCTTTTACTATAGAGGCCTCAGCCAAGAACTCAGAAAGGTAGAGGGAAATGTTTTCCTCCCCTATAATAATAAAATTAATTACAGATCTACATTTAGAGGATGTTAACTTACAGTAACTATAACTTCAACAATAATAGTAATAAACAAGGGGTTCCTGGGTGGCTTAGTTGGTTGAGCATCTGACTCTTGGTTTTGACTCTTGGGCATGGCCCTGCATCAGGCTCTGCACTCAGCAATGAGTCTGCTTGAGGTTCTCTCTCCCTCTCCCCCCGCCCCTCCCCCTGCCTTTGCTTTCTCTCTTCCTCTGTCCCAATAAATAAAATCTTTTTTAAAATAGTAATAATAGGGGCACCTTAGTGGGTTCAGCATTAAGTGGCTGCCTTCAGCTCAGGTCATGATCCCAGGACCCTGGGATTGAGCCCCACATCAGGCTCCCAGCTCAGTGGGAAGCCTGCTTCTCCCTCTCCAGCTCCCCCTTGTTTATGTTCCCTATCTCTGTATCTCTGTCAAATAAATAAATAAAATTAAAAAAAAAATAGTAATAACAAAAGCTAACCTAAGAATATTCATACAAATCCATAGAACAGAATTGAAAGCCCAAATATAGACCAAAAAACATAGATGCATTTAGGATATGATAAAGTTAGCGTTTTGGGACATCTGGCTGGCTCAATTGGTGGAGCATGTGATTCTTTTTTTTTTTTTTAACGATTTTATCTATTTATTTGACAGACAGATCACAAGTAGGCAGAGAGGCAGGCAGAGAGAGAGGAGGAAGCAGGATCTCCGCAGAGCAGAGAGCCCGATGTAGGGCTCCATCCCAGGACCCTGGGATCATGACCTGATCCGAAGGCAGAGGCTTTAACCCACTGAGCCACCCAGGCGCCCTGAGCATGTGATTCTTGATCTCAGGTTTGAGAGTTTGGGCCCCACGTTGGGCACGGAAATTACTTACAAAAAGGAAATCTTAAAAAAGGAAGAAGAAGAAAAGAAAAATAAAAAAAGATAAAGGTAGTATTTCAATTTAGAGTGCAAAAGGTGGATTATTTAAAATTATATTGGTACAATTGGGAAGCCATTAGGATCTAAAAAAATAGTTGAGTCCAGCATAATAAACAGTAGCAACTGCAAAAATAAATATCAACTGCAAAAAGGCAGTTGTGTATGCAAAACTGAATATAAAATTGATCTCCCCCTGCCCAGTGGTGGAATACATCAAAAGAATAAAGGAATTACATTTAAAAGTTGAGTTCATAGCTCCTACCTTACATCAGAAAATATTCCAAGTGCGTCAAAGACTTAAATATTTAAAATGAACCTCAAAAATAAATAAATACATAAAATAAACCTCTAAATATAACCAGAATAAATCCCAATATTTGTATATTTGTTTGTTTATATATAGAATCTAGGAATGAGGGAAGATTTTCTAAGTATGACACAAAATCCAGAAATCAGTAAGAAAAAAAAAACTGATAAATTCAACTATATAGAAACAAAAAAGGCAGATTACCTGGGTGGCTCAGTCAGTTAAGCATTTGCCTTCGGCTCAGATCATGATCCCAGAATCCTGGGATCATGTCCTGAGTTGGGCTCCCTGCTCAGCGGGGACTCTGCTCTTCTCTCTCCATTGGCTCCTCCCCACACTCATGCTTTCCCTCTCTCTCTCTATCAAATAAATTTAAAAAAAAAAAAAAAAAAAAAAAAACTGTTCGAAAAGATGGCCAGCCACATAAAGTGACTTCCTTCCAAAGAATAAAGCTTGGAAAGGAGGCAGGGGAAAAATAACCTTATGGTGGAGAAAACTTACAAGCACTAGTTCGGTCAGGCAATCAAGGTCAACGTCAACAGTGATACCATGTCCATAGTATATACTCTTTTTTTTCTAAGATTTTTTTTTTTTAAGATTTTATTTATTTATTCGACAGACAGATCACAAGTAGGCAGAGAGAGAGAAGGGGAAGCAGGCTCCCCACCTAGTAGAGAGCTCGATTTGGGGCCTGATCCCAGGACCCTGGGATCATGACCTGAGCCAAAGGCAGAGGCTTTAACCCACTAAGCCACCCAGGTGCCCCTAAGATTTATTTTTAAGTAACCTCTCCACCCAATGTGGGATTCAAGCTCACAACCCCAAGATCAAGAGTCACATGCTCCACTGACTGAGCCAGCCAGGTGCCGGGATAGTATGTACCCCCCCACTTCTCTAAAAGATTTATTTATTTATTTATTTATTTATTTATTTATTTTTAAAGAAAGAAAAGGAGAGCATGTGCACACAGGGGTGGGGGAAAGGGTGGGTAGAGAGAATCTCTAGGAGACTCCAGATTGACCATGGAGCTGGACTCACGGTCACGGCTCAATCTCATTACCGTTGAGACCATGACCTGAGCAGAAATCAAGAGTCTGATGCTTAACCAACTGAGCGACTCAGGCATCCCTCGATAGTATGTACTCTTTTTTTTTTTTTTTTTGTATGTACTCTTGATATGATGAAAATGGCAGTTTACCTCTGTGGTCTTCTTCCCCAAAACTTGTAACCCCAATCTATTCATGAGAAAAATATCAGACAATCTGACTAGAGGGACATTCTACAAAATACTTGACTAGTATTCTTCAAAACTGTCAAGGTCATCAAAAATAAGGAAAGTCAGGGACACCTGGGTGGCTCAGTCAGTTAAGCAACTGCCTTTGGCTCAGGTCATCATCCTGGAGTCCCAGTCCTGCACTGGGTTCCTTGCTCAGTGGGGAGTTTGCCTCTCCCTCTGACCCTCCTCCCTCTCATGCTTTCTATCCCTCTCTCACTTTGTGTCTCAAATACATAAATAAAATCTTTAAAAAAAAAAATAGGGGCACCTGGGTGGCTCAGTTGTTAAGCAGCTGCCTTTGGCTCAAGTCATGATCCCAGGGTCCTGCGATCAAGCCCCATATCGGGATCCCTGCTCAGTGGGGAGTCTGCTTCTCCCTCTACTCCTCATGCCTGTGTTCTCTCTCTGTGTGTCAAATAAAGTTTTAAAAAATCTTTAAAAAAATTTAAAAAAAATAAGGAAAGTCTGAGAGACTATCATAGCCAAGAGAAGTCTGAAACTTGACAACTAAATGCAAAATGTTATTGTGGATGGGATCCAGGAACAGAAAAAGGACTTAAGTAAAAACTAAGGCTATCTGAATAAAGTATAGAATTTAGTTAATAATAATGTATCAATATTGGTTCATTAATTATAATAAATGTACCATACTAATGTAAAATGTTAATAGGGAAATTGGTCTGGGGTATACAGAAACACTCTATTTTCACAATTTTCCCATAAATCTGAAACTAATAAAAGAATTTAGCTTTCAACAAAACAATCCTCTACAGATATGCCATTTTTAGTTATCAGACTGACAATGCTTAAAATTTGATTTTACACTCAATTGGTAAAGGAGTGAAAAAACAATCCTTCTTATACATTGTGAAATGAGAATTTACACTGGGCTAATCTCAATGGAGGACAATTTGGCAATAAATTTTCAATTACTTATATACATACTTTTACTTAGCAATTCTACTTCTAGAAATTTATCATAAAAATATACTCATGAGGGACGCCTGGGTGGCTCAGTTGGTTAAGCAGCTGCCTTCGGCTCAGGTCATGATCCCAGCATCCTGGGATCGAGTCCCACATCGGGCTCCTTGCTCGGCAGGGAGCCTGCTTCTCCCTCTGCCTCTGCCTGCCACTCTGTCTACTTGTGCTCACTCTCGCTCCTCTCTCTCTCTCTGACAAAGAAACAAACAAACAAACAAACAAAAAATACACTCATGATGTTACAAAATAACATATACACAAAATTATTTATTGTAGCATTTTTGTAAGCATGAAAGATTATAAATGGTAAGTTTACCTGAATGCACATTTAATATTTTGGAGGGATACACAAAAAACTTAAGAAAGGAAGTACAGGGAGAGACCATATACCTTTTCTGCAACTTGTGAATTTTGAACTACAATAATGTAATAATGTTCTATTTTTCTACCTATGAAAGTCTCAGTATTTCAAATGTACTTATTTGATAATTCATTATGTATCTACTATGTGCTAGATATAAGACAGGGTAATAAAAATACAGCCTCTGACCTTGAGAAGTTTACTTTCTGAGGAAACATTGAATCCTTAAATAGAAATTATGGCTTTGGCATTAGGCCAACTTAATTTGAATTCTGGATTTTAAAAGTATTGGTTCTGTTTTTTTGGCAAATTATTAGCCATCGTAGGCCTCGGCTTTTTGAATGACTCCTTTTCCTTCTTTGAGTCCAGATGTGACTTATTAAAAGTCTTTCCCTAACTACATAATGACAGATCCCATTTAGTACTGACTCTTCTTAGCCCGTTCTCCTTCTTCATAAAAGCTGGATCTCCATTTGTACACTGTATAATATGCCTTCTCTATTATACTGTGAACTATATAGGGGCAGGGCCCACCCAGCTCCTAACTCAACCCCTGGCAGAGAGGTCAATAATAGGTATTAGCCATTCTTATTCTCTTTACCTTGGTCTCCAGGATTAACCTTAAACAGATTCATTCACTCTTTCCCCTCCTTACTTGAGTCAGGCACCTCTCCCTTTTCTGTCCCATTTGCATTATTGTCTTTTGTTTGTCTGTGCCCCCAACCACAATGCCAGCATGAGTGTTTCTAATCAGTTTGTACCCTGAAAGATCATTAAGATAACAATAAATGAGCAAATAAAAGTCTGATTGCAGCAACTTTATGTTAGTGGCTTTTCAGTCCTTAAAAAAGATCTCTTTGGATGGGGTTGTCTCACTCAGGCAACCATCTTCACTATGGAATCCTAACCACTATGATCCTGTATTGTAAATCACAAAGACTCATTAAGATGATCTCTTCTATTCCTTCATCTTAGATAATAAGGTCTGAAAGTACATCCCTCTTTCTGTAGTAGCTAGAGGCAAACGTGGGATTGTAAATACAAATCAAGAGTAGCTTCTAGCTACATGCATTGATTTTGAGGTCAAGAAAGATAAGAGTCTTTGGTGCACAACAATAAGGAAAAAAAAGAAAATAGAACTTTTAATGAAGAAAGAATGATAGACTGAAATAGTAAACTATAAATAACATATAGCCAGAGTTGGTGTTCTCTGGGTTATTGAGTTAGACTCCTTTCTACTTATTTCAAAGACTGATGATATTGTGTTTTTTTTTTTAATTCTGTACTGGTCTTTAGGCAAGAAATGTTTACACTAGAAGACAATTCATTTGTGACATTTTTGAAAGATAGACCTCCTAGCACTTTGCCCTAAGTCTATTTTGCCCTGAGAGCCCAACTATACACTCTACTAGGATGGCTCTAACATTTGATCTTTCTGTTTGGGCTCTCTCTAAAATAGACCAACTGCTGGACAACTGTGCCATTAATCATTAACAGCCTGAGTTCATAGGAGCTTCCAAAGATTAATTCTACAAAATATGCAGCAGGTCACAAACACTCATATTCTCAAGTTTGTAGAGTTCTAAATGCAAGCAACAGAACTGTAAAGGGTGAGATTAAGTGCTTACTTGGGCCCGTAACATCTCCCTTCTCTGCCCTCCTCCCCTCCCCCACCCAGAGCTAAAACAAGTATGAGAAATTGCAGACACCTAAGCTTCAAAACATAGCTCTGAAATAGAAGCATTTACAGAAAGTATAAAAGCTGGAAGCCATTTGTTCTGTTGGCTGATTGGATATAAATGTTAATGAAAAAGAAGAGCAAAGCAGTCTGGAGAACCAGCTGAGTTGGAAGTAACAATGGCAAGTGCTATCTTTTCTCTGCCTTTGGGTGATGCTAGAGGTAGTAGGAACCCCCACTGGCTTGTTGAGGAGGAGCGAGTGCCTTTCATGGTAGCACAAATTTATTCTGGGCATTTACAGGGCTCATGTATCAGAAGAGAGAAAAGAATCTAGGAACTCCGTACTCAGAACTCTTTCCATCTGACAAATGCTTACCAGTCCTGGTCTTCAGACAGAAACCCAAGATAAAATTATGAAAGAGAAATTAAGAGCTATGAAGGAAGAAAGTTAACAATATTTAATAAGAGCCCTGGAGGAGGAGGTAAGAATAAATACAGGGAGGGAATGTTTCGAAGAAATAATGATTGAGAAGTTCCCAGAATTAGAGAAGCAGTTCTTGTGAGGAAACTTCTAGCTTCAAAAATACTGAACAGGGGCGCCTGGGTGGCTCAGTGAGTTAAAGCTGCTGCCTTCGGCTCAGGTCATGATCCGGGCGTCCTGGGATCCAGCCCCCCATAGAGCTCTCTGCTCAGCGGGGATCCTGCTTCCTCCCTTCTCTCTCTGCCTGCCTCTCTGCCTACTTGTGATCTCTCTGTCAAATAAATAAATAAAATCTTTAAAAAAAAATATTGAACAGAACAAAAGGATTGAATATAAACGAGCCAATAATTTAACTCAAGGAAAATTACAACTCAAGCTAGGAAAACAAATGAAGAAATTCAAAGAACCATGGAGGAAGGAGAAAAATTTAAGATTAATATCAGAAATTAAGGAAATGGAAAAAACAGCAAGGTAGAAGAAGAAACCCAAGACAGAGTTTGATCAAAATCAGTTATCAACTTGGACATGAGTTGTGTAGGTTCCCCTTCAGTAAAGGAGAGTGTTGTAGAGACAACTTCCAGCTGTCAGCGCCTGGGAGAGCCTCTCACTGGCAGATGAATGCCCTTGCCCGAAGTCATGGCCTTCCCTGAGCAGCCCACAATGAGTGACTATCTTGGCTAGGGTGTAGTGCACAAACAGTTGACCCTCAGTAAGCCAACCCTGTATTTTCACTCCAGAATTTCCCCCAGAGTTTGGTCAAGGCTTTGATTCTGGTGTCCATCACAATCTGTACCCCTCTCCCCAGTCCTGCTTTCTCCCTTTCCCCTCATGGGTGTCAAACCCAAAAGTGGTCCCCAACATTTTGTATCCTGCCCTCTGTCTCAATCTGCTTCCTGAAGAATCCCACCTGGTCATTGTTCTTTGGAAAGATTAATAAGAAGAATGAATTTCTAATAAGACTAAATAAGAAAATGAGAGAAATCAATAAGTATGGAATCTACAAGAAAAGTTAACTACTGACACAGTGAGCACACACAAAAATATATATATATGGTGATAACTTTGAAAACTTGGAAGAAATAAAATTCTAGGAAAAATGAATGTAAGATGAAACAAGCAACATAAAAATATAGAAAACTTGAACAAACCAATGATTAAGGAAACTGAAATGATAATCACATTCTCTGTCCTCTCAATAAAAATCCTTGCCTAGCTGCTTTTACATGTGAATACCACAAACTTTCAAGTAATAAATAATTCCCTTCTTACACAACTTGTTCCGTAAAATAGAAAAGAGATAACATTTCCAAACTGTTCACAAAGCTAGCAAAATCTGTAAGAGTTAAGTCAGTATGTGAAAAATCACTCATGTAAAGCAACAATTTTAAATAAAATATAAACTAATTGAACCCGAGAGTATCTTAATGCATTATAATAATATTAATTGCGGGGTGCCTGGCTGGCCCAGCCTGAAGAGGATGTGACTCTTGATCTTGGAACCTGAATTCCAGCCCCACACTGGGGGTAGAGATTACTAAAAATAAATACAGAAAGAAACTTAAAAAATATGTCTACTAATTGGTCATAGCATAGCATAACTAAAAGTCAAATTTAAAAACAATTTTTGGACACCTGGGTGGCTCAGTTGGTTGGGCGACTGCCTTCAGCTCAGGTCATGATCCTGGAGTCCTGGGATCAAGTCCCACATCGGGCTCCCAGCTCCATGGGGAGTCTGCTTCTCCCTCTGACCTTCTCCCCTCTCATGTTCTCTCTCACTGTCTCTCTCTCAAATAAATAAATAAAATCTTAAAAAAATAATAAAAACAATATTTAAGGGATTCCTGGGTGGCTCAGTTGGTTAAATGTCTGCTTTTGGCTCAGGTCATAATCTTGGGGTCCTGGGATCCAGTCCCCCACTGGGCTCCTTGCTCAGTGGGGAGCCTGCTTCTCCTTCTGCCTGCTGTTCCTCCTGCTTGTGCACTCTCTCTGACAAATTAAATAGAATCTCTAAAAAAGTAAATTAAGAAAAATAAAAAAATTTTAAATTAAAAGATAATTTAAATGGTACTCAAAAAGAAGGGAGGGGGAGTTTTCTCTACAATAGAATGCCAGCTTAAAAAAAAAAAAAAGAATAAAGGCTCAAAAGATTTTACAACATCAAGGTAATCATTGATTGAGATATGAATGACCATTGTGACAGAGGAGGTAGAGGTAGTTACCTAGATATGAGCATGGAAGGGGACTTTCCCACCATTAAAAGATAAAAATCAAGAAACTGCCAACCATTCCCTAGTACACAACCATCTAGAAAACGTACTGCTGAGTAGGCAAATGTCCTTCCCTATGACTGCTGCCCTATAGTAACCTACAGCTTCATTATAATACATTTACACTGTGGTTTCCACACACCCTGAGGGGGACACCAGTTCGGACAAGGGCCATATAGGGCCAAAAAAACCCTCCCCACCAGGCGAGGAGTCGCTTAGATAACTAGAAGGGACCTCAGTCAGTGACTGCTGCAGCTATGACCTACAACCTCTGCAAACATAAAAAGAAAGGGCACCCCAACCCCGGTGCAGTCGTCACCTCTGGGCCAGCCTGCTCTCCTCTCTTGAGAGTGTGCTTTTAACTGCTATTAATTTTTTTTAAATATTTTATTTATTTACTTGACAGAGAGAGATCACAAGTAGGCAGAGAGGCAGGCAGAGAGAGAGAGGTAAGCAGGCTCCCTGCTGAACAGAAAGCCCGACGTGGGACTCGATCCCAGGACCCTGAGATCATGACCCGAGCCGAAGGCAGCAACTCAACCCACTGAGCCACCCAGGTGCCCCTTAACTGCTATTTAATTACTTGGGGGGTTGGCTCTAAATTCTTTCTTGGCTTAACTCAAGAACCTAGGTCAGCACAGAGGCAGGGAAAGGGCCAGCAATGACAATTGGATGCTAAAATTCACTGGGTGAAGAGTTGCCAAGAAGGGCTAAGATAGTCACATTGTGTCAAGGTACCACCCTATAGAATAGTTACAAATTCCAAAGCGAAAACTGCCAATAGACCTTAGAGAAATCTAGCAGTCATCCCTTTAATAAAGTGGTAACATTTTTAGTATAATGATGAGATAATCTGAATTATGTACCTTCTTGTGCAATGCAGTATGAAGTCCTAGATCTCAGGCATGGGGTATTCCTGCCAAAAGTGTGCTATCTTAATCTAATCAAACCTCTTGCTTTAATTTGGACCTTACAGGAAATAAAGAGAATCAGTCAAATAACACCATGAGGAAACAATCCAGAATGTGGTACACTGTACAAGAAAACTGACCTTTTCTCTTCAAAAAGTATCATTAAAAAGAGAGATCTAGGGGCGCCTGGGTGGCTCAGTGGGTTAAGCCTCTGCCTTCAGCTCAGGTCATGATCCCAGGGTCCTGGGATCAAGCCCTGCATTGGGCTCTCTGCTCGGCGGGGATCCTGCTTTCCCCTTTCCCTCTCTGCTACCTCTCTGCCTACTTGTGATCTCTGTCTGTCAAATAAATGAATAAAATCTTTTTTAAAATAAATAAATAAATAATAAAAATTAAAAAAAATAAGAAGAGATCTTTCTTGATTAAAATGAAATAGAAATTATAATCAAATAGAATGTCTAAAACTCAATTGAATCCTGGAGCTTTAAAAGAAAGTACAAAAAGTATTTTTGGGACAATTAAGCATATTTGAATATGAACTAGATATATATTATTATGCAATGGCTGTTTCTTAGGTTTGATAATGATATTGTGATTATATAAAAAAAAGTCCTTATTTTTAGGTGCATGCTAAAGTATGGAGGGGCAAAGAATGTCTGTTTACTTTATCGGGCAGGGTAATCAGTCAAAAACAAATGGAAAGTTTCATCAAATGTGGCAAAATATTAACAAATAGTGGATTGTATTCTTTCAACTTTGGAGCAAAATTTTTCAAATACGTAAAATGTAGTAATAAAACGCATCACTGTAAGCAGCAATATAAAAGGTACAAGTGTGTTCCTATATTTGAAATAGGTCAGTATACTTTACCACACTAACGAGCCAAGAGGGAAAAGTAGTTTTCAACAATGCTCTATAGTCTTTGGTGTACAAGTTCTATACCTTAAGTTTATCCCTTACTTTATACTATTTTTGATGCTACTGTAAATAGCATCATTTTAATTTCCTCTTCAGGTCATCACTACTAGTATGTAAGAATACAACTTGTATTGGGGCACCTGGGTGGTTCTGTCGGGTAAGCGTCTGAATTTTGATTTCAATGAAGGTCATGAGGATCTCAGGGTCCTGGGATCGAGCCCCACCTCAGACTCTGTGCTCTGGTTGGAACATGCACGGAATTTTCTCTTCCTCTCCCTCTGCTCCTTCTCTCTCTATATATAAAATAAATAAAATCTTTAAAAAATACAACCGAGGGGCGCCTGGGTGGCTCAGTGGGTTAAGCCTCTGCCTTCAGCTCAGGTTATGATCTCAGGGTCCTAGGATCAAGCCCCGCATGGGGCTCTCTGCTCAGCAGTGAGCCTGCTTCCCCCTCTCTCTCTGCCTGCCTCTCTGCCTACTTGTGATCTGTCAAATATTTTAAAAATACAACCAATATTTTGTGATGATTCTATATTCTGAAAAATTTGCTCTATTTGTTAATTAGCTTTAACAGGATTTTGAGGAATGATTTTTCTGTATATAACCTGTGTGTAGTTTTACTTCTGCCTTTCCAATGTAGAGGACTTTTTCTCTTGTCTAATTTTCTCTGGCTAGAAATCCCAGTACTATATTGCGTCGACGTGGTGACAACAGGCATTCTCATCTTTCTTCTAACTTTAGAAAAACTTTCTGCCTTTTACCACAGAATACATTGGTTGTAGGCTTTTCCTATATGGCCCCTATTATGTTGAGGAAGTTCCCTTCTATTCCTTGCTTAATGTTTTCATCACAAAGGGGTTTTGGTTTTTGATAAATGCCTTTTTTGAGGTGTTTTTCTTCTTCATTCTATTAGTAAGCATATTACATTGATTTTTGTTAAGGCGAACCACCCTTAAATGCAGGGATAAATCCCACTTGGTTGTAGTATATAATCCTTTTAATATGCTATTGAATTCAGTTTGTATTTTGTTGAAGGTCTATTAGATTATATGGTGTTTTGGATTTTGGCTAATTTAGTAAGTTGCTAGGAATGTAAATTGTTGCAGCTGCTGTGGAAAACAGTAGGAAGCTTCCACAAAGAAACTAAAAACAGAACTACCATATAATCTGGCAATTACACTTCTTGGGTACTTACCAAGAGAAAATGGAAACAGTAATTCAAAAAGATATATCCAAAAAAAAAAAAAGATATATCCAGCCTTATGTTCATTGTACAACAGCCAAGATATGGAAGCAGCCCAAGCGTCCACTGATAGGTGAATGGATAAAGATGTGTATATATACAATGGAATATTACTCAGCCGTAAAAAAATATCCTGCCATTGCAAGATGTATGGACCTACAAGGTATTGTGCTAAGTGAAATAACAGAGGAGGACAACTACCATATAATTTCACTTACATATAGAATCTTAAAAAAACAAAAAACAAAAACAGAGAACTGGTGTTTGCCAGAGGGGAGAGGGTAGGAGGATGGGCAAAATAAAAGGATTTGGGGATATTAAGAGGTACAAACTTTCAGGGCACCTGGATGGCTCAGTGGGTTAAGCCTCTGCCTTCAGCTCAGGTCGTGATCTCAGGGTCCTGGGATCGAGTCCCACATCGGGCTCTCTGCTCAGCAGGGAGCCTGTTTCCTCCTCTCTGTCTGCCTCTCTGCCTACTTGTGATTTCTGTCAAATAAGTAAGAAAAAATCTTAAAAAAAGAGGTACATACTTTCAGTTATTAAAAAAAAAATAAGTCATAGGAATAAGAAGTACAGCCTAGGGAATATAATCAGTAATATTAAAATAACCCTGAATGGTGACAAATGAGCATTTTGTAACTTATCCTAGTGAGCATTTTGTAACGTATGTAATGTCAAATCACTATGTTGTATACCTGAAACTAATGTAGTATTCTGTCAACCATACTTAAAATTTCAGAAAGATTGTAACAGTAGCCATATAGCCTTAAGAGCTTATTGATTAAAAACTTGTAACACATAAAAAAGGGCATTGAAAGCAAATACAGATATTAAGTCATTTATATCAATGTCCGTGATCTAAATATACAAATTAATCAAGAGTAAGACAAGCAACAGACTAGGAAAAATATCTTAAGACTTATCCAATAAATATATTCACTCAAAACATAAAAGAACCCAACAATAAGAAAGTGAACCAGATGAAAAAATAGGCAAAAAACCTGGATAGATACTTCACCAGATATACAGATGACAAATAAGCACATGATATACTACGCATTTCAGGTCACTGGGGAACTGCAAATTGAGATGAGATGTTTCCACACACCCATTAGGACGGCCAAGATCTAGAGCACTGACACCACCAAATGCTGTTAAGGAATTAGAGCAATGAGAACTCTCAATCATTGCTGGTGGGAATGCAAAATACCAGCCCCTCTGGGAGACAGATCTCCAGTTTCTTGTAATACTGAAGACACTTTTACCCCATGATCCAGCAACCATGCTCTCTGGTAGTTACCTAAGCTGAAAACGTATGCTGAGACAACCTACACACAAATGTTTACGGCAGCTTTACTCATAATTGCTAAAAGATGGAAGCAGCCTGGATGACTTAATATGTGAATGAATAAACTGAGGAACATGCAGGCAATGGGCTATTTAGCACTAAGAAGTGGGATACTAAGCCATGAAAGGTGGAATCTTAAATGCATATTGCTGTGAAATTAGTCAGTCTGAAAGGGCTACCCTATGATTCCAAATATGGCATTCTAGAAAAGGCAAAGCTGCAGAGTGATTAGGAGCTACGAGCGTGTTGAACAGACGGAATAAGAAAATTTTAGAGCAGGGAAGCTATTCTGATGACACTGTAATGGTGAGGATGTAGGCGGTCATGATCTACTTGTCAAGGGCCTAGACTGTTATGACACAAAAAGTGAACCTGTTGTGAACTATGGGCTTTGGGTGGTAACGATAGTCAACATAGGTTCAACAACTGTCCCACTCTGGTGCAGGCTGCTAATAGTAGGGGAAAGGGCTGGAGCAGTATTTCAGAACTCTGTACTTTCTGCTCAATTTTTCTGATACCTAAAATTTTAAAAAGTTTATTAATTAAAGCAGAGCTGATTTATATTCTATAGAACCAAATGCTCAAAGCAGAAGTAGGAGTTCACTTCTTGGCAGATGTCAAGTACAGAATCCAGACAGTCCCATCTGTACTCAACCTATCAAGCAACAAACACGAAGGCCGGCTAGGACAGAGCGCAACAACCAGTCACTGGGAGGCAAGTCAGTGGTAGCTGTGGGCTCTCCACCACTTATTCTTTATTAAGATATGGCCCATCCAAAGGGAATGATGTTGGTCTATTCAAACGAGGTCGCTTTTCCTTCCCCAGTGCCATTAATCTTTTCATCATCTTCTTATTTCTGTAAAGAAATTTAGTGAAGAATTTTGGAAAAATTCTTAAGAATAAGACAGACCATCCCATACCAAGTACAATAAATGTGGAATCCAATTCTGGAGTTCCTTAGTAGCTTGCCTCACCACCTAAGAACGGTGGGTAAAAGTACTTTACGTGGTAAAGAAAGGGAACTGGATTGTCCACTTAGTATCAGGGCTCTTATTCTTTTTCTGCAATCGGTTCCACTTCCTTTACTGATTTTCAACATTTGTTTACTCATTTGTAAGTAATCTCTACACCCAACGCAGGGCTGAAACTCATGACTTCCAAGATCAAGAGCAGCACACTCTACCAACTGAACCAACCAGGCACCCCAGCTCCACTTCCTTTATATTTACACTTTCCCTTTTCTTCCTGCAGCTTCTTCCCACATCCCTGCTCTCTTCATACTCGATCATGGTTTTCCCATTTATCACTAGAAAGAAACAAGAAAAGAAAAAAGAAAGGAAGGGAGAAAAGAAGGAAGGATGGAAACAAAAAGCTCCCTTAATCTTTCTGCCTCAACTACTATTTCATTCTTCACTCATGCAGAACAGATTATTAAGTATGTTCTGTTCCTAGTTTTTCACATGTTCTACTCCAACTTAAAACCACCCTATTCTGGGGTGCCTGGGTGGCTCAGTCATTAAGTGTCTACCTTTGGCTCAGGTCATGATCCCAGGGTCCTGGAATGAAGCCCTGCATTGGACTCCCTGCTCAGAGGGAAGCCTGCTTCCCTCTCCCATTCCCTGCTTGTGTTCCCTCTCTCACTGCCTAATAAATATTTAAAAAAACAAAAAACAAAAAACACAAGGGGTGCCTGGGTGGCTCAGTGGGTTAAAGCCTCTGCCTTTGGCTCGGGTCATGATCCCAGGGTCCTGAGATGGAGCCCCACATTGGCTTTGCTCAGCAGGGTGCCTGCCCGCCCCCCCCCCCCCGCCTCTCTGCCTACCTGTGATCTCTGTCAAATAAATAAAATCTCTAAAAAAAAAAAAAAACAAACAAACTACCCTATTCTGTTTCTACTGCCCCTCTCAACATACTCTCCAAAAGACCACCAATGGTGTCCTAAACTGATCTTCCTAACAGCACTGCATTAACCAGTCTTACACAGCCATCTCACAGCCAACCACTTCCCTCTGAAACTCTGCCCACTGCTTCCTTTTTCTACTTCTATTTCAGCCTCTACCTGTACTTTTTCAGTCTCCATTGATATGCTGCCACTGATACACTGATTCTCTCTTAGGTTCTTTCCTCTACATAATCCTATGGACAATTTATATGATAAAGATTCCCAACTGTGTTTCTCTACACCCTATACTTCTCCCAGAATTCTAGACTCCTGGCCAGCATGTATCACATTCCTGGCCACTTAATTGCACTCTACCTTTCCATCTAATAAAATAACAACTGTTCCCTGTACTCCTACATCCCTTAATTTTGTTCCATTCCTCTTTAAATTCTTTGCCAAGCTCATAGATTGCATCTTTCCAGAATTATTATAGTAATCTCTTACCTTCAAATTTAGTTTCTGTTGCAAGATTTCAATCCACTTAAGAGCCTTAGGTTTCCTCCACTCTTATATTACTTCCACCCAATTCCATTGTCAAAAGCTGAATTTTGTATTCAAAAATCAGGAGTGCTATGGTCTATATAAAATCTGAAGTGAGCTTATGTGTATGCTCAATGTATATTTCCCTGGGTGGTGAGTATACAGTTATTGTATTCTCAAAGGAGTCCATGTCCCTAAGTGACTAAGAAATTAAGTGCCACAGGATAGTATGAGACCTTATAGGGACGCCTGGGTGGCTCAGTCGGTTAAGCATCTACCTTCAGCTCAGGTCATGATCTCAAGGTCATGGAATCCAGTCCTGCACAGGGGTCCTTGCTCAGGAGGGAGCCTGCTTCTCCCTCTCCCTCCATTCTCCCTGCTTGTGCTCTGACAAATAAATCTTTTTTTTTTAAAAAAGAGAGAGAGAGAGAACTTTTATATAGATAGAAAACTTGTGGGAAAAAAAGAACTTTTATATAGATATAAAACTTGGTCTGCTCCTCCCTTTTCCCACTTATTTGTCAGTATAAGCTTCAGATATATTGACCTATTTGCAATGTCTAAGTATGTCATCTTCTTTGACTTCCATGTATCTGTATGGGCTGTTTCCACTAGTTGGGCCACCCTAATTATTACTTTCCAAATGGTAAACCTTCTCTCAGTACATGTAATCCCTTGGGAAGTTTCTCTAAGCTACCCAATGTGGTACTACCCCTACATTTTCACATGTAGGAGTAGGAGCATCTCCTACTCCTTTTCATTATAGAGTGCTACATGGATTTTATCTTTCTAATTTGTGTATCCCCAGGAAAAAATCTGATATTTGAACTCCAACTCTTTTATTTATTTATTTTTTTCCTTAAAACATGTCTCTAAAATGGAGGCAGTTAAGGTCCTAACTTGGATACTTAGTTTCTAAGAAGCTACATTTATCTGAGTTCTAATCCACTACTAAGTTTTCTGCTTCCTATTTTTGCCTGATCTATATGGCAAATTAAGAAAACAGCACACTGCCTTCTGCATTCTCCTACTAAATTATTCAGAAACCTATCCAGACATCTCCTTTGCTGTGTGCCACACTTAGAAAAATACTTAAGGGTTACCTCTTCACACATTCAGGGCATAACATGTTGTCTTCTAGGCCTGGGGATGGGAAAGTGCAGGCGGGTAACAGGAAGAGAGAGATCATCCTTTTGGGAGTGTCAGGCACCCAGGCCTGACCTGCATGAAATTGCAGACGAACCCAACCTTGTGTGCCTGCCAAGAGAGGTCTGCCATGGACCACACACCACCGGACACCTGAGGAGAAAAAGGGAGGCAAACACAAACAGCAAGAATCAAGTGACAGCGCCCTAACCCAACCTCTCAGCCAGTCACTCTCGGTTCTACTCTCATATTCTCTTGATCAATCAAATGAACGAAAAGTAAGAAAAATGTACACCAAAGATACTACAACCTGACTTCACAAATTATATAGTGCAAGAGGTATCAATTTTGGGAATGGTTGCTCTGTCTCTAAGATTTTGCTAAGTGGTTTACGTGGATAAATACATTTATTCTTAAGAGCATTATTAATATTTACCTTTTATTTACTTTTATTTGCAGGTCAGGTAGCGTAACTTATGTTAAATATCCTAACTTTCCCAGACCAAGACATGGATAAGATATTCTGAATCAGCCCATGTGCCCAACCATTACATTGCCTCAACTACACAAAACAGGCAAAAGGATCTCTGTTTAACCGAGTCTAAGGAACAGGGCGCCTGGGTGGCTCAGTCAGTTAGGCCTCTGACTTCGGCTCAGGTCTTAATCGCAGGGTCCTGGGATGGAGCCCTCTATGTGCTCAGCAGGGAGTCTGCTTCTCTCTCTCCCTCTGCCCCTTCTCCCTCCTTCCTAACTCCCACCTTGCTTCTGAGTCTGTGTGTGTGCAACACTCTCGCTCACTCTCTCAAATAAAATCTTAAAAAAAAAAAAAAAAAGCCTAAGGAACAATCTAATTGGGAAGATGGGATATTTGAGAGAAAGCAAAGTCCGACAGATATCAAATGTATGAAACTGAGAGAAAGGAGCAGTCACTGGGGGCTTACATAGCTGTAAAATCTCTCTCTGTTCTTCTAAGACAGGAGGAGAAACTGTGTATGTTTAGCACAGTGCAGCTGGAGGCTAGGCACACTCATGGATCACAGTAGGTGCTTAATAACTGCTGAATGAAGAGGAACTAAAAGGCTGATTTAGCATGTGTGGGATGCCACTAGCTCATACGGCACATTAACGAAAATCGGAAAGAGCTGTCTTCTCTGGGACCTCGGTCCTCCAGAAACAGCTCCAGGACTGCACAGTGCTTGTGCAAATAAGCAAGAAGTGCCCACTCCTCTCACAGAAGGGAGTGCAGCGTGGGGAGCAGGCAGCAGGCCCATTTCCACTCCCTGTCTTCCCTCTGGCTGGCTTTCTTGTGAGTGAACATCAGCCCTGTATATAAAAAAAATCGAGATCACTTCTGGTAATGGCGTGAAGAGCGGGAAAGAATTCAAGCCAAAAAGAAGGAAGGGGACTTTGTGCTGGCCTGAGATGGTGTCTACAGGAGATGAAAACAGAAATATGACATTCAGGAGCCAGAGCTGGCCCAAAGTGGAGCTAAGTTACTCCCCAGATCCCTTATGAGGGCTTTTAAAGTGCCAAATTGTATCTTCGAAGTCTCAAAATCATTCTATGAAGCACAATAGTCGCCATCATCACTTTGTAAATCAGGATACCAGGGCTTAAGCTAATTTGCCAATGCCAGAGACCTAGGAAGTAAGGATGTGAACCGAAGTTGTTCAGTTCTAACACCCACATGCTTATTGAGTGTTACAACAGCCTTGAAGGAGGGAGAGAAAGGGGAAGGCCTCAGACTGTGGTTGACCACAGTTATCAGATTATGCTTCCTTCCCACCTTGAATTTCTGCTATGATGAAAAAGGGTCACCACTCCATCACCTAGCTTAGACATTGGTCCATGCAAAATTTGACTACCTGTCAATGAAAGGATAATTCCTATGTAAATCTCCTATCCAATCTACAATATTTTAGCTCTTTCCCTTTTACTGCCTTTCAGTGGAGGACTTCTTTCTCCGGAATACTCCTCAGTCTTTTTTTTTTTTTTTTTTTTTTTGAAGTAGGCTCCGTACCCAGTGTGGGGCTTGAGCTCATGATCCATGAGATCTAGAGTTTGCATGCTCTACAGACTGATCCAGCCAGCCCCACCCAGTGCTCACTCTTTTAAGGTGATCTTACCAGAGGCTTGCAGCAGAAAGGTCTCAACAGAAGCAGGAATGGAACGTGAATTCACAGACTTGGACTGACTGGCTCTCGCAGCAATTCTTGACCATGCTGCCAACATGCCTTCCTGTGCTGATGTTACCACCTCGACTGTATTAATCCCCTCCTCTCTCTCACTCTTCTTATAACTTTTCCAAAGCCTTGCTTTCTTGGCCACCATCTTGCCTTTCCTTGAACATGACTGCAATTTAGCTTCTGGTGATGTTTCAGGAATATTCTGCAAATGGGATTCATGGTGAGGTTTCAGAGAAGTGCTACTGCCCTGAAGACTTTTGTGTTTTGTGTCAATTTTATCATTTTTTATACATTGACCCATATGTGTTAAGTGTAGGAAATACTTAAGATTATTAGTTCCTTTTGAGCAACTAAGAGAAATTTTTGATTGTTAAAACTGGGAGTGGGGAAAGCAGAAGACACTGCCACTGACATTTAGTGAGTAGAGACCAGGGATGTTTAGGCCTAAAATGCATGAGACAGCTCCCCCGCCCCAACCAAAACAAGGTATTTCGTCCAAAATGTCCATAGTCTTTTTTTTTAAGTTGAAGTATAGTTCACATACAGCATTTTATTAGTTTCAGGTGTAAAACACACTGATTCAACATTTATATACATTACCAAGTGATCACCGTAAGTCTAGCTACCATCTGTCACCATACAAAGTTGTTGTAATATGACTGACTATATTCCCTATGCTGTACACTGCATCCCCAATGTCTTATTTACTTTATAACTGGGTGTTAGTATCTTTTAATTCCTATCCCTTATTCTGTCCATCCCCCCAAACCTCTCCATCAGGCAACCTCCAGATCATTCCCTGTTTCTGTGACTTCGCTTCTGTTTTGTTTGTTTTTAGATTCCACATATAAGTGAAATCATGTACTTGTCTTTCTGTCTGACTTATGTGAATACCCTGTAGGTCGATCCGTATTGTCATAAATGGCAAAGATTTCTTTCTTTTTATGGCTGAATAATATTCCTTTGTATTATATATACATCTTCTTTATCCAAAATGTCAATAGCCCTGGTTGAGAAATCTTGCCTTAGAGATACAACATTTCTAGAAATAGTGGAATAGAAGGAACAATTCACAATCAGAACTCACCTTTCCATTCTCACCACACTCCTTACTCACCTGGTTTATTTCAGGGTAAGCATGTTTCTGGAGCCTCATATAAACCTCTATTTTCTAAGGACATTAAAAGGGGAAATGAACATTACAAACTGGCAAAGCTTTCCACACTTGCTCTGTGCAGTAGTTTCCCACCAGTGCACTCACCCGGCCATCAGTACTCAAATTCAGTTGTTGGCACCAGTTCCGCAAAGTGTCCCAACGTACTTTATTAAATGAAGGCAAACTGGTTGGTAAGGGAAGGACTTGCATATTACAACTATGTTTTGGACAAAACTTGAATTGTTCATTTATCTGAGGATGACAAACTGAGAAAAGAAGGAAATCAAAGTAGTCATAATTTAATTTTTAAGATGACAATTTAATAAAGTTTTTGCTAATTTCTTATAACCCAATTAACACACACACATCAAATATTTTTCTTCTACTACAAGTAACAGATTCTGTAATTAAACAACTTACCCAAGATCACATTTCCATTAAAATGGCAAACGTGGAACTCCAACCTCCATTTTATAATTTTTAATTTTTTTTATTTGATTTATTTATTTAACAGAGAGAGAGAGAGAGAGAGATCACAAGTAGGCAGAGAGGTAGGCAGAGAGAGAGAGGGGGAAGCAGGCTCCCTGCTGAGCAGAGAGCCCGATGCAGGGCTCATCCCAGGACCCTGAGATCATGACCTGAGCCGAAGGCAGAGGCTTAACCCACTGAGCCACCCAGGCGCCCCTCCATTTTATAATTCTAAATCCTGTTTTTTATAGCCACCAACAGCCACCTGGATAGAACATTAAATTGGATTGCTACACCAAAATGTCTAGATATGGGACCAAAAATACGAGTTGTCCCTACAGAAATCATCCAGCCACCAACGATACTGCATTCCATCAGCCTACCTCCTTCTCCTTGGTAGCACCCCATCTCACCTCACTCTCCTCAGGTGTAACCTGTCACTGTTTACTATGTGTTGAAGTCCTCATTCTTGGCCCAGAAAATAAAATCATTCTGAAAATACGGATCTGATGCCCTATGTGAAATACTAAGAACAGATTTAAAGGGTCATGACATTAAAAGCTGCTAGATATTTGATCAGAAATTATTTGCCAAGCAAAATACTAATCTGAGGAGATACTGATCAAAGGGTACAAATTTTCAGCTATATGAATAAGTTCTGGGGATCTCATTTATAGCATAGTGACTACTGTTAACAATATTATGCTGTATGTTTCAAAGTTGCTGAGAGCAGGGGTCCCTGAGTGGCTCAGTTGGTTAAGTGTCTTAACCGACACTTGATTCTGTTTTGGGTCATGATCTCAAGGTCGTGAGATTGAGCCCCATGTATCAGCCTCTGTGCTGAGCATGGAGCCTACTTAAGATTCTCTCTCTTGGGACACCTGGGCAGCTCAGTTGGTTAAGTGTCTGCCTTCAGCTCAGGTCATGATCCCAGGATCCTGAGATCAAGTCCCATATCAGGGTCCTTGCTCAGTGGGGAAACTGCTTCTCCCTCTGCCTGCCACTTCCCTTGCTCTCTCTCTGACAAATAAATAAATAAAATATTTAAAAAACAAACAACAACAAAGAGATTCTCTCCCTCTCCCTCTGCCCCTCATCCCCCTCAACATGCACTCACTCACATGCATGCACACGCTCTCTCTCTCTCCCAAAAATAAATAAATAAATAAATAAATAAATAAATAAAGTTGCTGAGAGCAAATATTTAATCACCACAGGATGTGGTGGGAGTAGGGAACTATGTGAGGTGATGGACATGTTATTCATTCATTCATTCATTTTAAAAGATTTTTATTTATTTATCTGACAGAGAGAGACACAGCAAGAGACAGAACAGAAGCAGGGGGAGTTGGAGAGGGAGAAGCAGGCTTCCTGTTGAGCAGGGAGCCTGACATGGGACTCGATCCCAGGATCCTGGGATCATGACTTGAGCCGAAGGCAGGTGCTTAACAACTAAGCCACCCAGGCAACCTGGATATGCTATTTAACCTTACTTGGGTAATCATTTGGCAATATAAATGTGTATCAGTCATCACACTGTACACCTTACCAGTGGATTACCAGTGGATTATATTTCAAAGCTGGAAAAAATCATTTCTCTTTACAAAAGGTATGTAAAATATGTGTCAACCAAAACAAAGACAAGATTGAGCTTCATGGGTTGGGAATCTGAATTCCTTTCCTTTCCTGTAAGAACCACGCTCTGTCCAAGGCACTCCACATGCCCAGTTTTTGTGTCTTAAAAGCAAGGCATGATGCCTAGCAATTGAAAAGTGTGGGAGTTTGAGAACTCTCATACCCAGGTAATCAAGGTGAGATTTAAGATTGGTGTTGTACAGTTAAAGGATAAGAAAGAGAAATCAGGGGCACCTGTGTGGGTTAAGTGGGTTAAGCCTCTGCCTTTGGCTCAGGTCATGATTTCAGGGTCCTCGGATCGAGCCCTGTATCATGCTCTGTGCTCGGTGGTGAGCCTGCTTCTTCCTCTCTCTCTCTTTCAGCCTACCTCTCTGCCTACTTGCGATCTCTGTCAAATAAATAAATAAAATCTTTAAACAAAAGAGAGAGAGAGAAAGAGAAATCATTTTCCTCAGCTTCCCAGAGCTGGGGAAGCAGCAAACTGAGCAATCCACAACTTCATACCTTTATCACTTGACCCAGGCACCATCAGGCTGAATTCTGAAGTTGAAGAAACACTTGATTCCATTTGATGTTCTTCATTAGGCTCCTCATTCACTGGAACCAATGTGAGAATCACACTTTCTTCCTCTACTGCCTCCTCAGAGAAATTCTGGAAAGGGAAGAATCAATCAAGGATTCTCATTTGATGCCATACAACTAAACTGCTTACATTCAAAGCACAATTAATAAGAAACTCAGAAACCAATAGGCGGCTGGAGAGAAGACTCAACAGTGATTCCTTGAATTTAATGTTGATGAGCAGACTCTTTATTAAGTAAGAGAAACAGGGTTTCCTGGCTAGCTCAGTCGGTGGGGTGTGTGACTCTTGGTCTCGAGGTTGTGAGTTTGAGTCCCACGTTGGATATAGAGAACATTTTAATAATTTAAATTTTTAAAAATGGTTAAGACGGGTGCCTAGGTGGCTCAGTCAGTTAAGTGTCTGCCTTCAGCCCCTATTATGATCCCAGGGTCCTGGGACTGAGCTGCGTGTCAGGCTCCCCACTCAGCAGAGAGCTGGCATCTCCCTCTCCCTCTGCTGCTCCCCAACTTGTGCGCGCGTGCTCTCTCTCTCAAATAAATAAATAAATAAATAAATAAATAAATAAAATCTTTTTAAAAATAAAAAATGGTAGAGAAACAATGAGGAAATGGACAAAAGCAGATTTACAGGTGGATGTCAATGAAAGGATATGTCTCGAGTTTGGGGAAACCAAGGCCTTCCTCTCCCTCAGCTGAAACAAATACTTGCATTTTATTTGCTAAATCTGTACGGAATGTGTTCCTACCTTCCCACCTTCTATCATGATTCCCCATGATTCCCAATCCCAGCTCTCATCAACTCTCATTGGTAGAAGCAATAATTTCCTATCATTCCAAACTCCATTCTGAAACCATTCCTTCTGCAGACTGCCCTCCTGCTTTTAAAAAACAAAACAAAACGAAATGAAAAACACTTCAATGGCTTCTCATTGCTATTCAGGTTAAAGACAAAACTCCCTTGTGTGACCTACAAACTTCTGGAGTCTGACCTCTGCCTGTCACTCAGCTCAAGACCCCTGAGCATTCTGAGCTCCTGTCATACTGGCCTTATTTCACCTCGAGGACCGGAGGGGAGTGAATGTATATTTTACTGTTGCCATCACAGCAGCACACGCAGTGCCCAGCACCAAGTGGGCAGTCAAAGCTCTTCTAATGAGCTAACGAAAGAAAGAAAGAATGGGTAGGTAGGAAGGAACCAACACCTCCTGGTTTTGTATAGCACACACGTACTGTGCTAGGTACTTTCTGTAGTTCGCTCATTTAACCTTCATAGCACCTTCACAGCAATTTATCCATTTTCCTATTTTACAAATTAGGTAACTGAGTCTCAAAAATTAAATGAACCACGTCAGAGTATACTATGCTTAAGGTTCCTCCCAAATCCGAAGGTAAATAAACTCCATTGCAGCCCTATCGCAATACTTTCTTCTCAGAACAGCCAAGCGGATCTGATGGGGCCATGCCCTTCCCACTTCCCTCCCGAAATGGCTTCCCACTGCTCACACTCTGATCCTGCATATGTATAACTTTTTATTTTTTTCTTAATTTGATTCTTAAGTCATCTCTATACCCAGCGTGGGGCTCGAACTTAGAACCCCAAGATCGAGGGACACAGGCTCCACTGACAGACTGAGCCAGGCGCCCCTGTGTAACACTCTTTCAAAGCACTCCTGCACACATTCATACAACATTATCGGGGGACTATTACTCCACTCTAGAGGTAAGTGGGGGCTCAGGGCAGCAGTAGGACTCCATCATCACATACTTAATATCTGCGAGGAGGAGACAGTCCCACAATAAAGAAACCAAACTGGTCACTTCACTTTCTGACCTTACCCACATTACCTTTTCTCACTGTCTTTTTAGGGTCGCTCTCTACTTTACGTTTTTTCTCTTGCTCAGCTAGGTCTTTCTACAGAATTAATCTCTTACTTCGACCTAGGAATGGCAATCTTTACTTTCTCCTTTTCACTCTCACCCAAATTTTCTCAGAGCCACACTCCGTGCAAGAAAAGTAATAATCCACTTGTAAAGAGGAGGGACTCCAAGACCGGAGATTTCTTAGACCCAGACAGACAACCAAGATTTGGCGTAAGAAGGAAACATAAGCAAACTCTGGAAAGACTCTGAAACATCTAAGGGGAATCTATGGGGGAAATCTCTGGGGAAAATCGATTCGGTTGGAACTAAACTTACCTGCTCATTGTTGTTGTAAGCGGAGTACGCCATTTTCAGGGAGGGTTCCGAGGAAGGCAAAAGCTATCTACCTCTGGACATCTGCCCTTCACTTCTTTTCACCTGAGGGCTTCCAGCCTGATTTCTCCTTTTATAAGCAAATGTCTCTGTCTACTTCCTGTTTCCCAGAAGAGCTGTTTTCCTTCCTCCTCGTCTTCCCCTCCCACAGTATCTGCCGGTGTGACGATGTCATCGGTTTTACACCAGGTCTTGTCCATTATATGACAGTTGAGATGCTGGGTAATTAATATCACTCCTAATACATTTTAATACATTTTAAAATAAAGATTTTTAGGGGCACCTGGCTAGAGCATAAGACTCTTCATCTCCCAGTCTGTGAGTTTGAGCCCACATTGAACTTAGAGTTTACTTAATAATAATAACAAAAGATTTTTTGTCTTTATTTCTTTAAGGTGAGAGTTGGGAGAAAACTGAAAGTGACAAATTCTTGGTAACACGTTGCAAATGAATGAAAAAATATTTTTAGGGGTGTCTGGGTGGCTCAGTCATTAAGCATCTGCCCTCGGCTCAGGTCATGATCCCAGGGTCCTGGGATGGAGCCCCCCATCAAGCTGCTTCTCACCAGGAAGCCTGCTTCTCCCTCCCCCACCGCTCCTGCTTGTGTTCCCTCTCTGTCTGTCAAAAAAAAAAAAAATCTTAAAAAAAATTTTTAAAACATTTCCAGGACAATATTGGCAATGGATTGAATGATGTTACTATGGAGGGGATTAAAAAAAAAAGAATCAGAGGTATTTCATAACTGATTTATGCTCATGGGTGTGTCATTCACTGGGAGATTAGATTTAAATTCCTGGATTTAGTTCTAAACGCAAATATTAAATCTGCCTTACTGGTGAGCTGACTAAAGGGAAGGGTTTGGCTGTTCAGGATAGAGGCAGCAAAAGCCAAAACCGTAAGGCAAATGGTGGACTAATGAATACAGAGCGGCAAGCACTTGGAAACTGCTGGAAAGATGAGGCTAGAGAAGTCACAGATGTTTTCATAGGTCACTCAAAGGAGCCAGGGCTAATAAATATTTTCCTTTAGAGTGTGGCAGCACCAGCATCCATTGGTCTCACTGTGGGCTTTCTCTGTTCCTAGGAAAATGGTCTGGTCCCTCAGTCTGGTTCCACCTCTCAGGACCCAGGATGCCCAGATCGGTTTAATTTAATATATACTATTTTCAGTGTGCCATCAGCAAGCGCTCAGCTTCAGTTTACTGAAGAACTGGTTGGAAAAATAAATTGTAGGCGCTCCTGGGTGGCTCAGTGGGTTAAGCCTCTGCCTTCAGCTCAGGTCATGATCTCAGGGTTGCTGGATCGAGCCCCGCATCTGGCTCTCTGATCGGCAGGGAGCCTGCTTCCCCCACTCCTCTCTCTCTGCCCGTTACCCTGTCCACTCATGATCTCTGTCTGTCAAATAAATAAATAAAATCTTTGAAAAGAAAGAAAGAAAACAAGAAAAGAAAGAAAGATTGATTGTAGGACTTTAGTCCAGACCTCAAGAATTGGATCCCTGAGGGCAGGACTCAGAATTCAACAAGCCCTTAGGGTAATTCTTTTTGCACCTAAAGTCTAGGAAAAAAAAAAAAAGTCTAGATCAGGGTGTGACCAAATGCGTTTGGATTAGGCAGATAATGGTTGGAATCCTGGCTCCTCCCCTCCAGGATGGAAACCAAATCAGCCTGTGGAGATTCAGCCGAGAAAGTACGGTCTACACCCACCTGGGTGTGACCCCACCTGGTGGGCTTTTTCTGGCTGGTTTAGGAGGTAGCCAACCTGGTAGCCTGTACTGATACCTGTGTCAGGCTAGTCAGGACTTCCGGTGTGAAAGAGCATTTAATTACCATATTTTTCTTTCTCTTAACATTTATTACGATACAATTATTTTATCTATTTTCTTGCATTTTCCTCCCTCCTCTTTGAAAATGTTTTATTATGGGGAAGTTCAAGCACATGCAAAAGCAGACAATATCATGAAACCTCAAGTATCCATCATTCAGTTTCAACAACTGTTGACATCAGCCAGTCTGACTTCATCAAAACTACCACGTAGTCCCCTCTCCCCTGGGTTATTTTGAAAGAAATACCAGTCTGTAAATTCTCCTTCCATCTTTTATTTTTCTTAGAATTTTTTTGTTATTGTTTAAAGAATTGTGTGAATTTCCTGCCTGGATTTCATTAATTTCATTTGTTGCTCCATTTAGCCTATTCTTCTAACCTCTGTATTCATTGCAAATTGGTTTGAAGAGATTTGGGGATGGCTTTTTTTTTTTTTTTTTAAACACTTTTTCCTCTCTCTTCATTCATCCCGCTTCTCATTCTTTAACTCTTTTTTTTTCATTGACGTGTTTTTGACATGTAACAGTGTGTAAATTTAAAGTGTACAACATTTAATTTGATACACTTTCATTTTGTAATACTATTGCCGTTGTAGGGATCATTAGCACCTCTATCAGTTTCTTTAAGCTTCAATGCCAATATCTTGGAGTCACCCTTAAAATTTTGCTCCTGTCATTTTCTCACTCTTTCCTTTCATAGAGTACATTTGAATGTGTTATTCTGTAGATAGATGAGATTTTACTTGTTTAATTTTGTCTTCCCAATTAGACAGCAGGCTCCAGAGAGCCATGGCCTTGCTCTGTGTCTGGCTCAGAATAGAGGCTCAATCCGTGCTAGCTATACAGACTGCATTAGTTTCCACCTTCCTCCTCATTCCATGTGATTCCCTTTGGAGCGAAGCCCCTCTTCATGCTGATCCTGAAGGATATGGTGTAGACACTGATCACAGACGGATGTGACTCTGTCCTACCAGATTGTGACCCTCTGAAGTTCTCACACTCATCTTCTTTTCTCTTGATACTTAGCACAGTGCCTGGCTCAAAGAAAGCTCTTAATTATTTGCAAAAATTATTTATGAACACTTATGTTCTAACATTTATTCCAATAACAGACAACAGTTCTGAAGTAAAAATGTATTACCTATTTCAAATATATTTTACTTACTATATTCTAAGTTAAATATTTATAAATGTATATGCTTCTTAAATAAGTGCTTTTCAAAATCTTTTTTTTAAATCAGAGGAACAACCCTAAAAGAGTAAACGTTTATGAAGCACCCATATATAGTAGATAAATGTGAAGCTACTCTCTTAATAAAGCCAATTAGATCGTCATATCTAAAAAAAAAAAAAAAAAAGGTGAGGCAGATCTGATCAGGAAATAAAAATCCATAAGGCACCCCACAGAACCCTAAGTTTCTGAGAAACAGTTTGGAAAGTATGGTTTGGTGTCACTAGCAGGTAGAAGGGATAGCTATTGAGTTCTTCAGTGTTTTGAATAAGAAAATGAAAATTGCACTGAAAGATGACTGCTTCCTTCCTTCCTTCCTTCCTTCCTTTCCTTCCTTCCTTCCTTCCTACCTTCCTTCCTTCCTACCTTCCTTCCTTCCTTCCTACCTTCCTTCCTTCCTACCTTCCTTCATTTCTTCCTTCCTTTTTTTCTTTCTGTCTTTTTAAAGTAAAGGCTCCATATCCATCCTGGAACCCAATGTGGGGCTTGAACTTACGACCTGAGATCAAGACCTGAGCTGAATCAAGAAGCAGATGCTCAAGCTACTGAGCCACCCAGGGAGCCGCTTTTCCTTATGATTTTCTTAATAACATTTTCTTTTCCTTAGTTTCCTGTATTGTAAGAATATAGTATATAAAACACATAACACACAAACTATGTGTTAGTTGGCTGTTTATGTCATCAGTAAGTCTATTTGTAGTTAAGTTTGGGAAGAGTCAAAATTTATATGTGTATTTTTGATAGTTTAGGGGGAAGTGCCCCCAACCCTTGTGCTGTTCAAGGATCAACTGAATTTCTTCTCTTTTTGAGATGTATTATCACACCCAGTGATTTAAGGGCAGAAACATAACAATTCTCCCTAAACTCCGAATCACCAAAGTCTTTTTTTTTTTTTTTAAGATTTTATTTATTTATTTGACAGACAGAAATCACAAGTAGGCAAAGAGGCAGGTGGTGGGTGGGGGCGGGGGGGGGTTGGTGGGGTGGTGGTGGGGTGGTGGTGGGGGCAGGAAAGCAGGCTCCCTGCTGAGCAGAGAGCCCGGATGTGGGGCTTGATCCCAGGACCCTGGGATCATGACCTGAGCCGAAGGCAGAGGCTTTAACCTGCTGAGCCACCCAGGCGCCCCCAAATCACCAAAGTCTTAGGGAGTCAGTCACATACAGTTCTTGCTGGTTTTTGTGTCCCTTGCAACTTACTGCCATTGCCATTTTTCTTGTCTAAACCCTAATTAGTTATTGAAATCTCTAATTGGTCATATCATCACCATTCTTTTTTTTTTTTTTTAAGATTTATTTATTTATGGGACACCTGGGTGGTTCAGTTGGTTAAGCGAGTGCCTTTGGCTCAGGTCATGTTCCCAGGGTCCCGGGATCCAGCCCTACATCTGGCTCTTCACTCAGCCAGAAGCCTGCTTCTCCCTTTCCATATACCTGCTACTCTGCCTTCTTGTGCTCTCTCTCTGTCAAATAAATAAATAGATAGATAGATAAATAAATAAATTTCTTTTAAAAAGATTAATTTATTTTAGAGAGAGAGAGTGTGTGTGTACACAGTGGGGATGGGCAGAGGGAGAGGGGAGAGAGAAACTCAAGTAAGCTCCTCACTGAGTACATAACACAGAGCATGGAGCATGAAGCCCAATGAGGGGCTCGATCCTACAATGGGAAATCACAACCTGAGCTGAAACCAAGAGTTTGACACTTAACCGACTGTGCCACCCAAGCATCCCTGGCCAACCCGTTCTTGATGCTTTGTAGACATTTGTAGACACATACTGATTGTATGTGCAGAGGAGGCAGAAATTCTTCTTCTGCCCTTCAGCATCTTCTAGGTGAACTAAGAATTAAATTTTCATGAGACAGGCTAAAAGGAGAAAAAAACCAAAATTTTATTATGTGCACACAGAGGCCCAATCTTAAAATGGAGACCCAAACAAATGACTAACGTAGGCAGTTTTTATACATTTTAGAAAGGGGACAATAAGTTTATGAGGAATTGACAGGATAAAGAAAACAAGTGTTTGAGACCTTTGATTAGAAAGGAGTTCTAATTCAAATTTGGACTGAAGTAGGAGATTAGTAAAAAAGTAGTAAGGTTTATATCTACAGCTTTCCATATCTGGTGATAAGGATGTCTTTTTACTTAGTAAAGGGAGAGTATTTCCCATATAGGAAATCTGTTCCCTGCTTTTATGGGGACAGAGGAAGGTCTGAGTGTCCCTACACTGGTTGTTTCCCACATACCTTCAATCTAAAATAATCAGTATGCCATTGGGGTACATTTTTGGGCAGCTTGCCCTGGGCCCCTACATATGCTACATCAAGATGAGTTTCAAAACTAGAGGATTTGGGATTTATGCATATCATGGTATGATAGAAAGCAGCTTCAGAAGTTTTTAACTGGTCTCCCCACTATAATAGCTCTTACCCCATAAGCCAAGCACCCAATGTGAAGGTCTTCAACTGTCAAGTGTATCCATTCCAATCATACATTCAGAGACCTGGGGAAATGATCCTTGGGTGTGTTCATAAAACCAGTGAATCTCCTTGAGCTAGTCTTTAACCAGGACTCCAGTTGTTACCTGCCTCCTTTAAACCTCCCATCTAACAAAGGTGGGGGGGTCGTGATGATAATTTGAGTATCAATATTGATTTAGATCCTGTGTCCAATAATTCTCAAGATGTCTTTTGTTTTTTAAGATTTTTGTCTATTTATTTGACAGAGAGAGACACAGCGAGAGGGAACACAAGCAAGGGGAGTGGGAGAGGGAGAAGCAGGCTTCCTCCAGCAGAGAGTCTCGTGCAGGGCTTGATCTAAGGACCCTGGGATTATGACCTGAGCCAAGAGCTGACACTTAACAACTGAGCCACCCAGGCACTCCTCTCATGTCTCTTTTCCAGTGTAACATGGTTAAATGGCTGTAGATCCCTTTGGGGGGAAAGCTGGGGAATCATTTTAAGAAATACTTGTCACAATGATACAGGGTCCTTTGCTCCAGGAAATAAGCCATGTCCTTACCTAGAAGGTTCTGGATTTGAAAATCAGTTCAGGTCTGGGAGCTGAGCAAAACATGGTGACTTTTTACTAGGGTACTGCCCTCAGCTTTTGACTCCTCTATGCTCGATTTTTCATTGTAGATGTTAAGCATCTTTTTTTTTTTATAATATGTACATATATCAAATTAATATATTGTGCACTCTAAACTTATAGAATGTTTTATGTCAATTATAGCTCAATAAAACTGGGAAAAATTTAAAAATATGATGAATTATTTACTTTCACATTAAAGAAGAAGAAGAAAAAAAAATAAATGAAGGAGGAGAAGAAGGAAAAGCAGCAGCATCCTTGTTGGTTGCCTACCTCCTTTGCCCCAAGGATGCCAGGCTTGGTTAATCATCTCCATAGCTGCCTAAGAGTCAGGTCCCTTGAGCTGCCCTCCAATCCTCCTGGTTACTTGTGGCCTCCTGATTTCTGCTGGTTAAGTGACGTCACCTAGCTCATTTGTTTCAGAGCCCACCATTCCCAGAATGACATAAGCAAGCCCAGATCTATGGCTGCCTCACCTACTATCACCTGTTTCTGCAGAGGACCACCTATATTATGGTCCTGTTTCTTATGGTCTTGATGAATGCTAGGTCCTCTGTGCCCTTCCAGCCTCTAGTGGGTGTCTGGCCTCACATAACCTATCCATCCCTGCACATCTATATTCCTCTTTATTCCCTCCTCTACCCTCTACCAGGGCTTTCATACTTTGCTCAGTGATGGTTGTCACTGTCTCCGGGCCTCTAAATCCTGTGCAAGAAGAAAGTATCCCCCATGACAATGGGGGATTCATGACAATGAATTCTTGCTTAAGTAGTGCTGTGTTCCAGTCCTTTGGATCGATTGCTCTCAAAATCTAATCCAAGATTTAGTCTTCTAACTTCTGCCAATACATGCTGGTTAATGTCTGCAGATCCTTTGGTGTATATTCTCTTCCCTCCCTTGCTAGACCCATCACTTCCTTAACTGGGTTACGCTAGAATTTAACTCTCAGTTATTGGCCTTGTAGCTGGGAGCAGAGTTTGGAGCAATTTTTGAGGCGGTGGGGGCATCTGTTAACCTGTTATCTTTGAAGGGAAGGAAATCTATGCATCATTCTCCAGCACAGAGGTGGTGCTACTGCTTACTAGGGAGCCATGGACCACTTCCATGAGTTCTGAGAATTCTTAGGGGTCTGCGGAGTTGGCACTCTCAGAGGCATTCATTTCAATATCTCCACCCAATGTATCAGGGTCGAAGATTTTCCCAGTTAGGTTGCTGACTTTAGCAGAACAGACCTGCCTTTGCTAAAATAGTAAGTCTCTGTAGTCCTGCAATTTTAGCTATTAGAGCTTCTGTTTGCTGCTCAACTCTATTCTGACCATACGAGATATGGACCTCTGTAACTACAAGAACTTCTTTGGCTTTTACATCTCATGCTTAGTATTTCAACGCTTGTTATAGGCCCTCAGTTCTTCATTATCCCATTGATAAGCAATAATACAACTTACCAGTAACCAGCCAACTCCACCATATTTGTAGACCCCTTAACATCTGTATTTTCCAAATGGTTGAATTATTGCATTTGCAAGGGCATTCTTCTCTACCAGAACATTTTTTCCAGGTCACCTCCACTAAAATCTCCAGCAATTGAACTACCTCTGTGTGTGAGGGACTAACCATCCCTTACACAGCATTCAGAATTGGTCCTTTTATGTTCACCAGTAGATGAATGAGCCAGTTCCAACAACCCATCTTATCAATTTTCTCAACTGCTCCTAGCACTGTATGTTTTTGTTCATGTCCTCCAAGAAGCAAATGCCAAGATAAGGTTAGGTATGCAAGAGAACATGTAGGAAAGAACAAGGAGGGAAAAGAAGAAAGGAGCCAGGAGGCTAGGAGAGCTGTCAGAGAATGCTGAAGTTGACTTCTGTGAAGGAGACAGAACGCAGTCTTGGAGGAAGAGTCTTGAACTAGTGCAGTTGCAAGAAAGCTTTTGCAAGGCTGACAAGGAGTCCCCAAGTCTAAGCCCCAACACTGATGCTGCTTTAGAGCTCCTGCTACACTTAGTGGCTGGGGATAGCAGATAGGAGTTTTAGCAGAGGCATGAACTCCATGGTGGTGAAGCTAAAGTTGGGACCACTAACCAGTTACTCTCCCAGCAGTACGGAGCTGAAAGGTACTTTGCATGATCACCACATTATAATGGGATACTTCCTTTGCCTGAATGTCTTGAAGAAAGGGAAGAGAAATTGGGTTTACATAGGTTGTGGCACTCCTCTGCTGAGCACATCGACACTTTATATTTTCCTCTGAAATTATAATTACACTCAACGATGGATAAAGAACAGAGCTAAATTACTCGGCCTAGAAATCAAGTTAGGAAAAATGTTGACATTTGCCAGTAAAAAGTGAGCTATGGCAAATGGAGAGATGCCTTATGGGAAACTATTTTCCAAACTATGGACTGTTAAACGGTAAGTGGCTTAATCCATCACTTTCTTTCTATTTTAAGCTTAAACTTGAGCTACTTCCCTCTTTCTGATCATCACTAACTTTTTTTTTTTTTTTTTTTGGTAAGATTTTACTTTTAAGTAATAGCTACACCCCACACGGGGCTCAAACTAACAACCCCAAGAGTAAAAGTTGCATGCTCTACTGACTGAGCCAACCAGGCTCCCCAAGCACTAACTATTATCATCAGTCTTACCAGAGACTTTTTGGGTCTGGGACTGGGAAGTGGTATAACAGTAGTGAAGATTACTGCTATATGGTTCTCTGATCCTAATCTCTTCCATAAACATAATAATCATGTAGCCTTTTTGTCTGGGTTATTTATCACAATCCTTTTATTTTTTTTTTAAAGATTTTATTTATTTATTTGACAGACAGAGATCACAGGCAGACAGAGAGGCAACCAGAGAGAGAGAGGAAGGGAGGCAGACTCCCTGCTAAGCAGAGAGCCCGATGCGGGGCTCGATCCCATGACCCTGGGATCATGACCTGAGCCGAAGGCAGAGGCTTTAACCCACTGAGCCACCCAGGCGCCCTATCACAATCCTTTTAGCCATGTCAACAGTTTGTGGTCACTTGAGTCTTCTTCCCTCTATTGGGTCTGTGCTGGGGTATTGCTGAACTGGACAATATCAAGCCTTTTCTTGAATATGACAATTTCTGGACTACTACTGCTTAGGTGAATATACTCTGCAAGCTGGTATTGTGATCAGTGTCCAAAAATGTGCTACTCCATTAAAAAAAAAATGAATGTTATTTATCTCCATAGTTCAAAAACAGGTGGAAGCAGGGTGGACCGTGGAGAGAATAATGTATGGGAGTTGAGACCAAGAATAATGTCCTCCCCCTCTCTATCCTTCTGCTTTCTCTGGCCTTGCTTTATACTAAATTAGGCAAAATAGGGGTGCCTGGGTGGCTCAGTGGGTTAGGCCTCTGCCTTTGGCTCAGGTCATGATCTTGGGGTCCTGGGATTGAACCCCACATAGGGCTCTCTGCTCAGCGGGAAGCCTTCTTCCCCCTACCTGCCTCTCTGCCTACTTGTGATCTCTTGCTCTGTGTCAAATAAATAAAATCTTAAAAAAATAAATTAGTCAAAATAATTCATTAGAAGTATTATGACTTCAGGCTCCTGGGTGGCTCAGCACCTGTCTTCGGCTCAGGTCATGATCCCAGGGTCCTGGGACTGAGCCCCACATTGGGCTCCCTGCTCAGTGAGAAGCCTGCTTCTCCCTCTCCCTCTGCCTGCTGCTCCTCCTGCTATGCTCTCTCTCTCTAATGAGTAAATAAAATCTTTAAAAAAAATTATGACTTTACACAATTATTGCCTACCCAGCAAGTGACTTTTTAAAAATATATGCATGTACAAACACAGTCTAAGTTAATAAAAGGACTCATATTTCCATCTCTGTTCTGAGCAGTACAAATTCCCAATTTACTAAGCCTACTATCCATACTCAAGTTCTTTTTTGGCACCAGCTACATAAAGTATCCCAAGACAGCCCATCCACGGGAGGCACACTGGTCAGCCAGGGAAATATTCTGTTTGAGGCAACTGGATATTAAAGAACAGAAGCTAAGAAAGATTTTAATGAAATAGTCATACATCACACTTGCATAGACCACAATTTATGAAATGTATTACACATAATTTCTCATTAAATATTTACAATCCTTTGAGATAAATATTATTATTTTCATCATTTAGGTAACAGATACTCAAAATCAGCTAGCAACTAAAATAGTACAGCCAGTAGTCAAACCTAGGTCTTACATTATCCTTACTCCCTTAATCTTTGCAGGTCATTAAGACTTTAACCAACATACATATCTGCCATCTTTTTTATTTTTGTGGCCACTACCCACAGGTCAGGTCATTGCACCAGATTTCAGCCATGTTATATTAACTATCTAAGGCAATGGAGGTTTAGAAGTTAGCACAGGAGTACTCAGTTGACAATTGCCTTCATTTCACAACATCCACCACACTTCACAGAACCTAGATGCATTCCATTACTGTCTTCTTCCACTTTGCAGAACTCCTAAAACATTGCTGCATTCTACTTATATCTAGATCTTTTCTTTTCTCTTTAAAGTGGGCTCCACACCCGACATGGGGCTAGAACTCACAAACTCTCGATCAAGAGTCACATGCTCTGCTGACTGAGCCAGCCAGGTGCCGCAAGTCTAGGTTATTTTCTTACAGAGGAACATATCTAAATGTAAGAAAAACAACTATCCCTGACACATTAAAACACAATACCAAATATAATTTTCCTATTCTTTTGGGCCTAGAATAGGCCACTCTTGCTATTATTCACTGGTCCAGAAAACCCATCAAAAATCCCTGTAGGGAAAAAAAGTCCTTGTTATATTTTTGTTGTGAAAGGTGACAGACAGGCTGATTCTCAATTTATGTATAATCAATTCCTCAACCTGATTAATAAGAAAACAAGTGATTCAATAAAAAGGGGGCAAAGTATTTTAACAACCACTCCACTGAGAGGTTATATGGAGGGTAAATTAATACCACAATAAGATCAGTAAAATACCATTATTCACCTCTTACAATGGCTAAAATTTAAAACATTGATCATATCAAGTGTCAACGAGGAAAGAAGGCAACTGGATAGCATACATTTCTGGTGAGAATACAGTATGTCACAATCATTTTGGAAAACTCACAACCATTTTGGAAAACTGTGGCAGTTTTGTTTTGTATTTTAAAGATTTATTTATTTATCTTAAGGAGTGGGGGGTGGGGGTGGGCATGGGTAGAGGGGGAGAGAATGTCCAACAGACTCCTTGATTTGCCTGGAGTCCACTTCAGAGCTCAATTTCAAGGCCCTGAGATCATGATCTGAGCCAAATCAAGAGCTGGACACCCAACTGCCCAATCAATCAAGCCACCCAGGCACTCTTGGAGGTTTCTTTCTTTCTTTCTTTTTTATTTTAAAGATTACATTTTATTTATTTGCGAGAGAGTGAGCAAGAGAGAAAGAGCACAGGGAGGGGCAGAGGGAGAGCTAGAAGCAGGCTAAGCAGGGAGCCTGATGCGGGGCTAGATCCCACGACTCTGGGATCATGACCTGAGCGGAAGGCAAATGCTTAATCTACTGAGCCACCCACCCCTGGAGGTTTCTTATAAAGCTAAACATACATTTAGCTTATGACTAAGCTCCCTGCTTGGATATTTACCCAAATGAGTGAAACTTGAGTGTTCACGTACAAACTACAGAGGAAAGTTAATAGTGGACTTCATTTGTAATCGCCAAACCTAGAAATAACCAAATATCCTTCAACTGGTGAGTGGATAAACAAACTATGGTACATCTATACAACGGAATACTACTATTCATCATAAGAAGGAACAAACTAATGATACACAGAAAAACATGAGTCAATCTCAAATGTACTATACTAAAGAACCCAGATTCATTCTATTTACAAGAATTCTATTTACTGGAAAAAAACAGGATTGAAAGAACAGAAAATAGGGGCCCCTGGGTGGCTCAGTGGGTTAAAGCCTCTGCCTTCGGCTCGGGTCATGATCCCAGAGTCCTGGGGTCGAGCCCCGCATCAGGCTCTCTGCTCAGTGGGGAGCCTGCTTCTCTCTCTCTCTGTCTGCTTCTCTGCCTACTTGTGATCTCTGTCTGCCAAATAAATAAATAAAATCTTAAAAAAAAAAATAAAAAAAAAAAAAGAAGAACAGAAAACAGATCATTAGTTTTCAGGAGCTGGGAGGGGGTAGTTGACTACCGAGAGACCGGAAGGAATTTTCTGGAGTGATTAAAGCTCTATATCTTGTGTTGGTAGTTACACGACTACATGCATTTGCCAAAACTTATAAGACTATACATTAAAATGGATGAATTTCACAGTATGTAAATTATGCTTCAATAAACCTGAGAAGGCTAAAGAGATTAAATAAATTCCCAAAGCCACACAGCTATTGAAATGGCTAATAAGTGTCTGGTAATTACAGATCACCTCAGTTCAGGAAACAAAGATAAAGACAAAACATAATAGGAATTACAGCAATTACTCTTGGCTGAATATCTGTCACTTGCCTAACACTGTGATTGTTTTACGTGCACAATTTTTTTTTTTTTTACATGCATGATTTTTTTGAATCTAGCAGAGTGGTTTGTTATCTTCATTCAAAAAATTTGTAAATTGAGCTTCAGGGATGGGAAATTGAGTACAACCCTCTTTGGTCCCCTTCCTCTTTGGGAGCTTAGTACTATCACCAATAAACTATGTTTTGCCACCCACCAAAAAAAATTTTTTTTAAATGATGGGAAGTTGAACTTTAATTACCCGAAAAGTTTGGGGTTCTTGTGTTCTTAACAATAAGAAATGTAGTAATTTCCAATCTAGTATGAATAAAAAAAGGTAGTTTTAAGAGTTGGAACATATCAAAGGAGGTTACCAAATGAGTAAGATTTAAGCAGGGCTTTGAGGAAAGAGCAGAACCTAGAAAGTTCTGACCTTTGTTTTCCAGCATTAAAAGCTTCATGTGTTCTGGAATACTGAGAAATGCTCATCCAGTCTCTGTGAATGTCCTTTGCAACCCTCCTCGGTGTTACAAATCTCCTTGTTGCATTGGGATCCTCCTCTTTGTCATCTATCATGTCCCTGAGGCCTCTGTACAGAATCCTAGGAGTAGAGTCAGTCATATGACAGATACCATTTCCTTTTTGATCTCCAAAGTAAACTTTTTATTTATTTATTTATTTTTTTAATTCAGGTAGAATTGGGCCACATGGGTGGCTCAGTCAGTTAAGCATCCGCCTTTGGCTCAGGTCATGATCTCAGGGATCCTGGGTTTGAGCCCCATATCCCTGCTCAGTGGGGGAGCCTGCTTCTCTCTTCTCCTTCTGTCCCTCCCCACCACTTGAACAGCAGGGAGAGGGAGAAGCAGGCTCCCTGCTGAGCAGGAAGCCCCATGTAGGACTCCATACCAGGATGCTGGGATCATCACCTGAGCCAAAGGCAGATTCTTAACTGACTGAGTTACCCAGGCATCCCAATAAACAAAAATGTTTGAATAAGTTCAGGTTGAATTTATAGTGAAATGTATAGATCCTAAGTGTATAGTTTAATAAGTTTGAAAAACGATAGTTGTTTCTTTACTCAAGACAGAAAATCTATTATCACAGAAAAGTTTTTTGTGTCCTTCCAGTCAGTTCCTACCACTCCCACCCTTTGGTAAGGTTGGATAGAGTGTCGTCTTACTTAAGATAACATGGATTGTCCTCTAATAGTCTTGTTTTCCAAATGGTTTCTAATACAAGAGATGATGGAGGAATGGGATAAAAAAATGCATAAAGAATGTGGTAATTTGTTGATAGACACGAGTCTTAGAATCACTTTTCTCTTCTTTCCGCATTAGCCTACTCTCAATATCCAGTCAATACTGAGTTCTGTCAAACTTACCTCCGTCTATCTCCATCTATCGCCACCACCCAAGAGTCAAAGCTGCCAAAATCTCTTGCTAGACTTAACTGGTCTCCTCTGCAACACACCCTCTGCCTCTGGTCCTTTCTCCACATTAGAGGCAAATAATCTTTTCAAAATGCAAATATGACATTTCAGCCCAGCCCCTTGAACTTCCAAAGGCTCTTGGGTCTTTTAGCAGGTTTTTTTTTTTTTTTTAAGATTTTATTTTTTAAGTAATCTCTGTATCCAACGTGGGGCTCAAACTCACAACCCCAGGATCAAGAGTCACATGTTCCACCGACTGAGCCAACCAGGGGTCCTGAGGCTTATGTTTTTTAGGATAAAGACAAAACAAAGGTCTTATGTTACTTGGGCCTCCATTCCTTTCCAGTTTCAACAGATACCTATGTTCCCAGCTCTGAACTCCCAACACAGTGCCCATCCAGTTTCTTTGCTACTCACCTCAGGATCCTCACAGGCCCTCCCCACTGGCTGGAATTCCTTTCTTCTCATTTTCAATTTAATGCTTATTTGCCCTTCAATTTGATGTCAACTCAAAAGTTTTTCCCTTAAGTAATGGACTCAGAAGAGATTCATAACACTTTTGGAATAATTTACTTCCTTCCAAGACTTCCAATGTAGCTATGCCCTAGCCAGAAATAAGATAACTTAATTCTTCTAATGAAAAGTGTCTTCTGGGCCTGATTATGTCATTTTTCTAACCCAGTATCTTTTCCTACTCCCTATTTCCTCCCAGGAATGAAGTTCTTTCTCCTTTCTTATCCTTCAAAACATATTGCAATTTCAATAATGTTCTTATCCTTCAGGTATTAGTGATTGAAATATTGGGTGATTACTGCTGTTTTTAATACTGTTGGACTTAACATTCTAAAACAGGAAGATGGGGTTTTGGAATAAAAGACTACTTCCTACTAAGAAGTTTAGAATTTGCTAAAAACCTTCTAAAATAGTACTTTAGAGGGAATGACATAATGGAAATAGAAAACAGAATTCTGGGTGCTAAACACAACACAGAACATTTTTCTTTCCAAGAGGGGACTCAAATTATTGTTCCAGAGAACACTGAGTAAAATTAGACAGTGAGTACATGGTAATACATTAGAGGACAGAGACCAATTTTTTTTATATTGATTCCTAAGTAACCTGCAGTCCATTTCCTTTTATGGTTCACATCAAACCTTTCCATTTATCATCCATTGAACATTTATTGAGCACCAACCATGTGTCAGACTCCATTCTAGGAAGTTGTGATACCTAAGTGCACAAAACTGACAGAAATCCCTTTATACTACTAGTAGGAGACAATAACAAATTACATATTATGTTAGGGAAGACAAATGTTACAGAAAAATGAGAACAAGAGCATGGTGAGGGGGACAAATGGTGCTGGTAGGGGTTGAAAAACAGCTTGTGATTTGATCTGATTTTTTAAAGATTTACTTATTAGAGAGAGAGAGAGAGAGCACAAGCAGGAGGAGCAGGAGGCAGAGGGAGAGGGAGAAGCAGGCTCCCAGCTGAGCAAGGGGCCCCATGTGGGACTCAATCCTAGGATCCTGGGGTCATGACCTGAGCTGAAGATAGACACTTAACCAATTGAGCCACCCAGATGCCCCCCAGTCTGTGATTTTAAAGAGGGGTTCAGAGTATGCTTTTTTGACCAAGTGACTTAAAAGGTTTACCATACCAACTTCTGGGGAAAGGTCATTCCAGCCAGTGCCAAGGTCAGGGAACAAAGGCAGGGTTCTGGAGATGAGGTTGAAGGTGAAAGGCATGGGACAGGAGATACTTAGGTAAAGTTTTGGAGGTCATAACAAGGACTTTGGTTTTAACTCAGAATGAAACAGGATCCATAGGAGGATTTTAAGCAGGGAAGTATCATGAATTGACTTGTATTTCAAAAGGATCTTTTCATATATGAAACTGAGTATTTTGAAATCTTATTTAAAAATCCCAGATATAAGGGCACCTGGGTGGCTCAGTCATTAAGCGTCCCCAGGGTCCTGAGATTGAGTCCCATGTCAGGCTCCCTGCTTGGTGGGAAGCCTGCTTCTCTCTCTCCCACTCCTCCTGCTTGTGTTCCCTCTCTAGCTGTGACTCTCAAATAAATAAATAAAATCTTAAAAAAAATTTTTTTGGATATAAAACCTGACACACCTGTGTATAGTTTCTCATTAACCAATTGTCAAATGCAAATTGTTGTTATCACAACCAAAACATTAACACCACTATAGTAACATCTAATCTTCATTCTATATTCTAAATTTCCCAGTATTCCACATGTAGCATAACTATAACTTACTCAAACCAGGGCAATTTTTAAATACGATATATAGGGACACCTGGGTGGCACAGTTGGTTAAGCAGCGGTCTTTGGCTCAGGTCATGATTCCGGGGTCCTGGGATAGAGCCCCACAACAGGCTCCCTGCTCAGCAGGAAAGTCTGCTCCTCTGCCTGCTGCTCTCCCTGCTTCTGCTCTCTCAAATAAAATCTTAAAAAAAAAAAATTAAAACGATATATAGCTGGGGCACCTGGGTGGCTCAATCTGTTGGGTGTCTGCCTTTGGTTCGGGTCATGTCCTGGAGTCCTGGGATCCAGCCCCAGGTCAAAGTCCCTGGCCAGCTGGGAGTCTGTTCCTCCCTTTTCCTATGCCCACCCCCCATTCATGCTTTCTCTCTCTCTCTCAAATAAATAAAATCTTAAAAAATATATATATATAGCCTACACATAGTAAATATGTACACATATTTAAGCACGTAGTTCTGTGGATTTTTACAAATGGATAAGCCTTAATAACTGCCACTCAAAATAAGTTCAGCTCACTTTATGCTAATGACAATAGGTATGATCAGGACTGCCTGCTTCTCTGAGTAGATTCATATTAAATCTTTCTGGCAAGAATATCAATGGTATATCCCATCAGAAAACACATTGCTTGTTTCTGTCATTCCTGGTGATAAATCTGAATACTCAGTCAAGGTGGACATTACCCATTTTTTCTACAAGTCCTATCTTGCAAAATGTAGACTTACTTGAGGCACTTTCAGGTAAGTTAATACCAATTCAGGGAGTTAGCATTTTAAAAATTTCCCCATCTTTCTCCTCCCACATCTGCCCCTTAGGGCTGGGTCCTTGGAGATGTAGCTATTTCTAATTTTGCTTCCTGGCAGGGAGTTCACAGGCTTTCTTCATGTACATCCATTTGCCTTAGCCAGCCATGTCTGGGCAAAACCTGATTCCAAAGCTCAATGACTTCAACACCAATTCTTGGGAGCTTACAGGTCCTTTTGGAACCAGGAGAAATTTGGACGGCTGTCTCCAGACGTCTCCTATCACCATTCCTATGGCATCACATACCTTGCTCACACCACACATGCACTTCTGGACAGACAGCTCTGCGCAACTGTGACTTCAGTTTCCAGGTGGGAAACTGGACATTTTCTCTCCCCCTGGCTCCTTCCAAACATCTAGATCACAGGGCAAGTTCCCTTTCCTTTGCCACAGAATTCATCTGAGGCATGGAGTATTGAGCTCCAAGTTGTCTTTTTTTCCTTGTAATATTTTGGAAGCTTGGGAGGGCAACAGTGCAGGAAGAATAGACTAGGGTAGCTAAAACTATAGGAATTTGGGAGGAGGAGGCTTGTGGGAATTAGGGAAATGCTGGGGAATAAATATGACTTTAGAAATTTAACCTTGCTAGGGGCAGGAAAAAGTGGTAGATAATTATCTTTGTGGTGGACCTACAACTGATTTTATAGAGATAGCGAAGTTCACCTTAGTGTGTGAGGAAGGGAAAGCCACAAGCAGACTGGGAAGACAAAAGAATACAAACTTGGGCCATCCATTGAAAATAGGGAAAAAGTATGGGACGCCTGGGTGGCTCAGTCAGTTAAGCAGCTGCTTTCTTCGGCTCAGGCCATGATCCCAGGGTCCTGGGATTGAGTCCCACATCGGGCTCCTTGCTCTGCATGGAGCCTGCTTCTCTTTCCTCCTCTGCCTGCCACTCTGCCTGCTTATGTGTGTGCGCACGCTCTCTCTCTCTCTGACAAATAAATAGATAAAATCTTTAAAAAAAAAGTAAGGAAAAAGTTTAAAAAGGAAACAAAGTTAAAATTCATAGTATGTATACAATAAGGAATAAGGAATAAAATGTGTATATCATTTATTTACACTGAAAAATTCTGACCATTAATGAGTAATCAGTGTAGAGGCATTGCCAAGAGCATGGAAGTATCTTGTTGATCAAAAAACATTCCTTTCTAGTTTTTAAACTGAGGATTCTTGCCCCAATCTGTCCATATGATAGTTACAAACTTTCCAACTCTACTACTCCTTCTAGTACATTTTGGAGGGGAAAAAAAAATCTCATAATCCAAAAATCCACAACAATAAAACAATGTTGGAAACTGCCATAAAGCCACAATTGGAAAAAAAATAAATCTTTTCTAAGAGCCACAGGACTCTAAATTCAGGAGGACATAAAAATTTTAAATAAATCAAACTCATCAAAGTGTATACAGTAAATGTACAGTTTTTTAAAAATATCAATCCTACCTCATTTGAGTGGTTTAAAAAAATCATGCCAAAAAATCATCATTTTTGGCTTAATCCTGAGTTAAGAATATTAATAATTTGCCCACAATGCATATGGTCACCTATATACAATAGGTTTTATATACACATTTGAAATCCAATACATTATGAATTTTTGAGTCAGAAATACTCTTAAATATTTTTATTTTTTTAACTCTTAAATATTTTTAACCACTAGAAACATACATAATAGTTACAAGGGGAAATAACATTAGCGAAGTGTTCTGTTTTTATTCCAGAGACACACCACAGAGGTCTCAGGTTATTAAGAAAACATCAGGAAATGTTTTGTTATATTAACAGTATGTTTTGGGGAGTGGGAAAGAATAAAAGCTTTCCCTTAGGTTTAAAACACTCTACAGTTTGAAGCCATGAACCTGAGCAGCCTCTGGGGGAGTCAGGCTCTGGTGAGAAGAGAAATCCAGCATGGAAGCTTACAGGTGCGCTTCCCACTCCACCCCTTCCGTGAGGCGAGGCGAGGCGAGGCGAGGCTCAGGCTCCCACCTCAAAAGAACTCTTAAGGTTGCTTCTATTTCAGAAGGGTCAACGTTTGGTAGTAGAATGACTTTTTCATCTTATTTAGTAGAATAAATAGTAATTTTGAAATGCTTTTCCAATGTAAAGCATTAAGAGCCCTTGTATCCCAGCCCACGACGGTGCAGGCCCTGGTAGGGGTCTGGGGTCGGAGGGTAACATCTGCAATGGACCAGCCCGTGGGCCCTGGAGGCAGGAAGATGGAAGGTGTGGAGCAGCCTGCAGTTCCCCCATCAGTGGCACTGTGGAGTTGCTTGTAGTTCCCTTTCTACCATTAATCATAATCACCGCTGTACCCCTTTTCCTGGTGCTGCGAGCTCACTGGAGGCTTTTCATTAACACCTTATTCCTACAAAGCAAACAAAATATGTTCCTTTTTCAAAAGGTAAGATCCAAGAAGAAACATTAAGTTACACCCTTAAAAACAGCCAAGAATGCCACTGGTGAACTGTTCCTGAACTTGAGGATAGCGGGTGGAAAGCATGCGGCCAAGTCATGAAGGAGTGACTATTAGGCCCGTTATGTCTCTGTAATATGCTCCTATTCTATGCAGCCCATGGGCAGGAGAAGCCCCCCAATGGATTTTTTACCATTTGCCTAGTGGCCTTGGTAGGTCATTAAAGGACTCTCCAGAGTGACCTCAATTTTATTCAACTTGCTTGGCAGCAACAATTCTTGGCAAGAAGTAGGACAGCCAGAAGGGGGAGAAACAAGTGCACACTCACATACTTTGTCCTGTGAGAGACAGTAACTGGGCCCAGGGGCTGCCACTCCGGGCTGGGGGAAGGAAGAGTCTAACCTGAGGGTTCCACCTACTTCAGGCTTCTACCTCGGTCAACTGCCCAAGACCTAGGATGTTCAGTAACCTTGACCCTAAGGATGGGTGCCCCTATAGGCCAAGGGGGGATGGTTCCAGCACAACTGAGGGCTGGGGAGAGGGATCTCTGGGCTGCACCAAACTAAGCCCAGAAGCACACCCTTTTCAATACAGCACAAATGGAAATCTCCTTTGAGTATCTTTTTGCCGCACCTCTCCATTTGTGCTTTTGGAAGACACCTCTAGTCACCCCTCCTACTTGTCTGCTCCATGTATTCAAGCCTCAAAAAGGCACCTGTATCCTTCACTGCTCTGAATCTCCCATTATCCAAGCAAGTGTATCATTTCTACCTTCCTCTGCTTCATTTATATTACTTAAAGCCAGATTCTATTTTGGCACCTTTAGAAGATGCTAGGCCCGTAAAACCTATTAAAAACAACGTTCCCACATTTTTCTAACAGATCTCACACCCTTCCTTCTTCTACAATGTAAGCCTCAGTGCATTTACTTGCTTCCAACCCTTCAATGGCCCATCACCCAGTAAAGAGTTGCCTGATCAGATTTTGTGTCCTTCACTCTAATCTTCGAAATTACAAAATTTTGCACATATATCCTTTTCTTTAAAACTGGGTGATGGGCATTAAGGAGGGCACATAATACAATGAGTACTGGGTATTACAGAAGACTGATAAATCACGGACCTCCACCTCCGAAACCAGTAATATACTATATGTTAACTGAACTTTGATAAAAATAAATTTTAAAAATAAAGTGATTTTTGTTGTTTCTATATATATTTTAAAGATTTTATTTATTTTTTATTTGACAGACAGAGATCACAAGTAGGCAGAGAGGCAGGCAGAGAGAGAGGGGGAAGCCGGCTTCCTGCTGAGCAGAGAGCCTGATGCGGGACTCGATCCCAGGACCCCAGGATCATGACCTGAACTGAAGGCAGAGGCTTAACCCATTGAGCCACCCAGGTGCCCCTGTTGTTCGTATTTTCACTGTATTATAGTTCTATACTGTGACCAATGAAATGTGTATATTTTGGGGGAAAAAAAAAACTGTACTTAATTCTCCTCAGTAGGTTCTCTATAAAAGTAAATACAATGGAAACAAACAAACAAAACCCCTAAATACAATAGCCTTTTGGAATTAAAAATTTCTCTACAGGGGTGCCTGGGTGGCTTAGTGGGTTAGGTGGCTGCCTTCCTCTCAGGTCATGAGACTCTGCCCCACATGAGGCTCCCTGCTCAGTGAGGAATCTGCTTCTCCCTCTCCCTCTGCCTGCCGCTCTGCCTCAGTGTGCTCTTGTGCTCTGTGTGTCAAATAAATAAATACAAAATCTTAAAATTTACAGGCATATCAACTTCCTGGTGGCTGCTTCATTTTCATAGTTTGGTGACTTTTGTACACCTCCCTGTCAACGTAGCTCCTTTTATCAGAGATGTGGAAACCGAGGCCCAGAAAAGTGAAGTGGCATGTGTAAAATTATGGAAATGGTTGCTGCTAGAAAAGGGACTTTGGTGGAGGACTGTCCCCTTCCTTGAGCCAATGCTGTTGCTGCGGCTTCGAAACAGAACAGTACTCACCCCGCTTTACCTCACCCCACCTCACCCCTGTCTGTCAATAGTAGTGGCTTCTTTTAATAAAAGTATTTCCCATCCTATTTAGAATCAGAAATCTTAAAGAATTAGCTAGTCTAGTTTACACAGAGAACAACAAATTTATTGGGTCCCTTCCCCCCAGGCCTGTTCTGCACACCAGCCAGTCATTGTTGGTTTTAATTGGCTTAGAATTTAAAATTACAGAGGGAAAAAAAAAAAAAAAAGCAAAACCTTGTTTCTCTTCATAATTGTGCTTTTAGAGTAGGCTGTTTGGTGATTATGGAGGTATTTCATTGATCACATAACATAACTAACGGCATCTTTTGAAAGAACACCACGGGCTACTGGATAAATTCTAAACCTTCAAAGCTGACTATAATCAGACCCTAAACTAATGATATTACTTAAAATCTATAGTGCTCAATTAGAGCCAAAACTGTTTTTTTTGCATACACTGTATTATTTCCATCTTTATGACTTCGTTGAAAGGAATCCCACTTGTTGGAATAATTAGTACCCACATTTTTTTTTTAATGCTTTCCCATATCAGACACAGTGCTAAGAACTTTACATTTATTAACTCATTTAATCTTCACAATATTTCAGATAGGCATTATTATGCCCACTTTATAAGGAGCAAGCAGATTTTTTTTTTAACCATAGCTGTCACACTAAAATATTAAAAATTTCTACTTTGTCCTAAATCCTCTCAGCCTTGGCACTGGTTGCTCTATTAAAAAATGAGCTTTCTCCTTTCCATGTAGGCAATTCTTCCTTCAAGTTAAGAAACCTCTTCTTTGATACTAGTCATCATGTGCTATGTTTACAGAGCAATATCCCCATTAGACTGTAGTCTACTTCGGGGGTTTTGTTGCTGTTGTTTTGCTAGTCATTGTTTCTGTGACATGCATATACCTGTAATACAGTATTTAATCAATACTGTTTCTCCACAATTATGGGTGGGTCTCTAGGTAGAAGCAGTAAGCCCTGACCTATAAATGCTTTTTCTTAGGAATACACTTAACTTGTAAGAACTTTCTTGGAACTCTTTACTGACAGCTCCTGAAAGAAATACAGATCTATTTAAAATTAACATGCATCTCCTCTCTCCCCTAACTGAACATCAGGTGTCCAGTCTTCATTTGTAGAAAAGCACCAAGTAGTTACCTCCGAACACATCTGGGGCACAGCATATTGTCCTCCAAGTGTGGGGGTGGAAAATTGCAGGCCGGTAGCAAGAATAGGGCACATACTCTTCCCCGTTTTTCAGGCACCCAGGCTTGTCCTGCATGGAATTGCAGGTGAACCCAACCTTCTGTGTCTGCAGGCAGACTTTTTCCATGGACCACACACCACCTGACACCTGGAGAAGGGAGGGTGGGAAGTACAAAGACAGCATGACCAAATTCTGATGTTCTGGTCAAGAACAGATCATGGTCTTTGTTTCTACTACTTTTCTCAAGTGCCAGCTCCAAGATATGAGCCCTGGAATCCTAGCTTAACCTACTGTCCTGTGCCCTTTTAGAAAACCATACAAAACAGCTTTTGTTAAAACTTTAAAAAGGAGAGGTGCCTGGGTACCTCAGTTGGTTAAGCAGCTGCCTGCCTTCGGCTCAGGTCATGATCCCAGGGTCCTGGGATGGAGCCCCACATCGGGCTCCCTGCTGAGCAGAGAGCCTGCTTCTCCCTCTCCCTCTGCCTGCTCCTCTACCTACTTGAACGCTCTCTCGGTCAAATAAATACATAAAACCTTAACCACACACACACACCCCCCACAAACTTTTAGATGGTAAAAGTATAGCTGGAAGTAGTATACCTCCAAGTGGGTAAATGATAGTACAAAGGAGGCAAAACTTTATCTCTGCCCATCCTAGGTTTGTAGCAGGGACTCCTTCACAGAAAGATCAACAAAAGAAAATCAGTTTCCTTCTTTCTTTCTGTTTTTTTTTAAGATTTTTAAATTTATTTGACAGAGAGAGAGATAGCCGGAGAGGGAACAGGAGCAGGAGGGATGGGAGAGGGAGAAGCAGGCTTCCCACTGAGCAGCACTCTGATGCAGGACTTGATCCCAGAACCCTGGGATTATAACCCAAGCTGAAGGCAGATGCTTAACAACTGAGCCACCCAGGTCCCCCGAGAAAATCAGTTTCTTAATGCATATGGCACACATCACTTGAAGAAACCACCAACGAAAACAAACTCAAAATGGTGGCTCAGAATCCTGGTTTTTACAAAGAAAGAGGAATTTGTAGAGAAACAACAGGAAAAAGGGAAACAGTTTTAGGCTCCTGGGGGCGGCAGAGAGTAGGCAGGTCACTCTATGGGGAAGGAACTAATAAGTAAGGTTTTTCTGGTACTACCTCTCAGTGGATTGTCTCCAGCAAAAACGGAATTTATAAGCTGCCTTTAGGCAGTAAAAAGGGACTTTTCTGGGTTGGCTGCTCTTTAATTGCCATCAGCTCAAAACAATTTTTATTATACATTTTAAAACAATTTAGGACAGGTATAATTTGGGGTGACATACTCTGGTTTCCTTCAATAGAAAGACTAAACCGGAATGGTGTGGGAGGGTCTGCATGAAATGGGTTTGGGGTTTCAATAGGCATTGTACTGTGCTAACCAGTTTATGGTTTCTCTTAATTTTATATCCTATAATTCTTACATTATGAGGTAGGTGTAATTATTAACCTATGTTATGGTGAGGAAACTGGGAACTGTATTAAACAACTTGGTAATGTCACTCACTTAACAGACATTAGAAGATCCAAGGCTTAAGCTCAGGCAGCTGATTTTAGAGCGTGCTCTTTGAATTCCTTCAAGAAGGGGAAAGAAAGCCAAACAGATTGCCATTCCCTTCTGATGACATCAATAATTTGCAGCAGTGGTTTTCAAAGTGCGGTCCCCAGACTAGCATCATCAGCACTGGCTGAAAAATTATTAGAAAAGAAAATTCCCCAGGCCCTACCTCAGTTCTGAATCAGAAACTCTGTGGGTAGGGCCCAGGAATCACCAACCCTTCAGGTGATTTTGATATACCCTAAACGTGACTGGAGGTTAATATCAATAGCATTTTTTCCTCAACAGGACCAAAATGAAATCTCAAGCCTGGGCTTACCGTGGGCCTCCTGTGGTGATTCCACCGTCTCCATCTTGCCAGCCCTGCCTGCAATTCTGGACCAGGAGGCAAACACAGCATCTGGGGCTGAAGTTGTCACAACAACAGTATCGACTCCCTCCAGGAGAGCACCAGACCCTACAGGGGCGGGTGCCCCACCCTCAGGGGGAGCAGCCACCTCAGAAGGGTAGGTCCCGTCAGAAGATATCCTTCTTCCAAAACCTTCCAGAGACATTTCCCCCTGCTCCATCCTTGATCTTCTTTGTGACTGTGAGAGAATCTTGGCCTCCTCTGCGGTGACAGGAATGTTCTTCTATAAACAGGGTTTGCAAGGTTAAGGTGCTGTCAGAAATGCAGTCCAATTTTTGTATTTTGCCCAACTTTGGTGTGACGTGGCCGGTGGTGGGGGTGGAAGGGGGTGGTAGGTGTGGGTAGGTGGGTGTGCTGTTTCCCCTCGGAGGGAAGGAGAGGCTAAAGTAATCCCTCCATGGACTTTCTGATGCTAAATTAGGTAATTAGAATGAGAACTAAACCTTCCACTCTGTCAAATCCCTACAAATCACTTACCTGTTGATCAGGGTAAGCATACTCGCAGATTCTCTTATATACATCCAGTTTCTAAGACAAGAGAAAAATGAGTTAATAATCAAGTAAGGATCCTACCCCTCCTCCCAGGAGCACTGCCTCTGACCCTGGGCCGTCACCTGGCCTTTGGTGCTCAGCTTTAGTTGTTGGCACCAGGCCCGCAGGACGTCTCGGTGAAGCATGTTGGCGGGTGGCAATTTTGAAGGTAATGGAGGAACTGGGATTTTCTTCCGAAGTCTTACTTTTCCACTGCCTTCTTCCTTCTTTTCTGAACGAGATGAGGGAGGAAAACAGGATGAAATTAGCAATAATTCACTTTTGGACAGCCTTTTAAAATGTCAAAGTACAACTTTAAGTTCTCCCAACCCAATCCCCACTGCAGAGTCAATGACTTGCCAAAGACCCCAGAACTTCCAAAAGACACAACCTCAAACCTGGGACGGACTTACTACTTCTGAATCTCCAGTTTTTACTTCCTGAAACTTCCATACTTGCTCCCTTGTGAGCACTTACACCCAGACTTCAACGAGGTTGTACTAGAGACCTTACTTCCAAGCCAGGGGAATGATAGTCATTTTAAACCCGACATCGTAATCCTCAGTGGGGCCTGGTCCTCTCACCAAGGAACAAAGCAAACCACTCAGCAATGCTATACACAACCACCCCTTCTCAGAATTACATCAGCCCTCCCCACTCTGGGCAGTGCTCTTGTCTCACCGCACACAGCTTCCTCACACTCTCTCACTGTCCAGGAAAGACTTCTAGAAACACACCCCAGAACAGACAACTATAATGACCCTAACAGTTCTGAGGCTTTACCGAGTGCACATTACTAGTCAGGTATCATGTAGGCATTTTTACCCAATTATTCCCTATACACTACAATGGAGCCTGCAGCCCCCTCCATCTGACCTGGCTAAGTTAAGTATTATCCTCAATTCTTAGAAAAAGAAGGTGGAGTTTTAAGGATGGGATGTCAAATTTATAGCAGTGTGCCCCCAAACCACTGTACTCTGAGATCCCTTAACATTAAGCAGTGAGTGAAGTCAAAATGATGAACAAAACAAATATACTGCAGAGTTTGGAGATCTGGAGACACCAGAGTTTTAACAGAGGTGGCTGAAAGGCTTCAGGCAGGCGCGAAGTAAGCTGGACGCCAGAGAAGTGGAGGGTTTTCAGAATACAGGGCCCATTTTTTTTTTTCCTACTTGTTCTGTTCCTTCAGAAAATTCCTCGGTCTTCTTAAACCCAAGGAAATGAGATTTGAGGGCTTGTAGACTTCTTACCTTTGTCTTCTTTCATAGATCTTTTTCGTTTGGTCCCGCTGGCGGAGGTTTTTTGCACCTTTGGTTCACGGGAAGCCTGCTGCTTCTCTGTGGGTTCTTCTGATGCTGGTTGGGATAGGCCAGCCAGAGAGTGCTCCCCCGACTTCATGGAGTTCTGCTGGGGACAGAGGAGCCGTCTTCCCGAGGGCGCCCGACCCACCACACACACCACCTGCCTCAAGATAACTCACATCCACGGCACCAGGATAGTCACTACACACATCACTGGCAGTGCAGATTCTCCTCTGGGAAATCATCTCAACCCCAGGTTGACTTCTAAGATGGGGTAGATGGGGAAATGGGAGGCCGAGACGAAAATGTGAAAAAGGACAAAATATAGATACAAACCACAGAAGTAGAAGAAACTAGGCTCTTTGGCCAGGGGATGTGGGAGCCCTTACCTATATCACCCGCCATATCCATTATTTTCTTACCTGAAGATTTTCTTCCCCCATTCCTTCGGTCCTGATCTCTTCCAAACAAAGTTTTCCCCTACTATTGCCAGAGGGATTCTATATATACTCCTGTGGTGGTTCCTTGTGTTTAGCATGAAGATATACAAATGTCTTTAATTCAGCGGACCAGCCTCTCCGTGGCCCCAAAGGCTGGTCACATAATTCCTTTCCAGCCTAGTTACCTCGGCCTTAAGAGATTTCGCTCACTCCACGGCAGCCTTCCACTCACTTTCTTAAATCTTAGTTCTCCTTCAGAATCTCATTTCCAGTATTCCTTCACCTGGCCGCCCCTCCTCATCTCCTCAGACCAAGTCACATCTGCAAGTTGCCTCTCTGCCTCCCCCTTATCAGTCACAGTTTTACATTTGCTTGTGGGATTAGATCAGTGCTCTTTACCCCCTTTGACGGTCAGCTGCCTAAGGGCAGAATTTCTCTTTCCTCCTGGGCCCTCAAACATTGTTTAACTGAACACCAGAAGCAAGAAAACAGTTGAGGACACAGTTATCTGATAGAGAAACCTCTTACATAAGGTGTTGACGTATTTTTTTATTTTCTTTCATTAACTCCCCACAGCAACCTAGTAGCAATTTCCAACTTTGTTTTTCAGATGCAGAAGCTGAGACTCAGAGGCCACCTAACCAAAGCCACACAGGCAGGCATTTCTGAGGAACACAAAATCCCTACCTCTAAATCCTTTCCAGTGTCCTCAAGTTGGGAGCACAGGACAAATTAACACTTGTATGGTATTTTACATCACTATAGCAGCTTTGCATTCATATACAAATTTTACATTTGCATAGCCTTAACACAAACTACTCACTTTAGAGCCTAATGTCTTAAGTCTTAAAATTGACTGGGCAAAAATGCTGGTTGAGTGCTCGGGTTCCCTTAGCACCATGGTTCGGTTCCCCTGGAAGGTCTCAAATCCGCTCTACTTTTTTTTTTTTTTTTTTTTTAAGTAGGCTCCACACCCAGCCTGGATGGCATTGTGGGGCTTGAACTCATGACCATGAAATCAAGCAGTGAACTGAGATCAAGAGTTGGATGCTTAACCTGCTGAGCCACCCAGGCGCCCCAAAGCTTCTCTACCTTTAATTTCTGCCTGTGGTGCTTGTCAATATGTCTGACTTTGGATTATTCCATAGCCTCGGGGACCCTTGGAAAAGACAGGTTCAGACCTACCATAACTGGTTTAGGACCGGTGTCTGTTGAGGGCAAATTAAAGCATCTCGTTCTCTCCACCAACCTCAGTTCCATTACCTCTTCCTGAAGTTTTCCCCTCACCCTCCTTCCTCTTCTGTCACCACTCCCCTCCAGGCCTGAAAGCAGAATCTTCTAAAAGCCAGGATAAAGCATCTTTTCAAAGCCAAAATAGGAAGCCCTGTTTCTTACATACAGTCTCTTTGCCCCAATATTATCAGGCTGCGGTTGTTATTTAGGACTTTACTGTTTTTTTTTTTTTTTTTTCTTAACAAGAGGAAATTGAGGCACATTCTTTTCTCCTCAAAACAAGGATCAAGTGTGCTCAAGCTCAAGTGGGAGAGAGAAACAGGACGAGACTCTCAAAGACAGACAGAAACAAAACCACTAAAATTGTATTTACCTTTTTGCCTTTTGCTTTCTCCATATCCAAAGAGAAGTCAAGGTTGACAAAAAGAAAATTCTTGCTTCTTAAATAGCCCTGGGCCCAAGATTTTAAAAGTCTCCTCCCTTTTCAAAAAGTCTTTTAAAAGTCCCCTCCCACTTCCTGTCACCCAAGGGCTCTCTTCTTTTTCTCCTCCCCCTCTTCCCTCCCCCACAATTTGTGAATGCTAATTATGTGGACTCTCTTATTCATGAGGTGTCTCTGGTGTTAATTAATTAGTAATACCTTTCCTACCACTTGTGTGAGCTTTTTAACAGAATCCCCTACCCTGTGGTTCAGGAGACGTCCAGCAGTTGGAACCTCCTTCCGAAAAAATCCAAGGGAGAAACAAAAGTTCCTAGAAACTTCTCAACAGGATGTTCGAAGGGATTTAATGAGGCAACTTGTGGAAACAAAAGAATTCCAGGGCCGGACTGGTAGTTTGAAGGAAGCAAAACCTTAATCCTGTCCCACATAATTTTATTTCTTCAGCAAGATACTCAGCCAATCGCAGCTCCACCTCCCCAGTTACACTCATACCACCTTCCTGTCTGCCAACAAGTAGTAAGAGGAGTTTGTAAAGTCTATTGAGTTTTTGTTTTGTTTCAAACTTTAGGTTTAAAAGTTCCACAGCCAGTATTTTATTGTCCTCCATTTTATGGAAGATGAAAGTACGGACAACATTATATTGGTAACTTGCTGGATGATGCAGTAAGAGAGAACCAGAAATCAAGTCCCGTGAGCCTTATCCTACCCCTCAAGCCCCTGACCCACCAACTCTCAAACAAGGTCAAGACTCTCTCTTTAAAATTAGTCTGGAAATACCTCCCGCTCAGATTGCTCCTCCCTGTCAAACTGTGGGGGATCAGAATTGGGAAGGGAAGAAAATTTCTACGTTAAGAGCCAGCAGTTGTGGGATTCAAACCTTCCTCTGTTTGGTTACAAAGTCTTCTATCTGCCTTTGTTTTGTTTTCCTACATCTCACTGCCTGCCCCAAAAAGATGAAGAAGAGATGAGCCTTACCCAGAATGGAGGTGATACTATCCTCCCAGGATAGTAATACACGGACACACGATGTAAGTAAATGGGACTGGGGAGTGGAGAAGGAATTGTAGATGAGGAGTGAACAAGCCCCAAAGTACTAAAGAGGAAAGCAAGTATTTAGAATCGTCTGGGAGGTCACATGGAGATTTTGACTGGTAAGTATTTCACCCTGGCTCATAGGCAAGAATCAGTAAATACTTTCTAGTTAAGATTTATATATACAAAGTGTTTGATTGAATCATCTTTCTATTCCTAGTGTAATTGGAGGTAACATGCTAAATTCTAAATTAAGTCCAAACCCAGATGATGAGACATCTTATCCTGGGCAAAGTACAATTTATAATTTCTGTATTAAGAGATGGAACATAGGGCACCTGGGTGGCTCAGCGGGTTAAGCCTCTGTGTTCAGCTCAGGTCATGATCTCAGGGTCCTGGGATCAAGCCCCTCATCAGGCTCTCTGCTCAGCAGGGAGCCTGCTTCCCCCTCTCTCTCTGCCTGCCTCTCTGCCTACCTGTGATCTCTCTCTGTCAAATAAATAAATAAAATCTTTAAAAAAAAAGAGAGATGGAGTATATATTGAGATTATGACTTAGGAATTCTTAGACCTACCATGATTTTGGGGAAAATAATTTCTGAAAGAATTGCACCAACGATTAAAAACAAACAAACAACTGGTAAGCTGTGTCATTCATATATATATATATGTAACAATTTAATTTAAAAAATATTTGAGCATAATTGAAAATAATAATACTGACTTCTCAAATGAAGCAAAAAGCCAAATACTTTTGTTGGGCTTGGAGTTGTGGTAATAAATTTATTATAAATATTATAAATGAATATGCTTATAAATTTATTATTTTTTTAAGAGAGAGAGCAGTTTTGTTTTTTGTTTTTTGTTTTAAAGATTTTATTTATTTATTTGACAGACAGAGATCACAAGTAGACAGAGAGGCAGGCCGAGACAGAGAGAGAGAGGAGGAAGCTGGCTCCCTGCTGAGCAGAGAGCCTGATGCTGGGCTCGATTCCAGGACCTTGGGATCATGACCTGAGCCGAAAGCAGAGGCTTTAACCCACTGAGCCACCCAGGTTCCCATGCTTATAAATTTATAAGCAATCTTGAACAAATACAATGTGTTTGTGCTTTGGTTTCTCAAATGTAAAATAGGAATATTTGTAAGTTTATTTGTTTCTTTAGGGAAATATGTTTATGTGTAAAATTTCTTATGAATGGTTAGTAGTCAAAAGAAAAACTGCTGCTTTTTAAAAGGTCCACGCATAGAGCTCTTTTCCTCCTTAGTTGAAAAATATTCATAATTGAATCTCTCATTTATTGAACAAAAGTGTTTGATAAATGGACAGCGACTATGTGCTTGGTACAGGAGATACAGTGATGGACAAAAGCAGACAAGGACCCTGCCCTCCAGGGCTTTCAGCCTGGTAGGAAGGACAAAGATTAAGTAACTCATTATCACTAACTAATAAAAATAATCTCTTACAGGATTTTAAAATGCATTACGTTTATTTATACATATTGTGAAAACTACTCAAATACGACACCTAAAAGGCAGAAAAGCTCCTTACATGTGGTGGGCTGCAATAGGGGTTTTGATCTCATCAAGGAAGTCAGGTAAGTGTCAGATTTGAAGGACCGGAAGAACTGCGTAAACTGAATAGGAGGAGGGGAGGGGTCAGCTAACTCCCTCCAGGAACAAAATCAGGGCTGTGAGGCTGGAGCTCAGAGGGGGAGGAGGAGGACGTTAGCTGTGTTTGGACAGGTTGACCTCATCTTTAGGCAAAAAGCAATGGAAAGCTGCTGACAAATTCCAGGTGGGGGTTGGGGCGGGCGGACTCTGACGACCATTTTGTGAAGGTCTTTCAGCCCTAATGAGGAAAAACAGTTGGCGAGGCATCTGCGAAGAGCCTAGAAGGTGAGTTGGGAAGCCGCCATAGCAGCTTGAGGCTTGGGAGACGGGCCCCTGGCCTGGTAATGGGGAGTTGTGGGTAAGAGCGCAGACTCCGGAGCCCGGCTGCCCTGAAACTGCAGTCGCCTTTTACCTAGCTGTGTGACCTTGGGCGAATGATCTAACCCCTTAAAGTCTCTCCCTTTCCTCCCCTGTAAGATGGAAGTCCCGAAAATGCTAGCTCTTCCTCAGAGGGCTGCAGGGATGACTAAATAGGTTCTCACGTGTCTCCTGCATAAAGTGTCTAACGCAGCACATGTTGAATCAATGCTGGATGTGTTGAACAGAGCAAATGGTAATTTTATCTACGTTAAAACAAAAGAGCTTATTAGGGAGTAGCAGAGGATTGCAGTTCAGGATAAGCTAGCTTTGGTGAACCCTAGGCAAATCCACGCAAAGGGAAGGTCTGCCTTTATTAGCTTTGTGGAACGGTTGGGGACGGTTGTTTTGAACAAAAGTTGATGGAAGAAGAACAGTTTGAGGTTGGGGTGTCTCGCCGGCTGCGGCGGGCGGGGCTTAGCGTTATTGCTGGGGCAGGGAGGGATCTTCCTTTCTTCCTTTCTTTTTTTTTTGGATCCTCCTTTTCTTTTTTTATTTTTTTTTAAAGATTTTATTTACTTATTTGACAGACAGAAATCACAAGTAGGCAGACAGGTAGGCAGAGAGGGAGGAGGAAGCAGGCTCTCCCCCCAGCGGAGAGCCCCATGCGGGCCTCGATCCTAGGACTCCTAGATCACTACCCGAGCGGAAGGCGGAGGCTTCAACCCATTGAGCCACCCAGACGCCCCGGATCTTCCTTTTCTTAAAAGCATGAGATAAATTCCTATGTAAAAAGTGCCCTCGTCAAAATCATTCTTCCCTTCTTTCTAAGGGCTGGTTGTGTGGGCCACGGTGAGTGGTACAAGCGCGAGTGCTCCCCCCTCAGGGCTTTCCCGTTCCACCGTAAAGGAGGGTTCCTTTGTGTTCACAGATGTTTCTATTAGCAGAAAGTTGGTGACTGAATAAGGTTGTGAGAGATGTGGTGGATTCCTGCCAGGTTTTCTTTTTTGTTTCTGCGTGTATTTTATCTTCCAAAAAAAGTTTTTAATTGAATAAAATGAGCTGAGTTAATGAGGCCTTTAGTTGTTTACCTGGAGGCAGTGAATCTTCTTCCAGAGTCATTAATCTGCATTTACAGAAGACAAAACAGGTTTGTATCGCATAACACCCCCACCATTTCTTATTGGAGGGATGGAGAGCTTTGGTGGGAGATGACGGTGGGGGCTGATTGGGGTACGGGTTTAAATCTGTATTGCTAGATGTGCTGGGTCAGAAGCTGGGCTTACTCGGTATTTTTATGGTTCCGTTCATACCCAGAATGACTTCTACCAGTTTATAACAGCCTATAAGAATACTTCTTTCTCCATATCTGGTATTGTAATAAGTACGCTAAAACTCCACTTGGCTAATTTATTATACTCTACCTTTTAAGTGTCCCCTATGGTGGGAAGTCGGTACACTTTATGGAGTTATTTTTTATTAAATAAACAGATGAGTCATTTAAGCATCTGATTTAGGCTTAGGTCATGATCTCAGGGTCCTGGGGTGGAGCCCATATGGGGCTCCGCACTCAGGAGGAAGGAGTCTGCTTCTCCCTCTTCCTCTGCCCCTTCCCGTGCTCGGCCTGTATGTATGCACTCTCTCTCTCTCATTTGAATAAATCTTAAAAAGAAAGAAAGAAACGGATGAGTCATTTAGAAGTAAATTTGGAGAGTAATGTGGGCTATCAGGTTAGTTAGTAATCTGGGATACCAGCACCTGGCTGGTTCAGTCAGAAGAGCATAAAACTCTTGATCTCAGGGTGGCGGATTCAAGCACTACATTGGGTGTAGAGATTGCTTAAATAAATAAAACTTTAAAAAATAATTTGTGTTAAAAAAGGGAAAAGTTGGGGGTAGATGGTAGAGCTGAAATATGGGGGAAAAACATATGGGTTTCTTTCTTTCTCTTTTTCTTTTTCTTTTTTTAAGATTTTATTTATTTATTTGTCAGAGACAGAGAGAGAGCACAAGCAGGGGGAGTGGAAGGCAGAGGGAAAAGCAGGCTCCCCATTGAGCAAGAAACCCACGTGGGACTTGATCCCAAGACTCTGGGATCACAACTTGAGCCGAAAGCAGAAGGCAGATGTTCAACCGACTGAGCCATCCAGGCATCCCACCCATCTGGTTTCTTTACTTATAAACTGTCTCCATTCCTCCTTCCATCCTCTGTCAAGCACTAGTGATGAAAAGTGGTTTTGATTCCTAATTACCTCCCAGTAGGTTGAGTTCCAGAAATGTAAGGCAACACAGTGTCACTGAGTTACATATCTACTTTTCCATGACTTTCGCTTTAGAGAACAGGGCATTGGGGCACCTGCCTGGCTCAGTCGATGGATCTTGTGACTTTGGATCTTGGGGTGGTGAGTTCAAGCCTCACACTGGATGTGGAGCCTACTTAAAAAAATACCAAACAGGACATGTTTATCAGACATATCTTTGCCATAAAGCTACTGAAGCTTAAGCTTCAGGTACTTCAGGTAAGTGGTCTATTCCAAATTTCTTTGAAGGCCCCAGCAATTTTGCACATATAATTTGCTATTCTGTATCTTAAAGAGGGACTCTAGAACTATAGAAGACTCAGGGCCTACGGATCTGTCCTAATAATACATGAATACTGAAATATTTGTATAAAACTGTAATATTCCTTGAAAATCTCAATTTGCTCTCCTTTTGCTTCCCCCTACCTGCTCTCCCACCCTCTTCCCAATTAACTGGGGTTCAGGAGAATCATACTACTTGGTTATTAGGTTTCCAGCTTCTGTTCCTCTTATATGTGCTAAGTGCCAAAGTAAGTGTGTGTCCAAGGGCCATCACTCGCACATACAAAAGTTAGTGTACATTTGAAAAATAACACCTTGGGACAAATTGCAAAAAAGCATCCTCACAAGTGGACCCATTACAAAAGGGTTGCCCTGACCTCCAGGCTGTTGGAGCTTTGAGCCAGGCCACAGGGGTTGGCAGGTGGCCCCTGAGCTTTGTATCAACCTCAATTCATGTTCTTTCTTTGGAGAAAGTGCGTGGAACCCCCTCGCTATACAACTACCATGGCAGCCCTGTATCCCTAGTTTAACTCAAACATGTCACCCAGGACAGTGCTTTTTGAAACCAAGATCAACTATATCTGTTAATATTCCAGGAGACTCACCATTGCCATGGAGGATGTGGTAAGTTTCTTTTTTATTTTAATAAAGATTTTATTTATTTATTTGACAGAGAGATCACAAGTAAACAGAGAGGCAGGCAGAAGCAGGCCCCCTGCTGAGCAGAGAGCCCAATGCGGAGGCTTGATCCCAGGACCCTGAGATCATGACCCGAGCCGAAGGCAGAGGCTTAACCCACTGAGCCACCCAGGCACCCCTATGGATAAGTTTCTTAAAGTTCTTCACCAGGCCAACTGATGGTACCTGGAGATTGACTAGGGTTGATTACCCAAGTCGTTGGCTGGTGAGGGCCCAGGAAAGAGGCTGCCCAGAGCCTGCAGGCCTTAAGAGACTGGTTGTATTTGAAAATGGGGAAGAGCTGGTTCTGTGCTAGTGTTCGTGATCATTAGAACTCACTTGGATACGAGAGGACTGACTTCAAAGTGAAGGAGAATACAAAGATTCTGACAAGACGTGGTGACTCAGACCATTTCTTCAGTTCCCAGCGTGAGGACAGAACCCTAACTTCTTATTACCCACCACGTGTTACTGCGTCTACCTCCTAAACACTGGCCAGCACGGAGTCTTCTTCATCCTCATAGCTACCCTCCGCATTCAGGATTTTATTTCTTGCCTGCGCCCCGTAAATCCTCTTGATTGATCTAACCCTCAGCCCGCCGCCCCCTTCAAGCCAACCTGCACACAAGGCCTCTGTGTAAGATGTGCGATCTACCTCCAGGGGACGTGGGCATGAAGTGAGTGGTGCGTCCGGGAGTCCTTTTGGCTCTCGTGTCCCGATAACTGGGAATCGAAAACTGAAGTACGGGAGGCTTTTTTATGTAGTTAACCATCCCAAGGAACTTAGGAGTGAGAGTTTATAAAAGCAAGCTTAATTTAATTCTGCAGCATGTATGCATTTTTGCTCAGAAGGCTTTCCTCTTGTCAAGTATAATGCAGTTTCTTGTGGCTTTAAATTTTACCCGACTCAGAAATAGGGTGGCTTTTATGATAAGAATCGCTTTCCTCCTGAGCTAGAAGCTTAACCATGCATAGGACAGTAAGAGTAACTTAAATGAGAATGATTACTAAATGCAGCCTCAAAGAGAAGATAGATAATAGCACTTTACATTCATACAAACCTGCCTTTCATCTGAGTATCTCAGAGGAAGACAGAATGTAGCTGATGCTGTGTTATGGTTGAAAATTACAACTGTGCAATTTTCTTATTCCTGAGTGTTTCCTTTCTTAAACATGATACTGAGTTGAAACTTCTCTAGAATTCAGTGTGTATTGATTTTGAACACAGGTCTCTCTCTCTCTTTCTACCCCTCAGACATCAACCCTGAGTTGCAGAAACATCAATGGACCACCTGCCTTTGTGGCTTTGAAGCATTTGCTATCGTTGGAGAAAAACATAATAAGGGATGGATGGACATCTTTCTGAGCTGTTCTGAAGTTTTTGAACAAGGAGTTCAGCTGCGTCCCTTTTGGCCTCAGTCTGTACTTCCTAATTAAGTTTTTTCCAGCTTCTCTCTTAACTCAGGCAAAGACCTGGCAGGTGGAGCTTCCCATGATGGGATGTGAAACTACCCTCTCAAACAGTAAGGACTGCCCTGAGCCCCAAGACCGTGGTTGGCCTGACCTTTGCTGCCCAGCTGCATGGACCCACCAACCTTTGTCCCGTATTTTCCTTATATAAACCTAGATCTATTTGTAGCACTGTGGGGACAGTCCCTGCCATGTAAGTCCACTGTCTTCCCAGTTGTTGGTCTCTGAAATTCCTTTCTTTTTTCATCACCACTCAGCTCTCTGCCTTTGGATTTTATCAGCAGTGAGTGGTCACACCCTGTTTGTTTGGGACCCTGGAGCCAGATGTTCCTGCACCCTGGGGCACCAGTTGAATTTTGATGGAAAAATAGAGATGAAGATGGAGACAGAACGTACTCTGCATCCCCCAAATGAGTTCAGTCATGGTGCTAACACTTCAAGAATGCATCAGAGAGCTCCACTCTACTGAAACAAGTTGTATAGGGGGTGCTCAGTAGTATTAATGGAAATTATTCAAAATCAGAGCTCTGAATTATATTACTGTAAACATTCTATATATTGATGAAAATTACAGAAATCCCCAGAAATACGTTGCTACTGATCCTCTTTATAGTGCTTTCTATTGGAAGGTTGTGACATTATATTTTTGGGGTGGATTTAAAATGTTCTCATAATACCTATTTATAGACACATGCATTTTTTTTTTTTAAGATTTTATTTATTTACCTGACAGAGATCACAAGTAGGGAGGCAGGCAGAGAGAGAGAGGAGGAAGCAGGCTCCCTGCTGAGCCTGATGCGGGGCTAAATCCCAGAGCTCTGGGATCATGATCCAAGCCAAAGGCAGAGGCTTTAATCCACTGAGCCACCCAGGTGCCCCTCGGCACATGCATTTTTGACTACTCATATAAGGGAAGCCAAATAGTGAACCTCTACTTTTTTTTAAAAAATATTTTATTTATTTGAGAGCGAGAGCGAGAGAGCTCTCAAGCACAAGCTGGCAGAGGGGCAGAGGGAGAAGGAGAAACAGACTCACTGTTGAGCAGGGAGCCCAACACAAGACTCGATCTACCTTATCTGAAGGAAGCCCCTTAACCGATCGAGACACCCAGGTACCCCATGAGCCTCTACATCTCTAAAGACACAGGAGAAGAGGGTACCTGGGTGGCTCAGTTGGTTAAGGGACTGCCTTCAGCTCAGGTCATGATCCTGGAGTCCTGGGATTGAGACCCACATCAGGCTCCCTGCTCGGCAGGGTGTCTGCTTCTCCCTCTGACCTCTCTCCTCTCATGCTCTCTCTCATTCTCTCTCTCCCCCAAATAAATAAAATCTTAAAAAAAAAAACACACAAAATACAGGAGAACGTTTTTTGAAAGTCATTCACACACACAAAAATAAGTAAAAGGTAAACAGTAAAAATTTTCCTAAGGTAATTAAAATTTCCATGATAAAAAAAAGACCAGGTCTTGTTGTGCCAGAGATTGGGTTAAATGGGGGATGGGGACTAAGGAGGTCACTTTTGATGAGTACTGGGCGCTACATGTAAGTGGTAAATCACTGAATTCTACTCCTGAAATGGATACTGTACTATATGTTAACTAACTGGGATTTAAATAAAAACTTGAAACTACCAAAGAAGGGCCAGGTCTTAACACAAAGGGAACCAAGAGGTCCACATTCTCAGATAGCCTCATATTTAAACACTTAAAGTGATCTAGATACATATAGATGCCTCTATCCATATAGCCAGGGCTCCATTATAATGATTAAAAGAAAAATATATCAGTCATGCAACTTTGTTAGAGGTAAACATTTTCTTCGATTATACATTTTCTGTAAACTTATCTTGTCTTTTTTTTTTAATGGAATCACAAAAATGGAAGGATTTTAGGCCTCCTTTATTATGATACTGTGACTCAATTAGAACTACTTATTTGATCCTCTCCTAAAAAACCCTTGGAATTTCCTAAGAGATGAGAGCAGTAAAGGTGTATTGTTATGTTAATGAGGTGGCTTTTGCAATGTGCCTAAGGAGGGGGCTGGTTGCCAAAATAGGCAACCCAGTGATTAGAGGGTTGGACCTTTCAGTCCCACCCCCTTAATTCTGGGGGAGTAGAGGGGCTGGAGGTTGAATCCATCACCAGTGGCTAAGGATTTAATCAGCCATGACTATGTAGGGAGGCCTCCATAAAAACCCAAAGGATGGGGGTGCACAGAGCTTCTGTGTTAGTGAGTGCATGGAGAGTGGCCCACTGGGAACCCTAGGGGCTCCACGCCTTTTCACATCCCCTGCTCTGTGCATCTTTTCCATCTGGCTATTGTGTTACATCCTTTTATAATACCAGTGATCTAGTAAGTAAAATGTTTTTTTGAATTCTGTGAGCCACTCTAGCACATCATTTGAACCCAAGGAGGAAGTCGTCGTGATGTGGGTGGGATCTTACAGCCCAACAGTCAAGAAAGAATGCTTGAGATGTTTAGGGTGCAAAAGGGTGTTTCTTTCGTTTTTAAAAAAATGTATTTATTTATTTGACAGAGATATCACAAGTAGAGAGGCAGACAGAGAGAGAGGGGGAAGCAGGCTCCCCGCTGAGCAGGGAGCCAGTGGCCCACCATCCCAGGACCCTAAGATCATGACCTGAGCGGAAGACAGAGACTTAACCCACTGAGCCACCCAGGTGCCCTCAAAAGTCTGTTTTCATTAAAGCATGCATGCAGGCCCCATGGGCACAAAGAGCTGCATCGTGATTGTGAGGAGTGACTGGTTATATAGGGTTTTCTGTCCTATGGAGGTGTAGGTGACATTAGGACTCCAGGAAATTGGCCCTTATATGAGTCTGCAATACCAAATGTAATGATTAAGTTGTTTACACAGGTTGATCATCCCATACAGAACAACGGTTCTACTAGACAAATAAGATGAATTCCATAAGTATTGACCTAAATGGGACTTTGCTAAAAGGTCTTAAGAAATCCTTATGGAGGGACGCCTGGGTGGCTCAGTTGGTTAAGCGGCTGCCTTTGGCTCAGGTCATGATCCCAGCGTCCTGGGATCAAGTCCCGCATCGGGCTCCTTGCTCAGCAGGGAGCCTGCTTCTCCCTCTGCCTCTGCCTGCCACTCTGTCTGCCTGTGCTCACTCTCTCTGACAAATAAATAAATAAATAAAATCTTAAAAAAAAAAAAAAAGAAAGAAAGGAATCCTTATGGAATATAGGCCTTTTTTTTTTTTTTTTTTAAGCCTGTAAGAATACATGGGTGTGATAATTCATTTTATGTGACTCAGGCAATTTTCTGACAAGATGGTGGCCCTTTATACCATTAGGAAGTAACCAACCTGAAATGCAGTAAATGTGAGAGTCTTCAAAATTATAGTCTTCAAATAAAGACTTCAATAAAGTCTTCGAAATTATAACTTGGTTCATAAGTGGTGGAAATGAAGAGAGGCAGGCAGTGTAGTCATGCCCTGTTATAAACCAAACTGTAGGGTGGAGAAAAATAATATGTCAGTGCTAGAATTTATTTACAGCTGTCCAAAGGAGGAGTGCCTGGGTGGCTTAGTCATTCGAACATGTGACTCTTAATCTCAGGGTCATGAGTTCAAGCCCCACATTGTGTGTGGAATGTACTTAAAATATAAAATAAAATGAAGTTAAATTAAATTAAAAAAAAAAAAAAGAAAAAGGAAAACTGCCTGAAGGAGAAGGAAATTCCAGCTAGTGGACATAAACATTCTTGATAGTACAGTGAAGCGGATACTAAGAATATTAAATCCTGCTCACCTTGGAAAGTTCATTAGCAAGAGCCAAGGGTCAGTTCCAACAAACATTGACTTAAGGGTCAGCACTGATGAGAATTTAATGATGAGAACAGTTGTGTTCCTGAGAGAGGCAAGATGGGAGATATGCATTAGGAAAATTACTCTGGGAAGGGGCTTTTGTGGGACTGCCTCCTAGGGACGATGAAGACCAGAAGGAGGTGGTTGTTGGGACTGGGAAGGCAAGGAAGGCTATATGAAGCATTGTATGGGTAGAATCTCATGATAACTTATTGGATATGGGGAGCTGAACTTCATTATAAAACTGAGGTTTAAATTTGGGTACTGAAAGATGGTGGTATTAACACTATATTTGAAACGAAGAGAACATGTGGAAGAGAGGTGTTGTGTCATGGATTTAAGAGATTGCAGCACCTAGCAACTTGATAGATGTTATTTCTTGCCATGTCCCAACCAGGCAGAAAATGACTCCAAGGGTATTTAATCAAGTGTCTGTCAGGCATTGCCCAGCATTTTGGAGACAGCTTAGACGAGCAAACCACAATACCTCTTTCTTTGTTAAAGAACCTGGAATTGCAAATCCTAGAGTCCATTTAGAGATCCAAAATATGATCAGCTTGATAAAATGTCCTAGTTAATTACCTGACAAATTGCTTTACCTCAGTTAATTCCTCCCTCCTTAATATTTGGAGATTTTGCACATTTCTTTTTAGAGTATAATGATTTGCTATATTGAGAGTTCCTTGACTAAAGGGACCCTTTCTGGGGTACCTGGCTGGCTCAGTTGATAGAGCATGCAACTCTTTATCTCGTGGTTGTGAGTTCAAGTCCCACATTGGGGGTAGAGATTAATTAATAAATAAAAAGTTAAAAAAAAATAAAGGGACTATTTCTTACTGAACTTCATGTTGTCAGCCGTTAGTATAAGGACCTAACAAAAATATTGGCTAAGTAATGAGTAACGCCTGGACGAACAAATGCTCTAGGGAACCTTTTAGACCTCATTGTTGTCAAGGCTAAGCCTGGCCAAGGGAGTCCTGATATTGTCTCAAATTGCTCCTCCAAGGGGGCCATATTGATGTTGGGTATATGGGACACATCAGGTCTTTGATTGGCAGGTGGTGGTGATGGTGTGTAGTGTGAGGTTGAGGGAGGGTGTCATGGTGATGGGTCTAGAAGAGCAGACATCTAAGTTAGCACATTTATTTATTCCTTTATTTTTACGTGGATAAACTATCTGTTAATAAAATTTTATTTCTTCTTACACACGCCCATGGTATAGTCACTGTGGCCTGTGGTTTTGGTTTAACGGCCTTGGACATGACATTTCCAGAAGTGGCACAGCCTTCTGTGGGCCCGAATCTTCTTCAGTAGCTCCCTGTCTTATGAAGTGTGTTATCCAGACCATTGGTCAGGACTTGGCTGTATTTTTTTTTTTTTTTTTTTTATTTGTCAGAGAGAGTGAGCACAGGCAGAGAGAGAGGCAGGCAGAGGCAGAGGGAGAAGCAGGCTCCCTGCTGAGCAAGGAGCCCGATGTGGGACTCGATCCCAGGACCCTGGGATCATGACCTGAGCCGAAGGCAGCCGCTTAACCAACTGAGCCACCCAGGCGTCCCTTGGCTGTATTTTCTATCCTTCATGTCCTTTTGTCTGTTTAAAAACCTTTCGGCTGGGATCTTACACTGGTGAGGATTATGCATAACGGTGATCACATGCCCCACCTCATCCTCAGTTCTCCTGCCCTCTTGGTGAGATCGGTGTCTGCTTTCCTCCATACCACGTGAGCATATCTTCGCAAAGTGTGCTGGAACTTCTCAGGGATCACTAGAGACATGTTGGTGGCCCCAATGGCAGCGTGTAGGTCTCCTGTGGAAGAGGCAAGTTCATTGATTTTTAGTGCCTTTCTACTTTCTCTACATTACCCTGATCAAATTTTCCTTTTCCTTTTCTTAATTCTCAGATATCTGTACCTAGAGGTAGTACTTAAGAGGCACTAGGCTAAATGATGGAATATAGAATACAAAGAACAAGTTCTAGAGTACAAAGGATCCCATCCCAAGGCCTGCCCTGTTCTCTGACAGCTCCTGTTGTATCAGAGACTCATGCCCAGTGAGCCTCTGATAGCCTTCTTGCTTTTCAGTCAACGTGGTTCCTGTGTTCATCTTGTATCGTGTTCATTCGCTTTGAAAGATTTCCCCTCATTTCACAGGAATGCATAATACAGTCTGCCTTACCTAAAAAGTCTTCTGTTTGTAAATAGTCTCTTGTTTCATGGGGAGAATACTTCAGTCTTGTTTTTTTTAGAGATTTTTATTTATTTATTTATTTGACAGAGACCGAGAGAGAGAGAGAGAGAGAGAGCGTGAGAGCGAGCACCTGAGCATAGCAAGGGGAGCAGCAGAGGGAGAGGGAGAAGCAGGCTCTCCACTGAGCAGGGAGCCTGATGTGGGGCTCGATCCCAGGACCCTGCAATCATGACCTGAGCTGAAGGCAGACGCTTAACAACTGAGCCACCCAGGCGCCCTGAGAATATTTCAGTCTTAATATTAACATTGGGGCTTGACTTGCTGTAAGGTTTGTATTTGTTTTTGTTATCAATTTAATGGGTTTTTGATAATTTTTCATGAGACTCAGCAAAGTTCTAACGGTGCTATTTAGGATATTAAAACAAATCTTTCTTTGTGATTCTAATACGGATTCAGTATCTGCTTTGGATTTGATGATAATCTTAAATAATACACTGGTTAAAAACCAGATTTAAATGTATTTATTTTTTAAAGCATTGACCTTGCTTTGGGAAACAATATTTTTTTAGCCCCTGCTGAACAAGCAGTTCCAAATGAACCCTTTCCACCTTCCTTATCCCTTATTATTGTCTTCTTGTTTGAGAAAGAAATGCATTGCATTATCTTACATGAAAATTGGATCCTTATTTTTATGATACTTATGAATATTTCACTGCTCCTAACTAACTTGGAAATTATGTAAGAAAAATAAAAGAACTAAAACTAGGTTTGCCAAATCCTGAGATGTGCTTATTAAAATTGGAAACAGTAATAAAACAAACAAAGCCAAAATAAAATAAAAGCCAGTATGCAACTATAGGCTCATTGGGAAACAAATATAAAACAAGTTTGTCATTCTAAGTGAAGCAGGTAAGGTTGAGAGGTGTGAGCCAAGATTATAATAAAAATAATAAGTGAATGGTCAATTCGGATATGATTTAGCCCTGTGGTTCTCAAACCTTAGTATCAGAACCACCCTGAGGGCATGTTGAAGCACATCTTTCTGGATTTCACCCACAGAGTGTCTGATTTAGTAAGTCTGGAGTGGAGCTGGAATATTTGTATTTCTAATCAGTTTCCAGGTGATACTAATGCTTCTGGTGTAGGGACCACATTTTGAGAACTACTAATTTAGCCGAACAGTAGAACACCAGAAACCCTTGAACTTGATCATGTAAATGTACATTTATTATCAGAGAATGGTAAATTCATATTAGAACTAATGAGAGGGAAAGACAGTGAGACCCCCCCTCTTTGTCTCCACCAACCTTACCTCTTCCAACTCTTTGTACAGCGTTGGTAGTTGCTAAGACATCAACTTTGTATTCTGAATTTTATAATTAATGGCAAGAAGCAAGCTTTTCTTGCACAGCGTGTCACATTAAGTTGCTGCCCTAGTAAGTGTCAGAAAGTTGTCTACGGCAGAGTTAGAGATCATGAATATGGAAGGAATGATAGAATTAGGAAATCACTATTTGCAACTCCTGATGTAATAATTCAGGCAATAGTCATCAGTGGTTGAAACCATTAGGTGAAAGGCTGTGGTGATCTTTACAGTGGAGGGATTCAACAGTTACACAAATCTGATTAATCTTAACACAAATACAGAGAAACGGTCAGGCATTGTATATGATATGATGTAACATGAAACATAATATGATGCCACACTCTAAATATTCCGGCCAAATACAGTGAACCTGAATCTAACCAAGGCTCTGGGGCTTCCTTCCATTTACAAAACTATGGGAGAAAGGAACAAATTGAATGATGGCACAGGGAAGAAAACAGACACATTTAGAGTATGGAATATTTTATGGGAGAAACCAGTAAGATAGGGGGAAAAGTTGGAGTAGTCTCCTCTAGATTCAGAGAGACATAAGCAGATGTGTTCGTGGACCTTCTTTAGATCCTGGTTTGAACAAGCTGAATCCAAGAAAAAAATACAAAGACCAGGAAATGCATGGTCTGAGTATTAGCCAGCACCAGATATTTCTTTTTTTTTTTTAATTTTTTAAAAAGATTTTATTTATTAATTTGTCAGAGAAAGAGAGAGAGAGAGAGAGAACACAAGCAGTAGGGGAGTGGCCAGCAGAGGGAGAAGCAGGCTTCCTTCATGGCATGCTCAGGTCATGATCTCAGGGTCCTGGGATGGAGCCCAGCCTCGGGTTCTCTGCTCAGGAGAGAGCAGGGGGAGCCTGCTTCCCCCTTCCCCTCTGCCTGCCTCTGCCTGCTTGTGATCTCTCTCCCTCTGTCATATTTGACGTAGTGTCTGGGTATATGAAAATGCGTTATAGTGTTGTTATAGTGTTACAGTGTTGGCTACTTGGTGTGTATTAAAAATTAGCATCATAAAAAACAGTAGAAAGAGAACCTAGTAGAAAGAGAACCTAGCTTTTCTTCTCTTAGTCTTAAAGTATGATAATTTTAAAAATCTGAAGTAAATTTTCATTGCCCTGATACTCTGTTTAGAATCTTGCCTGCATTGCTTATTTACCATGTAACCTTGGGCAAAGGAATTATTGGGTTAGTTTTCTGCTAAATGGCAGTAATAATAGTATCTACTTTAGGGTCTGTATGAGGATTAAAACAGATAGTGAATGTAAATCTCTTTACACAGTGCCTGATATGTAGTAACCACTCAATAAACATTAGCTATTACTTTATGAATGATTGTTTTTTTTCCCCCTATCCTTTTTATTTTTAAAGATTTATTTATTTGAGAGAGAGAGAGAGAGAGAACTTGAGTGGGGAGTAGAAGCAGAGGGAAAGGGAGAGAGAGAATCCTCAAGCAGCCTCCCCGCTGACCGTGGAACCCAACTCAGGGCTCCATTCTGTGACCCCAAGATCAAGACCTAAGCTGAAATCAATAGTTGATTGCTTAACTAAGCCACCTGGTGCCCTCCCCTCCCACCCGTCTTTTTTTCCTATCCTTCTGATAGTCAGGAGTTACTTTCTTTTCCTCTCAGAGTGACCATTTGTAAAGGAGATATCAACTAATATTAAGGATGTTGTCTACATTTTTTTTAAAGATTTTTTATTTATTTATTTGACAGAGAGAGAAATCACAAGTAGAAGTAGGCAGAGAGGCAGACAGATAGAGAGGGAGAAGCAGGCTCCCTGCTGAGCAGAGAGCCCGATGTGGGGCTCGATCTCAGGACCCTAGGATCATGATCTGAGCTGAAGGCAGAGGCTTAACCCACTGAGCCACCTAGGTGCCCCTGTTGTCTACATTTTTAAGTGAGGAGCTTTACTTGTATAGTTAATGTATAAGCTTAAAAGATTTTTAAAATATATGACGTATGTTAATGACATGAAAATATTTTCATTGGGTTTTGGAGCTTGAGAAAATTATTTTAAAACAAACATCCTTTCATCATTCACTGATGCTAGTGCAGTGTGACTTATTCTTAGTTTGCAAGAAATAATCTATGTGCATTCTTCAGAAAAGGTAAACATCTTTTCTAAAGCTCTTAAAGCCTAGCTGAATTTAGAAGTAAGCTATAATCCCAAATTGACTTAGTCAGCTCCAGAACCGTCTTATCCTTACAGATGGATTGTCAGTATTGTAACTGTGATGCTTCGAGCGCCATGGGAGGAGATCCAGAGGGTCCTGGGGGGCAAGTCCAGATGACTCTAAGTTCTTTAATGACAGGGAAGTAAAAGTTAAGAAGTGGCACATTTTGGGGGAAATACTTCAGTAATATTAGTTATACAAGGAGAAAGAGAACAATACAGCTGGAGAATTAAATGGAAAGATGAGCACACAGATGGATAAGAAAGCAGTGTTTTGCCAACTGGATGACATCTGGCATGCTAGAGTGAAGTTAATTACTTAACAAGTGAAACAAAGTCCAAGTAGCAAATGATCTCTTCATCTTTCTGCAAGAATATAACATTCCCCAAATAAGGCATGTTATAAGGGAAAACCAGAGACAAAGATAGAGTTTAAAAATAAAATCCTCCTTTAAACAGATGTGAAATCCACAGCTGGAATTAAAGCAGTCAGGAATGTGGGAAGAAGGCAGTTTATAAGAAACCTTAATATGGTATTAACTCTGACAGTGGATTAGAGCATAGAAGACAGCAGCAAATTTTCTTTCTCCCAAGATTGCTATGGTTTATCAGATTATCAGCAGTGCTTACAAAGCAAAGCATATATAAATGTTTTTTTTTTTTTTTAGAAACAAAGCAGAGAATTATATTGGTAACCGATTATAGATCCATGACTACAATAAGACTTTTCTTTGAGATAAACTTACTTATAAAATGTTCTTTGAGTCATCAATATTATTAAGATGCCTTTCATGCCAAGATTTATCTTCATGACCTCTTCTCTCTGTTCTGTATCACCATGGCCTGGGATATCTTTCTGAGACAGTGAATCCAATCTGAGTTTTAGTCACAGTGACAGAAATTAAAATAGCATGAAAGATCCAATCTCTTTTTTTATATTATTCTCTGACTTTGGGGGGAGAGGGGAAGAAAACCTCAGTTCTACAGTTCTACCTCCAAGATTTGCTGTTTTAATTACTGAAGAACAGTAATTTCCAAGTCTTTAGCCTTTAGATTTTAGAAAAGCAATAATATATTTTAAAATTTCGGGTGTCTTTCTGATGCATTAAAGGTAATGTTTGGGGGTACCTGGGTGGCTCAGTTGGTTAAGTGTCTGACTCTTGGTTTTGGCTCAGGTTGTGATCTCATGAATGGTGAGATCAAACCCCATGTAGGGCTTTGCAGTTGGTAGGGAGTCCACTTGAAGATTCTATCCCTCTGCCTCTCCTCCCACTCATCTGTCTCTTTCTCTCCCTCTCTCTCAGATAAATATATAAAGCCTTTTAAAAAATCAATAAAAGTCAAGATAATTTTTAAAAAAGATTTTATTTATTTATTTGACGGAGATCACAAGTAGGCAGAGAGGCAGGCAGAGAGAGAGGAGGAAGCTGGTTCCCTGCTGAGCAGAGAGCCTGATGTGGGGCTCGATCCCAGGACCCTGGGATCATGACCTGAACCGAAGGCAGAGACTTTAACCCACTGAGCCACCCAGGCACCCCAAGGTCAAGATAATATTTTATTCCAGTTCCCGAAGCTGGGTGAGATGGTAGGAGCAACATATTTCTGAAAGGCAGTCAGCAGTGGTTAATGAGTACTTACAATATCCCATCTACAGTTCTAGGTGCTAGGGATATAGCTGTAAGTAGACAGACAGGGACCCCAAGCACAGGAAGCTTCATTGTAGGGGAAAGAGAGACAAAGAAATAAACCAAATCATTTCAGGCAGGGGCTTGTGCTGGTGGAAAAGAACATAAGGTCATGTGATTGAGAATGTTGGGGGAACTGCATTAGTTTGGGCTGAGGGGGGAGCTTATCAGCTAAGGATCAAACAAGGAGCCGGTTACATCCAGAGTAGAGGCAAGAACATTGTGCGCAGAGGATAGAGTTAGTGCTAAGGGCCAAGGGTAGGAATAAATTTGGTCAGGGACAAAGCATGGAAAATATAATGCATTTGTAATGAAGTTACTGATTGCATTAAATATGCTTAAGATGACAGTACTAATAGTAGAAAAACTAGTCCTTAGGAGGGGAATGAAATTCAAAGTATCCAAGAGTGGTATCCGTGATTGCAGTGTAACTGGGAGAACAAGCAAGGCCCAGATGTTACAGAATAAATGAGCTTCATTCCTGAATTAATTCCAATTACTCTTGGCCTAGACTCAAAGCCATCATAAGAACACTATCCAAATGGACTCAAAGAGGATAATATTTTTCCACAGTTTAAACATTAGGAAGTAGGCAGAATATAATGCCAGCATTGTAAAACAACTTATAACAACACTCTTCTCCCCATTTTAAAGCCCCCTCCTGAGACAGCACTGCAAAAATATTTCATATACATCTTTAGTTCTCTAAAAGATATATATATATAAGCTCATATATATCTTTAATATATAATTTCATATATATCTTAGACATATTGGTTAGAAATATTAATACTTATTGGTAAATAAGGGACATAAGTCTCAAATCTAGTTATTTTTAGATTTTTTTTTTTACTTTTTACTTTAAATTCAATTAATTAACATAATGTATTAGTTTGAGAGGTAGAGGTCTGTGATTCATCGATATTATATAACACCCACTGCTCATTATAATACTTGCCCTCCTTAATGTCCATCACCTCACCCAGTTACCCCATCTCCCCACCCTCTCCCTTCCAGCAGTCCTCAGTTTGTTTCCTATAATTAAGAGTCTCTTATGGGGGACACCTGGGTGGCTCAGTTGGTTAAGGATCTGCCTTCTGCTGAGGTCATGATCCCAGGGGCCTGGGGTTGAGTCTAGTGTTGGCTGACCAGGGAGCCCACTTCTCCCTCTGCCTGCCACACCCCCTGCTTGTGCTTGCTCTCTCTGACAAATAAATAAAGTCTTTAAAAAAAGAAAGTCTCTTATGGTTTGTCTCCTTCTCTGATTTCATCTTCTTTCATTTTTTTCCTCTCTTCCCCATGAGCCTCTGTTTTGTTTCTTAAATTCCACATATCAGTGAGATCATATGATATTTCTCTTTCTCTGATTTATTTTGCTTAGCGTAATACCCACTAGTTCCATCCATGTCTTGCAAATGGCAAGATTTCACTTTTTTGGATGGCTGAGTTGTATTTCATTATGTATATATACCACATCTACTTTATGCATTCATCTGTTGATGGACATTTGGGTTCTTTCCACAGTTTGGCTATTGTGGACATTGCTGATGTAAACATTGGGGTGCACATGCCCCTTCAGGTCACTAAATTTGTATCGTTGGGGTGAATTCCTAGTAGTGTAATTGCTGGGTCATAGAGTAGCTCTATTTTTAACTTTTTGAGGAGCTTGCATACTGTTTTCCAGAGTAGCTGTACCAGCTTGCATTCCCACCAACAGTGGGAGAGTGTTCCCCTTTTTCTGCTTCCATGCTAACATCTATTGTTTCCTGACTTGTTAATTTTAGCCATTCTGACTGGTGTGAGGTGGTATCTCACTGTGTTTTTGATTTGTATTTCCTTGATGCTGAGTGATGTGGAGCACTTTTTCATGTGTCTGTTGGCCATTTGGATGTCTTCTTTGGAGAAATGTCTGTTCATGTCTTCTGCCCATTTCTTGATTGGATTATTTATTCTTTGGGTATTGAGTTTGAGGAGTTCTTTATAGATATTGGATACTAGCCCTTTGTCTGATATGTCATTTGCAAATATCTTCTTCTATTCTGTCAGTTGTCTTTTGGTTTTGTTGACTATTTCCTTTGCTGTGCAAAAGCTTTTTGTCTTGTTGAAGCCCCAATAGTTCATTTTTGCCTTTGGAGACGTGTCTAGCAAGAAATTGCTGTGGCTGAGATCATAGAGGTTGCTGCCTGTTTTCTCCTCTAGGATTATGATGGATTCCTGTGATACATTGAGGTCCTTCACACATTTTGAGTCTATTTTTGTGTGTGGTATAAGGAAATGGTCTAGTTTCATTCTTCTGCATGTGGCTGTCCAATTTTCCAACACTGTTGGTCGAAGAGACTGTCTTTTTTCCATTGGATATTCTTTCCTGCTTCGTTGAAAATTAGTTGACCATAGAATTGGGAGTCCATTTCTGTGTTCTCCATTCTGTTCCTTTGATCTTTGTGTCTGTTTTTGTGCCAGTACCATACTGCCTTGATGATTACAGCTTTGTATTGAGCTGAAGTCTGGGATTGTGATGCTACCAGTTTGGGTTTTCTTTTTCAAATTCCTTTGGCTATTCAGGGTCCTTTCTGGTTCCATACAAATTTTAAGATTATTTTTTCCAGTTCTATGAAAGAAGTTGATGGTATTTTGATAGGGATTGTATTAAATGTGTAGATTGGTCTAGGTAGCACAGACATTTTGACAATATTTGTTCTTCCATGAGCATGGAATGTTTTTACAATTTTTTTTTTTTTGGTCTTTCTCAATTTCTTTCATGATTGTTCTATAGTTTTCTGAGTATAGGTCCTTTGCCTCTTTGGTTAGGTTTATTTCTATGTATCTTATGATTTGGGTGCAATTGTAAATAGGATCGACTCCTTAATTTCTCTGTCTTCTGTCTCATTGTTAGTGTATAGAAATACAACTGATTCCTGTGCATTGATTTTATATCCTGCCACTTTGCTGCATTCCTTCCTTCATGAGTTCAAACAATTTTGGGGTGGAATCTTTTGGGATTTCCACATAGAATATCATATCCTCTGTGAAGAATGAGTGTTTGACTTCTTCTTTGCTGATTCAGATGCCTTTTACTAATTTTTGTTGTCTGCTGAGGCTTGGACTTCTAGTATTATGGGACAGCAGTGATGATAGTGGACATCCCTGCCGTGTTCCTGACCTTAGGGGAAAAGCTCTGTTTTTCCCCACTGAGAATAATATTTGCTATGGGTTTTTCATAAATAGCATTTATGATATTGAGGTATATTCCCTCTATCTTTACACTGTGATGAGTTTGATCAATAAAGGATGCTGTACTTTGTCAAATGCTTTTTCTGCATCTATTGAGAGGATCATACGGTTCTTGTCCTTTCTTTCATTAATTTAGTGTATCATGTTGATTAATTTGTGGATGTTGAACCACCCTTGCAGCCCAGGAATAAATCCCATTTGATAGTGGTAAATAATCCTTTTAATGTACTGTTGGATCCTATTGGCTAGTATGTTGGTGAGAATTTTTGCATCTGTGTTCATCAGGAATATTGGTCTGTAATTCTCCTTTTTGGTGGTATCTTTGTCTGTTTTTGGGATCAAGGTAATGCTGGCCCTATAGAAAGAGCTTGGAAGTTTTCCTCCCATTTCTATTTTTTGAAACCATTTCAGAAGAATAGGTATTAATTCTTCTTTAAATGTTTGTTAGAATTCCCCTGGGAAGCCAGCTGGCCCTGGACTCTTGTTTGTTGGGAGGTTTTTGAGTACTGCTTCAATTTCCTTGCTGGTTATGGGTCTATTTAGGTTTTTCTATTTTTTCCTGTTTCAGTTTTGGTAGTTTATACTCTCTGAGAATGCATCCATTTCCACCAGATTGCCTAGTTTGTTTGCATATAGTTAGTCATAATGTTTTCTTATAATTGTTGTATTTCTTTGGTGATCTCCAAATTACACAAAAGAAATACACCAATTGTGTATTTCTTTTGTGATCTCCTCTTTCATTCATGATTTATTTTATTTGGGTCCTTTCTCTTTTCTTCTTGATAAGTCTGGCCAGGGGTTTATTGATATTACTAGTTCTTTCAAAGAACCAGCTTCTAGTTTCATTGATCTGTTCTACTGTTCTTTTGGTTTCTATTTCATTGATTTCTTTTTTTTTTTTTAAAGATTTATTTATTTATTTATTTGATCACAAGTAGGCAGAGAGGCAGGCAGAGAGAGAGAGAGGAGGAAGCAGGCTCCCTGCTGAGCAGAGAGCCCGATGCGGGGCTCGATCCCAGGACCCTGAGATCATGACCTGAGCTGAAGGCAGAGGCTTAACCCACTGAGCCACCCAGGCGCCCCTATTTCATTGATTTCTGCTCTAATCCTTTTTATTTCTCTAATACTGTTGGGTTTAGGCTTTCTTTGCTGTTCTTTCTCCAGCTCCCTTAGGTATAAGGTTAGGTTGTGTATTTGAAATCTTTCTTGTTTCTCAAGAAAGGCTTGTAGTGCTATATGCTTCCTTCTTAGGACCACTTTTGTTGCATCCCAAAGGGTTAGAACATTTGGGTTTTTATTTCCATTTGTCTCCATGAATTTTTAAAATTCTTCTTTAATTTCCTGGTTGGCCCATTCATTCTTTAGTAGAGTGCTCTTTAGTGTACATGTATTCGAGCTCTTCCCAAAACTGCTCTTGTGTTTGAGTTCTAGTTTCAAAGCACTGTGGTCCGAAAATATGTGGAGAATGATCCCAGTCTCTTGGTACTGATTGAGACAGATTTGGAACCAGTATGTAACCTGTTTTGGAGAATGTTCCATGTATATTCCAGAAGAATGTGTAATCTGTTGCTTGAGGGTGGAATGTTCTGAATATATTCATCTGGTCCCGTGTAGAATTCAAAGCCCTTATTTCCTATTGATCTTCTGCTTAGATGATCTGCCCATTTCAATGAGGGGGGTGTTAATGTCCCCTGCTATTATTGTATTGTTATCTATGTGTTTCTTTAATTTTGTTATCACTTGGCTTATATAATTGGCTGGTCCCATGTTAGGGGCATAAATATTTACAACTGTTAGGTCTTCTTGTTAGATGGAGTCTTTAATTATGATACAGTGTCTTTTCTCATCTCTTATTATAGTCTTTGGTTGAAAATCTAATTTGTATGATACAAAGATTGCCACCCCAGCATTCTTTTGATGTCCATTAGCATATTAAATAGTTTTCTACCCCCTCACTTTCAATCTGAGGTATCTTTGGGTCTAAAATGAGTCTCTTGAGACAGCATAACAATGGGTCTTGCTTTTTTATCCAATCTGATACCCTGTGTCTTTGATTGGGCATTTAGTCCATTTACATTCAGAGTAAGTATTGAAAGATATGAATTTAGTGCTATTTTATTACCTACAAGGTAAGTGTTCCTGTATATTGTCTCTGTTCCTTTGTGGTCTGTGTTACTTTTGGGATCACTCTTTGCTTAAGGAGTCTCCTTTAATATTTCTTGCAGGGCTGGTTTAGGGATCACAGATTCTTTTAGTTTCTGTTTGTCCTGGAAGCTTTTTTTTTTTTTTTAAGATTTTATTTATTTATTTGTCAGAGAGAGAGAGAGAGAGAGAGCGAGCACTGACAGATGGAGGCAGAGGGAGAAGCAGGCTCCCCACCGAGCAAGGAGCCCGATGTGGGACTCGATCCCAGGACGCTGAGGATCATGACCTGAGCTGAAGGCAGCCGCTCAACCAGCTGAGCCACCCAGGCATCCCTCCTGGAAGTTTTTTTTTTATCTCTCCTATTTTGAATGACATCCTTGTTGGAAAAAGTATTCTTGGCTGGATATTTTTCTCTCATTTAGCACCCTGAATATATCTGGCTGTCCAGGTGTCCCTGGATAGGTCTGCTGCCAATCTAATGTTTCTACACTTGCAAGTTACAGAACTCTTCTGAGCAGCTTTCAGGAATTTCTCTTTGTCTCTGAGATTTGCAAGTTTCATTATTATATGTTGAGGTGTTGACCTATTTCTATTGATTTTCTTTTTTTAAAGATTTTATTTATTTGACAGAGAGACACAGTGAGAGAGGGAACACAAGCAAGGGGAGTGGAAGAGGGAGAAACAGGCCTCCCACTGAGCAGGGAGTCCGATGAGGGGCTCGATCCCAGAACCCTGGGATCATGACAGGAGCTCAAAGCAGATGCTCAATGACTGTGCCACCCAGGTGCCCCTTTCTGTTGACTTTGAGGGGAGTTCTCTGTTCCTCCTGGACTTAAATGCCTTCTTCTTTTCCCAGAATAGGGAAGTTCTCTGCTATAATTTGCTCCAATATGCCTTCTGCCCATCTCTTTCTTCTTCTTCTGGGACCCAATTATTCTTACATTGTTTCACTTTATGGTATTACTTATCTCTTGAATTCTTCCCTCATGATCCAGTAGTTGTTTATCTCCCTTTTCCTCAGCTTCTTTATTCTCTGTCAGTTTCTCTTCTATATCACTAATTTCTCTCTTCTCAGCCATTATTCCTAGCCACACATTTTTTATTACATCTCATTAATACTCTTATTATTTACTATACTCTTTTATTATTTATTATTTACTCAATACTCTAATTTGATTAGACTTTACTTCTTTCATTTCTCTAGAAAGGGATTCTCTAGTGTCTTCTTTGCTTTTTTTTTTTTTTTTCTTGAGCTCAGCTAGTATCTTTATAATCGTTATTCTGAACTCTAGTTCTGACATCTTACTTATGTCCATACTGATTAGGTCCCTGGCAGTCAGTACTGCCTCTTATTCCCTTTCTTGAGGTGAATTTTTCCATTTTGTCATTCTGTCCAGAGAATAATAGATGAACAAGAGAACTAAATACTAAAATGCCAGCAATGACCCTTGAGAAATATGCATTAAACATCAGAAGAGATCTGGAACAAAGAACAAAACAAGACAAAATTAAACAATAACAACAACATAGAAGAGAATATAATCAGAGAGGTGAACAGAACAGAGGAATCCTGTGTGTATTTTGGTCTGTTAGAAAAATAGATCCTGAAATTATAAAGAAGGAAAAACTTACATATGCTCAAAAATAAATACATTGAAAAGATAAGATGTAATTGTAAAAATGAAAATTAAAGAACAATAACAACAAAAAAGAAGGAATATAAACTGACAGGTGAATGGAATGGAGCAATACACTATATCCTGAGTTTATTTTGGTCTGTTTGTTAGAGGAAAGTATATCCCATAATTGTAAGGAAAGAAAAACTTACAAAAGAATAGAATATAATTGTATAGATGAAAATTATTTTTAAAAAATTTTAAAAAAGATTTTCTTTTTTTTTTTTTTAAGATTTTATTTATTTATTTGACAGGGACAGAGATAGCAAGAGAGGGGACTGAAGCAGGGCGAGTAGGAGAGGGGGAAGCAGGCTTCCTGCTGAGCAGGGAGCCTGACATGGGGCTCAGTCTCAGGACTCCAAGATCATGACCTGAGCCAAAGGCAGACACTTAATGACTGAGCCACCCATGCACCCTTAATGATGAAAATTTAAAAAGTCTTTAACAAAAGAAGAAGAAGAGGAAGAAGAAGAAGAAGAAGAAGAAGAAGATGAAGAAGAAGAAGAAGAAGAAAATATGACCAGACAAGTGAAGAGAACAGAGCAATACATTAGATTCTAGGTGTATTTTGGTCTGTTTGTTAGGATAAACTGCATCTCAAAATTGTAAGGAGGAAAAAATAGAAATATATATATAAATAAATTTAAATACAAGGAAAGGGTAGAATGTAGGTGTAAAAACAAAAATTAAAAAAGATTTAAAGAGTTGATAATAAATTATTTGAAAAGGGAAAGAAGAAATTGAAAGAATAAGGAATTGTGGGAAAAATGAATTTTTAAAAAAAATTCGTATGTTTTATTGATATACCTTAGGCATTCACAGTGATAATATACATTTTTTATTTCGAGTACATAATTTAAAAAAGACTAACTCCTTAAAAATAAATTTGTCTTTAAATAAAAATGGTGCTTTGTATTTGATGCAAGCTTTCCAAATTATACAGGAACACATGCCAAAGTCTTCTCAAAGACATTATTTTTTTAAATTTAAATTCAATTAGCCAACATTTAGTACATCATTAGTTTCAGATGTAGTGTTCAATAATTTATTAGTTGTGTATAACATCCAGTGCTCATCACATCACGTGCCCTCCTTAATGCCCATCACCCAGTTATCCCATCCCCCCACTGACCTCCTCTCCAGCAACCCTCACTTTATTTCCTACAGTTTGGAGTGCGTCATGGAAAAAAGCCATGAATTCTATATACTATTTTCCCCTAGCACTAGAGTTCTGCAGTTCTGTGTGCTCAGTAAACTTGGTCTTAGCTGGATGTTCTTAGCTGGATCTTCTGGGGGAGGGGGCCTGTTTCACTGGTGGTCAGGTGTCTTTTCCTGGGACAGTGTTGCACTACCCTTGCCTGGGGCCAGGCTAAGTAATTTGCTCGAATTTGCTCTCTGTAGTTTTTGTTCCCTGAAGGTTTTCCATGAAGCTTTAGAGAAAGAATGAAACTGGTGGCCTCCCAGTCTCCAGTCCCAGAGAAGCCAAGAGCTCCGGGGGGCCCCCCTCTGAGCTCTCAGAGAAAAGCAGTCAGTCATTCTTGTCTCCCTGGTCTCTGGCCGGGCTCTGTGCTCACCTGTGACCGAGCATTTCTGTCTTGGGCGCACAGCCCCATTTGGAGTCTCTAAACCCACCAGATTCCTGCAGTGCACTTTCACTTCTCCTCCCAGTGAAAGGGGCCTGTCACTCCCCAGGTCTGTCACTTGTGGGGTCCTTGCTCGAAGAGTCATGGCCTGACTTTTCCTCAGATTGTGGTTTATGGCAATCCCAAGCTGAGAGTCCTCTCCTGGGCTTCCTGATAGCAGCTGGCTTCCCTGCTCTGATGCCTGGGAGCTCTGCCACATTCAGGCACCCCTGGTCTTCCTGTGACCCTGGAGATATGAGACCACAGTGTCCTGTGCCGCATTTTATCACTCGAGTGCCTTTCGGGCAGTGACATCCCTCAGCGGAGTAGACTTGCTCTTCTTCTTCTTCTTCTTCTTTTTTTTTTTTTAAGTTTTAGAAGATTTTATTTATTTATTTGTCAGAGAGAGAGAGAACACAGGCAGGCAGAGTGACAGGGAGAGGCAGAGTGAGAAGCAGGCTCCCTGCAGAGCAAGGAGCCAGATGTGGGACATCCAGGATGCTGGGATCATGACCTGAGCTGAAAACAGCTGCTTAAACCAACTGAGCCACCTAGGCGACCCAGTGGAATAGACTTCTAAAAGTTCTGATTTTGTGCTCCGTTGCTCCATCACTTGCTGGTAGCCAGCTTACAGAGGCTCCCTTCCCCTGCGGTCTCGCTTCCCATATATCACCTGGGGTTCACTTTTCCACACCTCCTACTTTGCAGAAAGTGGTCGCTGTTCTATTTGTAGAGTTGCAGCTATTCTTTTCTTAGATCTCTGGTTGAATTCACAGGTGTTCAGAATGATTTGATAGCTATCTAGCTGAATTCTAGAAAGAATTAATTTTAGATGAAACTAAGGTCTTCTACTCCTCCACCATCTTGGAGTATCTCCTATTTTCAGGTTAGTGTTGAATGGAGTTTACGTTTTCATGAAGTTATTTGTTATTCTATTCTGATCCTTAATAGATGGATTCAATACTTTTGCTAACTAGTTGTCACTTGTTTTAATGTGGTAACTACTTGTTGAGGCTCAAAGTTTAGGAAACTTAAAGAGAATAAGCACTGTCTTCATAGCTTTTCTCTTAAATAAATAGTTTAATTTGGGGATTCAAGCTAGTAATATTCCATTATATGTATATATATAATAAACACGTACAATATATTCCATTATATATATTTATTATATACATATATGTTTATTATATATGTACTATATAAAATCTATAATATTATATATAATTATATATTATATATTACACATATATGTAGTATCTTCTTTATCCATCTTCTATCAGTGAATGCTTGGGTTGCTTCTCTATCTTTGTTACCAATTGATCTATCACAGTCATTAACTCAGGAAACAAACACGTGAGTCCCCAATGCTTTCCCAGCCAACTTATCTATACCCCGAATCCAGAGGTCACTGGACTAATGGAGAGTGTAGCCTCTGGCTGGGTTTGCCCACACCATTGCCCAACAAACTTGGACAAAGTCTCTCAAAAGAGAAGGCCAATATAACTCAAGGGTTGAGGGTTTGGAAAAGACAAAGGAAGAAATTTATTTCAGGTGCCAGCATCTGAGAGAGATGGCAGGTGGAAACCTTACCTTTGAAAGGAACTGGGAACTTTAGACTCTGGATCACTTGTAAGAACATCGTGGGTTTTGTAACTTGTTCAATGTTGTTCTGTTTGACAGCCTGTGGGCTACTAGAGAGAACAGTTAATCCTTACCATTAAAAGCCAGTGTGTCTGTTTTCAGGGACAGCCAGACTGCTTTTCTCAGTGCAGTCGGTTCTGAAAATCCTCAGGGAGAGAAGAACGTTTGCTGGTGATCAGAGAAAGGAAAACAAGGGGCGTCCTGGGGAACTGCCGCCAGGAAAAATAAGAACAGTGCAGGGGGAATCTGAGCATGAAAAACAGCTGCTGGTTACCCACTGTGACTTAGGGCAGTGGTTTTCAACCTTTGGAAGATTAGTAGCTTCCAAAATTCCTGATGCCCTGGTTGCATCCCAGGCCAAATACATCAGCCTCTGATGCAGGCATCAGTATTTTTTTTTTTTAAGATTTTATTTATTTTTTTGAGAGAGAGAGCAAGAGAGTGATCACAAGCAAGGGAGGGGCAGAAGGAGAGGGAGAAATAGACTCACTGTCAAGCAGGGAGCCAGGCACAGGGACCCATCCCAGGATGCTGGGATCATGATGTGAATGGAAGGCAGACACTTAACCAATGGAGCCACCTTGGTGCCTCCAGGCATTGGTATCCCCAGGTGACTGCAGAATATAGTTAAGGTTGTGGTGCCCAGGTGGCTCAGTCAGTTAAGTGGCTGACATCAGGTCAGGTCCAGATCTCAGGGTCTTGAGCAGAGGTCCTGGCATCAAGCCCTGCATTGGGCTTCTTGCTCAGCAGAGAGTCGGCTTCTCACTCTCTGTCTCTCTCTGCCCCTCCCCATCACTCATTCCCTCTCTCTCTCAAATAAATACATACAAATATGAAAAAGAAAAAGAATATAGTCAAGGTCAAGGTTGAGACTCCCTGCCTTAGGAAACACTTCTCAGACTTTAAAGTTCTCATCAATCACCTGGGGAGCTTATTAAAATGCAGATTCTGGTTGAGTAAGTCTCCAGCTGGGCCTGAGGTTCTGCATTTTCAAGTCAGCTCCCAGAAGTTACCATTGCTGGGGGTGGGAGGGGGGTGGGAGTAGGGGCACCCTGAGCAGGCTTCTCACATTAATTCCAGACACCAGCTGATTTACAGTGATTTCTTTTCTTTTTTTTTTTTCTTTAAGATTTTATTTATTCAGGGACACCTGGGTGGCTCAGTGGGTTAAAGCCTCTGCCTTCGGCTCAGGTCATGATCCCAGGGTCCTGGGATCGAGCCCCCCATCAGGCTCTCTGCTCAGCGGGGAGCCTGCTTCCTCCTCTCCCTCTGCCTGCCTTTCTGCCTACTTGTGATTGTCTGTCTGTCAAATAAATAAATAAAATCTTAAAAAAAAGATTTTATTTATTCATTTGACAGAGAGAGAGAGATCACAAGTGGGCAGAGAGAGAAGGAAGCAGGCTCCCCGTTGAGCAGAGAGCTCGATTCGGGGCTCGATCCCAGGACCTTGAGATCATGACCTGAGCCAAAGTCAGAGGCTCTAACCCACTGAGCCACCCAGGTGCCCCTGCACAGTGATTTCAATGCTTACCATTAAACCAGTGCTCAACACTTGAGTGTCCGACATTTTAAAATATAAATCTTGAAAATCCTATTAAATTTCTAGTAAAATTTGAACTCATTACAATGGTTTTCAAATGTTTCCATGTGACAGGGGCTTTTGCTTACCTCTCTGAACTGGCTCACCCTACTCCAGGGAACAGTCACTCGGACTACTGCTCAGACATGCCAGACCTAGCCTCCCTTCATGGCTTCCAAAGGTCTGCCTTCCACTTGGAAGACTTCCTCCTCCATATCCTCCTAGCCTTTAACCTTTTCAACTCACTTGTCAGTTCCTTAGCTCTTCCTAGATCTCTCGGTCTAAATAAGCCACCTTCCCTCCTCCCTTCTGTGTAACTCTCTTCTCCACAAAGCTCTAATTGCCATTTGCGATGGGTCTGCCGGTGTGTTGGCTTACTGCTTTTCTGTCTACCTCCATCAGAATATTGGCCATGAGAGAAAAGCTGCTGTCTCTCTGGGCCACTGCTACAGCTCCAGCTCCTGGAAAAGAACCTAACAGAATGGGATAAACACACACAAAAAATGAAAATGAGTGGGAGGAGGTTCAGGCAGGTATATATATAGAAAAAGAGAAAATTAATTTTCAGTAAATACAACTTGTTACTGAAGAGATCAGAGGGATCTGGGTTTCTCTGGTAGTGGTGATGAGTATACCATTGTGGTTGAACCGACAGGATGTGAGCTTGGCCTTGGTGCACATGTGGCTTCTCGTCTTTGTCTTGAGGAAAAGCATTTATTATCTACCTATCTATCAATCAAGATTTCCTCTTTTACTCCCATGCTTCATTTAAGTAGGCTTCCACCCAACATGGGGCTTGAACTCACAACTTTGAAATAGAGAGTTGCATGCTTTACTGACGGAGCCAGCCAGGGGCTCTTCGGAAAATTTTAATGCATTAGTATACGTTGGAGAAGCTGAATTCATACTTATGTTAAGTACGTTACTTACATACTTAACATACTTACATACTTACAAAGTATGTTACATAACATACATACTTATGTTAAGAACATTATGCAGTTTGTTAAAAGAAAGACTGCCTTCATAAACTGACGCAAGATGCTTTGGCTCTTACCAGGCCATTTGTCTTGGAAACTGTAATCCCTAGAAGTGGTTGCTGAGCCTGGTTTCTGGGTGTGAAGCTTTAGCACTTAGACCAGTGGAATAGTTGGAAAGTCACTTAGGCAGATTATGGGTAATAAACACCAAGACATACCTGTGATTAGACTGGAAGGTGCAAATTCTTCAGTGGTTTTTGTCTTGATTTCTAGTGAGTCTCCTCTCAATTATTCTTTTTTTTAAATTTTAAAAGATTTATTTATATATTTATTTATTTATTTATTGCGGGGGGGAGAGAGAGAGGGACAGACAGACAGCATGCAAGAGTAGAGGGAAGGGCAGAGGGAGAGAAAGGAGAGAGAGAATCTTAAACAGGCTCAATGCCCAGGGCAGAACTGGACACAGGGCTCGACCTCAGGATGCTGAGATCATGACCTGAGCTGAAATCAAGTCTCTGATGCTTAACCAACCGAGTTGTCCAGGTGGCCCTAGGTATTTACATTTTTTAAAATCATATGGTATTAAAATATATTTAAACTATACAGAAGAGCTAATAATGAAAAGTAACAATCCCAAGCCCATCCCGCCACTTTCTCCCAGTATGAAATTCATCTCTCTCCATGTGCTGGCATTTTTTTTTATTAAATTTTTTATTTGTATTTATTTTTTATTTTTAATAAACATATAATGTATTTTTATCCCCAGGGGTACAGGTCTGTGAATCGCCAGGTTTACACACTTCACAGCACTCACCATAGCACATACCTTCCCCAATGTACATGACCCCACCCCCCTCTCCCGACTCCCCTTTCCCCAGCAACCCTCAGTTTGTTTTGTGAGATTAAGAGTCACTTATGGTTTGTTTCCCTCCCAATCCCATCTTGTTTCATTTATTTATTTATTCATTTCATTTCATTATTCATTTATTCTACCCCCCCAAACCCCCCACGTTGCATCTCCACTTCCTCATATCAAGGAGATCATATGATAGTTGTCTTTCTCCAATTGACTTATTTCACTAAGCATGATACCCTCTAGTTCCATCCACGTTGTTGCAAAAGAGAAGATTTCATTTCTTTTGATGGCTGCATAGTATTCCATTGTGTACTTATACCACATCTTCTTTATCCATTCATCTGTTGTTGGACATCTAGGTTCTTTCCATAGTTAGGCTATTGTAAGACATTGCTGCTATAAACATTCAGGAGCACGTGCTCCTTCGGATCACTACGTTTGTATCTTTAGGGTAAATACCCAGTAGTGCAATTGCTGGGTCATAGGGTAGCTCTATTTTCAACTTTTTGAGGAACCTCCATGCTGTTTTCCAGAGTGGCTGCAGCAGCTTGCATTCCCACCAACAGTGTAGGAGGGTTCCCCTTCCTCTGCATCCTCGCCAGCACTGTCATTTCCTGACTTGTTAATTTTAGTAATTCTGACTGGTGTGAGGTCATATCTCATTGTGGTTTTGATTTGTATTTCCCTGATGCTGAGTGATGTGGAGCACTTTTTCAAGTGTCTATTGGCCATCTGGATGTCGTCTTTGCAGAAATGTCTGTTCATGTCCTCTGCCCATTTCTTGACTGGATTATTTATTCTTTGGGTGTGGAGTTTGCTAAGCTCTCTATAGATTTTGGATACTAGCCCTTTATTTGCAAAGGATATGTCCTTTGCAAATATCTTCTCCCATTCTGTCAGTTGTCTTTTGGTTTTGTTAACTGTTTCCTTTGCTGTGCAAAAGCTTTTGATCTTGATGAAGTCCCAGTTGTTCATATTTGCCCTTGCTTCCCTTGCCTTTGGCGATGTTCCTAGAAAGAAGTTACTGCGGCTGAGGTCGCAGAGGCTGCTGCCTGTGTTCTCAAGGGTTTTGATGGATTCCTTTCTCACATTGAGGTCCTTCATCTGTTTTGAGTCTATTTTCATGTGTGGTGTAAGGAAATGGTCCAATTTCATTTTTCTGCATGTGCATTTTTCTGCATTTCCAATTTTCCCAACACCATTTATTGAAGAGGCTGTCTTTTTTCCATTGAACATTCTTTCCTGGTTTGTCGAAGATTAGTTGACCATAGAGTTGAGGGTCTATTTCTGGGCTCTCTATTCTGTTCCATTGATCTATGTGTCTGTTTTTGTGCCAGTACCATACTGTCTTGATGATGACAGCTTTGTAATAGAGCTTGAAGTCCGGAATTGTGATGCCACCAACTTTGGCTTTCTTTTTCAATATTCCTTTCGCTATTCGAGGTCTTTTCTGGTTCCATATAAATTTTAGGATTATTTGTTCCATTTCTTGGAAAAAAATGGGTGGGATTTTGATAGGGATTGCATTAAATGTGTAGATAGCTTTAGGTAGCATAGACATTTTCACAATATTTGTTCTTCCAATCCAGGAGCATGGAACATTTTTCCATTTCTTTGTGTCCCCCTCAATTTCCTTCATGAGTACTTTATAGTTTTCTGAGTATAGATTCTTTGCCTCTTTGGTTAGGTTTATTCCTAGGTATCTTATAGTTTTGGGTGCAGTTGTAAATGGGATTGACTCCTTAATTTCTCTTTCTTTTGTCTTGTTGTTGGTGTATAGAAATGCAACTGATTTCTGTGCATTGATTTTATATCCTGACACTTTACTAAATTCCTGTACAAATTCTAGCAGTTTGGGAGTGGAGTCTTTTGGATTTTCCACATATAGTATCATATCATCTGCAAAGAGTGATAGTTTGACTTCTTCTGTGCTTGTTTGGATGTCTTTAATTTTTTTTTGTTGTCTGATTGCTGAGGCTAGGACTTCTAGTACTATGTTGAACAGCAGTGGTGATAATGGACATCCCTGCCGTGTTCCTGACCTTAGCGGAAAAGCTTTCAGTTTTTCTCCATTGAGAATGATATTTGCGGTGGGTTTTTCATAGATGGCTTTGATAATATTGAGGTATGTGCCTTCTATCCCTACACTTTGAAGAGTTTTGATCAGGAAGGGATGCTGTACTTTGTCAAATGCTTTTTCAGCATCTATTGAGAGTATCATATGGTTCTTGTTCTTTTATTAATGTGTTGTATCACATTGATTGATTTGCAGATGTTGAACCAACCTTGCAGTCCTGGAATAAATCCCACTTGGTCGTGGTGAATAATCCTTTTAATATACTGTTGAATCCTATTGGCCAGTATTTCAGTGAGAATTTTTGCATCTGTGTTCATCAAAGATATTGGTCTGTAATTCTCTTTTTTGATGGGATCCTTGCCTGGTTTGGGATCATGGTGATGCTGGCCTCATAAAATGTGTTTGTTAGTTTTCCTTCCATTTCTATTTTTTGGAACAGTTTCAGGAGAATAGGAATTAATTCTTCTTTAAATGTTTGGTAGAATTCCCCTGGGAAGCCGACTGTCCTTGGGCTTTTGTTTGTTTGGGGATTTTTGATGACTGTTTCAATCTCCTTACTGGTTATGGGTCTGTTCAGGTTTTCTATTTTTTCCTGGTTCAGTTGTGGTAGTTTATATGTCTCTAGGAATGCATCCATTTCTTCCAGATTGTCAAATTTGTTGGCGTAGAGTTGCTCATAGTATGTTTTTATAATTGTTTGTATTTCTTTGGTGTTGGTTGTGATCTCTCCTCTTTCATTCATGATTTTATTTATTTGGGTCGTTTTGCTTTTCTTTTTGATAAGTCTGGCCAGGGGTTTATCAATCTTATTAATTCTTTTAAAGAACCAACTCCTAGTTTTGTTGATTTGTTCTATTGTTTTTTTGGTTTCTATTTCATTGGTTTCTGCTCTGATCTTTATGATTTCTCTTCTCCTGCTGGGTTTAGGCTTTCTTTGTTGTTCTCTCTCCAGCTCCTTTAGGTGTAGGGTTAGGTTGTGTATTTGAGACCTTTCTTGTTTCTCGAGAAAGGCTTGTACCACTATATATTTTCCTCTCAGGACTGCCTTTGTTGTGTCCCACAGATTTTGAACTGTTGTGTTTTCATTATCATTTATTTCCATGAATTTTTTCAATTCTTCTTTAATTTCCTGATTGACCCATTCATTCTTTAGAAGGATGCTGTTTAGTCTCCATGTATTTGGGTTCTTTCCAAATTTCCTCTTGTGATTGAGTTCTAGCTTCAGAGCATTGTGGTCTGAAAATATGCAGGGAATGATCCCAGTCTTTTGATACAGGTTGAGACCTGATTTATGACCCAGGATGTGATCTATTCTGGAGAATGTTTCATGTACACTAGAGAAGAATGTGTATTCTGTTGCTTTGGGATGAAATGTTCTGAATATATCTGTGATGTCCATCTGGTCCAGTGTAACATTTAAGGCCCTTATTTCCTTGTTGATCTTTTGCTTGGATGATCTGTCCATTTCAGTGAGGGGAGTGTTAAAGTCCCCTACTATTATTGTATTATTGTTGATGTGTTTCTTTGATTTTGTTATTAACCGGTTTATATAGTTGGTTGCTCCCATGTTAGGGGCATAGATATTTAACGTTGTTAGAGCTTCTTGTTGGACAGACCCTTTGAGTATGATATAGTGTCCTTCCTCATCTCTTATTATAGTCTTTGGCTTAAAATCTAATTGATCTGATATAAGGATTACCATCCCAGCTTTCTTCTGATGTCCGTTAACATGGTACATTGTTTTCCACCCCCTCACTTTAAATCTGGAGGTGTCCTCGGGTCTAAAATGAGTTTCTTGTGGGCAACATATTGATGGGTTTTGTTTTTGTATCCATTCTGATACCCTGTGTCTTTTGATTGGGGCATTTAGCCCATTAACATTCAGGGTAACTATTGAGAGATATGAATTTAGTACCATTGTATTGCCTGTAAGGTGACTGTTACTGTACATTGTCTCTCTTCCTTTCTGATCTACTACTTTTAGGCTCTCTCTTTGCTTAGAGGACCCCTTTCATTATTTCCTGTAGAGCTGGTTTGGTGTTTTCAAATTCTTTCAGTTTTTGTTTGTCCTGGAAGCTTTTTATCTCTCCATTTTCAATGATAGCCTAGCCGGATATAGTATTCTTCGGTGCATGTTTTTCTTGTTCAGTGCTCTGAATATATCATGCCAGTTCTTTCTGGCCTGCCAGGTCTCTGTGGGTAAGTCTGCTGCCAATCTAATATTTTTACCATTGTATGTTACAGACTTCTTTTCCTGGCTGCTTTCAGGATTTTCTCTTTGTCGCTAAGACTTGCAAATTTTACTATTAGGTGACAGGATGTGGACCTATTCTTGTTGATTTTGAGGGGGGTTCTCTGCACCTCCTGGATTTTGATGCTTGTTCCCTTGGCCATATTAGGGAAATTCTCTACAATAGTTCTCTCCAGTATACCTTCTGCTCCCCTCTCTCCTTCTTCTTCTGGAATCCCAATTATTCTAATGATATTTCCTCTTATGGTGTCAGTTATCTCTCGAATTCTCCCCTCATGGTCTAGTAGTTGTTTGCCCTCTTTTGCTCAGCTTCTTTATTATCTGTCATTTGGTCTTCTATATCACTAATTCTTTCTTCTCCCTCATTTATCCTAGCAGTAAGAGCCTCCATTTTTTGGTTGCACCTCATTAATAGCTTTTTTGATTTCAACTTGGTTAGATTTTAGTTCTTTTGTTTCTCCAGAAAGGGCTTTTATCTCTCCAGAGAGGGTTTCTCTAATATCTTCCATGCCTTTTTCGAGCCTGGCTAGAACCTTGAGAGTCATCATTCTGTACTCTAGATCTGACATATTACCAATGTCTGTATTGATTACGTCCCTAGCCTTCGGTACTGCCTCTTGTTCTTTTTTTTTTTTGTGGTGAGTTTTTCCACCTTGTCATTTTGTCCAGATAAGAGTATATGAAGGAGCAAACAAAATACTAGAAGGGTGGCAAAGACCCCAGGGAAATGTGCTTTAACCAAATCAGAAGAGACCCCAAATCATGGGGGGAGCAAGGGGATTAAAAGAAATTCAGAAAAAAAAAATTAAAAAAGAAAACAAATAATGAAAAAATATAAAAAAGAAAAAACAATATATATATTAGGCTGGTGACTAGAACAGGGTCACCCACTTAATTTTGGGAGTATTTTGGTCTGTTAGAAGAAACTACCTCCCAAAATTTTAAAGAATGAAAAACATATACAAGGGTAAACACAATGAAGGGATGGAATATGCCTATAAAGATGAAAAAAAAAATTTTAATTTCTAAAAATTGAATTGATAAAGTAAGTTGGGTGGGAGAATAAAGAAAAAGAAAGTGGAGAGAATTTGCTCAGGCTGGAGACTAGAACAAGCCTGAAGCTAGATTTAGGGTATATTTTGATCTATTAGAAGAAGTGCCCCAAATTTTTTAGAAGAAAAAACCCTATGTGTATACAGAAAATAAAGTTAAATACAATGAAGGATAAAATATGACTATAATAATGAAGGTTCAAAAAAGATTATTACTATTATTATTTTTATGAAATGTATTGTTAAGATAACCTAGTTAAAGACGTTAAAAAAGAAAAGGTTAAAAGTTAAAAAAAATTTAGCCGAAGAAAAAAAATAAAATTAAAAAAAATTAAATTAGCTGCAAGACTAAAGAATCATGTGAGGAAAGCCATGAGTTCCGTGCTTTGCTTTCTCCTCCTCTCCTCTCAATTATTCTTAATTGAGTAAGTACTCAATTGTCCTTAATTGTACTTGAGTTTTTGCTTTTACTCCTGTGCTTTTGTGGATTGTCACTATGTATTTTTATATTTAAATTGAAGTAGCAACAGATGATAGATTGTGGTGGGATTCAGTCTGTGCTGAGATTAAAAAGATAAACAATGAAAACGAAACTCCCTGTTATTTTTGGCCTTTGTTAAAATGATTTAGAGATGACAGTTTAGGTGATAGAAATGTTATTTAACACTTCATGAATTGGGTGCTCTCTGTTTCCAAGAGTCCAGAGAACTGCAAAATGGGCCAAGCCAGAAGGCTTTGATAGGATAAAGAATAAGGAATAAGGAAGTAAGTAAGAGAGCCCAGCGCTGACTTGGTGTTTGGAGATGGGCTTTCTGGCTACACCGTGTTTCTGGTCAATAGGAGCATTTACAGGGACACACACATTATCTAAGTGTCATTTTGTTGACATGACATCCCAGGCAAGAATGGCTCCATTTTGGGCTTAGAAATTTATTTCAACACTTTAATCTCCAGTTCCTCCTCAGGAGACCACCACTGTTGTCACTTTCGTGTGTATCCTTCTAAAAATATTCAGTGAATCATCTGACCTTCACTTTACTCATCTGCAAAATGGGGTAATACTAGCATCTGTCTCATCAGGGTCTCATGAAGATTAAATGCATGAACACATATAAAGGCACTTAGAACAGTGACAAATACATACCATGAGTTCTATTTTTGAAAGCAATCATGCATTTTTTTAGCATGAAGATTGTGTATCAGTGCTATGTAGCCATGTATGTTACACTAAATTTTGTAGTAGCCACATTAAAAAAGTAAAAAGAAACAGAAGAAAAAGTTTCAGTAATAATTTTGTTTACCTCAGTATATCCCCTGAAATATCATGTCAACGTGTAATCAAGGTAAATGTGTATTTTTTATGTAAACATTTTAATGTGATATTTTATAATCTATTTTGCTATTCTTTGAAATTCAGTGTGCATATCCTGCTTGCACACACCTCATCTGGGACTAGCTCAACTGAAGTACCCCCTCCCTCCATGTGCCTCGTAGCTACTGCGCTGGACAGAGCAGGTTTACGTATCGGTCTATAAACCTGTCACTTTTTTTTTTTTAAGATTTTATTTATTTGCCAGTGAGAGAGGAAATGCAAGCAGGGGGAGTGGGAGAGGGAGAAGCAGGCTCCCAATGAGCCAGGAGCCTGATGTGGGGCTCGATCCCAGGACCCTAAGACCATACTCCAAGCCGAAGGCAGACGCTTAATGACTGAGCCACCCAGGTGTCCCTACTTGTCACATTTTTTACTCTCTTCAAATAATAACATATTTTGTTTACCTGAATATCATAAAATGTTAATATTTTGGGTGAATTTGGAGAGAGACAAATACTGTGTTTAAATACCATATCGAAAATAATGTGGTTTTAGCCTTTAGCCTGTGAATGTCTACAGCAAAAACAAACTTCTGAAATGCTTAATATAATGTAAAGAATGAAGGCTTTTCATTGTTCTTAAAGAGAGGATGGGGGGCGTCTGGGTGGCTCAGTGGGTTGGGCCTCTGCCTTCCATTCAGGTCATGATCTCAGGGTCCTGGGATCGAGCCCCACATCAAGCTCTCTGCTCAGCAGGGAGCCTGCTTCCCCCTCTCTCTCTGCCTGCCTCTCTGCCTACTTGTGATCTCTGTCAAATAAATAAATAAAAATCTTTAAAAAAAAAAAAAGAGAGAGGACAGCACTTGTCACTGTGGCTCATGGCAGGAACTGGTCTGCCTTGCCTACTGCCTGCTGGTTCTGCACCAGCTGTGCTCAGGGCTGCCTTGGTGTTCTTCCTCCTGGGACCTTCTCCCGTGAGCCATCTCTGCTCTGGCAGGCTTGCTTCCCCCCTGCTCAATCCCCAACATACTCACACACCTCCCTCCCCTTGCCCAGTGAGTAATGTAGGAATCTGTTTAAGGAGGAAAAAACATAACTTCTTGAGTGTAAATATTGATTTAAATGATTTTATTGCAACATAAAATAGTATGAACATGAACATAAAATTGTAGCTCCTTATGTTAGTGGTTTATATACAACATCACATCCAAAATGAAAATATTAACTTGAAGAAAAAGAATTACATAGTTACTAGAAATGTATGAAAGCGCATATAGCAAAAATAATTCTCCCTCCACCTATTGTCTCAGCATCACAATTCCCCTTCCCAAAGGAAACTACTAGATATAACATACATATATATATGTGTGTGTGTGTGTATGTACATATATGTATATGTATGTGTATATATAGCGTATATATATATAATTTATTCTTTGTTTATTTTTACACAGATTTGTTGCATTCTTTTTCACATAACAATGCAGATTATTGATGGGTGGGATAGATGATGTTTTACTGACGGCACAGTTGCGCTGCACCTGTCTCTGGCTCCACAGCCCGGGTTCTTCTGAGTTCTGCTTATCCTGTGCACAGGTGCTGTGCAATGACATGCTTCACCTACCCCACCCACCTATGTGAACTGCTGTGAAAACTTCATTCTCACAGGGCTCCTAGTGGGCATTGTGTCTTCACTTGGCAAGAATGCAGGGTATATCTATTAAGTCCATCTATTCTTTTCACATCAGCCCAAGACAATTAGAGTTGTGCTACTTGTGGCCACCTCAGTCAAAACACATGTTCGACTTGGGCTTTTAAAGCTTTGGGCAGAACTCAGTCATAAAAAAGATTCCAACTATATTTCTGTTAATTTTTAAGGTTGTCATCAAAATGAGAATACAAAATTAAAATAAGTCCCAGAGACGACATAGGCCCAAGAATATCTTAGACTGAAAAATACAAACCTGGGGCCCCTGGGTGGCTCAGTCGTTAAGCGTTGCCTTCACTTCAGGTCATGATCTTAGGGTCCTGGGATGGAGCCCCGCATCAGGCTCTGGGCTCGACGGGCAGCCTGCTTCTCCCTCTCCCACTCCCCCTGCTTCTGTTCCCTCTCTCGCTCTCTCTCTCTTTGTCAAATAAATAAAATCTTAAAAAGAGAAAATACAAGCCCAATTATTTCAACATATATAATCTCCAAGGCTCACCTCTAGTAAGATTTATGTGGCAACAACCCCTAAAAGTAAGTCAGGTCCCCCAGTTATGTATTTATAAGACACCAAGTATTCCTTTAATACAGTCAGAGTTAAGCCTTTAAGTATATGGTCATGTGTTTGTTTATTAGCTAATTAAGTAATTTATTGTATTTTTTTTTAAAGATTTTATTTATTTATTTGACAGACAGATTACAAGTAGGCAAGAGAGGCAGGCAGGGAGAGAGAGGAGGAAGCAGGCTCTCCACGGAGCAGAGAGCCCGATGTGGGGCTCGATCTAAGGACCCTGGGATCATGACCTGAGCCGAAGGCAGAGGCTTTAACCCACTGAGCCACCCAGGCACCCCTAATTTATTGTATTTTACATGGTCATATATTTAATGCTGTCTTGCCCATAACAGTCTAAGCTCTGGCACAGGTCCCATGTCTGGTGTATCCACCACCATGTCTGTAGTGCCCAGCATAGTGCTTTTCACATAAAAGGCACTTGACAAGTAGTTTTTGAGTGATTAAGTAAAGCAGTTATAAAAGACTAGGGTTCAAGCCCTGTCTTTACATCTGCCTATATAAGCTTGACCACCAGTTATTTAATTTCTTTAGGTCTTAATGTCTGTATATCATAAAATGAGGCAAGTAGAATGGATTGGAGATTCTTAAACTTGGTATCACCTGGAAAGCCTTGAAGTAATATAAATTGTAGAGTTCTACCTGTAGATACTGATTTACTAGTTCTAGGGGGAGTCTAGGAAATCTATTCTAAAAGCTCCTTCAGCTTATCATTTGTAGCCAGGGTTGGAAATGGAATCGGTTCTAACATCCTACGGTTCTTCATATATATTAGTCCTTGAGTTAAATTTAATATAGTGATTGAGGACCCAGTATATGCTAAATAGGACTACACTGGGACTGATAATATGAGGAATATTTAGATTTCCCAAGGACTTTCTGGCTGGGAGACACATTAGTGATCTAACAGCTTTTTGAACACAGGGTTAGCACAGGATGCTGCAAAAGGCAGACAAGCATGCATTTCAGTCTGAGGTTTAGGGAAAAGTTGAAAGAGGAGTTGAAACTTCAGTCAGTCATTGAAGTTTGGGTAGGAATTAGCCAAGGAGGAAATAGGTCAACAGAAAAGACAGAACGTGCAAAAGTCCAGGGGCATGAGAAAACCTAGTTCACTAGAATCCTAGAAATGATTTCCAAAGTTGGAGCACAGCCAGAGGCAGTAGAGTTTCAGAGAAGTCTCTTGAGTAGAAGCTGTTATAGCTCACTGGCTGTGAGCAAGGGTTTTTGAGCCAGAAAGGTTTCATTTAAATCCTGGTTTTGTCACTCTCTCTCTCTCTCTCTGTGGGACTCACGAAAATTAATTAACTTGTTCACACTCAATTTCCTTATCTGTAAAGTGGGGGCACTAGTACCTGTCTTGTAAGATTACTATAAAGATGAAATGAGGCAAAATGAGGAGATATACCTACAGTCCTTAACACAGTGACTGGTAGATTATAACCAAAAAAACATGCCCGGGAAGACAAGTTTGTTGGAGCTTTTCTTTCGTTTTTCAGTTTTAATGACTACACAGTAGTGATATTGTAATTAATTTTTTTTATTTTTTAACAAAAATTATAATTGTCATTATTTTCAAGAAGAAAGTAATTGGGGAAAAGTAAGTGTCCTTCTCAAACCCAGGTGTCTGTTCTAGGAGTTGTTCCTCCTAAAGACAACCAGGATATACCAAATATTAATGTGCTCTTCTGGAGATAATTCTAAAGCACATTTGAAATAGCAAAAAAATTAGAAGCAATCAAAATGTCCATTAGTATGGAAAATGTCTCTGGAATAGGCACCGTTTTCATATTATGCAGTAGTTAAAAAGTTGCATAATGGAGTGTTGTGTTGCAATATCTTCCTTTTGAATACCCATGTAATGTTATAAAGATATACAAATACTTATGTATATATATGTGGGTATGTATATAATTTCATGTTTATAATAAATAACTAATGATTAGGAATTAGGTGATTTTGTTGTGGCATTTTCAAAATATAACTTAACCTTTTAAATATTTATATCTCAATGATGATATAACAGTATGCTTAATGAATAAATGTATTTGCTTGTCTGCTAACTTGAGGGAGTTGCTCCTAAAAGTAATTTGCACATTGTGAAAAGATTGCTGAATAAATTTGTATGGGTCAAATCTTACAGCCTTAGACACTAACACATCATTTGGAAGTCTATGACTGTCTTTGACGAAGTGCCTATGGACACTTTGTAATTTCTTTTCTTATTTTTTTTTAACTGAAGTACAGTTGACATACAATATTATATTAGGTTTAGGTGTACAACATTAGCGATTTGACATTTAAATGCATTACAAAATGCTTAACAGGATAAGTGTAGTTATTATTAGTATTATTAACTGTATTCCATATGCTGTACTTCAAATCCCCATGACTCACTTATTTTAAAACTGTCCATTTATATCTCTTAATGCCCTTCACCTATTTCAACCCTCCCCACTCTGGCAATCGCCAGTTTGTTCTCTACATTTATGAGTCTGTTTCTGTTTTCTTGTTTTGTATTTTAGATTCCATATATAAGTGAAATCATATGGCATTTGACTTTCTATGTTTGAGTGTTTCACTTGTGATAGATCTTTAGGTCTATCCATGCTGTCACCAATGGCAAGATTTCATTCTTTTTTATGGTTGAGTAATATGTGTGTGTGTGTGTGTGTGTATCTTCTTGTTTCATTCATCTACTGGTAGACACTTAGGTTGCTTCCATAGCTTGGCTATTGTAAATAATGCTGCAGTGAATTTTTGGATGACTGTTTTTGTTTCTTTAGATAAATAGGAGTGAAATTGCTGGATCATATGATATTCCCATTTTTAATTTTTTTAAAAGATTTTATTTATTTATTTGAGAGAGAGACAGTGAGAGAGAACACGAAAGGGGAGAAGGTCAGAGGGGGAAGCAGACTTCCCGTGGAGATGGGAGCCCAATGCAGGACGTGATCTTGGGACTCCAGGATCATGACCTGAGCTGAAGGCAGTTGCTTAACCAACTGAGCCACCCAGGTGCCCCATTTTGAATTTCTTGAAGAAACTCCATATTGTTTTCCACAGTGGCTGCACAAATTTATATCCTTACCAAGATTGCATGAATGTCCCTTTTTCTCCACATCCTTGGCAATGGATTACTTACTATCTTTTTGATATTGGCCATTCTTATTGGGGTGAGGTGATCTCATTGTGGCTTTGATTTCCATTTCCATGATGTTGAGTGATGTTGAACATCTTTTCATATGCCTGTTGGCCATCTGTATGTCTTTTTTGGAGAAATGTCTGTTCATGTTTTCTGCCCATTTTTTTAATTTTGTTTTTCTTTTTCTTTTTTTTTTTTTTTTGGTGCTGAGTTATATAAGCTCTTTATATATTTTGGTTATTAACCCTTATGGGATACGTCATGTGGAAATATCTTCTCCCATTCAGTAGGTTCCCTTTTCATTTTGTTGATGGTTTTCTTTGCTGTGCAAAAGCTTTTTAGTTTGATATAGTCGCAATTATTAATTTTGTCTTATTTTGCCCTTCCCTGAGGAGACAGACCCAAAACAATATTCCTAAGACAGTATCTGAGAGTTTATTATGTTTTCTTTTAATTTTATGTTTTCAGGTCTTACATTTAGATCTTTAATCCATTTTGAGTTTATTTTTGTATAAGGGGTAGGAAAGGGATACTCTGTAGTTTTTTGAATTATGGTCCACTAGTAGAAATGTGGATGCTTTAAGTATGATGGGGCATAATTTTATTTCCTTAGCTATCTCTGCTGTAATGTTTATCTTGGATTTATTCATAGCTATTTTGCTTATACACTAAATGTACATATTGATTGTAAGATACATTTGGATTTCAAACTAACATTGGTTATATTTTTAACTGTTTTTCTGTTAAATTTATTTATTTTTTTAAAGATTTATTTATTTATTTATTTATTTTAGAGAGAGAGAGAGAGGGAAGGTTACAGGGAAAGAGACAGAAATTCCAAGCAGACTCCATGCTAAGCATGAGTCTGCCACATGACTTGATCTCATGACCCTGAGATTGTGACCTGAGTGGACCCAGGCGTTGATTGCTTAACTGACCTTGCCATCCAGGCACCCCTGTTTTTCTATTTTAAATGACCCACAATTTTATAAGCCACAGACATCTTTATGATGTTGTATTTCCTAGCATTATTTTTCTCTATGAGTAGTTGTTAATTATTATATTACCTGGTAGTTTCAGATGAAGAGACTATATGTATGAAGTTCTTAAATCCATCCAAAGATGTTAGAGTTAGTAGGTTCATTATTGAACAAACAATTAGATTTAATGTCCATCTTCATTTAAATATTTTGCTTGGCTGTGCGAAGGGCACTATTTTTCCCTGTCAAGGTGCAGTGTGAGAACCTCTGTAATTTGAAGAAATAATTATGTTTTCTTTTTCTTAGCCATTCTGTGATGTCAGTAGGGAATGGAAAAACCATTAAGAACTTTGCAAAAGCATAGGCTTTACAAATAAACAGAGTCAAATTTGAATCCCAGCTCCACCATTAGTTGGCACAATAATGAAATGTCAGTAGGAGTGCATGCAAATCAAACTTGAAGTCCTAGATTACAAGTTGTTAGTGGTTGGTTAGTGGTTTACTTTGGGAGAAGGAAAGGAGTAGCCACTGTAGGTACAGGGAGGCTGTCAGATACTACTCTTTTATTTCTTGATTTTGATGGTGGTTGCATGATTGTATTCACATTATAATTCATCAGACTATGTAGCTATGATGCCTGAGTCTTTCTATGTGTACTCCTTCTGTAAGTTATATTTAAATGTTTATTATTAAAAAAAAAACAAACAGTAGATCCTAAAAAGTAGTGACACATTGGGGCACCTGGGTGGCTTAGTCAGTAAGCGTCCAACTCTTGATTTTGGTTCAGGTCATGAGCTCAGGGACCTGGGATCAAGCCCCATGTCAGGCTCCTCACTCCACACATGGAGTCTGCTTGAGAGTCTCTCTCTCTCCTCTCTCTGCCCCTCCCCTGCTTGCTCTCTCTCTCTCTCCCTAAAATAAAAAAAATCTTTTTTCTTTTCTTAAAGGTTTTTATTTATTTATTTGACAGAGAGAGAGATCACAAGTAGGCAGGGAGGCAGGCATAGAGATAGGGGGAAGCAGGCTCCCCGTCGAGCAGAGAGGCCAATGTGGGGCTCAATCCCAGGACTCTGAGATCATGACCTGAGCCAAAGGTAGAGGCTTAACCCACTGAGCCACCTAGATGCCCCTAAAATAAAAAAATCTTAAACAAAAGTAATAATACATTAACTTCCATAATCCAGAGATCCAGTGTAGAAAATATTTCATAAAACTCAAGTATAAAGTCAAAAACATTTTTTTACTTACTTAATTTTTAAAAAAGATTTTATTTACTTATTCATGAGAGACAGAGAGAGAGGTGCAGAGGCAGAGGGAGAAACAGGGAGCAGGGAGCCCGATGCAGGACTTGATCCCAGGACCCTGAGATCATGACCTGAGCCAAAGGTCGACACTTAACTGACTGAGTCACCCAGGCACCCTTAAAATCAAAAAAGTTCAGTGATATCACAGATATTATTAAAATTAGACATGAAAGACAAAGGTTTAGTGATCATCAACAAGGTGATACTAGGATTAGTAAGTGCTATTTTAGGAGTCAAATTGCAGATTGAATCAAGCATTTGTTGATAAGGAGAATTTTCCTGCTACTCTAGAGTTCTGGGAGTGTTTGTAATGAAATAATAAAAACAGCTGTGTAAGTGGTTTAGTATATTTAAATTAAAAAAAATTTTAAAAATAATTTGGAAGAAAATGTGCAACAATCACTTTTTTAAAAAACTCTACAGACCAGTGTATGAAACACAGTTTGGTAAATGTTGATTTAAATTTTAATCTTACGGGTGACAGGAAGCCATTCAGTATTTTAAGTATGAAAGTGACAGTCTCATTGCCAGCAGTGTAGGCTGTGAAGGCTGGAATAGAGTTAGACAAATAACAAATGTCGGACTGGTTCAGTAGTTAAGGCAAGAGATGATGTGAACCTTAATTCTGTTGACTAGAAGGCTCACCCGAGGAGAGAGAATTGACAGAAGAAATTTCAAAGTGGCATAGTCTCAGCATTGTGATGACAGTGGTGGATACTGTGGTCTGTATTGTGGTCATGATCCCTCTTGACAGGGATTGTCTCGGCTGCTGAGCCATTGCCCACACCCAGTGACTGCTGAGGAAGAGGGCCAGTGTCATGTGTCATGCATGTGGGACCTGTGAACTCATACAGCAGCCGTTGCCCAGAGGGGGCCTCATGCTTGGTTTAATGCTCTACTGTCACCCTTTGGAAATCTTAATTTTTATTTATTTTTTATTATTTTTTCTTCCAAGTTTTTATTTAAATTCCAGCTACTTAACGTACAGTAGAAATCTTAATTAAAAAAAATTTTTTTTTTTTAAATTTGATAGAGAGCACAAGTAGGCAGAGAGGCAGGCAGAGAGAGAGGGGAAGCAGGCTCCCCGCTGAGCAGAGAGCCCAATGCGGGGCTCGATCCCAGGACCTTAGGATCATGACCTGAGCCCAAGGCAGAGGCTTTAACCCACTGAGCCACCCAGGCACCCCAGAAATCTTAATTTTTAAACAGCAAGTCTTGGCTTGCTTTTTCATTAGTGGCTCTTTCATTAGTCTTTGAATTAAGCCTTCACCTGTGGGTTCTCCCCATCCCCCTGAAAATAGTGGTATTTAATTGTAGCTTGTGTCTTGTGGAAGTTTCCTGGAAATCCTTCAAAAAGGGTGCTGCCAGGGGAATGATAAGCCCAGTCTCCCCAGTTCATCCTGCTTGACTTTTTCTTAGCGGCAATCACCAGAGGGCGTACTTGTCTTGTCCCACTGCCTTAGAAATGGGATTGGTATTGGTGAACTCAATAGAGTAGAAGGCTGAAAGGAGGAGGAAAAGGAAACATGTTTAGTGCCATGCCTGGGTGTTCAGGTCAAGGTCAAGGGCAATGAGTCTGTTGGTCATCTCTTGACTTTTGCTATCATGGTAAAACCTTACCGACAGGCCAGGTGATAATAAGGATATTCTCTCTCTCTTTTTAAAGATTTTTATTTACTTATTTGAGAGAGAATGCATGAGAGCGGAGGTCAGAGGGAGAAGCAGACTCCCCGTGGAGCTGGGAACCCGGTGTGGGACTCGATCCTAGGACTCTGGGATTATGAGCCGAGCCGAAGGCAGTCACCTAACCAACTGAGCCACCCAGGTGCGCAATATCCTTCCTCTTTTTGCCTTCAAAAACTGTCTCATTTGTCTTCATTTATTTCATTTGACCTGACCCACTCCCTCTATAGTTGCTTCAACAAATATATTCTTTTTCTTTAAAGATTTTATTTATTTGTCAGAGAGAGAGACAGCACAAGCAGGTAGAGTGGCGGGCAGAGGCAGTGAGAGTAGCAGGCTCCCCACTGAGCAAGGAGCCTGATGCAGCACTCGATCCCAGGACCCTGGGATCATGATCTAAGCCAAAGGCAGCCGCTTAACTGACTGAGCCACCCAGGCATCCCGCTTCAACAAATATTTACTGAGCATTATCATCATTGCTCACGCACACCAGATGTTGATGACACGACAGTGAACAATACGTATGAAAATCCTTGCTGTCACGGAGCATAGATTCTCATGTGGTAAGACCAAAAATGAGCAAAATAAGTTATTAATGTTTAGAGTATATCACAAGCTGGTATATGCTGTGGAGAAAAAATAAGTAGGGGAAAAGGACCAGAGAGGGTGGAGGGAATTGCAGTCAGGTGACCTACCTCTATATAGTTCTGTCTGACACAAGGATGTTTAAAAATAGGGGTTAAAATACAGCCAATTTGTTGGGGGCAAAAGTGCCTCCTGACTCCTTGTGGTGCAGCTTCAGGAGGATGTAGGTGGTAACTCTCTGCCTTTAAGTGGGACACTCCTTGAAAGGTGTTTCTGGGACATTTTGAGCTGTTGAGGCTTGGAACCCTTTGGATTAAAGCCTTTACCTCAGTTTCACAAACCCTATACTGTAAATCTTTTGTGTTGCTGAAAAAATTTAGGTATTATAGAATTAAAGTCTTATTTAGGTCCACAACATTCCATCAGTAGTCTTCATCTCACCTGCATGGCTTGGTAGGTGGTCGCAGAGTATACATGGGTTTGATGAGATACTCTCTCCATAGGGTCAGGCCGAGCATTCTCTCATTCTTGACATTCTTGATATGTTTGCACTGAGAGTGTGAAGATTAAAACCAGTATCTTTTTGGGACTGAAAACAAAGCTGAACATTCTATAATTTACAGGACTGTCACAATTTAATGGGGAATCTGTATGGCACAGTCAGTAAAGCATCCAAATCTTGGTTTCAGCTCAGGTCACGGTCTCAGGGTTGTAAGATCAAGCCCCACATTGGGTTCCATGCTCAGCATGGAGTCTGCTTGGGATTCTCTATCCCTCTCCCTCTGCTCCTTGTGTACTCTCTCAATCAATAAATCTTTAAAAAAAATGATAGGACATAGCACATACGTCCTTTCTTCCCGTGTTAATTCGTAGTAAGAACCAATGGCATGGCAGTGTGGGCTAATTTTTTGAGTATTTTAAGTTGGATGACAATTAGTCCTTCCTATATAAAGCACGTTTCACATTTTCTTCCAAAGACAAGTCAGTTTTTACTTGTCTGCCACTCTTGGTACAGATGGTACATATCATATATATTAAAGTGCAGTTACTTTTTTAAAATTTAAAATTAAGGTTTGAAAAATTTTAGTCTAGTTAGAGATACCAGTTATGAGATATGCCAAAAAGAGGACCACATTTTCACTGCCCTTCTTTGAATGATGTCATTAATAGTATTTTCTTTTTACCTTTCTTTCCCTTGCCACTTGTTATTTTGCTCAGGTCAGCTGATTTTGTCCTTTAAGTCCGCACACTTCCACTTCTTGATGATAAGACCTGTGGCTAGTCTCAGAATTATAGAAAAATTCCACTTTGGAGTTGGTAAAGGAAAAGACAAAAGCACACTGGCTGGTGGGATGATCCTTCTAACCACTCTGGGTGGTAAGAAAGTTAAGCGCTAATTAGAATGATTGAGCCTCATTGTCTTTTCCTACTTGTCCTGTTTCTCTCTGCCTGTCTCTCTCCACCACCTTGGTGATCATCCCCTGTGACTCTTTCCTTGAGTTAAAGCCAGACAACCAGTGACCATAAGAATCCTTCCCAGTGAAAACATACATTCCCTCTCTTGAGCCTTTCTTCACTGGTCTTTCGATTTCCTTCCCATAGATCCTTCTCGGTTGCATCGTCTTTGTGCCTGTCGGTGAGGGGATGCTGCTCTTTCTCAACACAGTCTCGCTGCAGCACAACCGAGCTGGAAACGAAAAGGAGAGTCTGATCATGATGAAAGGATCCCACATTTCTTCATCCTTCTTGTAAAGCTCAGGCACGTATACTTATGTTCATGACAGTATGGATTTATAACAAAAGAAGGAGAAAAAACTTTTCCTTCCTTCCCTGCAAAATGGTATCCAATTTGGCTCTGAGAGATTGAATATTCAAATGGACAATGGCTGGACCATATCTATAAGCAGAGCCCTGACTCACACCGTGCAGCATCAGCCTCCTTCTCTATAACATACGGCCCAGGAAGCCAGCCTGCTAGAAGTTGTGGGGTCCCACTGGGAACCCCAGAGTTGATACGAAGATTATTTTAAGCTGAAGACATTTGAGATTCATTCAACAGACTTAGAAAGAAGTCTTTTTGGAGCTTCCTTTTATCTGACTAAAAAAAGCAACTTCTGGGAAACAAGGCTACTGATTAGGACAGTAGGCGGTAAAATCCCCAGGGAAGGACATTGTGGTGATTGACAGGGAAATGCACAAAACACCTTGTACCCTCTGACCCCTCGTGCAAAGAAAAGCAAACACAGCAACCACAGCCCCAGCCCTTAATTCAGGAAGCATTCATGGTGAGAGAATGTATTCCCTCTGTGCTTATTGATATAGCTGCCAAGTTCTAGCAAAAGGCCAGAAAAGCATCCAGGCATGGTTAGTGCAGCTATGGGGTGTGGGGGTGATGGCCTTTCTCTGTCCAGGCAGAAGGCAGAGAAAATGAGCAGCATTATCACATACCCTGCCCTCCAATAGCATCTGCCTTTATGCTATGCTGGCAGGGTATGCGTGTGTGTGTGTGTGCACGCACACACACACACACACACATACGGTACTCACTCCCTTCTAGAGTGGATTATTCTACCCTGCAGGGAGGGGACCCTCCTGGGTACCTGGGACCCTGGAAATATGTAGAGGAGGTAAAACAAATTTTTAGGGAGCTGGGAATAAGACAGGCCACCTGTGGTCCTGTGTCTGAAGGCCCTGATCCAGTCATATTCACCACTGGAACGAAAGCCAAGATACTGCAGTCTGCCCACAGTACCTGGTAGGGCAAGATACTCACATCCATGCTGAGCCCTGTCATGGGACAAGACATGTACGATACTGGGAAATCCAGCTATCCTAATCAGCTGCCAAGGGTCCAGTAGGAGTAGCTCAGAAGCAAATGTGGTTTGACTTCACTGTTTCACCCCACCTGAGAAGATAGAGCTGCTGTCCTGTGTTTGTCAGCTTGTGGAAGGCCTTAAAACCCAAACAGCAGTTCAGATCTGCTCCATCAGCCTCTGTCATCCCAGATACCTCTCCTGCTCCAGTAGAGACCTGAGATAAAGACCCATTTGGGATCGGTTCCTCCCACAAGATGCAGGACTGTCTCCAGGTGAGGGTCAGTGGAGGTGAGCAGAGGCCTCATGTTGACCTTACCTGTCTCTGGTCCCCCAGAAATAAAAGGTGATGGCTCTGCTGGATGCTGGAGCCAGATATACTCTAATAAATGGTAATTAACTCTCAGAAATTTTCTGGGCTGCTGAAGCCCATCTGTAGGTTGTAGAGGGCAAATGATTATGGTCAGGAAGGTCTCTTTGACACTGCAAATTGGGTGTTCCCCCCACCTCGAGAATATGAAGTTTTATCTCTAATACCGGAGAAGATATTATGGGTCCTGATACCCTACAAGGCCAATCCGCAAACATTCATTGGTGAATTCCACCTTCGTGTTACAGTCATCAAACCAGTGCTGAGGGGAAATGCCAGCTGGGAACCAGTAAGCTGACTGACCGCATGAAAAATGTTAACTATCAAACAATATCTGTTGCCCTGGGGGGCATAAGGAAATTGGAGAGACTACACAAGAACTGCGCTGAGTGGGTATTTTATGCCCTGGCCTTCTGCTTTCAACAGGCTGGTATGGCCAGTAAGAAAGCCAGATGATCAGCTCATGGTGGATGACTGTGGACTGTGGAGAACTGAACAAGGCAGTGCCTCCTGTCCATGCAGCTGTGCCCAGCATTGCTGCCATCTGAGATACCCTGGCCATGGTCCTTGCCGTGTTCCAGCCTGTACTGGACTTAGCTATGCTCCTGGCCGCTGAGTCACAAGATGAGTTTGCCTTCATGTGAGAAGGGCAACAGCGGACCTTGCAAGTGCTTCCCCAAGGCTACACAGCCTGATGGTATGTCATGGGATGGTAGCCTGAGAGCTGCCCTGATTTCCTTCCTCTCATCAGTATAATGTGCGCATCCTATTTGCAGCAGAGGAGCAGCCTTTCTGCCTGCCCACTGTCTCTCGGAACAGGTGCTACTAGGCCCTGTAGAGTAGAGATCCTCCAAATGCCCCAGACCTTCTTCCTGTGGGGGCCCCTCTCGTCTGTAGAGGGAGCATGGGAAATCTCCCAGTGCCTGGTAAACATATTAATCTAGTTCTGGGCAACCCGGCTGCAGGGACTGCATCACTACTCAGCCCAACACCATCGGGATGGAAATAGGAGCAAACCGCAGCAGCCAGTGGGCCAAGGACAGAGCAGACTGGCTGGTGATCACTCGTGAGCCCTGGCTGTTGCCCCTTTGTGCTGACATTTGGGCTGTTCTAAAGGGATTAAACCCTGTGACTTGAACAATGGGAGGTTAAGGGAGGGATGACCATGAGTAAGCCCATGTGAGGTCAGCATCTGTTGGAAGACATTTGGGATCACCGGCAAGAACCGAAGGCAGCCCTGTCTTCTGCATGAGCCACCTCCACCCTAATCAAAACCCCTTACTTATGCTTCAGAGCACATTGCAAAAGAGGCGGGTGTATATGATAGCTCAGAGCCAGTCATAAGTAGAGTTTTGGAGGAGGTCATCGAACGGACGTGACCGCCAGTTGACCCTCGAGGCGAGGGTTGGACGGAGGCTTTTGGAGGCGGGTCCTCGGACTGGGCTTGGAACGCAGGTTCTGCAGGTTCCTCCCATCCCGGCGGTTCCGCCCCTTCTGCCCGCTCAGCCCGCTCTGCCCGCTGTTCCGCGCGGAGCCGGGTGTGCTCAAGGACATAGCTGTGAGCCAGCACTGTGTAGTCAAGACTTTCGGGACGGTGCGCTCAGCTTAAGCCGGGTAAAGCCTCTACATGAACTTAAGTTTTTGGCAGGGGGGTGTGGAGTCTCCGCATTTTGAGGCTCCTGGGGACAAGACCGTCTGTAAGTTCCCTCGCTCGTTAACCCGCTGAAGCGGGAGATAGGTTCTTGTCTCACTGAGTCCAAGAATGAATCTGGAGGACAGAGGGGACTGAGTAAAGTGACAGTTTTATTAAGCAAGGAGACAAAAAAAGTTCTTAGGAGTGAGAGGGGTCCCAGCATGGTTGCCACTGAGGGCTTTTAGGGTTGGTCTTTTATAGAAAGCTAACTTAAATCTTTTTGCCTTGTCTTTGCCTTTTGCCTTTGAGCCCATATTAGGCTCCCTGCTCAGCGGGGCGCCTGCTTCCCCCTCTCTCTCTTTCTGCCTGCCTCTCTGCCTACTTGTGATCTCTGTCAAATAAATAAGTAAAATCTTAAAAAAAAAAAAAAAAGAAAAAGAAAAGCCTCAAACAGCATAGAACTTCTGCATTTTAATAAAATTTACACACTGATTTTAGTTGTAAAGGAGATGAGAAAATTCAAGTATAAGAAGCCTGGGACTATGAAAACAAAGTGTTTTGTCTAAAAGAACTTTTTTTTTTGAAAAAGGTCTTTAGAAATATTATAAAATTTTAAATTTGAAGCATCCTTTGTCAGTAGCACTCCAGACCCCCAGCACCACCGAAAAGGAGCAGAGAGTAAATGCCCCAGGCTAGCTAAGGCTGGCGCAGTGAAAATGTCATTAGATTCTAGACCGATTAAGATTTATGCTAATACTCTACTCAGTGAGATTTGGGAACTGAGCCTTGTTCTGAGCTACTCAAAAGTGGGCTGGTGGGGCGCCTGGGTGGCTCAGTGGGTTAAAGCCTCTGCCTTCGGCTCAGGTCATGATCTCAGGGTCCTGGGATCGAGCCCCGCATCGGGCTCTCTGCTCAGCGGCGAGCCTGCTTCCTCCTCTCTCTGCCTGCCTCTCTGACTACTTGTGATCTCTCTCTGTCAAATAAATAAATAAAATCTTAAAAAAAAAAAAAAGTGGGCTGGTGCTGTGGTCGTGGACTATGGAGTGGGGGACAAGGGGAAACTGGAATATGTCAGAGTTGTTACATTTGATTTTATAATTAATTATGTTCAGTGGTGAGAACCCAAGGCAAATTTAAAAGTAAGTGGTGACATTCCTTTCTGGGAAAGCTGTAAAGAAAATTGATAATTCGGTAAGCTGCTTATTTTTGTGGAGAGTCACACAATGATCGCTTGAGTCTCTTCTAGTCATAATCCTGAACGGTTCTGATTTATTTGCATTCCTTGATATCTTCTTTGCTATTAGTACTTATGTAGTTTTTATTTTTTAAAGTATTTTATTTATTTTAAGATTCATTTATTTTAGAGGGAGAAGAGAGAGAACATGCAAGCGGGGGGAGGGGCGGGGGGGGAGAGAGAGAGGGAGAGAGAATGAATCCCAAGCACAAGCACACTCCCTGCTGAGCGCCTAGTCTGACACGGTGCTTGATCTCATGACCCTGAGATCACAACTCGAGCAAAAACCAAGAGTAGGATGCTCAACCGACTGAGCCACCCTGGCACCCCAACTTTTCTAATTTTTAGAACTAGAATGCATTGAAGTATAACTAGACATATTCAGAAACATTACCAATACAGGCTTCATTTCTTTCCTTCCTCCCAGAATGGTGCTTTTAAAAAAAGCAAAACTCAACATGCAGAATGAAGAGGGAAGGGCTTTGAAGCCCTTGAGATTTAGGGTTGATTGTCCACTGTACCTGTGTATAATGATTATTAACATATGATTTTGGGGTTGCTTAGTCTTGCGTTTTTGCGTGACCAAATTCAGAGCCTCTGTATACCCATTTTGGTCATCTTTTAAATTGATCAAAAATATGTGCTTAGGGAGGCCTAGGTGGCTCAGTTGGTTAAGAGACTGCCTTTGGCTCAAGTCATGATCCCGGAATCCGGGGATCGAGTCCCACGTGGGACTCCCTGCCCATCAGGGAGTCTGCTTCTCCCCTCTACCCTCCCCCCGACTCTTGCTTTCTCAATTCTCTCTCTCTCTTTCAAATAAATAAATAAAATATATATTTTTTAAAGATTTTATTTATTTATTTGACAGAGATCTCAAGTAGGCAGAGAGGCAAGAAGAGAGAAAGAGGGAAGAAGGCTCCCTGCGGAGCAGAGTCTGATGCAGGGCTCGATCCCAGGACTCTGGGATCATGACCAGAGCTGAAGGAAGAGGCTTTAACCCAGTGAACCACCCAGGCACCCCAAATAACTAAATAAAATCTTAAGAAAAAAAAAAGCTTAAAGTTTTTGGTGAAAATTAACTGTAAAGCGCATAGAATTGCTCAAAGCAAACCCTAGAAGAGAAACCTAGTTTCCTTATCTCTCCCTCCACCCCCATCTTTTGGTCTTGATAATGCCCGGCTAACTTTCATATGAGATCTAGCAAGTTCAAGTTCCCAGTACCCATTGTCTCCACTGTGATTAGGCTTCATGACCATTTATGCTTTGGGAAACTCAAAGTTACTTTTTGTGGTTTGGTGGTTTGGTGGTTTCTTTTACTACTACTTTCTTGTCATTTCTCCTGACCCACAGGATTGGAAGGAGTTGTAGCACCTGGTTATATATTTCATATGTCTAATCCTCAAGTCAAAATATAAGCTTGTTCATATGAATAATTCCAAGAAATACAGCAAAACTGCTTGTGTACTTTGACCCTTGTCCCCGCACACACCCACCCGCCCTCTCACAGATACTTCCTGTCACACTTATGAAATTAAGTAGGCTATAAGTTTTCAGCTCTCTTCCAAGATAAAGCTAATTAAGCAAGAACAATAGAGAGAGCAGTCTTTTTAATTTTTTTCGGCAGTTCTCTCTTAATTAAAACCAGTCTCATTTTCTAGATAACTGAGTTGAACCTGTTGATGAACACGTGCGCCTGGTTTGAAAGGTACGGGAATTACCATTTCTTTGGTGTGAAAGCATAGCTACTTATCTGCGTTTTCACAACATGAAGTTGAGTATACTCCAGCTAGCACAGGCACTTTCAGTGAAGCCTTTCAGCTTGAGTCATGACTCCCCCAGGCTCAGTTCTTTAGGTATTAGCAGCTTAAATGTGCGTGCACAGAAAGATGCTTTGTTTGGGGATTGCAAACAAGTAAATCATTTGGCGTCTTTAAAATGTCCGGGATATTTGAATGAATGCAACTTCACCGAACTTGCTAATGTAAAATATTAGATGTATCCTAAGTAACACCAACAGCTTGCAGAGACTCTAATGGTCCCATTTTAATTTTGTTGCTGACACCTGGCAATGTTTGAACTATAAATAGAGTAGCAGGGAGGGAGGAAGAAATCCAAAGAGATTTTCTGTTTCTGCTCGGTATGTAGAAAGAGAAGGTCTTTAAAGAAAGAGGCAAACATCACATGTGGAAAAGAATTAGGGGTTCATTCTGTTGAGACTCGGGCTGCCATAGGATCTAGTAGAGTACATTGTAGATAAAACACCGTGGATTCTGGTTGGGTTTGCTAGACTTCTCAAATTATGGGTGAAGCTAAAGGAAGCTGCTTAATCATTCCAGAATTAAGGGCCACCTGGGCGGCTCAGTCATTAAGCATCTGCCTTCGGCTCAGGTCATAATCCCAGGTCACGATCCCAGGGTTCTGGGATCGAGCCCCGCATCAGACTCCCTGCTGGACGGGAAGTCTGCTTCTCCCTCTCCAATTCCCCCTGCATGTGTTTCCTCTCTCGCTGTGTCTCTCTCTGTCAAATAAATAAAGAAAATCTTTAAAAAAAAAAATCTAGAATTAAAACCCAGTTGTAAAGCCCCGGGACTCTAGGCTATAATGACGCCGGGGCAAGAGGACTATCCCCTTTACTAAGTTTTTCCATTCCCAATTATCCAATATGAGAGATAGTGAGGGTGGGGACAGGAAAAGAAGGGAGTAGTTAGTAGAGCAAAAGGGGGAGGTAGAGCGTTCCCTAGTGGTCTTGATTAGGTCCTGGGAAAGGCTCTCATTAGCAGTGTCAGCCAAGTAACCTATAGCCAGAGAGCATTCTAGAAACTCCCTTCAGTAAATAGACTGTTAAGCTGATTACCAGGCAGATAGAAATTGAATCTCTATCTGTGTCTTAATGTGAATTGGCTGGCTTCTCTCTTAGCTATTCCTCTTTGAGAAATACAGGATTATATGGAGGCAGAAAGCATCACTTTTGGCAGACTCATAATCTTCAAGCAGGTGTGAGGGTGGAAAGAACATAAACTGAGAAGGTTAAGAAGGCAGGGTTCCAGCGTCACCCCTGCTTCCACTCGCTTCCCCGTCTCAGGCACATTGCTTGTGTTTCCCAAGGCTCGGTTTCCAAAATCACCTCACAGCTACTCCAGGGTGGATTAAATGAGATGACCCATGTCAAAAGCCTAGTTAAATGTGGACACTTCATCACCATTAGTTTCCTCCCTTTCTCTGGAATACAAAGAGGCACTTCTTTGTCAGATAAATTGATTTAACTGTGTCTTCTTGCTTTATTATTTTAGCATACCTATTATGTGAGGAGGAAAAAAATTACAGTGCTCTTTTCCTTGGGGGAAGACTTTTGCAATCTCATACTTAGGGGTAAATTTAACCATGCAAAGGTTGAAAACATTCTCTGTAGCCAGTTTTCTAATCCTCATTTTGTGCCAGAGAACTCTAAGAGATTTGAGCATAATATCCAGCTATTTTAATGGGTTTTCTAAGAGTGTGAATTGACTCATAATACAGGCAGCCCCTTATTTTCATGCTAGAGTTGAAAAAGCCAACATTTTTTTCTTGAGGATTATAGGATTACCTTTAATACTGTATTTCAACACCTGTTATAAGACCTAAGGAACTCAATAAATGTTAAATAATAGTATCTAATGTGAATTTTTTTTAACCAGCATATTAAACTGTGAATTCCTGTTTCTTTATCTTAGCCATTTACTTACAGCTTAGCCCAGTAGAAAAAAATCTGGAAGACTCACAGAATCTTGCATTTGCAAGTGGTCAGGCAGAACCACATGGACGCATGACATCTCTCTTAACTAAACCTGTGACATTTTGTCTGCACGTGGTCCGGCCTCAACAGGGCTCTTGTTTCTGTTGACTTCAGCTTGCTTCTGTTAACCTCTGATAGCAGCCTCCACACTGGTTTCCAGGTCTGTGGCCTAAAATGGAATCTCTCCCTGCTGTCGAGAAGCAACACATAGATTTCGTGCATCCTGGCACGTAGCCGGGAAGCTGTGATGCACCCATACCAAATCCACACCGGCTGATTTCCCTACTGACTCCCAGCAGAAGCATAAATGCAGTTTGTTGCCATCTGTAGTACATCTGAAGTCACATATTTGCACATTTTACGTGTCTGAAATTGGGGTGTGTGTTGCAGCGTAAGGCATCTCAACCATAACTGTCAAACCGAGAAGCGGACATGACCTAGTGACCAGTGCTGGGACGTGCGTTCTAGGTTGCTACTTCTTGGTGGCTCGACTGCGACATTGCAGCTCCTGAACAGTTTCAGACCATTTCAGGAGCATTTGAGAAAGACCATGAAGTCTACTCGTGGTTTGAAAACCATACAGCAGCACATGATAGTAAGATCAGAAAAGCCCCAGACATCCTGGTGGACTATTCTTTTGCTCTGATGTCATAACTCACCAAATTGGTGGCAAACATGATATCAGTGAGGTTGAGTTAAGACGTGACTCAGACGGGCCAGGCTCTGAATATGAAGTATTGGGAATACCTTGACCGATTTATTTCACTTATATCTTCCTTTTTACTTAAGCACAAGAATGATATATGGTAGAAATTTATGTCTAAAAAAAGCTCTTTCAATAGTCATAAAATAAAAATCTGAGTGATAGAAAAGTGTTTTGCCATAGTTTAATGGGTGATATTTTTTCTTTCCTCCTTTCTTCATGGAGGATGATAAAATGCTGAGCTATACTATTGATGGCACCTTAGATTTAATGTATTATCATTGTTCTTGGGAGCATGTGGACTATTCTCTGGATTATTTCCTTGAAGAGATTTTAGAAATTCTTCAAATTTCACATCCAGATAGTTCAATATGCATATGTACTACATCGCCAAAAGCCATTTTATACATAAATACTATTTATCATTGAGTTTTTTTAATGCACAACACAATATTCTATCACTTTTGTTAGGTAATAATGAGAATATATTAATGAAAAGTTATCTCTGGGTTATTCCTTTAATGGTCTGCTAGGTCTCTTACAGCTTAACTCTATAGTTGAAGATGTGGCACGGAAAAAAAATAAATTCTTCGGTGTTAGGTTAGAGAATGTTTTATCATTCAATTTTGGGAAATAACGAGCTGTTTTTTTGAAGGATGCTATCATAAATAGTAATAGTGGAGATGTTAGAAAGCCAGAAAATATGTAATTGTATTTCCAAAATGGAATTTGCTGGAAAGCAGGTGCAATTACCATGATTCTTAATCAAGATGTATTCAACAGATCATCTTGTATATATGTGTATATATACATATATATATTCTTCTACATATACATATACACACATATACATGTGTGTGTATATATATATACGTTTATATATGTATTTACAATATATTAAGTAGAGGGGAGCCTGGATGGCTCAGTTGTTAGGCATGTGCCTTTGTATTAGGCCCTGATCCCAGGGTTCTGGGATCGAGCCCCGCATTGCGCTCCCTGCTTGGTGGGAAGCCTGCTTCTCCCTCTCCCAGTCCCCCTGCTTGTGTTCCCTCTCTCAAGTAAATAAATAAAATCTTTAAATAAAGTAAATAAAATCTTTAAAAAAAGAAATAATTACCTTTAGAAAAAAAACCCAGATATATTAATTAGAAAAAAAGCAGATTATAATATAAAATGCAAAGTATATCTCCTCCCTCTCACCCAGTACTCAAATTCCTCAGTTTCAAGTGGTTTATACTCTACACAAAACTATTTCTTTCTCAATACAGATTTTATTGAATATTGTGAAGCCTATAATGAATATCTGGTGGCATTTATTCACTCAAAAAATATTTGTGAGTTACTGTTCGGGGCCCCTGGGAACAAAGCAGTAAAGCCTTGCCATTGCGGAGCTTGGATTCTAATGGGGCAGATAATAAGATAAACGCATTTTATTGTATGATAACTCATACATGCAAAGGGAAAAATTAAAGAGGGATGGGGGGGATTGGAAGTTTTGGGAAAAGTTCAGAATTTTAGAATGGGTGGCTGAGGTGGTCCTCTCTAGGAGACCTAGGAGCAGAGCCCTGAAGAAAGGGAGGGATCTCCCCACATGGGTATCTGAGAGGAGCACGTTCTAAGCAGAGAGAACAAACAAGCACAGAGGCCCGTAATCAGGGCCTGGTGTGTTCTAGGAATGGGAAGAGGTCAGAGGGGTTGGTTTGGGGAACAGTTCAAGTGTGTTAGATGAGGTTAGGGAAGTAAAATAGGCAGAAGAGACTGGGTGGGTGTTGTGGGCCAGAGAAAGGACCGTGGGCCTCTCCTGTGAGTGAGACATAGCCTGGTCTGACTGGCATTTTGTGTGGATGTTCTGCCTCTTGTTGAGAATAACCTCGAACAGTGGAAGCAGGCCAGTTCGCAGGTTTGTAAAAATCCAGTGGAGTGATGGTAGTGTTTTAAACTCAGCAGTACCAGAGATGTTAAAAAAAGATATTTTGAAGGTATTTTAAGGGTGTGCTATTAGGATTTACTGACCTGGCTGGAGGGTGAGCAGAGACTAGTTCAAGGATTACTCTCAAGATTTCTGGCCTAAGCAGCTGAATTAGAGCCGCCATTTATCAAGGATAACAATGAGACCGTTGTAAAAGGAGTAGAATTGGGGGAAGCGGGTGAGGAATATGAGGAGTACGACTTTAGATTTGTGACGTTTGAGATGCCTTTGAACATCTAAGGAGAGGTATCAAGAGAGACAGTTGGGTACATAATTGTGGCGGTAAGGCTGAGGTAGCAGTGTGGGAGTCATACGCATATAGGTGATATTTAAAGAGACTGAGTGATATTGCCAAGGAGTGGAGCTTGGTGTCCTGAAAGCCAGGTCAGAAAGGCATTCCATGGAGAGAGGCATCAAGTGGGTCAGTTAAATAAGCTGAGGACTGAGAATTGACCACTGGATTTAGCCATGTGAAGGTCACACAGGCCTGGTTGGAGCAGTTTGGTCTGGAGTTTTCCGGAATGTAGTGGGATCTAGAGAGAACACGAGGAGAGGAATAGGAGACATGGGTTTAGACAATGATGTCCAGCAATTTTGCCATTAAAAAAAAAAAAAAAGGAAAGAGATGGAGAGAGAGAGCGTTGGTAGTTTCAGTTTTGTGTTTTAGGTGATAGAAAAAGAGAGTGTTGATGGAATGATCCAGTGGAAAGAGGGGACAAAAAAATTGGAGAAGGGAGATTTGCTGAACCTGGCATAGGTCCTAGTGAGGAAGTAAAGAAATTGATTTTAGCGAGGAGTTGGTAAAAGTGCGTTTTCCAGGCATTCCAGTCAGGTTTTGTACCGTTCTCTGCTGCTCTTCTCTTGCCCTAGTCTATCTTTCGTTGATAGGATTTCAACAGTTCATCTCTTCAGTGAAGTGTTTTTTCCCATCTCAGCTCATGAATTCGTAGAGATCTCTCCCTTCTCTGAATTTATTGCTCTTCTAATCTCTTCCATTAAATTGAATTTTAGTCATCCCTTTATGCACAGCTGTCTTTCCCATTAAAATGTAAGCCCCTTGATAGCAGTGATCATGCCCTGCCTATGGTCAGTGCCCAGTAAAGCTACCTGACTCGGCTTCTACCACTTTCACCGGGGAAGGTTTTCCTCCCTTACAACTCCCCGAGGAGAAGAGCTTACTGTTGTTATTCTCCATGTAAAAATCCTTCATGTACTATAAAGTATTATTAAACTGCCTCTTGGTTTCATCTTTTCCACTCTTTAGTACTCCATTTTCATCCTCTAATTTTTTGTTTTTGGTTTCTTTCCGTTGGTGTGTTCCCAAATGTCTTTTTCCCCCAAATGTATTTTTTTTTCTTTTATTTCTTTCTCTTTCTCCTCTTTTATGTTCTTCTTTCATTCTTTTGCTCCTCTCTGAGTTTATTTGCAGAATCTGAGATGTTGCAGAAGGTGAGAATCTGGAGCTGACTGAGCCGTTAACTGCCTTTTACCAGACGGGGAAAAGTGCGGATTGACGTGTGAGTGTGTGTGTGTGTGTGTGTGAGAGAGAAAGACAGAGAGACAGAGAGACGGGGAGAAGTGCGGATTGACCAAACTGTGTGTGTGTGTGTATATACATTCCAAGCAAAATGAGAAACAGTATATGAAAAGAGTTAAAACCATAACATAGTCTCACCTACAGCTACATATTCATCCCTTAGAACAGTGCCTACTCCTAATATTCATTAAGTGAATATATCAATGAAGGAACTACTCCTGTGATGATGAGTAGCTTCTCCTACTTTTCTTTTTATGTAAACATCAGCCCGTCTTCAACTTGTCATAATGGGACCACTGCCCTGAATTGCCAGTCAGTAACAATCTCAGCTAGTATTCACTGGGTAAGTATATGAGGCAGTAGACGGGTAAGGCGTTGATATGCAGGTGCCAGATACCTGTTTAAACCTCAGCTCTGCCATTTTGGAGCTGTGTGATTTGGGGCAGGCCATTTATTCTCCCAGTGCCTCTGTTCCCTCATCTGGAAATGGGACTAGTAATACCTACTTCGTAGGGTTGTTGTGAGGATTGAATGAATGAATATGAAATCCTAAAGTCATTAAATCTAAATCTTTTCTGTAATAAAGATTTTATTTATGTGACAGAGAGAGACAGTGAGAGGGAACACAAGCAGGGGGAGTGGGAGAGGGAGAAGCAGGCTTCCTGCCGAGCAGGGAGCCCAATGCGGGGCTCCATCCCAGGACCCCAGGATCATGACCCGAGCTGAAGGCTGATGCTTAATGACTGAGCCACCCAGGTGCCCCTAAATCTAAATCTTAATATCAATCTTAATCTTAACCTCATCATATTAGATGCGTTAACTGAGGCTTTCAGAGGTTGAAGAGCTTTCCCGCAGCTAAACGGCTGGTCAACAACTGAGGTTTATCTTTGCCCATGGTCTGTCTGCTGTGGTGGCCGGCAGGGCCCGGGTGAGGAATAAGGGCAGCTCTGTGCTCAGGCCTCCCTTTAATGTAAACAAGCCAGGTGGTACAGTGAGAACCCAGAGGCAGTGGAAATAGAGCAGCACTGTTGAGGAAGTGGTTGGAGGGAACAAATCTGAGCAGAAGGGAAGGGATGGAAAAGGTGCCTGGAGTTGAGAGGGTGATCCCTGAGAAGGAAGAGGGTGATAAATATCCCAGCACCGGGGCCCTGCCTGCCCTGAGTTCTCGGCTTGTTCTTCCGTGCTCTGTTTTTGAAAGCCTAGGAGACCAAGCTCAGATTATGATGTCAAAATTATTTCTAGGCTCTCCTTGCAGAATTATGACTCAGTTGGACATTACATTAGTGAACACAGCAGTATGGTAGGGTTTGTTTGTAACCACCATTTCCAGGGATTTACTGCTATCATTTCTCTTGCAAATGATTACGTTTTTTTATTATGCTCTCTGAGAATAGCAGAGCCATAAACTTCAAATTAATGGATCACAATTTACTCCTTTAAAGCTATAGTTGCACAATATTTTGGTCATCTTCTGGAGCTTCTCTGTTTTATTTATTCTACATCCTAACACTTATTCTATATTATTTTCGTATTTCTTTCTCTTCCTTTGTGACAGTCTGAATGGGGGGGAATTCTAGAAAGAACAAAAAGAAGACCAGCTATGAAACAGAGAAAGAAGTAAGTCTTTTAAAAACTAGAAAAACCTGGGAGAAATAGGAGTAGGTATTGGGGAGATGTGCCCTGTGTAGACCACCTCGTTCTGCTTGGAAGGGGATGTGAACCCTAAGAGCTGGAGTGTAGGGACCATAAAAAAGAAGCATTCAAAGGGTGCATGCCCCACTTTGGGGTTGAATGTGCCCCAAGAAGGGCATTATAGGTGTAAGTCTGGAGTAAAGAAAGCTGAGGGGTGGTTGAGATTATTGTACAGCATAATTAAATAGTGACTCTATGGCATTCTTAGGGCTTTTTTTTTTTTTTCTGGGTAAGAATCTGTAACTGGGTCAGTGCTGAAAATAAGTTACTACTTGCCACTCTGGGGTGCTACCAAGATGATCACAGGGCTGGAGGGCGTGTGGAGAGGTAGGAGGGGATGGCTGAGGTGGGCTCCAGACCTGACCTGCAAGGTAGCTGGTGCTTGGATTCCATCTAGAGGTAAAACCTGGATGTGGCCACGGACACCACCCTCAGTTCAAACTGGCAGCCTCCAGTGTTTACTACACAACACATAAGAGATCAGATGTGCTTTATTATTTTTTTTAAAGATTGATTTATTTTAGAGAGAGCACGAGTGGCATCGGGGGTCAGAGAGAGAGGGAATCCTCAGCAGGCTTCACACTCAGCACGGAGCCTGGAAAAGGACTCAATCTCACAACCCTGAGACCATGACCCGAGCCAAACACTTAACCCACTAGGCCATCCAGGCTCCCTGAGACCAGATGTACTTTATACAAAAAATACCTGCCTTTCTTTTCTTTTCTTTTTTTTTTTAATTGAGTATATCACCTATATAAAATGTACTAATCTTAAGTGTTTCATGAATTTTTACATATCCAAACACTTTTTTTTTTTTTTTTGCAAATACTCTTTATAGCCCCAAAACAATTAGAGTATTTCCAGCAACCCAGGAGGTTCAGCATATGAATCCGGGGAGATACAACTCAATCCATAGCAGGACTCTGTAATATAATGTGGTTGTCATCTCCTGGAATTAGAATATTTGAAGGCAGTGATGAATTCAATATCGATAGGAAATTATTTGAGTAAACTTTCTCAAGCTAACTTTCTTTGTTTCCTTGAACATCAGGAGGATTTTAGGACTTAACTAATGTTCTATTCCACACAATTTTTTTAATTTTTTATTTTTTTATTTCAAATTTTTTAAATTCCAGTGTAATTAACATACAGTTATATTAGTTTCAGGTGTGCAATATAGTGATTCAGCAACTCTATACAAAACTCTGTACTCATCAAGGTAAGTGTGCTCTTGGGCACCTCTGTGGCTCATCAGTTAAGCGTCTGCCTTTGGTTCAGGATGATCCCAGGGTCCTGGGATTGAGCCCCATGTCCCCATGTCCCCATGCGTCATGCATCAGGCTCCCTGCTCATCGGGGAGCCTCCTTTTCCCTCTCCCTCCGCCCCTCCCCTGCTCATTCTCTCCCTCTCTTTCTAAAATAAATTAATAAAATCTTAAAAAAAAAAAGATTAATGTGCTCTTAATCCCCTTCTCCTGCCTCCCTCATTTTTTCTCTACAGAGTCTGTTTTTTGTTTGTCTCTTTTTTTCTTTGTTTTCTTTCTTAATTTTCACATATGAGTGAAATCACATATTTGTTTTTCTCTGACTTATTTGAGCCCAGGGCAAACAGATTACCTATTTTGACTTTACTTCCTGCCCAAATAGTTAAAAAAATCATCAGCTTTAAGTCTTTCATGCATTTTCACTCTGTACGTATCTTTCAGGGAGGTACAGCTATTTATTTGTGACTAAATTTTTGTATTGAAAGATCATATTTTCTTTTTATGCCTATGCCTTTTCATAAATATAACTTTAAGCAAGAGGACAGCCCTCAGAATCCTAAACTAAACGTTAAATTTAAAAAGCATATGGTTTCAAGTTCCTGACACTCATCTCACTCTGATCACTTTTAGATAGTTTTGGGTGCTTTCAAAGGTTAGGCATTTCTGGGACTCAAAAAGGATATGTTTTTTGTTGTTTGTCATATTTAAAGTTTAAATAGCAACATGTTCCTTACTACTGTGTGTTACATGTTAGATTTGAGGTTCTAATATCTAGGTTCTAAGCAGCCCAGAAAACAGTAACATTGGAGCTCTTATATGAATCAGTTTTTGTGTATCTTAAATATCAGGGAGTACGGATGAGTCATGAGTCAGTCATGAGTAATGAGTCAGCCATGACTTTGGGTCTAAGACTAGTAGGTTTTTTTTTTTTTTTCTTTTTTTGACAGATTTTGTTTATTTATTTAAGATTTTATTTCATTGGTCAGGGTGAGAGAAAGAGCAGGTGCAGGGGAGTGGCAGGCAGAGGGAGAAGCAGGCTCCCTGCTGAGCAAGGATATGGATATGGGACTAGATCCCAGGACCCTGGGATCATGACCTGAGCCAAAGGCAGATGCTTAACCAACTGAGCCACCCAGGCATCCCTTATAGTCATTTTCTGATCCTTCTCTGTTCTCTTACTTGTGGTACGCTAGGGTCACTTCACTTTCTTAGATAGGTAGAATAGCCCCACTTGACCATATCCCCACCAAAGCAGACAAGTAATTTCATAACTTAGAGATATGATACAAAATGCCTAATTTTTCTTCTCAGATCTTTCATCAACATCCATAGTCAGATAATGGAATGTATCCCATGTTTAAAGGATAGAGGAGGAAAACAGCAGTGTGTGTATGTGTGTGTGTGTGTACACACATGTGTGCGCACCTGTGTGTGTGCATGTGCCCCGAACAGGGAACTAGCTGGCTGAGTAGCACTGGGAAAACAGCTTGGGATTAATACCATCATGTAAAGCCCTGGCACAGATTGTTGAGAGAAGAACATGTTGGCTCTCCCTCCAGAGGATCTTTGAGAGTGGGACATATGCCCAGTTTTCAGAAATGAATTAGGTGAGATCTGTCTCAAAGGCAGAGGGATGGGACAGATGAACAGAAGTGGCTCCTTTCTCCAAAAGAGAAGCAAAAAGCCAGTCCCAGGCTACTCTCTCTCCAGATTAAGTGGTCTTACTTTTCTCTGATGCATGCATGAAAATTCATGATCTTTATAAGTCATCTTTACTTTCTTTTATTGGGGGGAGGGTAGAGCATCTTTGTCAGAACTGAGTCAAGGTCTGCTTTCTTCATAAAGTGATTTGTAGAGTTTTCCTTTTTTTTTCTATGCCCTGGAACAGTTCAGATAGTATAGGAATTCTTTGAAAGTTTGGTAGAATTCACCAGGAAAAACAACTGGGTTGTTGGCTTTTAAAGGGTGGGAGTGTTGGCGAGATGAGGGTAGGTTTCAGATATCTTTCTAATTATTTTATGGTAATCAGTCTCTAAATGTTTAATTTTATTTTGAGTCAATTTTAGTAACACACTTAAACATATTTTCTCAGTTTTTATTATACAAAAATTTGACATATAATTGCATAGAGAACTCATTTATTTTTCTAAATCTCCTCTTTTATTGGAGTGATAAACACTCTCTTAAAAACTTTGGAGTAGTCTCTTAATTTTCAGTACGTTAGAGACCAGACGTTTATACAGTTTATACAGTTATATTGCCTTTGCTGGAGAACCCAGGCATCTTCATTAGTGAAAAGAAGTATCTAGAATGAGGGGCACCTGAATGACTCAGTTGGTTAAGCATCAGCCTTCGGCTCAGGTCATGATCTCAGGGTCCTGGAATCAAAGCCCGGCATCGGGCTCCCTGCTCAGTGGGAGTCTGCCTCTCCCTCTCCCTCTGGCTGCTGCTCCCTCTGCTTGTGCTCTCTCTAATAAATAAATAAAATCTTTTTTTTTTTTAAATTTTATTTATTTGGCAGAGAGATCACAAGTAGGCAGAGAGGCAGGCAGAGAGGGGGAGGCAGGCTCCCTACTGAGCAGAGAGCCTGATGCAGGGCTCTATCTAACCCAGGACCCTGAGATCATGCCCTGAGCTGAAGGCAGAGACTTAACCCACTGAGCCATCCAGCGGCTTCCCACCCCCGCCCCCGCTTTTTAAAAAGATGTTACTTATTTGACAGAAACACTGCGAGAGAGGGAACACAACAAGGGGAGTGGGAGAGGGAGAAGCAGTCTTCCCACCAAGCAGGGAGCCCGATGGAAGGCTCGATCCCAGGACCCTGAGATCATGACCTGAGTCGAAGGCAGAGGCTTAACAACTGAGCCACCCAGGTACCTCTAAGTAAAATGTTTTAAAAAAAGAAAAAGAACTCAGTTTATCTGTTTTCTTTTTGCTGGGCAAGGAGGTGATGGCTGCTGTATACATCTATTAGGTCTCAGCAGGGGACAGAAACCACACAAATTACCGTAATAGAATTTAACACAAAGAATTCTTATGTAGGAATAAAGTTGGCAACTGAGTAAGTAATAAGGTTAAAAAATTAAAACCCTTTAAGATAACAGAGATACAGCAACTGAAGAAACAGCTGTACCACTTTGTGTCAGTTTGGTGAGAGTACCATGACAAACTGGATTGCTTAAACAACAGAAATTTATTTCTTTACAATTCTGGATGCTGAAATTCTGAGATCCAGGTGTCTGCAGGCCTCTGTCATTGACTTATCGATGGCTGTCTTTTCTCTGTCTCCATATGGTTTTCCCTCCATAGCTGTCTATATCCAAAGTCCCTGTTTTTATAAAGCCACCAGTCATATTGGATGGGGGTTGGTTAAGACTTCAACATACAACATACAAATTTGTGTGGGGGGCACAGTCATCCCATAACACACTTCTGAGGATGGAGGAGTTATTAACCATTGAAGGCCTGGAGAAAGGGCCTTGTAGAGCTAAACTCAGACCTCTGAGGAAATGGGGGAGTTGGTCTGGGGCTTGTGTCTCTGCGGTCAGAAATCTAAACCGCAGCACAAATTTAAGATCTAAATGTAGACATCTACTTCTGTTAATATGGAGTAAGGACTGGATTTGAGGAAATATTTGGTGGGAGAGTGATGGATTGTTTTCATTATCTTGATTGTGATGGTTGTTTCATAGGCATATACACTTATCAAAATTTATAAAATTGTGCACTTTAAATATGTGATGTATAGTTTCAGCTGTTATACCTTAATTAAGCAGTTAAAAAGGCTGTACCTGGGGTGCCTGGGTGGCTCAGTTGATTAAACAACTGCCTTCAGTTCAGGTCATGATCCCAGGGTCCTGAGATTGAGCCCCATGTCCCCATGTGTACCTGAGTTGGGCTCGCTGCTCAGTGGGGAGCCTGCTGCTCCCTCTCCCGCTGACCCTCCCCCTCTGCTCATGTGGTCTCTCTCTCATTTGCGCACTCTCTCTGAAATAGATAAAATCTTTTTTTAAAAAGCTGTAACTACTAAAAAGAGCATTTATTGAGTCTCAAAACTGATCTCTTTCTGCAAGTTGTTACACACTAACCTGTACTTAATTTATCCTCTAAAACACCAATGTGCGTTTGGCAAAGCAGTGACTCTCCTTGATGTGAAGGTTTTCTGTCTACATACCATAAGCAGGCATGCTAGCTAGCATTGGCCTTTAACTTTGTTCCCTGTGAATCTTGTCTTCCTGACAGGGTTTTTGCAGCCCCTGTAGCCTCATACGACATTTAGAGGGTGAGGCATTTCATTAACTCATGGCATTCTCACCAGCTGGTCAGTGCAAAGAAGGATGGAGAAGGGAGTAGTCTTGCTGAAATTAGGCTGTAACTAAGTAGACACACATAAAGGAAGAGCATTCCCGGGGAGGTGATGGTCTGCTCTCAGCTTTCTTGCATCGGGTTCTCTGTAATTATGCAGTGTCTTGCGACTGAAAATGTTCCAGATCTCCCATGAAATATTTGGTTTTACAACATCCTTGTAGAGAAAAGGAACAGTAATGAAGGCTTGCTGATTAAAATGAGGTCAACAGCAGATTTTTAAAAATCTCATTCTTTCTCTTTATCCCTTCTCTCTGTTAAATAATTCAAGAACTATCTAGTGAGCACTTACGTGCCAGGCACATTTAGTTGTTATGCACTTCTAGAGGCTTGTTATTCAAATCGTGTTTAGTGGAACACAGCGTCAGCATCACCTGGGAGCTTATTAGAAATGCAGAATCTGAGTCCTCCTCCAGACATGGCAGAATAAGTATCTGCATTTTAACATGATACCTGGGTGACTTGTATGTACCTTTAAGAGGCATTGTTCTAGAGAGTTCTCTGTAGCCCTGCCACTTAAATATTGCATCAACTTTGAGAAGGTAACTTCTCTAAGTCATTAGCAAGTGAAGGGAAGGAGGATAATAGTAATAATGTGCCCTACTGGGAGGATTTAATTAGATAAGCTTTGTAAATCCTTTAACACATAGGCTGGTTCCTAGTAAGTGCTTTCTAAAAAAATATTTGTTATTTTTATTGTTACTATTATTATTTTGTAGTCAAAAGAAAAGTTCTTTGGTAAAACTTTCCTTGTAGCAACCTTGCTTCTGGCTCATTTATTTGTTCTTAATGCTGACAGAAAGGCATTATTCCAAGAGACAAGTATTATATTTAGGTATTTAGTGTTGTATCTAAGTATAACACTTGATCTTGGATTGAATCCTGAACTGGAAAGGGAAGTAGGGCAAAGGAATGTCATAGTCAGCTCAGGTTGTCGTAACAAAATACCATTGACTGGAGGGCTTAGCCAACAAATATTTATTTTTTCACAGTTCTGAATGCTGGCAGTCCAAGATCAGAGTGACAGCATGGTAACATCTGGTGAGGACTCTCTTCCTGGCTGGTGGTTGGCTGCCATCTTGCTCTGTGCTCTTACGGCCATTTCTTGTTCTCTTCCTTATCCTATAAGGCCACTTATCTCATCATGAGCCACGCCCCCATCTCAGATACTAGCACAAGTGGGATGGAATTTCAACTGATGAATGGGGGTGGGCAGTGGAGGACACAAGCATTAAGTCCCAATGGGTATTTGTTTGGTTGCTGTTCTTGCTGTCTTTTTTTTTCTTTTATTTATTTGTTTATTTGTTTGTTTGTTTGTTTATTTATTTGACAGAGAGATAGAGAGCACAAGTAGGCAGAGAGGCAGGCAGAGGGAGAGGGAGAAGCAGGAGCTCCCCTGTGCAGTGAGCCCAATGCAGGGCTCGATCCCAGGACCCTGGGATCATGACCTGAGCTGAAGGCAGAGGCTTTAACCCACTGAGCCACCCAGGCGCCCCTCTTTCTGGCTTTCTTAAGTGACATGATTAGATGTAGGAATTTACGTGATGTGGAATGAGAGGGTGATGAATCTCTCCTGATGATAGGCTGCACAAGTAATTTTCAGAAAAGGCCTGCATGTAAAAGGTCTTTGCACAATAACAGTGCTGCTCTCCATAGGTGAAGTGGGATGATGGCTGCGGATTCTTACCCTTTGTTTGGTTTCACCAAGGAGTCTTACACCCTGCTGCCTGGCCACCGTCTACTCCTGCCCTCTAACAGGCTCCAGGTCACGCCCATTACATTCCAGCCCAGATCACCAGAAGCTTGTACCACATTTGGCACAGGGCAGGTGTTTGATACATGTGTGTTGAATATATGAGCAAATGGGTAAGGCCAGAGAAGCAGTTCCCCACTCCCCCACCTATGTTTCCATTCCCTTTGTTTTTCTGGGGGGAAGATAATGTCAAACCTATAGAAAAGATGCAGAAACAAGAAAAGGAATTCATAGGTCCTTTATCCAAAGCCACATGTATTTTTAAAAAATGTTTACATTTTATTTAAAAATAATATCAAACTTACAAGAGATTTGCAAGAAGAATAGAAATGATAATACAAAGAACTGGGATGCCTGGGTAGCACAGTCAGTTGGGTTTCGGCTCAATTTGTGATCTCAATGTTGTGAGATCAGGCCCCACTTCGGGCTCTGTGCTGGGCGTGGAGTCTGCTTGAGATTCTCTCTCCCTTTCCCTCTGACCCTTCCCCCTGCTCTCTGCTCTCTCTCTCAAATAAATTAATCTTTTTTTTTTAAAAGATTTTATTTATTTACTTGAGAGAGAGTGAGAGAGAGAGCATGAGAGGGGAGAGGGTCAGAGGGAGAAGCAGACTCCCTGCGAGCAGGGTGCTCGATGCAGGACTCGATCCTGGGACTCCAGGATCACGACCTGAGCTGAAGGCAATCGCTCAACCAACTGAGCCACCCAGATGCCCCTCAAATAAATTAATCTTTAAAAAATACTACTAATCGGGGTGCTTGGGTGGCTCAGTGGGTTAAGCCTCTGCCATCAGCTCAGGTCATGATCTCGGGGTCCTGGGATCAAGCCCCATGTCAGGCTCTCTGCTCCGCAGGGAGCCTGCTTCCCCTTCTCTTCCTCTGCCTGCCTCTCTGCCTACTTGTGATTTCTCTCTCTCTGTCAAATAAATAAATAAAATCTTAAAAAAAATGCTACTGATAATACAAAGAACTACCCTATCCCCTTCACTTAGATTTCCAAATTATTAAGAGTTTACATTTGTATTTTCACTTTTCCTTGTGTATCATTATTTTCTTTCTGAAACATTTGAAATTAAGTTGTAGACATGTTGCCAAAATTACCCCTAAGTACTTGTACTTCAGTGTGTATTTTCTAAAATCAAGGACACTCCTACATAACCTTGATGCCTTTATTAAAACTAGGATATTAACATTGGCTAGAATACTTTAATTCACTCAGTTTTCTCCTCCTTTCCAGTAATGTCATTTACAGAAAGGAATAGTAATAACATCATTGCCTCTCCCTCTTTTGCTTTCTAGGTCAAGATCCAGTCCAAAATCATACATTGAATTTCATTGTCAAGTTTGTTTAGTTTCTTCCAATCTACATTTCCTTAGTTTTTCTTTGTTCTTTATCATCTTGATATTTTTGAAGAATATAGGTCTGTTATTTTGTAGTGTTTTCATCAGGTTGGGTTTGTGTGGTGTTTCTTTTATGACTAGATTCAGAATGTGTGTTTTGGCATGAACACTAGAGAAATAATTCTGTTTTCTTTCCAGTGCCTCATATCAGAAGTTTCTTCTTCTTCTGATCTTCTTATCTCACAGTATCTCATCTTCTTATCACCAGTGGTGTTAACTTTTTGTCACTTGGTCAGGATGGTGTCTGTGATATTTCTCTACTGCCCAGTTCATACACTTGCATATTCTTTTTTTTTTTTTAAGATTTTATTTATTTATTTGACAGAGAGAAAGATCATAAGTAGGCAGAGAGGCAGGCAGAGGTGGGGGGGGGGCTATGCAGGCTCCCTGCTGAGCAGAGAGCCTGCTGGAGTCTCCATCCCAGGACCTTGAGATTATGACCTGAGCTTAAGGCAGAGGCTTAACCCACTGAGCTGCCCAGGTGCCCCTACTTACATGTTCTTTTTCTCATCAATAGTTTATTTGGTAGGTTACACATCCATTGATATCTTTTGCCTGATCATTTATTTTTTTTTTAAAGATTTTATTTATTTATTTGACAGAGAGAGAGGGATCACAAGTAGGCAGAGAGGCAGGCAGAGAGAGGGAAGCAGGCTCCCCACCGAGCAGAGAGCCCGATGTGGGGCTCCATCCCAGGACCCTGAGATCTTGACCTGAGCAGAAGGCAGAGGCCCAACCTACTGAGCCACCTAGGCTCCCCTGCCTGATCATTTATTACAGTGATGGTCACTGAATATTATTCTGTAATTATATCGTTCCTTCTACATTTTTTTGTTGGCATTCCACTGTAAGGTAGAAACTTTTCTTTGTATTTATTTGCTTATATCAGTATGGACTCATGGATTTCTGTTTTATTGAATTAGTTATGGTCTGTTATTATCATTGTTATTTTATTACAGCTTTATTGACGTGTACTTGACATGTAATAAGTCACATATATTTAAAGTATACATTTTGAAGAGTTCTGGTGTGTATATACAGTAGAAAACCCATCACTTCACTCCATGTTGTTGAGTATATCAACAGTTCATTCTTTTTATTGCTGAGTAGTATTTTTTAAAGATTTTTAAAATTGGGGGCACCTGGGTAGCTCAGTGGGTTAAAGCCTCTGCCGTCAGCTCAGGTCATGATCCCAGCGTCCTGGGATTGAGCCCCACATCGGGCTCTCTGCTCAGCAGGGAGCCTGCCTCCTCCTCTCTCTCTCTCTCTCTCTCTCTCTGCCTGCCTCTCTGCCTAGTTGTGATCTCTGTCAAATAAATAAATAAATAAAAATCTTTAAAAAAAAAAGATTTTTAAAATTTATTTGGAGAGAGAAAGAGAAGGAGTGAGCATGAGTAGGGGGAGGGGAGGGCAGATAGGGAGAAGCAGACTCCCCACTGAGAAGGGAGCCCGACTTGAGGCTCGATCTCAGGACCCTGAGATCATGACCTGAGCTGAAGGCAGACACTTAACTGATTGAGCCACCCAGGCACAATGCTGAGTAGTATTCTGTTGTGATATACCAGTTCATTTATTCCTTCACATACTGATACGCATTTGTTTTTTTCCTAATTTGGGACTATTAACAATGTTGCTATGAAGAAGTACATGTCTCTGTATATGTCCTTGTAGGGGCATATTCTTTAATTCTTGCGGTTAACTATCTAGGATTAGAATGACTGGATCACACAGTAGGTATATGTTGAGCTTTTAAGAAACTGTTAAATTATCAAAGTGTTTATATCATTTGAGATTATCCTCAGCAATATATGTACACTTCCACTGTTTGATGACATCTCTAACACTTATTATAGTCAGTCTGTTTTATGGTGGCCATTTTATTTTTATTTATTTAATTAATTAATTAATTATTTAAAGATTTTATTTATTTATTTGACAGAGAAAGATGCAGTGAGAGAGGGAACACAAGCAGGGGGCAAGGGAGAGGGAGAAGCAGGGTTCCCGCTGAGCAGGGAGCCTGATGTGGTGCTCGAACCCAGCACCATGACCTGAGCGGAAGGCAGAGGCTTGACCTGAGCGGAAGGCAGAGGCTTAACCTGAGCGGGATCATGACCTGAGCGGAAGGCAGAGGCTTAACCCACTGAGCCACCCAGGTGCCCTCGTTTTAGCTTTTTTATGCTATCTCAGTGATCTCTGTATCTCTTTGTCAATATCACTCCATCTTAATTGCCCCAGATTTATAATAAGTCTTAAAATTAGGTAATTAAGTTCTGCAACTTTGTTACTCTTTTTACAAGATTGTTTTGGATATTCTAACTCCTTTCCATTTCCATATAAAAATCAGCTTGTCCATTGGGGAGGGTATGTGCTATGATGAGTGCTGTGAAATGTGTAAACCTGGTGATTCACAGACCTGTACCCCTGGGGATAAAAATACATTATATGTTTATTAAAATAAAAAAAATTAAAAAAAAAAGAAAAAAAAATCAGCTTGTCCATTCCCACACAAATCCAAAGTTTAGAGTTAGGGTTTGACTGTATTATAAATCGAATCTCTGCTGGTTCCTAATGATTTATTATTGTCATATATTTCATACTCTCATAGTTTCAGTATTTCATCTGAACATTGGTATATTAATATCTATCTAATATTCCTGTTAATTATACTTGTAATACACTTAATCTGGTGCCTGGAATAAACTAACTACTCAGTGAATGGTAGTTATTACTGTTTTTGAGGTGTTTTAGTGGTTGAACATAAAATGCTAAACTATTTCAGTATATGCCAGTAATATTTATTGAAGTAAACCTCAGATATTGGGTGGAGGGAACTCTAGTTATATCTTTTTCCCTGCCATCTAGGTAGGTCCATTGCTGTGAAAATATCATGTTCTTTATTTTAACAATAAACTTTGGGGACAAAAATCTGCTTCTGCCTCTTGATAGAAATGCAAAGGCATGTTTTTAGGAAATAAATTACAAAAATTGCTTTTTGACTGCAATAATGATATATTGGAGCTCTCTTTGAGCATTTAAAGCATTTTGGGGAGGCCTTTGTAAAACAGTTAATTTATACCCTGAGGGGAGAGCCTTAAACATGGATGCTATCCTAAATAAATCTAAGTGACAATTTGGCAGTAAGAGAGGACATTTCTCTCTACTTACGCTGCTTTTGACAATGGGCACTTAACCAGGCTAATCAAATGTGACTTCTATCATCAAAATTAGTAAGGCATGAAGAACCTTTAGCAAATCATTCATTACATTGCCCATTTGCAGATAGGATCTCCTGTGTCTTCTTAAGAACAGCCACTTGGTGCCTTCTCTGCAAAGTGGGGGTTTTAGGTTTTCAGGACAATGTTTAACAGTTCACAGATTGCTAATGTCTATGGAAGTCCTTTAATGTTCATGTTTGTGAAGGAGCTACTGACCTCTTGCATAATTAGATCTTTCTTTTTCTCTACTCTTTTTAACTTGGGCAGTTTGTAAATAATTTCCTGCTGCTTCTCCAAAGATCGTAGCCTTTCCCAAGTTTATCTCCTTAGTCCCATATAATCCTTATCAAGAAGAGGGAAAGTACTGATAGCCACAATATGAATGAAGTTACCATCTTTTCCTTCTGTATTTAACAAAACAGCTATCAGGTCCTAGATGCCACAGTACCTGGGTACAGAGAGACAAGTTGGTATATTGTATTCCTTTTATTTTAAGCTCGATTTTGTTTTTCATCTTGAGGTTTTTTTTTTTTTTTTTTAATTTTTTATTTTAATAAACATATAATGTATTTTTATCCCCAGGGGTACAGGTCTGTGAATCATCTGGTTTACACATTTCACAGCACTCATCATAGCCCATACCCTCCCCAATGTCCATTTCCCCACCACCCTCTCCCGTCCCCCTTCCCCCCCGCAACCCTCAGTCTGTTTCTTGAGATTGAGTCTTTTATGGTTTGTCTCCCTCCCAATCCCATCTTTTCATTTTTTTCTTTTCCTACCTCCCCCCAAAACCCCCCACCTTGCATCTCCCCTTCCTCATATCAAAGAGATCATATGATAGTTATATTTCTCCGATTGACTTATTTCGCTAAGCATGATACCCTCTAGTTCCATCCACGTCGTCGCAAATGGCAAGATTTCATGTCTTTTGATGGCTGCATAGTATTCCATTGTGTATATATACCACCTCTTCTTTATCCATTCATCTGTTGATGGACATCTAGGCGCTTTCCACAGTTTGGCTATTGTGGACATTGCTGCTATAAACATTCGGGTGCACGTGCCCCTTCGGAGCACCACGTTTGTATCTTTAGGATATATACCCAGTAGTGCAATTGCTGGGTCGTAGGGTAGCTCTATTTTCAGTTTTTTGAGGAACCTCCACACTGTTTTCCAGAGTGGTTGCACCAGCTTGCATTCCCACCAGCAGTGTAGGAGGGTTCCCCTCTCTCCGCATCCTCGCCAGCATCTGTCATTTCTTGACTTGTTAATTTTAGCCATTCTGACTGGTGTGAGGTGGTATCTCATTGTGGTTTTGATTTGTATTTCCCTGATGCCGAGTGATGTGGAGCATTTTTTCATGTGTCTGTTGGCCATCTGGATGTCTTCCTTGCAGAAATGTCTGTTCATGTCCTCTGCCCATTTCTTGACTGGATTATTTGTTCTTTGGGTATTGAGTTTAATAAGCTCTTTATAGATTTTGGATACGAGCCCTTTATCTGATATGTCGTTTGCAAATATCTTCTCCCATTCTGTCAGTTGTCTTTTGGTTTTGTTTACTGTTTCCTTTGCTGTGCAAAAGCTTTTAATCTTGATGAAATCCCAATAGTTCATTTTTGCCCTTGCTTCTGTTGCCTTTGGCGATGTTCCTAGGAAGAAGTTGCTGCGGTTGAGGTCAAAGAGGTTGCTGCCTGCATTGTCCTCAAGGATTTTGATAGATTCCTTTCGCACATTGAGGTCCTTCATCCACTTTGAGTCTATTTTCGTGTGTGGTGTAAGGAAATAGTCCAATTTCATTTTTCTGCATGTGGCTGTCCAATTTTCCCAGCACCATTTGTTGAAGAGGCTGTCTTTTTTCCATTGGATATTCTTTCCTGCTTTGTCGAAGATTAGTTGACCATAGAGTTGAGGGTCTATTTCTGGGCTCTCTATTCTGTTCCATTGATCTATATGTCTGTTTTTGTGCCAGTACCATACTGTCTTGATGATGACAGCTTTGTAATAGAGCTTGAAGTCTGGAATTGTGATGCCACCGACTTTGGCTTTCTTTTTCAATATTCCTTTGGCTATTCGAGGTCTTTTCTGGTTCCATATAAATTTTAGGATTATTTGTTCTATTTCTTTAAAAAAAATGGATGGGATTTTGATAGGGATTGCATTAAATGTGTAGATTGCTTTAGGTAGAATAGACATTTTCACAATATTTGTTCTTCCAATCCATGAGCATGGAATATTTTTCCATTTCTTTGTGTCTTCCTCAATTTCTTTCATGAGTACTTTATAGTTTTCTGAGTATAGATTCTTTGCCTCTTTGGTTAGATTTATTCCTAGGTATCTTATGGTTTTGGGTACGATTGTAAATGGGACTGACTCCTCAATTTCTCTTTCTTCTGTCTTGTTGTTAGTGTAAAGAAATGCGACTGATTTCTGTGCATTGACTTTATATCCTGACACTTTACTGAATTCCTGTATAAGTTCTAGCAGTTTTGGAGTGGAACCTTTTGGGTTTTCCACATATAGTATCATATCATCTGCAAAGAGTGATAGTTTGACTTCTTCTTTGCCGATTTGGATGCCTTTAATTTCTTTTTGTTGTCTGATTGCTGAGGCTAGGACTTCTAGTACTATATTGAACAGCAGTGGTGATAACGGACATCCCTGCCGTGTTCCTGACCTTAGCGGAAAAGCTTTCAGTTTTTCTCCATTGAGAATGATATTTGCGGTGGGTTTTTCATAGATGGCTTTGATAATATTGAGGTATGTGCCTTCTATCCCTACACTTTGAAGAGTTTTAATCAGGAAGGGATGCTGCACTTTGTCAAACGCTTTTTCAGCATCTATTGAGAGTATCATATGGTTCTTACTCTTTCTTTTATTAATGTATTGTATCACATTGATGGATTTGCGGATGTTGAACCAACCTTGCAGCCCTGGAATAAATCCCACTTGGTCGTGGTGAATAATCCTTTTAATGTACTGTTGGATCCTATTGGCCAGTATTTTGGTGAGAATTTTTGCATCTGTGTTCATCAAGGATATTGGTCTGTAATTCTCTTTTTTGGTGGGATCCTTGTCTGGTTTTGGGATCAAGGTGATGCTGGCCTCATAGAATGAGTTTGGAAGTTTTCCTTCCATTTCTATTTTTTGGAACAGTTTCAGGAGGATAGGAATTAATTCTTCTTTAAATGTTTGGTAGAATTCCCCTGGGAAGCCGTCTGGTCCTGGACTTTTGTTTGTTTGGAGATTTTTGATGACTGTTTCAATCTCCTTACTGGTTATGGGTCTGTTCAGGTTATCTATTTCTTCCTGGTTCAGTTGTGGTAGTTTATACATCTCTAGAAATGTATCCATTTCTTCCAGGTTGTCAAATTTGTTGCCATAGAGTTGCTCGTAGTATGTTCTTATAATTGTTTGTATTTCTTTGGTGTTGGTTGTGATCTCTCCTCTTTCATTCATGATTTTATTTATTTGCGTCCTTTCTCTTTTCTTTTTGATAAGTCTGGCCAGGGGCTTATCAATCTTATTAATTCTTTCAAAGAACCAGCTCCTAGTTTTGTTGATTTGTTCTATTGTTTTTTTAGTTTCTATTTCATTGATTTCTGCTCTGATCTTTATGATTTCTCTTCTCCTGCTGGGTTTAGGCTTTCTTTGTTGTTCTCTCTCCAGCTCCTTTAGGTGTAGGGTTAGGTTGTGTATTTGAGACCTTTCTTGTTTCTTGAGAAAGGCTTGCACTGCTATATATTTTCCTCTCAGGACTGCCTTTGTTGTATCCCACAGATTTTGAACTGTTGTGTTTTCATTATCATTTGTTTCCATGAATTTTTTCAATTCTTCTTTAATTTCCTGGTTGACCCATTCATTTTTTAGAAGGATGCTGTTTAGTCTCCATGTATTTGCGTTCTTTCCAAATTTCCTCTTGTGATTGAGTTCGAGCTTCAGAGCATTGTGGTCTGAAAATATGCAGGGAATGATCTCGATCTTTTGGTACCGATTGAGACCTGATTTATGACCCAGGATGTGGTCTATTCTGGAGAATGTTCCATGTGCACTAGAGAAGAATGTATATTCTGTTGCTTTGGGATGGAATGTTCTGAATATATCTGTGATGTCCATCTGGTCCAGTGTGTCATTTAAGGCCTTTATTTCCTTGTTGATCTTTTGCTTAGACGATCTGTCCATTTCAGTGAGGGGAGTGTTAAAGTCCCCTGCTATTATTGTATTACTGTCGATGCATTTCTTTGATTTTGTTATTAATTGGTTTATATAGTTGGCTGCTCCCATGTTAGGGGCATAGATATTTAAGATTGTTAGATCTTCTTGTTGGACAGACCCTTTGAGTATGATATAGTGTCCTTCCTCATCTCTTATTATAGTCTTTGGCTTAAAATCTAATTGATCTGATATAAGGATTGCCACCCCAGCTTTCTTCTGATGTCCATTAGCATGGTAGATTGTTTTCCACCCCCTCACTTTAAATCTGGAGGTGTCTTCGGATCTAAAATGAGTTTCTTGTAGGCAGCATATTGATGGGTTTTGTTTTTTTATCCATTCTGATACCCTGTGTCTTTTGATTGGGGCATTTAGCCCATTAACATTCAGGGTAACTATTGAGAGATATGAATTTAGTGCCATTGTATTGCCTGTAAGGTGATTGTTACTGTATATTGTTTCTGCTTCTTTCTGATCTACTACTTTTAGGGTCTCTCTTTGCTTAGAGGACCCCTTTCAATATTTCCTGTAGAGCTGGTTTGGTGTTTGCAAATTCTTTCAGCTTTTGTTTGTCCTGGAAGCTCTTTATCTCTCCTTCTATTTTCAATGATAGCCTAGCCGGATATAGTATTCTTGGCTGCATGTTTTTCTCGTTTAGTGCTCTGAATATGTCATGCCAGTTCTTTCTGGCCTGCCAGGTCTCTGTGGATAGGTCCGCTGCCAATCTAATGTTTTTACCCTTGTATGTTACAGACTTCTTTTCCCGGGCTGCTTTCAGGATTTTCTCTTTGTCGCTAAGACTTGTAAATTTTACTATCAGGTGACGAGGTGTGGACCTATTTTTATTGATTTTGAGGGGCGTTCTTAGCATCTCCTGGATTTTGATGTTTGTTCCCTTTGCCATATTAGGGAAATTCTCTCCAATAATTGTCTCCAATATACCTTCTGCTCCCCTCTCTCTTTCTTCTTCTTCTGGAATCCCAATTATTCTAATGTTGTGTCGTCTTATGGTGTCACTTATCTCTCGAATCCTCTCCTCGTGTTCCAGTAGTTGTTTGTCTCTCTTTTGCTCAGCTTCTTTATTCTCTGTCATTTGGTCTTCTATGTCACTAATTCTTTCTTCTGCCTCATTTATCCTGGCAGTGAGAGCTTCCATTTTTGATTGCACCTCATGAATAGCTTTTTTGATTTCAACTTGGTTAGATTTTAGTTCTTTTATTTCTCCAGAAAGGGCTTTTATCTCTCCGGAGAGGGTTTCTCTAATATCTTCTATGCCTTTTTCGAGCCCGGCTAGAACCTTGAGAATTGTCATTCTGAACTCTAGATCTGTCATGCTACCTATGTCTGTATTGATTAGGTCTCCAGCCTTCGGTACGGCCTCTTGTTCTTTTTTTTGAGGTGAGTTTTTCCGCCTTGTCATTTTGTCCAGGTAGGATTTGCTTTCTCCTGCTGCGGAATTCCGCTGTTCTTGGTGACTGAAGTTGGTTTTGGATCGGTTTCTTGTTGATCTTCTGGGGGAGGGGCCTGTTGTAGTGATTCTCAAGTGTCTTCGCTGCAGGCGGAATTGCACCGCCCTTGCCAGGGGCCGGGCTAAGGAATCCGCTCGGGTTTGCTTTCGGGAGCTTTTGTTCCCTGAGCGCTTTCCGTAGAGTCCGGAGGACGGGAATGAAGATGGCGGCCTCCCAGTCTCCGGCCCGGAGGAGCCGAGAGCTTGGGGTTCCGCTCCTCAGTGCGCTCTCAGAGCAAAGCGCCCAACAGTCCCGCCTCCCTGGCTTGCGGTCGCGCCTCGAGGAAAGCAGTCAATTGTTGGAGCTGGAGAAAAGCGCCGGGTCGCTTTTGTCTCTGTGGCCTCCGGCCGCGCTCCGAGCCCACCCAGCCTGCGACCGGCACAAGGTAACCCTGGGCTTAGAGCTCACTCCTCGGCTTTGTCGCTGTAGCCGGCTTCCCCGCTCCAATACCTGTGAGCTCTGTGGCACTCAGACACCCCCAGTCCTTCTGTGACCCTGCGGGTCCTGGGGTTATGCTGACCCCGCCTGGGTTTCCCCCCAGTTTAGCCTCTGGAGCGATGTCTCCCAGTGGAGCCGACTTTTAAAAGTCCCGATTTTGTGCTCCGTCGCTCCGCCGCTTGCCGGGTGCCGGCCCCTCCCCCCGGGGTCTATCTTCCCGTCGCTTTGGATTCACTTCTCCGCAGGTCCTACCTTTCAGAAAGTGATCGATTTTCTGTTTCTGGGATTGTTGCTCTTCTTCTCTTTGATTTCCCGTTGGATTTGTAGGTGTTCACAATGGTTAGATAAGCTATCTAGCTGATCTCCTGCTACCCGATGTCGTCTCAGCCTGCTACTTCTCCGCCATCTTCTCTTCCTCTCCATCTTGAGGTTTTTTAATCAACTTCTCATTTTGTCATAAAGTCATTCATTTTTGTAGCTAGTCATCATGCAGGGGTGTTTGCTGTGCTTATGTTTCATTTTATATAATTTAACAAGGGATTTTCAGCTAAATAAACCTCAGCTTTTTTTTTTTTTTTTTTTTTTTTGGTTTAGGAAAATGCAGATTTCATCAGATTGGTGAATCAATCTCTATTAGACAACCTCATGAAGTGCAGAGTCCAGGGAATAATTCTGTAACAGACACTTGCCAGTTGAGGTGAAAATGCTTCTCTGAGTACTGAGAAATAAAATGCAAATTTGCTTGGTAATTGTGGCCTGATAGATGTGTTACTAAATTCCAGCACACAGCCAGTTCTAAAGGTAAATTGTCAACTAGCTACAAGATTTTCAACTAGTCCCCATAAGGGGAATATGCAAGTCAACAAATGTCAGGATTTGCAGATATTGTTTGATAAAATGGTACTAGGCTTTGGAAGACTGGATAAAAATATGTGGCTGAAAATATCAAATGGTGCTGGGGTTTCCCAGTGGTTGCTAGACCTATGTATGTTAATTACACAATTACCTGTGCTAACCAAATAAATGAAACTATTTGGGAGGAAGTGAGATTTATGAGAAAGTAAACTAATTTGGCTCCTCTGGATGCTGTGATGTGGAGCAATATATTTAACTCAGTGTGTGTGAGCTGTGTCTTACTTCTCTCATAAAATTCTAGCTACTTTTATATTTAAATGCAGTATGGTGGGGAACACAGCTGTGCAATAGAATTCTGTATGATGATAGAAAAATTTTGTATCTTTACTGCCCAGTATTGAGGCCATTAGACTCATGTGGTTACTAAGCACTTGAAATGTGGCTAATGTAAATGAGTAACAGAATTTTAAATTACATTTAAATTTAATTAATTTAAATCTGAATAGCCATATGTGGCAAAGGGCTACTATATTGGAAGTGGAGTTCTAGACACGGATAGGGTGGCAATATTCTCCATCTAGGCACGAGTGAGAACAGCTGCTAGGTTAATGTGCATTGTAAAGGAATGGCTATTAAACATTTCTGTTTCAGATATTTCAGTTCTCTCTGTTCTTACCCCAATGTAATCATTATCAATAACATTTATTTGATTATTATCAGGTCTTTTATCAACTTTTGTCTTTTTCAGTCTGTTCTCTGTGGTAAGAGTTCATGGTCCTTGACTCCTTTGTATCTCTTCTTTATTTAGCATGTTTATTGAGCATCTGTTATGTGTCAGGCACTGTCCCAGTGCTAGATATGCAACAGTGAATAAGACAGATCAGGTACTGGCTCTCACTGAAGTTACATTAACATGTAATTACACAATAATTTATTTAAATTGTGAAAAGTTTTTAGTGTGTTTACCTAAGAAGAACTAAAAATTAATTTGTTGATTAAGAACTGTCAACTGTCCACAAACTGTTTCTACCAGGCATTGGCCATGACTGCTTTAATAGGGTTCTTTTCAGTTTATCTTATTATTTAAATTTTATTTATTTATTCATGAGAGAGAGAGGCAGAGGGAGAAGCAGGCTCCCTATGGAGCATGGCTTCTGATGCGGGACTCAATCCCAGGTCCCTGAGATTATGACTGGAGCCAAAGGTAGATGCTTAACTGACTAAGCCACCCAGAGGTCCCTTCTTTTCAGTTTAAATACATGTGTGGGAGTGGGCAAAAGAGGAAAGAATAGGGTAAGCATAAAGAAAAAGAAATGAATGGCATTATCTTCTTTTAGTTATTCACATTCCATCTGAATGTAAGCACCTTTCAGAGAAGGGTTAGCTTGTCCATCCCCTAATCCTGATCTTCTGCCATCTGTGTTTTCAGAATCTGTGCTAGCATCAAGTGGGCATTACTACACAAACAGATAAAGTATTTTTAGATTTTTCCTTTCATATTTTTTTGTTTTTAGCCTGTATGAGAAATTAATTTTTATGCTTCTACTTTTTTAAAAAAATAATTTATTTTAAGTAGGCTCCATGCCCAGTGTGGGGCTTGAACTCCTGTCCCTGCTATTAAGATCATATGTTCCACCAATAGAGTTAGCCAGGTTCCCCATGCTTCTACTTTTGGTTTTGTGTTTGCTTTCTTCACTTTTCTTATCAATCAATTAAGTGCTTCAGGTAGGATAGCCTTGTCATTGTAATTACAGAGTTACCCTTCTATCATGTCATTTTCTTTTCTTTCTTTTTTTTAACCTCTTGGTCTTTTGTTCTTATTTTTTCCACTGAGTTTGAAGTAGAACGTGAGGCAGGGGACAAATGGGCAAGTGGAGGACTCCTGCTCAGGGTTGTGAAGGCATGTAATTTCAGTCCTCCTTGCTCTAAATTCCTCTCTCTTCTTTCTCTTCAAGTCATGAATCCATACTGTCTTTTCCCTTTGTGTTTCTTACATTTTAAGGCTATTTCCAAACTCCCAATACTTGCCTCCTTGTATTCTAAAAATCTGGCTCAGTTTCTTTGAAAGTTGGGTCAACATAAAAACAAACTAAAACTCAACCTTGAGGTCATTCATTGTAAAGTTTGTGTTCTTTTTTATTTTTTAAGATTTTATTTATTTATTTGACAGAGACATCAAGAGAGGGAACACAGCAGAGGGAGTAGGAGAGGGTGGGAAGCTCGATACGGGGGTTGATCCCAGGACCCTGGGATCATGACCTGAGCCAAAGGCAGATGCTTAACCAGCTGAGCTAACCAGGTGCCCCAAGTTCATGTTCTTGATTCACATCATATTCTTTTTTTTAACATTCTCTTAATCTGTTGAACATTTTTAGAAAATGCCCCTGTAAGAATTTTCTTCTGTAATTTTTGACTTTGCAGCAATTATCAGTGTAGATATTTAAGACATGAGCAGAGAATCTATATTTGTTCCAATAGAAACACCTTTATTTTGTTTAGATGAGCAGTTGTTCAACAATAGTCAAATACGCGCAAAATAATTACACCATTAAAAGTTAATATACATTCCATTTTTAAATCAAATTAAAAACTGGTTTCATATTTTCAGTACCTTTACTCTGAAAGCTCTGCCTTTTTTTCATGAGTGTTGGGGCTTGATCCAGGAGGTTGATCTTACTGTGTAACTGGTATTGAATTGTCCATCAGATTAGGAAGCATTCAGTCGTGTGTCAGAAAGCCAACTGCTTTCTTTCCTACAGCTTCTGTAACAAATTATCACGAATTTAGCAGCTTAAAGTAACACACATTTATTCTCAAACAGTTCTGGGGGTCAGAAGTCCAAAAATTAATCTTGGGCTGAAATCAAGTCATCAGGAGGGTTGCATTCCTTTTGGCTGCTCTAGGGGAGAATTGATTTCCTTGTTTTTTTCTAGTTTCTAAAGACTTCCTGCCTTCCGCGCTTCATGACCTCGCATCACTGCTACCTCTGGTTCTCCTTTCTCTGACCCTGACTGTCCTGCCTCTCTCTTAGAAGGAACCTGGTGGTTTTATTCGGCCCAGCTGCATACTCCAGGATAATTTCGCACTGTCAAGATGTTTAACTTAACCACATCTGAAACGTCACTTTTACCATGGAAGGCAGCATATTCACAAATTCTGGGGATTAGGGTGTGGGTATCTTTGGGGACCAATATTCTGCTGATCTCATCAACTTTTAAGTTAAATAAGACAAGAAAGGGCACATCTGGTTCAGAACCTTACCTGGTGCTCTTACGGCTCTTTCTGTAGGCTTTATGTCCCTTTGTATTAGTCTCTTGTCAGGCAGGATCTTCCTCCAAAATGAAAAAAAAAAAAAAATTGTCACCAGCAAACATGAATTCTAGAAAATTCCATCAGTGCCCCATCTTCAAGAATCCTTGACGGGGTTTAATCCACACTTATTCTCTGACTCTAATTGTCAGACTTGGGCCACCTGAGCTGGGGAAGGGATTAGGTTTATCCTCACTCACTTTCAGATGTAATTATGAAGAAGGGGTGGTTTGCCAAATGAAGTGAGCTACCTTTGCCAGAAGGAGGATGCATGGTTACTGGGTTGAAAAAACTAGCATTCCTTCATCATATACCCCTGAGGATATAGGAGTCTGTGTGTTTCTTTAAAAGGCTTACAATCCACAGAACTCTTTCAAAGCTCAAGGAAACTATCTGTTTACTACGAGGTGCACAAAGTTGATCTAATCCCTGTGGAAGGGCTCAGCGTGGCCTGGGCCACCATAGCTTATCATAAAGTTAATGATGCCTCTGGGGTAAAAGGCACTAATTCATTATCAGTCCATGTTGTCAGGGTGTACACGTGATTAGCTACTTTTGGCATTTCCCTGATAGGTAGCTGTGAGAGGGGCTCACCTTGGGGCTTTCTCTAAAGTGGGATTCTGGGCCTTGTCTATAAAACATTGCTCAAAAAGAGAAAGGTTACTTAAAAATTTTTATTTCTTGGGGCACTTGAGTGGCTCAGTGGGTTAAAGCCTCTGCCTTCGGCTCAGGTCATGATCCCAGGGTCCTGGGATCGAGCCCCGCATCAGGCTCTCTGCTCTGCAGGGAGCCTGCTTCCTCCTCCTCTCTCTGCCTTTCTCTCTGCCTACTTGTGATCTCTGTCTGTCAAATAAATAAATAAAATCTTTTAAAAAAATTTTATTTCTTTTTATTCAAGTAATAGAAATATATTCTCCAAACAATGCCCTCCATAAATACACAAATAAATGATAAAAATAAGACATAAGGTTGAATTTTAATATAACCCTTTTCTACTTTATCCTGTCTCCCTTCCTGATTCCCCATGTATCAGCTGGGTTTTATTTCAAAATATGGTCTGCACCTTGCATGAGGTCATATGTAGGTTGCTTGGAAAGTCATGAGACTTAAGTGACAAGATTTTTTTCCTAAGAAGTTGTGTCTTATTACTTTCATGTGTCATTTTACATTCTTTTTGCTCTGTTCTGTTCTATTGTTTTATTATAGCCATTTCAACAAAGAAGAGGAGTCTCCTTTTCTTTGATTACATGGGGAATAAGAAAGAAGACAAAATTCGTTTATTATACTACCCTTTCAGATACTTGACCAAAATGACTTTCGACGCCTAACTGACTGAGCCACGCAGGTTCCCAATTATTTTATTTTTTTACAGATTTTATTTAAGCAATCTCTGTACCCCCAACATGGGGCTCAAACTTACAACCTGGAGATCAAGAGTCACATGCTCCACTGACTGAGCCAGCCAGGCACCCCTTAAGTCTTTTAACCAATAGATTCCTCCTCTTTATCTTCCTTTTATTTCTTTTTTCTTCATTCGTTTCTTTATTTCCTTGCAAATTATTTGTGGCAGCAGCTGGCTATTTGTCCTGTAAGAGATTCCTACAAACAGGATTTTGCTGGTTGTATCATGCATTTGACATGTTCTTTCATACCATAGGCTTTCTCTGTATTGATTATTAAAACTGTATTCAATGTATTTATCTATTTATTTATTTATTTGCAAGATAAGATTATAGAAAGTGTTACTAGAGAGCTTCTGGGAACCTATCAACAGGGTCAAAAAATTTTTGTGTAATTTATCTTGCCACCAGCAGGACATATTTTTAAGGAAAAATATATTGTAAAGAAGTATGTAGGAGTGCCTGAGTGGCTCCGTGGGTTAAAGCCTCTGCCTTCAGCTCAGGTCATGATCCCAGGGTCCCTGGGTCGAGCCCCGCATCGGGCTCTCTGCTCAGCAGGGAGCTTGCTTCCCCCTCTGTCTGCCTGCCTCTCTGCCTGCTTGTGATCTCTGTCTGTCAAATAAATAAATAAAACCTTAAAAAAAAAGTAAGTAAAAAAAAATCATTCTATTTGTAAGATAAATACATTTATCTCAAAGTAGATACAGCCTGGGGATGCCTGGCTGGCTCATTCAGTGGAGCATATATGACTCCTGATCTTGGGGCTGTGGGTTTGAGCCCCACATAGGGTGCAGAGATTACTTTTTAAGTAGATACAGCCTACTCAGGTAGATCTTAAAATTTTTCTTTGTCTTTAGTTATTTTGTTTCTATATTCTAGAGCTTTACTCTTGATATTATCCTCATCTTAAAAATTATATGTAAGAAACATACAAAAAAACCCATATAGTATATAATACACTCTAGAGAAGAATAATAAGGCAAGCCCCCATTGCTTATCTTCCAGTTAGAGAACTGGAGTGCTGCCTGGACTCTGATGTTCCTGTGTGTCCCTCCCTAAACTCATCCCTTTTGTTCTCCTTCAGGTGTGTATTATTCCCTTGTTTTTCTTCCTAATTTTACCATCTTGATATGACTTTCTAAATAATACATTTTAAATTCTGCCTATTTACTGAAGTCCCATGTAACGGATACTATAAATATGATATAAAAGTTATATATGCTTCTGTGACTTGCTGGGTTTTTCTGTTCGGTGTGTCTTTGTTATTCATCTGTGTCAGAGTTTCTCAACATTAGCACTATTGACATTTTGGGCTGCATAATTATTTCTTATGAGGGGCTGCCCTGCTTATCCTAAGGTGTTTAGCATACCTCTGGTCTCTACCCATGGTCAGGTCACAAACTATGTCTTCAGACATTGCCAAATGCCCCTGTGGACAAAATTGCCCCCAGTTGAGAACCATTTGTCTGTAGTACTGTGCATAGCTGAACGGTATTCAGTTTCACTGAAACAAATGATTTCATTGCCTGAATATGCTCTATTGATTTATCCATTCTGTTGATGAAATTTGCATTTCCCCAAGTTTTTGCTATTACAAACCATGCTACTATGAAGATATTTGTGCATGGCCCCTGGTATATGGGCTATAATTATTCTAGGACTAGATATATAAGAGTAGAAACATTGGCCCATGAGGTTTGCACATCTTTAACTTCAAAGTCAAGGCCAAAATAGTTTCCAGCTTTTTCCTTTTTCTTTTTACAGATGTGCGCACACATGAACATCCCAATACCTTACTTCTTAAGTGTTATAATACAGGACAGTAGCAGGGATGCTACTAGTAGAAAAAGCATAATGATCAAGTCCGTGTTTCTTTTCTTAGGTGCAAGAAAGTAATTAGTTGTGTGTAGTGTTTTTAGAACTTGAAAGTCATTCCTCCATGTTCCCGTAAACCCTGGTGTCTTAAGAAAGAATCTTAAGGATGGAGAAAAACAGAATTGCAAACCTCTGCAATTTTCCCTTTTAGTACATGTCTGTTGAGCCTACACTATATTTCTGGTACTGTTAGTCCTCACGATGACTAAAAACACCATCCCTTTCTCAAGAACCTCATGTTAGGTAGAAATAAAAGTATCATTTACTTCAAAATGCTGTAATATGATAGACACCAAGGTAGAGATAGATAAAATGTGCTGGAAGGGCAAAAAAGAAGAAATGTCTGACCCAGCTAAAAATGTAAGGAAAAACTTCACAGAAGAATGACATTAAAAAAAAAAAAAAAAAAAAGAAAAAGAAAAAAGAAAAGCTTATTTATTCAGGTAATCTCCACACCCAACATGGGACTCAAACTCATGACCCTGAGATCAAGAGTCGCATATTCTTCCCACTGAGCCAGCCAGGCACCTCAAGAATGAAATTTTTTTTTTTCATCCATTAGCTCAGCACTTACTATGTTCTTACTATGCTCCTGGCACTGTGTGGGGACTGAGAGTATACCACCAGGCAACAAAGCAGTCACACTCTCAAACGCTGACATTCTAGTGGAGGCTGACAGATGCAAACAAATACGGACTGTATCAGTTGGTTACGATAAGGCAGGATAGGAGGCTATAGAGGTGTGTGGAGGAATAGGGTAGGGGCAGGGGAGGGACTTTGGGATGAGATGGTATTTGAACAGCTCCATGAATGAAGTGAGGGGAACGTGGATGTCTAGAGGTAAAGTATGCTAGGCATCAGGGACAGGATGTGCAGAAGTCTGAGATAGGAACCACTTGCATGTTTGGGGAACAGCTACGGTAATAGACCAGTTGGACATTGCAGGGTCTGCAGGAATTTTTGAGGTTGTATGAAGTTTTGACAACATAAAATACCATATGGAAACACAAGGTTTTAAAGAGCAGAAAAAGAGTTAATTGTCCTAAGTGTGGCATCTAGGGTGTATGGAAAGAGGCAAATTGCAAGGGTTTTCTGGGAGAAAGGATGGGTTTGGAAGACTAGATTGAGTACAGAATGATTTTTATTATAATAACCTTCAAACATACAACAAAAGTAGAGTGGATGCTATAATGAACCCTGTATTTTCATCACCTAGATTTTATAATTGTCTAGAATTTGCCACACACTCCTTTTTCTATTCCTCTTTGTTCTCCTTCCTTATTTGCTATTTTAAGTATTTTAAAGCAAATCTTGACATCATTTCTTCTACATAATTCAGAATATATTTTCAAATACATAAATTTCTAAAAATATAAAACTACAATGATTACATTTAACAAATTTAATAACATTTTCTTGGGACCATTCAATAGCTAACCCATATTCAAATTTCACAGATTGTCTATTTTTTAACTACTTAATTTATTGAAATGAACATGCAAATGAGGTCTACCTATCACATTTGGCTGTTATGCCTTTAATCTTTTTAAAATTTATTTTGCCATTGAACTTGAAGAATCTGGATCTGTTGTCCTGTGAATATCCCACATTCTAGTTTATCTTTTTTTTTAAAGTTTTTATTTATTTATGTATTTGTCAGACAGTGAGAGAGTGTAAGCAGGGGGAGGGGCAGGCAGGGAGAGAAGCAGGATCCCTGCTGAGCAAGGAACCCGGTGCAGGACTAGATCCCAGGACCCTGGGATCATGACCTCAGTTGAAGGCAGATGCTTGACTGACTGAGCCACCTAGGTGTCCCCTGAGTTTATCTTATTTGGCATTCAGATTGTTACTCTACCCCTGGCATTTACTGTAAACTGAAAGTTAGCACTCAAGTCTTGATTAGATTTAGGTTTTTGGAAGGAAAACTTTACAAGTGGTACTGGATGCTTTGTATGTTTCATGTCAGGAAGCATATATTTTCTGGTGTCCAACTTTAGTGTTTCATCACTGGTGTGGATTCGCGAATGATTATCTACAAGTTAGAATGCTGAATACCTAAACGCTAGTATGCCATTGAGGAAACTGGTCATCTTTCTTAATCCCAAATAGAACTAAATTGAGAGTCTGTATAATCAAGGGTGTCTAAACTCCAAGCAATGAGTCTTGCTTTCACTGGTGGTTTAATGCAATATAGATGAAACAGCAGAAGCATAACATTAACTGTTCTTTTGGGTTGATACCAAGAAAGAAATAGGGAATAAAATGAAGATAGTAAAGAGAAAGATAAAGTGATACATACTAAAACTATGGGGAGAAAAGTTTTCCTCTCATACTCTCCTATCCACCATATAGTCTAAGAGAAACTCCATTTCCAGATTAAACAATCCAGGTACAGACCACTTAGGCAATGGAGAATATTTCTTGAATCATAGAATGTAAAGCACTGGATGTTAAACATCCTTTCCTGATGTCCTGATCTCACCAATGGAACTTGAGGCTACCAGATACTGTCACTAAAAACTCACACAGTGGAAAAAGTTTGATGAAAAACTTTCCTCTCTGCTGTGTCATTTCCATCAGCACAAAAAAGTGCCTGGGTGGCTCAGTCGGTTAAGCGTCTGCCTTTGGCTCAGGTCATGATCTCAAGGTCCTGGGATTGAGCCCCCCTGTCAGGCTCCCTGCTAAGCTGGGAATCTTCTTCTCCCTGTCCCTGCCTCTCCCCCCACCGACTCATGCTCTCTCTGTTTCAAATAAAATAAAATAAAATCCTTAAAAAAATTCTTATTTATTTGAGAGAGAGAGCATGTGAGAGAGGGGAGGGTCAGAGGGAGAGGCAGACCATCCACTGAGCAGGGAGCCCTATGCAGGACTCAATCCTGGAAGTCTAGGATCATGACCTGAGCTCATGGAAGTCGCTTAACCAACTGAGCCACCCAGGCGTCCCAAATAAAATCTTAAAAAAAAAAAAAAAATCTGTTAGGGGCTCCTGGGTGGCTCAGTCAACTAAGCATGTGTCATGGGGTCATGGTCCCAGAGTCCTGTGATTAAGCCCTGCGTCGGGCTCCCAGCTCTGGGAGTCTGCTTCTCCTTCTGCCTCCCCCAACTGGCTTATGCACTCTTTCACTCACTTTTTCTCTCAAATAAAATCTTAAAAAAAAAAAAAAAAAAAAAAAAAGCTGTTAATTTCCCTTGTCTTAAAACAAGCCCCCCCACACACCCCTTTTTCACCCCAGTCCTCAGTCCGAGTTTATAGGTAAACTCCTGGAAAGAGTTCCTGTGTTCTGAATTACATACTCCTGCAACGAACATTCCATATGTAATAGGCACCTAAAACTTAACATGGCTATAACCGAGGTCTTCCTTCCAGACTCTACCTTCAGCTCCTCACGCCTCAGTGACGACTTCATTCTTCCCGTTAGTCAGGCCAAATACATGGAGTCTTCTCTCGACTTTTCTTCTTTTCTCATACCTCATATTCTTTCCCTTGGTAAATCCTACACTACCTAACTTTGTAGTATTATGGAAACTTTCGGCCGCGTTTGCTACCTCCATCCTGGTCCCGGCCACTGTCATTTCTCATGGTAGTTGGTGCGTGTACCCCTCACCCCCTAGTCTGTTTTCAGCACAGCAGCCAGACTGAACTTTACAAAAGTATGATTGTGTCATAGCTTTTCTCAAGCCTCTAATGGCTTCCCACCTCACACTGAGCAAAAGATGAAGTCATGACAGTGGCCGGCAAGGATTTGTTTTACCTGCGTCCTGTGACCTCCTGAACTCACCTGCTACTCTCCCTATGTGATCACTGCCCTTTAGCCACAATTACCTCCTTGTGTCAGACCACTTGCTGCGGCTTCCTTAGGGCCTCGTGTTTGTTCTCGCCCCTCTCTGATTCTTTTCCTTCCAGTGCCTGGCTGGATGTGTCCCTTACTTCGTTTGTTCTGCGTTGTCACCTTTTCCGTGAAACTAGACCTTACTGCTCTGTTTGAAATCCTTGCCCCTATTTTCTTCTTTCATTATCTCCCTCATCTGCCTTATTTCTTTACATTACATTTATCCCCTTCTGCTATATGAAGTTAAGACATGAAATTAACACTATTTAACCATTTTAAATTTAAATGTTATGCTAGTTTTATATGGTTCAATGAATAATTTACTTGCCCTATTTTCCACTAGAAAGTAAACCATGCTACTGATTAGTGGCTGGCACTCAATGAATATTGGCTGGCTGGCCGGCCAAACGAATGAATGGTCAGCCTGGAGAGTTACACTATGTAGAAAACAAAGAATAAATTCAATAGTGAAGCTGCAGCTAATTTATATTGAGAATTTGGATAAATGATTTGAGCATTATAAAAAAAGGAAATTTGATCCTTAAAGGGCCACTTTATTCCCTTCAAGGCCTATGGTATCAGTCCCATATTCTGACTTTTAAAGAGTTAATTCTTGGGGCTCGCTTGGGCAACTGACTCTTGATTTGGGCTCGGGTCATGATCTTGGGGTCATGGGATCGAGCCCCGCTTTGGGCTCTGTGCTCAATGGGGAGTCTCCTCCCTCCCATTCTCCCTCTGCCCCTCCCCCTGATTGTGCTCTCCCCGTCTCTCTGTCTCTAAAATAAATAAATCTTTTTTTAAAAAAAGAGTTAATTCTTCAAAGTTTATGGGTTTAGAGAACAGTAAGCTAGATCCCCCTACTCCCTGCCCTGTACTAGGGCAGACTGCTGGTTAGCTAATTAAATCCACTCACTTCTTCCTTAGTAACAGAACCCCACTTCTGTTCAGTGAGGCAAAGTTTCCAGCTAAGAGAGCATTTTTCACAGCCTTCCTCACAACCGGGTATGGCCAATAAGACGTAAGTGGAAGATCATTGGAAGAGCGTTTTTTATGAACCTACCTTAGTTGGAAGCATTCTGTCTTTTTTTTCTTTTAACCCCCATCCCAGTTTTCTGAAACAATTCCAGGAATTCTAGTAACCCTATTCAGGTCTGAGGTAACTTGAAGATGAAGCCTTTTCTGAGGGTGGCATAATACAAAAATGAAAGAATTACAGTCTCATGAAGACAGAAGTGCTATCTGCTTTCCATATTCAGAATTGTCTACTTCTGGACCTCTTCTATGTTTGAGGAAATAAACCCAGCTTTTTTTAAAGCTACTGTTTTAATTTGTATGTTGTCTTTTTTTTTTTTTTTTTTTTTTGGTTGGGCAGTGGAGTTCTATTATTCGTAATTGATAGCAGTTTCTAAAAGAGAGTGATAACATGTTTAACATCTTAACAAGAAAATTCTGAAAATGAAGTGGAATATATGGAAACAGAAAAAATTCTGCCTTACATGTTTGTATAAATGTGTTAAGTCATACCCAATATGAAAATGTCTCAAAAAGGTGGTTGCAGAAACTCCTGATTACAGATAAGTTTCGGGACACCTGGGTGGCTCAGTCAGTGAAGCGTCTGCCTTCGTCTCAGGTCACGATCTCAGGGTCCTGGGATTGAGTTCCGCATCAGGCTCCTTCCTTCTGTCTGCTATGCTCCCTGCTTGTGCTCACACTCTCGTGCTCTTTCTCTAACAAATAAATAAATAAAATCTTAAATTAAAAAAAAGATAAGGGGCACCTGGGTGGCTCAGTCGTTAAGTGTCTGCCTTCTGCTCAGGTCATGATCCCAGGGTCCTGGGATAGAGCCCCACATCAGGCTCCCTGCTTAGTGGGAAGCCTGCTTCTTCCTTTCCCACTCCCCCTGCTTGTATTCCTGCTTTCACTGCCTCTCTCTCTGTCAAGTAAATAAATAAAATCTTCTAAGAATAAAAAAAAATATAAGTTTCTAACACATATAAAAAGACTAATTTCTGGCATGCAGATTATTTTTTTACTTTCATAGATTGATAATATGTTTCACCTACCATTAATTTTTTCCATTTAGAGTATACAGTTCAGGTTTTTTTTTAGCGTATTGAGAGTTCTGGAACTGTCCCTAATCTAATTTCAGAATATTTCAACACCCAATGCCTCATAGCCATTAGTAATCATTTCCCCTTTCCCACTCCCTCCTCTCCACTAGCTTCTGCTGCTGGCCCTATCCCCAGCACTTAGCAAGCGTGAATATACTTTCTGTTTCTATGGATTTGTCTGTTCTAGACATTTCAAATAAATGTAATCATACACTATGCAATCTTTGGAGGCTGAGTTCTTTTACTTAGCATAATGTTTTCAAGATTCACCCATGTAGCCTGTATTGGTACTTCATTATTTTTTATGACCAAGTTATATTCCATTGTATGTGTGGATATATATACCACATTTTGTTTAACTCTTCATTAACTGATGGATATTTAAGTTATTTCCATATTTTCACGTGAATAGTGGTGCTATGATTTTTCTTGTATGTTTCTGTATGTTTCTGTGTACACAGACATTTTCCTTTCATGTGAATACTGAGGTTGGAATTGCTGGTCATATGATAACTCCACGTTTAACATTTTGAGGAGTGGCCAGGCTGTTTCCAAAATGGCTACACCATTTTTCAATACCACCAGCAATGTGTGAGAGTTCTAATTTCTCTACATTCTCTACAACACTTACTATTATCTGTGTTTTTCATTGTAGTCTTCCTAGTAAGGATGAAGTAGTGTGTCACCGTGGTTCTGATTTACATTTACCTAAAGACTAATGATACTAGGCATCTTTTTAGATGTTTAGTAGCCATTTATATATGTATCTTCCTTGGAGACATGTCTATTCAAGCCCCTTGCCTATCTTCAAATTCGATTATTTATCTTGTTATTGTCAAGTCATATGTTTTGGTATGTTCTGAATAGAAGTCCTTCTCAGATACATGTTTTAAAACTATTTGATCCTATTCTGTGAATTGTCTTTTTACTGTTCGATACACAGAATACACAGAAGTTTTAAATTCTTTTTTTTTTTTTTTTTTTGAGAGAGAGAGAGATCTAGAGAGAGCACACACAAGCAGGCAGAGGCAGAGAGAGAAGCAGGCTCCCTGCTGAGCAAAGAGCCCGATGTGGGACTCGATCCCAGAACCGTGGGATCATGACCTGAGCCGAAGACAGTGGCTTAACCAACTGAGCCACCCAGACGTCCCCAGAAGCTTTAAATTCTAATGAAGCTTAGTTCATCTATTTTCCTTTTGTGTCACGTGCTTGTGTTGTATCCAAGAAATCAGGCACTGAGTAACCCAAAGTCCAAAAGATTTGCTTTTATGTTTTCCTCTAGGTATTTTATCATTTAACTCTTACATTTAGTTCTGTATCCATTTTGAGTTAATATTTGTGTAATTTGTGAAGTGGGACTGTCTAAATTCATTTTGAATGTATACATCTAGTTGTCCCAGACCATTTGTTGAAAATGTTATTTTCTTCTCATTGAATCATTTTCACATCTTTGTCCAAAATCAATTGACTATAAACATGAGGGTTTATTCATGACTCTCAGTTTTATTCAATTATCTGTATGGCTGTCTGTCAGTATCACACTGTCTTAGTTACGTTGCAGTAGGTTTTGAAATTAGGAAGTATGAGTTCTTCAGATTTGTTTTTTTCAAGGTTTTGCCTCTTCAGGATCCCTTGAGTTTCCATATGAATTTTAGTACCAGCCTATCAACTGCTGGTGGGGGTGCCCCACCAAAACAGCTGGACTTTTGGTAGTAAATTTGCTGGATTTGTGATTAGTTTGGGAAGTATTCCCATCTTAACATTTTTTTTTTCCTGATTTACGAACATGAAATGTGTTTCCATTTATTTGTTTATACTTTATGGTAGGCTAAAGTGTGTGGAGCCCAGCGCAGGGTTTGAACTTACAACCCTGTAATCAAGACTGACAGAGATCAAGAGTCGGATACTTAACGGACTGAGCCACCCGGGGCTCCTCCATTTATATAGATTTTAACTTTTTTCACACAAAAGTATTTTGCAAGGTCCATGGTCAGGCCTTGAGCTTCTTTTGTTAAAATTTTCCTAGCTATTTTATTTTACTTATTTTATTTGTTGCTATTATAAATGAAATTGCTTAATTTCATTTTCAGATTGTTCATTGCTTATATATGGAAATACATTTGATTTTTGCATATTGATCTTGTGGCCTACTACAAACTTGCTGAACTTACTTACTAGTTCTAATAGTTTTTAGTGGATCCTGTAGGATTTTTTATACATAAAATCATAATCTACAAATAGAGATAGTTTTACATCTTTCTTTCCAGTCTTTTCTGATCTAATTCCTTTGACCGGGACCTCTGTAACAATGTTGATAAAAGTGAGTACAGGCATCCTTGTTTTATTTATGATCTTAGTGTGTGGTGTTAGCTGTGGTTTTCCATAAATATCCCTATCAAACTGAGGAAGTTTTTTTCTATTTCTTGGTCTTTTTTTTTTTTTTTTAAGATTTTATTTATTTATTTGACAGAGAGAGATCACAAGTAGGCAGAGAGGCAAGCAGAGAGAGAGAGGAAGAGACAAGACTCCCTGCTGAGCAGAGAGCCTAATGTGGGGCTGGAAACCAGGACCCTGAGATCATGACCTGAGCTAAGTCAGAGGCTTAACCCACTGAGCCACCCAGGCACCCCTATTTCTTGGTCTTTTAAGTGTTTCAAGTGAATTTTATTAAGTGCATTTTCTGTGTTGATTGAGAAGATCATCGGTTTTGTTTTGTTTTGTTTTGGTCCTTTTTTTCTATTAATGTAGTGTATTATATTGATTGTTTCTTTGTGTTAAACCAAGCTTATACCCTGGGATAAATCCACCTTGATTATGATGTATAATCCTTTTATATTTTGTTGAATATGGTTTGCAAGCATTTCTTTTTTTATTTTTTTTTAATTTTAAAATAATTTATTTATTTATTTGACAGAGAGAAAGAGAGAGAGATCACAAGTAGGCAGAAGAGCAGGCAGACAGAGAGGGGGGGAAGCAGGCTATCCGCTGAGCAGAGAGCCCAATGCGGGGCTTGATCCCAGGACCCCAAGATCATGACCCGAGCTGAAGGCAGAGGCTTAACTCACTGAGCCACCCAGGTGCCCCAGTATTTCTTTTTTTAAAAGGTTTTATTTATTTGACAGAGCAAGCACAAGCAGGGGGAGTGACATGCAGAGGGAGAAGGAGAAGCAGGCTCCCCGCGGAGCAAGGAGCCTGACGTGGGGCTCCATCCCAGGAATCTAGGATCACGACCCAAGCAGAAGGCAGACGCTTAACCAACTGAGTCACCCAGGCACCCCTGTTTGCAAGTATTTCAGTGAGAATTTTTCTGTCTAAATTTATAAGAGGCACTGGCCGCTGTTTTCATTATCCTTTTTCAAAAACTTAAAAAGATTTTTTGGGGGGCTAAAAGTCTTTTTAAAATTTTGAAATGAGGCATGTGCGTGGCATGGCTGGTTATGCATATGACTCTTGGTTTTGGCTCAGGTCATGAGATGGAACCCCATGTTGCGCTCTGCACTAGGCGCAGAGTCTGCTCAAGATTCTCTCCCCCCTCCCCCATTTTTTCTCTCTGTCCATCTCAAACAAATAAATCTCTAAAATATGTATATACAATATTGAAATAATTTCAGACTTAATAGACAAAGAATACCCATATACCTTTCACTCAAAATCCCCAAATGTTAATATCTAAACATACTTGCTTTAGCATATTCTGCATGTGTTTGTGTACATGATTTTTTTTTCCCTCAAATGCTTGACAGTATGTTGTGTCCCTCATATCCCTATATTTAAGTAATTCAGTGGGTATTTCCTAAAAATAAGGACATTCTTTTTTTTTAATTTAAATACAATTAATTAACATATAGTGCATTATTTGTTTCAGAAGTAGAATTCCGTGATTTACCAGTCTTATATAAGTGCTCATTACATCATGTGCCCTCTTTAATGTCCATCACCCAGGTACCCCATCTCCCCACCCCCTACCATCCAGAAACCCTCAGTTTGTTTCCTATGATTAAGAGTCTCTTATGGTTTGTCTCCCTCTCTGGTTTTGTTTTGTTTCATTTTTTCCTCTCTTCACCTATGATCCTCTGCCCTGTTTCTTAAATTTCACTGATAAGTGAATTTCACTTATCAGTGAGATCATATGATAATTGTCTTTCTCTGCTTGACTTATTTTACTTAGCATAATACCCTCTAGTTCCATCCATGTCAATGCAAATGGCAAGATTTCGTGGGTTTTGATGGCTGCATAATATTCCATTGTATATATACACACCACATCTTTATCTGTTCATCTGTTGATGGACATCTAGGCTCTTTCCATAGTTTGGCTATTGTGGACATTGCTGCTATAAACATTGGGATGCATGTGGCCCTTCTGATCATTACATTTGTATCTTTGGGGTAAATACCCAGTAGTGTAAATTGCTGGATTGTGCGGTAACTCTGTTTTCAGTGTTTTTGAGGAACCTCCATACTGTTTCCCAGAATGGCTGCACCAGCTTGCATTCCCCCCTGCAGTGTAAAAGGATTCCCCTTTTTCTGCTTCCATGCCAACATTTGTTGTTTCCTGACTTGTTAATTTTAGCCATTCTGACTGATGTGAGGTCGTATCTCATTGTGGTTTTGATTTGTATTTCCCTGATGCCGAGTGATGTGGAGCACTTTTTCATGTGTCTGTTGGCCTTTCAGAAATGTCTGCTTGTGTCTTCTGCCCATTTCTTGTTTGGATTATTTGTTCTTTGGGTGTTGAGTTTGATAAGTTCTTTATAGATCTTGGATGCTAGCCCTTTATCTGATATGTCGTTTGCAAATATCTTCTCCCATTCTGTTGGTTGTCTTGGTTTTGTCGACTATTTCCTTTGTTGTGCAAAAGCTTTTTGTCTTGATGAAGTCCCAATAGTTCATTTTTGCCTTTGTTTCTCTTGTCTTTGGAGATGTGTGAGGCAAGAAATTATGGCTGAGGTCGAAGAGGTTGCTGCCTATGTTCTCCTCTAGGATTTTGATGGATCTAAAAATAAGGACATTCTCATAAAACTACACTATAGTACTCCCCCAACTTATCCACAGGGAATGTGATCCAAGATTCCCAATAGATACCTAAAACTGTGTATGGTACCAAACTTTTAATATACTATATTTTTTCCTCTATATAGCTGTAATAAAGTTTAACTTATAAATTAAGTACAGTAAGAGAGTAACAACATTAATAAAATAGAACAATTATAATAATATACTATAGTGAAAGCATGTGAATGTAGTTTGTCTCTCAAAATACCTAATTGTATTGTACTTGCCCTTTTTTTAAAAACTGCATTTATTATTATTTTTATTGAAAGTTTAGTTGACACACAATGTTACATTAGCTTCTGGCGCATAACAGAATGATTTGACAAGTTTCATTCTTCTTGTGATGATGTCAGATGATAAAATGCCTGTGTGATGAGATGAAATGAGGTGAATGACGTAGGCATTGTGTTGTAACTTTTGGCTACCATTGACCCTTTGACAATACATCAGAAGGAGGATCATCTGCTTCCAGACCTTGGTTAACTGGGGATAATTGATGCTGCAAAAAGTGAAGGGATATTAATGCTGATGAAATAGTATCTTTTTGTATCCTTTAACATGGAATGCGGGCTAGCTATTCTGTAAAATGTCTCTTAATTTGGGTTTGTTTGGTGTTTTCTAGTATTAGATTCAGGTTATGGATTTTTGATTGGAATACAGCATATGTAGTGCTGTGTTCTTCTCAGTGCACCATATTGGGAGGCACCTGTTGTTGACTTGTTCCATTATTGGTGATGTTAGCATTAAACTTAAGGTTCAGATATAGTTAAGGTTAGGGTCAGGTGTATTAGTAAGGTGGCATTTGTCAGTTTTTCTTACTCTTAAGTTACTGTTTTATTTTTTTCTATTTTTTATTTGTTTTAGATTTTATTTATTTATTTGACAGATAGAGATCACAAGTAGGCAGAGAGGCAGGCAGAGAGAGAGAGAGGGGAAAGCAGGCTTCCTGCTGAGCAGAGAGCCCAATGCAAGGCTTGATCCCAGGACCCTGGGATCATGACCCGAGCCGAAGGCAGAGGCTTAACCCATTGAGCCACCCAGGCGCCCCTTAAGTTACTGTTTTAAAAAATGTTACTACTGGGCCGCGTGGGTGGCTCAGTGAGTTAAAGCCTCTGCCTTCAGCTCAGGTCATGATCCCAGGGTTCTGCGATCGAGCCCCGCATCGGGCTCTCTGCTCAGCAGGGAGCCTGCTTCCTCCTCTCTCTCTCTTTGCCTGGCTCTCTGCCTACTTGTGATCTCTGTCAAAATAAATAAATAAAATCTTCAAAAAATTATATAAAAAATGTTACTATTATTGCTTTGTGGTTAATAAATATCTTCTTGAGATATATTTTGAGATCAAGTTAATATCCTAGCTCTTATCATACTTTCAGTGATGATTTTTAGCATCCCTAAATGATTCTTGCCTGAAAATTATTACTGTAGTTGTTGCCAAGTGGAGGTTTTTTTTTTTTTTTCTGTCATCATCATTCCTTGACATTTATTAGTTGGAATTCTACCGTAAGGAGGAGATTTTCCTATTTATTTATTTATACCAGTGTGAAGTAATAGATTCTTATTTTATTCTGTGTGTTATAATCTGAGACTTTCATTTATTTCATTGCTTATATTATCTCAGATTCAGTCAGAGAGAGCTATTTTTAAATTGGGTCATCTGGTCTTTAACAAGTCCTCATTTAAAAAAAAATTAAATTATTTTTTAAAGATTTTATTTATTAATTTGAGAGAGAGAGAAAGAGGGAGAGAGAGAGTGCACACAAGCAAGGGGGAGGGGTAGAGAGAGAGGGAGAAGCAGACTCCCTGATGAGCAGGGAGCTAATGTGGGACTTGATCCCAGGACCCTGGGATCATGATCTGAGCTGAAGGCAGATGCTTATCTGACTGAGCTATCCAGGCACCCCATCCCCATTGTTTTTAAAGCACTCTTTACCTTTTGGATAGCCATGACTCTTGATACCAGTGTTGGGTAAAGGTTCTTTAAATTGTTAGGTGTGACTGAAGGAATTAGGAACTTGTGTAAATTGAAACAAGGGTTCCTATTACTGATTTTCACCTTGTGTTTATGCAGATTTTCAGAGAAATATTCTTTTGCCCAAGGACAGCTCTTTTTCATTCTGCAACTTCAAACTCAACATGCTTCCTTTTAATTTTTAAGCCTCATCTTCAGAGTCACTCAACCTCTTCCTATCTGAAAGGATGAAAGATCTGGTGTCTCTATTTCCTCCCCTCATCCCTCATCGTCCATATCCAGTCTTTTAGAAGTTCCTATAATTTTTGCCTCCAAACTATTGAATTTGTCTGCTTCTCCCATTTCCTCTTCCACCATCTTTACCCAAGTGACCATGATCTTTTATTGTCAGAACTTCTGAAATAATCTCCCAATAGGCCTCTCTGCTTCCATTATGGTCCATCTCCAGTCCATTTCCAAAGAACAATCACAGTGGTCAAAATTTTTATGTGTGTATATATGTATACATATATATATACACATATGAGTCTAGTTATGTTATTTCACAACTTAAAAGTTCTTCCAAAAGTTTACTTTGTGCTTGAAAAAAAAATCTAAATGCTTTATAACAAACTACAAACTCACTAGTTATCTCTTCAACCTTATCTCCTCTTTACTTGACTACTATGTCCCAATTGGCTTGGACATTTTAATGTTTCAGAGATGCCCAGCCATATTCCACATTAGGGATGTACATTTGTACAGGCTGCTCTCTTTTCCTGAAGCTCTTTTACATCCATTTTCTTTTTTCTCTTTTTAATAAATAGTTAGTTAATGTATTTATAGAGAACATGGGTTCTCTATAAATGGAGGGAGGGTCAAGTGGAGGGAGGGACAAAGGAAGAGGGAGAGAGAGAATTTCAAACAGACTCCGCCAGAGCACAGAGCCTGTGGCGCTTGATCTCACGACCCTGAGATCACCACCTGAGTAGAAATCAAGAGTTGGACACTTAACCGACTGAGCCACCTAGGTGCCCCAAATCCATTTTCAATGATTAACTCCTTCTCATTCTTCAGTTTCAGTTTAGGCGATATCTCATCAGCATCATCTTCCAATACTCTCATTTGTATAAAGCCTAATTTTTCTGTCACTGGACCCTGTGATTTTCTTTCCCGGGAGATTTTTACAAGTTGAAATTTTATATTTATTTATTAGTTTTCTTAATTAGTGTTTGTCCCTCTCATTGGTTTATAAGCTTTCAGAAGAGGGTACCATGTTTATTTTATTCGCAGAATAATAAATATTTGACAGAGTGTTTTGCATTTAATAATTATTCAAGAGGGGCATTTAGATGGCTCATTTGATTGAGCCTCTGACTCTTGGTTTCAGTTCAGGTCATGATCTCGGGGTCCTGGGATCAAGCCCCGCATTGGGCTCCATGGTCAGCAGGGAGTCTGCTTGAGAATTCTCCCTTTCCCTCTGCCTCTGCTCCTACCCCCACTTGTGCATGTGTGTGCTCGTTCTCAAAAAAAAAAATTAAAAAAAATTATTATTCAAGAAATATTTGTTAAAAAATGACTGAAATATAGAATATATATTTGGATAACTGGTGAAACATCTTTTCAGGACTTTGATTTTTATGTGAGTTGAGATCCACAAAGTTCAAGTAGGATGTGTTACTATCTGGAAGAGTGAGAAACCAATTTAAGGGCATACCATGTAGTTCAAGATGCTTTTTAATTAAATATTACATGCCACAACTAATTTCACTTGGATAGGAGACAAAACAAGGAGTAATAAGAGTTTGTTTTCAATTAAAATATAAGTAGCATTTTGATTGAAATTTGAGAAAGTTATGATTTTAATGTGAAACCCAAACTAATGATATTCAAGATTATAAGAAAATCAAAACAAAGCAAATAAGTAACATAAACAAATGAACAAACAGGAAACAAAAGCAAATCCTAAAATTATTTTTTTTAAATAGGATTTCAGAAATCATATATATCTTTTTTTTCCTGCAGTATTTTAAAAATTTTTATTAACATATAGTGTATTATTTGCCCTAGGGGTACAGGTCTGTGAATCGTCAGGCTTACACACTTCACAGCATTCACCATAGCACATATCCTCTCCCTACCCAGCCTACCCCCTCCCCGGACCCCAGCAACCATCAGTTTGTTTTGTGAGCTTAAGAGTCTCTTATGGTTTGTCTCCCTCCTGATCCCATCTTGTTTCATTTTTTTCTTCCCAGAATTCTTTACTAACAAAAGAAGGTCGTGGTGGTGGTGGTGGAGAGTTCTTCTTCTAAGAGCATGTTTGGCAAAGATTTTTTCAGGGCTTATGTTAAGGATATGATAATAAAGAGAATGAATGGCAAATGTATTTATTTTGTTTTGGTCTTCTGATCATTTTAGTAGACGTGTTTTCAGGGAACCAGAGACCTGTGTGCCACTGGTATTTAATAGAAACAGATTGTGGGTATGGAGGGAAAAATGTGTCTTTACTATGGCTTAAGTAATACTACGGTTGAAATATAGATTGCAAAGCTTACTTTATAAAGGCAAAAACAATGACTGTGAAGCAGTAACAGTTGAATTTCTGATAAAAAGAAAGCTATTTCACAAGTGAAATATAAATAAAGTTGAATTTATCCTTTAATAAATGTGAAGTGTAAGGCATATTAAAATTGTTAAATATAATGCTAAATTTTAAAGTACAAAGACTGTATAATATTTTTGTGTATTTCTTCATGCAGTGGTATAATTAATAGCTAAACATACTGAGATTCTTATGGAAGTACTTATTTCTGACTAATAATGCATTAGTCCATTTTATCATATGGGTTCTTACAGTTTTAATTAAACTATTTTTGATATATTTGAATTAACAATAGCACAGTGAATGTCAAGGAAATAAATAACTTTCAAACACTAGATAGAGAAAGAGGCAACAAATTCAATATTCTAATCCTTCAACATGGTGATTTTTTGCAGGATTTTCTAAAGACAGGAGCGTTAAGGGGGCCACACGTTGGGAAATACCCTTCAGCCACAAAGAGCAGAGACCTGAGTTTAGTAGGCTTGGGGTCATTATGCTGCTGGGGGACTGGGGTCAGAGTGGGGAGGATGCTGAGAGAGGACAATAATGACTTCAAAGAAATGTCAGACCAGAGTAGAGGGACCCGTGTCTAAGGTCAGGCCAAGAGGCTGAATTAATTCTCTACCAGGTCCTAATCATAGGGAGATCAGCTGTTTGAATGAAGAAGAGGTAATAAATACAGTAAGAATTTAAACGAGAGCTTAAGGGAATATTCTTTCAAATGGGTGCTCTGATTTCCATAGAAGTTTTAAAATCCGATAAAAACTGGTTTTATTTTCCATATATATTTTTACAGCTTAAACTCGTAACTTTGGATAAGTGAAATTAAACTAGGCATTGAACCTTGTAGTTTTGCTACAGAATAAAGAATTCTCATTCACTACATTTGACTGAGTTCAGTCTATTTTACCATCACATGGAAATCTCATAATGAACTTAAGTCCTGGTTCTTTTCAGTAGCTAAGGAATCTTGGACAAATCACTTCACCTATCTTGGCTGCTATTTCCTTATATACAAGATGGAGTATTGGAGAAGAGACAGGAGGTTTGGATCTAGAGAATAAGTTAATGATTTTAGATCTCTAAAAGGTGTAACTGTATAAACAGAAAACAGATTTGCTCCCTGCATTAGTTCTTACTTAGTTTGAGTGGCTATTAGGCAAACCCACATTTCCCATTTATAAAATTAGGACAGTATCTATTTGCACTGTAGATGTCAGCATCTATGTAATGTACATCAAAGTCTTAATTCACCACCTGGCATACAGTATGTGCTAAAAATTATAGCCATGGTTATTATTCATATTCTGTTATCATTACCAATGTGGGGAACCTTACATCTTCAGAGGACTATAAAAATACTTGCATTTGGCAAATTATGTAGTAGTAAAGCACTTGTCCTTTGAGAAAAATATCTCCATTATGTATAAAATACTCAGATACATGTCTCCAAGATTCCTTTGGGTGAATATTCACAAGTCCCTTTCACACAAAAATACAGATATTTAACAAGCCCCTAAAAATATGCTAAATCAAATGTTAGAAAAGTCATATCTAAGCTATACTTACACACACACACCACATGCACAGTATATGTAGCATCTGTATTACATACAGTCTGTACTGGGGTTTGCAAGTACCATTCAAATCTGACCTCCCCTGATTTTTGTAAATAAAATTTTACTGGAGCAGGCACCTGGGTGGCTCAGTGGGTTAAAGCCTCTGCCTTCGGCCCAGGACATGATCCCAGGGTCCTGGGATCGAACCCCACATTGGGCTCTCTGCTAAGCAGGGAGGCTGCTTCCCCCTCTCTCTCTCTGCCTGCCTCTCTGCCTACTTGTGATCTCCGTCTGTCAAATAAATAAATAAAATCTTGAAAAAAAAAATTTTACTGGAGCACAACCAAAAGCATGTAACATTAACTGTATGTCACCTGTTTGGCCATTTATATGACTTGCAGAAGTTTACAAATCGAAAATGTTACTGAGTCTGCCTCAAGGACGGTCTTTTGATAATATCTGCTTTTATATTCCAAAATTTGTGGTTAGCCATGGGCAATGGTGTGTGGCTCTTTCAAAGTTTTGTTAACTAGATTTATAAGCATTGCCTCTGCTAAGAAAAAAAAAAGAGCATTTTTATTTATGATGAAATATATAAGTAAGTGGTTAATATGAGCTAATATTTTTTTAACAGTACTAAGAGTATGAGATTGGGGGCACCTGGGTGGCTCAGTTGTTAAGCAACTGCCTTTGGCTCAAGTTATGGTCCCAGTGTCCAGGGATCAAGCCCGACATCGGGCTCCCTGCTCAGTGGGGAGCCTGCTTCTCCCTCTCCAGCTCCCGCATGCTTGTGTTCCTTCCCTCTTTCTATCTCTGTCACAAATAAATAAAATCTTAAAAAAAAAAAAAAAAGATTAAGAGATTGTTCATACTACTCTGGGTAGGGCTAATTAATTTTATATAAAATCCCTGACAGTGGCCCTACTTTAAAAAATAATTATTTATTTATATATTTATTTATTAGAGAGAGAGAGCAGGAGAGGGAAAAGGAGAGAAGCAGACACCCCACTGAGCGGGAAGTCAGATGTGGACGGTGGTGGGTGGGGGCTCGATCTCATGACCCTGAGATCAAGACCTGAGTTGAAATATGCTTTATACAGACACTTAACCAGCTGAGCTACCCAGGAGCCCTAATAGTGGCCCTATTTTTGATGCACATGTTTGTACACCTGGTGTCTTCCTCTATGCAGCGCATTGCATAAGCAACTTTAAAAACTCTGGATGAGGGTGCCTGGGTGGCTCAGTTGGTTAAAGCCTCTGCCTTCAGCTCAGGTCATAATCCTGGAGTCCCGGAATCGAGTCCCACATCGGGCTCCCTGCTCAGCGGGGAACCTGCTTTTCTCTCTGACCCTCCCCTCTCTCATGCTCTCTCTCTCATTCTCTCAAATAAATAAATAAAATCTTAAAAACAAAACAAAACTCTGGATGAAGTCACCTCTGTGGCTTGTAGATGGTTTATTGCTCCTTAATTATCAAGATCAATCAGTAAATATATATCTTATAGCAATAGCAACTTAAAGGGATGGAAACAGCTTTGTTTCAAATATGAAGGAGACTGGGCCTTAAAAACATCTCCTTTCATGGATCTTGAGATTTAAAGTAGTGTCTTGTTTAAAGCCATACTCAATATAGATGCTTAAACATTCATATTCTTGTGACTGGTGAAAATTTTCCAGTAAAATAGTATATTTAAAAATGTGTGAGCTTTTGGGATGCCTGGGGGCCTCAGTTGGTTAAGGATCTACCTTCATTTCAGCTCAGGTCCTGCGGCCAGGGTCCTGCAACAGGCTCCTTGCTCAGTGAGGAGTTGGTGTCTCCCTCTGCCTGCCACTCCCCCTGCTTGTGCTCTCTCACTCACTCGCACTCTCTCTCTCTCTGACAAATAAATAAATAAATAAAATCTTTAAATGTGTGAGATTTTAATTGACTGCAAAAACAAATATTGTTTCTTGGATCACCCTTTTTTAGGATGTTGAATGGAATTTTGTGTGTTTGGTGACTGCTTTTAGCCAAAAGCAAAATTGCCCTCGAAACTCATATTGGGACTCGTAAGTGCCATATTTATTGCTTTTCAAAGCCTAACATTTATATTTAGATATATTACCTGTCATGAAACCATATTTGATATTCGGATTTTCACTTTATATCTTCCACTCACCCCCAGGACTATTTCTAATATCGAGACAGCCTTTCTATGTGGTTTATGTTTTTATTTTTAATACCACTCATCTCAAATACACTTTAACAATGGAAATAATCATTGATGGGGGGAGTTCTTTATTTCTTAGAAATATAATAACTTAAAAATATTTTTGAAGGGTTATATCCAGATTTTAGTATGTTTCAGTTTCAGAATGGATAAAGGAAAATCAGAGAAGAAAGAAAAGGCAGCTAAATAATGGTGAGCTGTTGAACATTTGGGTGATATAAATTTATGTGAATCTTAAAAGGATGAGAAAAACAACCCAGCTCTCCATGGTTGAGTAAGTAAGATTGGAGCTGCCTCTTCCCAAACTGTATTTTAATCTTTTTCAATTTTTCTGCTGTCTCTTCATATAATTAGTGGTCGATAGTTATTAATTTATTTGGCATTTATCATGCCAGTGCTAATTCATGCATATCTAATATACCTTAATTAGAATTGGGAGAAAATTTCCTGATATGATGGGCTAATTCTAATGTAATATTTATTGAGAGAAAATAAATATTATCACATGAATCCCACTGCAGTTTACTAATTAACATACTCTTACTCTAGGATATACAGAGTTACATTGGAATTTATACTAAATGAAATAGCATCCATTTGAAAATTGGCCAATATTTATGTTGATACTTAATGCATCCCTCTTAGAAGCCATATACAAGAACAAATTACCCAGCGACCAGGCTGTCTTATGAACTACATTTCCATATTGTACTTTGTGGATTGGAATCCTTACAAGTTGAGCTAGAGTCTGTTGGTGGGGAAATGATGGCTGAAATGAACAGTTTCTCATGATGACTACCAGAACCCTCTGCTCCTTCTTGAGTCCGTCTTCCTGCACCTCTCTCTGCTTCTTGCTTCTCTTTCATGTTTGAATCTCACTCAGTGTTTGGCCTCTTCTCTGTTCACAGTTTACAGCAGGGTGTAGGGTTGAGTTCTGGAGAGTCAGGTTCTGGGAACTGAGTTGTAATGAAACTAGAGCCCACATTTTTCTGTGATTATCTTATAAAGCTTGCTAAAGTCGGTGTCTTTTATTGCTTTTGGTACAAATACTCTAATTTCTGTGAGTTGACTCCATCTTTAATGCTTAGGAAGAATTGCTTAAATTTATGTTTCCATGGCTGTGTTTCTAGGCTGGATTATGTATTTTTACCTCTACTATTATAGTGAAGCCTCTTACTCTATTTTTTCTTTTACAAAGAGCATTCTGATCACTTGGATAGGCTTTAGGTTTGAGGGTGAAGAGTCAATTTAAAATAAAAAGAGTCATACTCTGAATGTTGCAGTTAAGTGTCAGACAATAAGATGAACCTATATTTTATAATCCACCCCTTTGTTACTCAGCAACAAGGGAAATAGTTACAGACTACCTGGATTTTAAAAAACAAATATGTAAAACATAATGTAAATATGTGAAAATGTAAATATCTTGGTAAGAGATTATCAGATTATAAACATTTTGAGAGTTGAGACTATGTCTTTTTCACATTTGCATTGGCCAGACCTTCACATAGCTTGTACTCAGTAAATTTCTTAAGGGAAATCAGTAACTTTTAATTTTTTTGTCAGAATAAAATGTATATACATTTGTGATGAGTTTTCCACACATGCCCTAATTTCCTCATTTGAGGACTTTGGATTTTCTCTGATTTCAAAGCATTTAAAAATTATAAGAAACCCCCTCCAAAATTTTAGATAATACTACTTGTTAAGCAGCAGCTTTAAGAGTGGAACAGCAAGCAGATCTATTATTTATCTAGTTTAATTAATTCATTCATTTATTTGACAGAGAGATATCACAAGTTGGCAGAGAGGCAGGCAGAGGAAGAGGGGGAAGCAGGGTCCCTGCTGAGCAGAGAGCCCGATGAGCCCGATGCGCCCGATGCGGGGCTTGATCCCAGGACCCTGAGATCATGACCTGAGCTGAAGGGAGAGGCTTTAACCCACTGAGCCACCCAGGCACCACAAGCAGATCTATTATTTTAACACATAAGTAGACTCACCGAATAATCTCACACCAGAAACCATTTTTTCTGGGCATTAGTAAAAAATCAATCACATTGCATATGAGATTGAGTAGCTATTATGTTTCCCCTTAAAGTCAATTAAGAAGTGATGACAGAGTGTTAAGTTCTTCCCAAGGTTGTAGTACGTAGCAAATTCATTACTACCTAAATTTTTTAGATTTCAATAACTACTGTTATCATGAAGATGATTAGAAAACAAGATCCTTTTTATTACCTGAAAAATGTTCCTCTCAATTTTTGCTATTCATTTTGAATTAGAAAGACAGAGACCGTATCAGAGTACCCTTTCTAAAGAACTTGAGTCAGCAGCTGCTGGTCGGCTTATGCCTTTGTCCATAGCCCCAACATGGCAGATTTAACCAGGTCTATTGCTAGCTAGCCTCTCAGAATAAGGGGTTTATTTCCCTGAAGTAGTGAAGTCAATGGTACTAGTAGCTACCACTTACTTAGTAGTTATTAGTGCTGGAAACTTTACTGTTTTCAAGTATTACCTCTCCTTCAGCGCCTCCCCCTACCCTCCTACTGTCATGTGGAGGACATCTAGAAGATCTGCTAAATCTAATTGAATCTAAAGGTACGCTCTTTTGAAGCCTTCTGTCAGCCACAAAGTTTAATGATACTGGAAGTTGGGAGGGGAGGAAGAAAAAGCAACCAATTGAGCTATGAAGCTGCCTTTTAGACTTATAATCAAAATGTAAATGTCAATATTTAAATACTTCTACTGCAGCGAGGAGGAGAGAGAAACAGTTCAATAATGTACACTGCAGGATTCGAGTGACAATTCCTTTTCAGTTTTCTGAAAGTTGCATAAGAAAAAGTAAAACACACTCCAGTAAATTAGGCTTTTAAGATAACATGTTTGGTTTTTCATTTTGGAAGGGGAAAAAGAAGATCAAACTCCAAATAGCTTCCCATTTCATCCGTTCTGACAGCGTTAAATGAAGCAAAGTAGTTTTCTGATTATTACCTTCCGCCAGGATAATACTTGTCTCTTACTTCTTCGGCACACGTGACATACCCTTCGCTGCTGTCAGGGTGTCACAGCATTCTCCCTCCATATTTAACTTGCTTTGTTCTAAACCAACTGTATCGAGTAGATATAATTTTGTGATGATACTTCTAGCACCACCACCTGCCATCTGAGTGAAAATGCCAGGTAAACAGAATTTAATTTTCTGAAGTGCTTTTTCTTAGGCTTTGTGGAAATTCCAATTTGCATTTTCTTTCATTTTCCACTGAGTTCTGTGCTCACAAGATAAGTGATCCTTTCTGGGAACTGAAGTTTATCGAGACCACAGGAGTGCCCTGGTTTATGAAAACCGATATAAGAAAATCTACATGCAAAAAAGAAGTTGAAAGATTTTTTTTTTTTAAGTGATCTTTAGTTTGCTGAATGGATCCACCAAGGGGTTGCTTCCAAAAGCCTGCTGTTAAAGTACATCTGCCTATTTTACACATCATTCACTATTTTTCAAAAAAAAAACAAACAAACAGAGCAGACAAAGTTAAAGAATTAGAAATCCACTGCCAATTATAGAGCAATTAAAAATGAGGACACATTTATCTGAAATTATAGTGCAGATCAACCTGAAAACATGATTGCCATGCCAAATGGCAAAGAAGTCAGCTTGAGAATGAGAACATGATATTCTTCAAAAAAGAAAAAAAAAAGTTGTGATCTTTTAAAAAAAAAAAAAAAGATTTATTTATTTGAGAGCGAGAGTGCGAGCAAGTGGAGGGAGGGGCAGAGGGTAAGAATCTCAAGCAGATTCTGCTGAGTGTGGAGCCCTTGTGGGGGGGAGAGGGAGGGACGTGGAGCTCGATCTCACCACCCTGAGATCATGACCTGAGCTGAAAGAGGACGCTTAACCAACTGAGCCACCCGGGTACCCGTAGAACATAATGTTCTTGCTGTCCATCAGGTCACCAGCTCTCCTGGGCCGGGCTCTGTTCAAAAGCCACAGATGTTGTTATAGTTAAAATAAGATCTTTGCTCTCAAGGGATTTATGATCTAGTGAGAAGGATCAAATTCATGAATGCTGACTCCTTCACATAGTAGAGAGTGTTCTTACTGGCCTGGAAATGAGACTCAGTAGTAGTAGTAGTAGTAGTAGTAGTAGTAGTAGTAGTAGTAGTGGTTTTTGCTTAATCAGAAAAATCTGTAAGAAAACAGCTTTTGATTCGTGGCCTGTTGAAGGGAGACATATGCAGTCGCCAGAGCAAACCAACAATTTAGTGGGGTAGGAAAAGCATGCAGTTTGGCATCTGGAAATTTGAGTTGTCTCTTAAGTAGGTATGTGACCCAGGGGCAGATACTCCTAACTTCTATGAGCTTTTGTTTTCTTGTCCTAAAACGAGACCGATTATCTGGGGATGCCTAGGTGGCTCACTGGGTTGGACCTCTGCCTTCGGCTCAGGTCATGGTCTCGGGGTCCTGAGATCAAGCCCTGCGTCAGGCTCTCTGCTCGGCGGGGAGCCTGCTTCCCCCTCTTCCTCTACCTACTTCTCTGCCTATTTGTGATCTCTCTGTCTGTGTCAAAAAAAAAAAAAAAAAGTTAAAAAACCAACCAACCAAACAAGACTGATCGTCTTCATTTATGTCACAGCACTGCTGGGGAACCAAATGATATCTTAGTGGACACTAGAGAGGCTGGTAAGAGAGCCTTCGAGAACATGATCGACGCCAAGAAAGAGCAGCCTGTGGGTTGGGGTCGCTCAGCTTAGGAGCAGTAAATCTGCAAGACTGTGAACGTGGAAAACGTCAGTAACAATTGGGGGAAAAGAAAAAAATAAAAGGTTAACATGAATAAGGACCTATACACAGAGAAAGAGGCAGAGAAATCCCTTGATGAATGATAATTTTCTTGAGAACAGAGATCAATGTTCTGCAATTTAAAAATTAGTTTGTAATTATTTAATGACAGTAGAATGAGAAATGCCTATTTCCTGTGTACAAGCAGTGGGGTTTTCTGCACAGATGTGTCCAGACACTGACTGCTGGCAAGATGGCTTAGGAACAGGGATTGTGTATGACTCTCCCGCACCACTGTGCTTGTCAGTGCCTGATCTGACTTTATTTCTTTTTTAAAGATTTTATTTATTTATTCATGAGAGACAGAGAGAGAGGGAGGCAGAGGCAGAGGGAGAAACAGACGCCCCACGGAGTAGGGAGGCTGACGTGGGACTTGATTCCAGGACCTGGGATCATGACCTGAACCAAAGGCAGACGCTTAACCGACCGAACCATCCAGGTGCCCATGACTTTATTTTTAAATTTTTTAAAATTTTTTATTTTTTTAATATTTTATTTATTTAACACAGAGAGATCACAAGTAGGCAGAGAGGCAGGCAGAGAGAGAGGGGGGAAGCAGGCTCCCCGTTGAGCAGAGAGCCCTATGCGGGGCTCGATCCCAGGACCCTGAGATCATGACCTGAGCCGAAGGCAGAGGCTTAACCCACTGAGCCACCCAGGTGCCCGGTGCCCATGACTTTAAAGAAGAGGTGATAACCTTTTTGAAATCTGGGCTGCCAATACTTGGAACTTAATTTTTCCTTCCATTCAGTCAGGGAGGACTAGAAAACCAGAAGGTCAGTGGTTAATGCAGTGTTAGAGGGGATAGGAGAAAGACCTTGGAACGTGATTCTCCCATCCGTGGCTAGAAGGTATATATGGGACAGCTCAGGAGTGAGAAAACTCAGCACCTGGCAGGAGATACCCCTTCCTCCTCACTGGTGATAAGAAGGTAGTAGAAAGGTCCAAAAGCAAGATAAGTTATGGAATAATTTTATATGTCTGGATTCCTGTGAAAAGACAGGATTATATCAGGAATTTCCCTGCTTCAAAAGTTCCTCCTGCTGTCTGATGAGACTCTTGGCTAAAGTATCCAATTAACAAGGTAGGTCTGAGGCTCCCAGGTACTCTCCCCTTGGTTGTGACAAGCCTTCCTTTTAAAATTTCTATTTATTTTTTACTAAGTGCCCAAGAACTTGTCAGGTAGTGGCAACTTTTATATTTTCAAATTAATTTTAAGAAGCCACCTGTTACACAGAATCAGAGAATGGTAGGGCTGAAGGGCAAAGCAAAAGGTCACCTACTTTCATCCCTCTACCTCTGTGCAGTCCGTGGAGGGACCCGAATACAATACTCATGTTAATTACACTTACTGTGCTGAGTTTGGTTGTATGCCATTTCCTGCCCCAGCCCCTCAGCTGCAAATTCTATAGGGCAAACATTTGTTTCATTGATAACGCTAACTACTGCCCTAATGTTATCTATTAAAACACATCCGATTTTGTGATTGAAATGGCAGATGCTACTGACGTCTGATTTCTTTCTAAAGATACATTTGGCTTCTGTCTCATCCTCTCTGCTTTGGTTTTGCTAACATCCTGAGGTCGACTTGCTACTCAAGAGTGAGTGTGTCCTATCAGTGTACAAAGAATGTTTAGGGGCTGGGGAGGAATGGGGACTGAGGACTTCTGGAGCTCTTGGCCTCGTTTTTGGCTCCTTTCAATAAAATGTGCTTTTGATAATACTTTTTCCATTGGACAAAGGTGAGGTTAGGAATCAATCGCGGTTTCTTTCTAGGGAAAAAGCTCACCTAGACCCGAGGTTCCTGTGTTACAGTGAATGTGAGCTGATGACCCAACGGCCCCTCCAGCTTCTCTGCAACCTCCGCTGAGGTCACAAAAGGCCAGCTAAGCATCTTTGCCTCTGATACTTAGACAACTCACCCAGTTTTCAACATGTTACAGTCTAGTTGCAAATAGGCTGCAGATGGCAATGCTTCTGTTGGTCAAGTGTGAGACTCTCTATAGCTCCAGGAGATCCTAGATCTTAATACATATAAAAATAGAAAATAAATTTAAGTATATGAATTTTAAATTTAATATATTTAATGAGTATATAAACTAGAAGTATATAAAGTCCTTACATGGAAACGTATACTTTTTTTTAAATTTTATTTTTTAATCAGAGAGAGTGAGCGTAGCAGGGGGAGCCACAGGTAGAGGGAGAAGCCGGCTCCCTGCTGAGCAAGGAGCGCCATGTGGGACTCAATCCTAGGACCTTAGGATCATGACCCAAGCAAAAGGCAGCCGCTTAACTGGCTGAGCCACCCAGGCATCCCTAAACACAGACATTTTAACAACATTTTAGAAATACATATTTTTATAAAATTATTGTTTTTTTAGTCAGTGGAATAGCCACAAATAGCATAGCACAAATGCATTCAGGAAGCACATAGACTGTTATTGAAATTCTTCTCTCTAGTCTTTCCAAGAGTTTAGAATTAGCCTATATGTACCCATATTTTTGTGTGTGTTTATGTGAGAGAGAGAGAGGGAGAAGAGAGAGGAGAGGGAGGAGAGGAAGAGATTGATTTTTCATACTCTACCTTATAATTTAATAATTAGTTAGCATCTTCCCCGGTGATGGAATGGAGAGATTGCTCATTAAGTCTGCAGATGGGACTATGCTGGGCAAGCTAACAAGATATAAAGTTAGTTAATTTCGTAGCTACACAAAGCAATGGAGAAGTAGATGAGACTGTCACTAAGTGTGGAAATTAGGTTAGGTCATTAACGTGAAATAAAAGCACATGCATGGCTTTGCAGGGGGAAAGCTAGGAGATTTTAAAGGATGAAATGGAATCAATTTTCAAAAATAGAGATTTTAGGAAAATACTCTTCATTGAAAATTGAGATGAGGAAGAAGGAAAACCTTTATCCTTTTTAGATAATAAGGCTGGAGTAAAACTGCTCAAAAATATTAAGAATGTTTGAATAATAGAAGATCAACTGAAAACAGATGACCGGATCACATCTTGTGGTGGGAAGGTAGAAGGCAACTAAATCAGGAGATAATATACTTGATTTTTATGCAAAGATTCCATTAATTTATTATTTAGACATACACTTTCCTTGCATACTATATGACCCTCTCTAAAACATTTCTCATATAAACATGGTAGTTATTTGTAAGGTCTTCATTTTGAACTAAATTTGGATTTACAAAAAAGATTCAAAAATAAAAATGGTCCATATAACCTCCACCTAGATTTCCCAGATCTTAACATTTTACTACATTTAGTTATTCTTTTTTTCCCCCTCTGTCCCTCCCTCTTTCCCTCTCCTTCTGTCCTTCCTTCCTCCCTCCCTCCCTTCTTCTCTGCCTCTCTCCCTCCTTTCCTTCCTCTTTCTCTCTCTTTTTACTTTTATACATTTGGGGGGATCTTTTTTTTTAAAGATTTATTTATTTATTTGAAAGAGAGAGAGAGAGCACTGAGCTGGGTAGGAGCAGAGGGAGAGGGAGAGAATCTCAAGCAGACTCCCTGCTGAGTGCAGAGCCTGACATGGGGCTCGATCCCACATTCCTGAGATCATGACCTGAGCGGGAATCAAGAGTCAATGCTTAACTAACTGAGCCACCCAGGCACCCCCTTGAGGGTAACTTTTAGAGAGTAATTGCAGACATTGTACATCCTTACCTCTAAACACCTCAGTGTGTATTTCTTGAAAATGATAAATCATTTTATATAACCACAGTATGATGATTAAAATCAGAAACAAAAGTATAATACTATTATCCATAGACTTTGATTAAAATTTCCAGTTTTCCATTAATATCTTTGTAGTACAATATTTTTCCCTTCCTCTTGTTCAGAATCCAATCTGTGATCACAAATGACATTTAACTGTCACCAGAGTAATCTTTTTGAAAATCAGATGTTAGTATCACTACTTGGCTAAACATCCCCTGATAATTTTGTATTTTTTTTAAGGTAAAAATAGGACATCCATGGCTAAGGCTCATATTCAGCAATTATACAACCCTAAGACCATATTGATTTGTTAATAGCTTTTGCGATTCTCTTAAATTGATTCAGATTGGACAGTGTCTGTGCTAGATGGTTGTTAAGTATTTGCAGTCTTACTCCTGACCATGTATCATACCTGCTTTCCCTTCCAGAGTCCTAGTTTGCCGTTCACTCCCAGGTTGTCTTTCTTTCACTCACACTTGCCATGAAACGGGAAGGGGCTTAAGTTTGACGCTACTTGAAAGCGAACGATGTAGTCTGCCACAGAGTCATGGATGTTGGCAGAAGACACAAGATTCCTGGTCAGAGACAGAGGATGTTATTGTGCACAGCACAGCAGGCAGATTCTTGTTCATCTTGGTCCTTCCTCATTGCAGGCCCCATGAAAATGATGTGGGTGGAGGCCTAGGTAGATGCGGGGCTAAATCACTTATGAACCATAAACCTAGGAAAGCCTTGATCGTAATTACACATACGCTGCTGGCAAACTTGTCCAGGCTTTGACCTGGAGGAAGATATTTTTATTCTTCTAGTCAGGAAACAAATAGGCTCTTTTGCCCCAGAGAGAGACACTATCTCTATCTTCCATAGTTGTTGCTACACAAACATCCTTGGAAAGAGAGTCGGCACAGCAGGTAAAACAGGGTGTCCGTAAATCCTGTGGAGAATTGTCTCTTGAACACACTGGGCCTCTTTCACTTTCTCTAAGGTGCTGTGCTCCTTCCAAGTGCCATTGTGTGTGTCATTTTTCTTTTGGAAACATTTCCCCTCCTTCCTCTTCCTCATCTAATTAATGTCTCATCATTATTTAAATCCCTGCTATCATGATTTTTCTTCAGTCTCCCAGATGAAGTTCGGTTCTCCTATAGATCACTGTCCAGTTCATTAAAGGGACTTATCACACTCTGATTTATGTTAGTGTAAATATTTTATTAGTGTCTGTCTCTCATATTAGACATAGTTCCATAAATGTCAGGGAATGTGCTGTGTTGCTTGACTTGATTCTCTAAGATCTAGCACAGTAATTGACATATGGGAGATACCCAATAAATGTTTGTACCATGAAAAAAAGTATGTCAGGCATGTAGTATTTAAATTAGCAAGGCTTGTGGTTACACAGTCTCTTATGTAGCAGTTATTCCTGAGTATTCTAAGTATTTGATTCTGTGGTATCACCTGCAGTTAATGAGAGTTTGACCTTTTTTCTAATATTTATATGTCATTTTGTGTGTGTGTGTGTGTGTGTGTGTGTGTGACTGCAGAGACTGGGATCTCCAGTATAATGATGAAAGTATTAGTGGATAATCCTCATTTTTTTTTTAATTGAAAATTTTGTTCTATGAAAGACTTTACCCACCCCACCCAGATTTCATTTATTTATTTGAAAGAGAAAGAGAGAATGAGTGGGAGAGGAACAGAGGAAGAAGGAGAAGCAGTCTTCCCGCTGAGCTCCCCACTGGGGCTCACTCCCAGGACCCTGAGATCATGACCTGAGCCGAAGGCAGATGTTTAACTGACTGAGACACCCAGGCGCCCCTCTTCTTTTGTTCTGATTGAAAATGAATAGCTGTGATCTTTCATTAGGAATGGTCATCTAGAAGATAACCTTAAAGAAATTTCTTTCAATTCATAGTTGGCTACGAATGTTCTTTAAGGATGTGTATTCAGTTTTATCCACCACTTCTTTTCAGTATTTTATCTTTTAACCTGTTGGTGAGTGAGTAGAACAATTTTTACATTCCAAGAAAAATTATATAGTTATATAACCTTAGGAAGGTTTTAACTGTATTTAATAGAATATCCAATTAAAAATGAACTAAATAATACAGATAGACATTATCTCATATTACAAGAAGTCTAGAGTTACATTATTCCAAAATGGCTGGGCTCAACGATATTAGGACTCAGGCACACTTCCCTTCACGATCGTTTGACTCTAGCAATGATTAGCACCATGTTCTCATACAGAAGTCAAAATCATAATATATGCAACTTTTAAATGAAAGCATATACTCAAAAACATCAAATTTGAAAATTGTTTCCCTTCAATATGTAATATTAATTTATGTGCCAGTAAATTAGCTAAATACCATAGGAAAGCATGTACATCTAAAACATCAAGATGTCAATCTCATATTTGGTGGACATGTGTTAAAGTATTCATATTATTGAAGATTAAGTTTATATATATTAAAATCCAGTTACATTTTTAACACTGTCAGGGAATCTATGTATATCTTTGAATCATTAATACCTAAATTTTCTTTTATAAAGATGTATATAGCACTATAATCTTATAACCTAGACATCTTAAGGATAGTATGATACATTGCATGATTATTTTGAAGTTCTAGATTAATTTTTCTGTATCTATTAGTGTTAATATGTAGCTTACTTATAAGTTGAAATTATATCCATTGAAATGGATACATGAATCCAAATATATAAGTTAGTTCTTAAAAGTACTTTTTTGATGGGTTTGGATACACAGATCACAATGCTAATGATGCATGTTGAACATTAAATTTATAACTAATAAACATTGATAAATATTGTACTTGACAGTGAAAATAGTTTATTCCCCCTACATTGAATAGATGTTATTTTGAATTACAAATTTAACATATCTCTTAGGATACTACCCCAAAAGTATGCTGAAAAGCTAGTCTTTTTTGGAAATACACTTGAATTAGTTCTAGCTGAATATTTTAAATATGGCTTATTTTAAAAACACCAACACTTAGATAATATGGACAACAATTTATTAGGTCAAAAAGATGACTTTTTTTGCAAATAAAATAAAGAATTAAGGTGAATAGAAGGAGGGAAATAATAAAGATGAGAGGATAAATAAATGATATGGAGACTTAAAAAAACAAAACGGGCACCTGGGTGGCTAGGCCGTTAAGTGTCTACCTTCATCCACTCCCTTTGCTTGTATTCCCTCTCTCACTGTCTCTCTCTCTCTCTGTCAAATAAATAAAATCTTAAAAAAAGAAAAGAAAAGGAAAACAGAAAGAAAATCAATAGTAACAAGAGCTGGTTCTTTGAAAAGATAAATGAAATTGACAAACCCTTGGCCACACTCATCAAGAAAAAATGAGAAAGGACCCAGATAAATAAAATCGGGAATAAGAGAGGAGAATTAATGGTTAAAACCATGGAAATGCAAAGCATTAAAGAGAATATTATGAAAATTATTTGTTCACAAACTGTACAGCTTGTGTGAAATAGATAAATTCCTAGAGATGTACAGTCATCCAAAACTGAACCAGGAAGAAGTAGAACATCTGAGCAGAAATTACAAGTAGTAAAATAGTATCAGCAATCAATAAACTGCAAAAAAATAAAGTTCAGGACCAGATGGATGCACAGGTGAATCCTTCCAGACATTTAAAGAAGAGTTAATATTTAATATTTATTCTCCTCAAACTATTAAAAGGAAGGGGGTGCCTGGGTGGCTCAGTTGCTTAAGCATCTGCCTTCAGCTCAGTTAATGGTCCCAGGATCCTGGGAGTTAACCCCACATCATGGTCCTTGCTCAGCGGAGAGCCTGCTTCTCCGACTCCCTCTGCCTGCTGCTCCCCGTGCTTGTCCTTGCAGTTTCTTTCTCTCTCTTTGTCAGAAGAATAGTTAAAATCTTTAAAGAAAAAAAAAAAAAAGAGGAAGGAAAGTTTCCAATACATTCTAGGAGGTCAACATTACCCTAATACCAAAACCAGACAAAGACACCACAGAAAAAGAAAAGTACCAGCTAATATCCCTGGGGAACACAGATGGCAAAATCTTCAGCAACATGTTAGCAAACTGAATCCAGTAATACATTAGAAAGATCATATACCACAGTCAGGTGGGATTTATTCTGGGATGCAAGGATGATTCAGTATTTTCAAGTCAGTCAAGGTCATACACCACATCAACAAAACAAAGGATGAAAATTATATGATCATCTCAATAGTTGCAGAAAAAGGATTTGACAAGATTCAACATCCATTCATGATAAAAACTCAACAAAATGGGGTTGGAGGGAGCATACCTCAACATGCTAAAGGGTATATATGAAAAACCCACAGCTAGCTTCATTCTCAGTGGTGAAAAACTGAGAGCTTTCCTTCTAAGGTTAGGAATGAGACAAGGCTGTCCACTCTTATCTTTTATTTTTTTTCCATGAGAGAGTGAGAGAGAGACAGAGTGTGAGTGATGCACAGGGAGGAAGGAGCGGAGGGAGAGAGAGAGAGAGAAAAACTTAAGCAGGCTCCATGCTCATTGTAGAGCCCAATGCGAGGCTCAATCTTAGGACCTTGAGATCATGATCTGACTCAAAATTAGGAGTCTGACACTAAACCAGCTGAACCATTCAGGTGCCCCTCGCTCTTGTCATTTTTACTCAGCATAGTACTGGAGGTCATAGCCACAGCAGTTAGACAAACAAAAGAAATAAGAGCAATCTGACAAACAAAAAATTTTTTGGTAAAGAAATTTGGTAAAGAAGTAGTTAAACTGTCACTATTTGCATAGAACATGACACTATATGTAGAGAATCCTGAAGACTCCATCAAGAAAACTACTAGAAATAATAAAGTAATAAATGAAGTGAAGTGGAAAAATACAAAATTAATACCCAGACATCAGTAGTGTATCTAGACACTAATAACACAGTAGTAGAAAAAGAAATTATAAAAACAGCACCATTTATAGTCATACCAGAAAGAATAAAGTACTTAGAAATAAACTAAATTAATTTAATTACTAAATTAATTTAATAAACTAAATTAACCAAAGAGGTGAAAAACCTGTACTCTGAAAACTATAAAACAATAATAAAATAAATGGAAGGTGACACAAATAGATATTCCATGCTTATGGATTAGAAGAATGACTATTATTAAAATGTCCATATTACCCAAAGCAATCTGCAGATTCATTGCAATCCCTATCAAAATACCAACAACATTTTCCACAGAACTAGAGCAGTTAATACTAAAATTTGTATGGAACCATGGAAGACCCAAATAGCTGAAGCAATCCTGAGAAAGAACAGACCTGGAGATATCACAATACCAAATTTCAAGATCTACTACAAAGCTGTAGTAATCAAAGCAGTATGGCACTGACATAAAATAGACATATATATCAGTGAAATAGAATAAATACCCCAGAAATAAACCCAAAATTATATGGTCAATTAATCTATGAAAAAGGAGGCAAGAATATACAGTGGGGAAAATACAGTATTTTCAATAAATGGTACTGGGAAAACTGGAGGGTTACATGTAAAAAAGAATGAAACTGGACCACTTTTTTAATTAAGATTTTATTTATTTATTTGAGATAAATAAATGAGCAGGAGGGAAGGGTAGAGGGAGAAGCAGACTCCCCACCTAGCAAGGAGCCTAATGTGACTGGATTCCTGGGATCATGACTTGAGCCAAAGGTAGATGTTTAACCAACTGAGCCATCCAGGCACCTCAAAACTGGGCCACTTTCTAACACTGTACACAAAAATAAACTTAAAATGGGCACGCCTGACTGGCTATGTAGGTAGAGCATCAATTCTTGATCTCAGGATCATGAGTTCCATCCCCATGTTGGGTGTGGACCCTACTTAAAATAATAAATAAACTCAAAATGGATTAAGGACCTAAATGTGAGACCTGAAACCCTAAAAATCCTAGAAAAGAACATAGGCAGTAATTTCTCTGACATTGACCAAAACATTATTTTAGATATGTCTCCTAAGGCAGGAGGAACAAAAGCTAAAACTATTGGAGCTACATTAAAATTAAAAGCTTTTGCACAGTGAAGGAACAAAACAAAAAGACAACTTACAAAGATACTTGCAAATGATACATCTGATAAGAGTTAATATAAAATATATATAAAGAATTTATACCACTTAACACCAAAAAAAAAAAAAAATTAAAAAATGGGCAGGAGACCTGAATAGACATTCTTCCAAAGAAGACTTAATCATGGCTAACAGACACATGAAAAGATGCTAAATATCACTAATCATCAGGGAAGTGGAAATCAAAACCACAGTGAGATATCACCCTATATGAGTTAGAATGGCTAAAATCAAATGACAAGAAATAAGTGTTGTGAGGATGTGGAGAAAAAGGAAGACATGTACAATGTTGGTAGGAATGTAAATTGGTACAGCCACTGTGGAAAGCAATATGGAGGTTCCTCAAGAAAAACAAAATTAAAAATAGAAATACCATATGATCTAGTAATTCCACTACTGGATCTTTACCCAGAGAAAAGGAAAATGCTAATTCAAAAAGGTACATGCACCCCTGTATTCACTGCAGCATTAGTTTTGATAGCCAAGATATGAAGCAACTTAAGTGTCCTTTGAAGTTTGAATGGATAAGGAAAATGAGCTATATATACATAAAGGAATATTACTGAGCCATAAAAAGGATGATATTGTGCCATCTGAGAGAACATAGATGGATGTAGGTGGTATTATGCTAAGTGAAATAGATTAAGAAAGACAAATTCCACTCATAAGTAGAATCTTAAAAAAAAAAAAATAAACAGCAAACAAACAAAAAGCAGAATCAGACCTGTAAATACAGAGAACAAACATGATTGCCAGAGGGGAGAGGGTTGTGGGATTGGACAAATAGGTGAGGAAGAATGGGATATACAGGCTTCCAGTTATTTAATGAGTAAGTCATGGGAATAAAAGGCATAGACAGCAGAAGGAATATAGTCAATGATATTGTAATAGTGATATATGGAACAGGTGGTAGCTACACTTGTAGTGAACATGGCTTAATATATAAATTTGTCAAATCACTGAATTGTACACCTGACACTGATGTTACATTGTGTGTCAGTGTACTTATGTAAAAATAAATAAATGGGTCTCCTGGGTGGCTCAGTCCATTGAGCACCTGCCTTTGGCTCAGTCATGATCTCAAGGTCCTGGGATTGAACCTCATCTGACTCCCTACTTAGTGGGAAATCTGCTTATCCCTCTCCCTCTACTGCTATCCCCCTAGTCATGTTCTCTCTGTCTCTCAAATAAATAAAATCTTCAAGAATAAAAAAAAAAAAAAAACAGGGGCACCTGGGTGGCTTAGTTGGTTAAGCCTCTTCTTCATCTCAGGTTGTGATCTCAGGGTCCTGAGATTGAGCCCTGCATCACGCTCTCTGCTCAATGGGGAGCCTGCTTCCCCCCCCTCTCTCTGCCTGCCTCTCTGCCTACTTGTGATCTCTCTCTGTCAAATAAATAAATAAAATCTTAAAAAAAAGAATAAAAAAATAAATGAGTAAATAAACAAGTAACATTGTAAAAATAAGGGATAATTAAATAATAAGAATATTAACAATCTAAATATACTTTACATATAACTTACACAGTTATGAAAATCATCATTAAGAGATTTGAATAAAGCCTAATCAATGGTAATGAATGTCCTTGAGACATACAGTAAATATAATTAAATTTAACATTATTTAAACCTACTTAGTCTTATGAAATCTGGTATTTTTGCCTCTGGTTGTGTGGAGGTTTAGATAATCTGAATGGCTTTCACATTACAATAAAATTACTTGTTAGATAAACAAAAAAGTAGTTTAAGTCAGATGTGAAAATAAACCAAATAATTTTAGAAATGACATTTTTTTTTCAGTCCCCAGTGTGGGGATTGAACTCATGACCCTGAAATCAAGACCCAAGCTGACATCAAGAGTTGGATGCTTAATCAGTTAAGCCACCCAGGTGCCCCCAGAAATGACAATTTCTAGTGGTTTAATTAACTAAAAGCATGAATTAAATGCTACTGACACCTATATGAACTAAAAATTAGTGAACAGGAAGATAGTTTTGACAAAATTACATAATAAATCACTGAGAGGCAAGGAGATAGAAGATATGAAAGAGAGACTAAAAGATATTGAAGATCAAATGAGTAGCTATTATAATGAGGAAACGAGAGATGAGAAATTGTCAAAGAATATCAAAGAAATAATACCTGATAGTTTTCTAGACATAATCAAAGAAATGAATTCACAAATACAGAAGGTTCAAAGTATACCATGAAATAGAAATAAAAACAAATCTACCCCTGAAATATTTTAGTGACTTTTCAAAACACAATAGAGAAAGTGAAAATCTCAAACAGTGGAGTGAAAGGACATATTACTTATTGAGGTACGATAATTAAACTGGCACCTGATTGTTTTTAAAATGTTTTTAAGACAACAATGGGAACTGTAGACAGAAGAATAGTAACTTTAAAAGCCCTGAGGGGGAATGATGGTCGGATTACTTTTTGTCCTTACTGAGTTTAACCTTCAAGAATGGGGCTGGAAAAAAAAATAATGAGGCTGAAAGCATTAAAAAAAAAAAAACCAAACCAGAGAATTTAGGAATACAGATAGACTGTAGGACCTTTTCTCTTTTTTAAAGATTTTATTTATTTTTTTGAGGCGCAGGGGAGGGGCAGAGGGAGAAGCAGACTCTCTGCTGAGCAGGGAGCCTGCCACTGGGCTCAATCCCATGGGATCATGGCCAGAGCCAAAGGCAGATACTTAATCAACTAAGCCACCCAGGCATCCCTACTATGGGAACTTTTATAAAATGAACTTGTAGAAGAAAACCGAACCAAGGAAAAAGCCCGATATGCAACAAGGAATGATGGGCAAAGAAATTGGTAAATGTGTAGATGAATGTAAAGTAACGTTGCCCCTAGGAGGTAATGATGATATGCCAGCCATGAAAGATCTCCTGTATCAGGGAGCATGATTAATCATGGGCTCTAGTTCTGCACTGTGAAATCCATCTCCATATTTACTGCAAGGTCGATGTTTCCATGTGCTCTTCCAGCCCGTGACTTAGTGCACAGAAACACAAAGGCAAGTCTACTCATGAGAAATGCAGACTCCCTTTGATGGAGATCTTAGGGTACTTTGCTACCCCTTAGGTGTCCTTCCTTTTCTCCTTCACTCAGGGTGAAATTTGCTGTGTGGTCTGACAGCTTTCCCAAATTCTCTCTCACTTTCTCACAGAGGTTTCCCCTAATAAAATCCTTGCTCATTTAGTCCGTTCTGGTGCTTGCTTCTTGAGGACTTGGATTAACATACCTTTGTCTACTTTTAGGGTTAACAAAAATGTCAGTTAAGGAGAAGCCATGAGAAAAAGCAGATAGTCATATAGAAAACAAATAGCAAAATGGTAAACATAGATTTAAACTTATCAATAACTGAACCAAAAGTAAGTGGGCTAAAGTCTCCATTAAAAAGCAAAGATTATCAAACTGGATCAAAAAGAAAAATCCAATTACATGCTTTCTTGTAAGAGATTGAAAGATACACAAAAGTAGAAAATAAAACGAAAAAATGTGCATGACATAAACAGTAAGCCTGAGAGAACTGGAATAGTTGTATTAATATTATAAATAAAGTAAAATTTAAAGTATACAATATTACTAGAGACAAGGACATTTCATTATGTTAAAAAGTATCACTGCATCAGGAAGATAACATGAATGTATGTACATCTTACAACACAGGCCTTAATACATGAAGCCAAAATGGACAGTTGAAAGAATAAATAAACAATTCAACAGTTATATGTATACCTGTCATGATAATTATGAAATGGAAAAATTTTTTAAAATTTCATTTGGATTTTTAAATATAAAAGATATATGTAAAATAAATATTTTTATTGATAAATTTAAATAACCCTCTCCCATCCCATTGCCTCTATGATGAGACAACCTCTATGATGAATATAATGTATATCCTTTCAGCTCATGGTTTTCCTGCATGTATGTGATTCCTTATTTTTAAATATTTAATATTTAAATATTTTTAAATAATGCATGTAAATATCATACTACAGAGATCTTTTTGCAGCCATTCATTTTACTTAACTCTGTCCCTGTGCTGGTACATATAGATCAATTTCATTCATATAAATACATTGAATAAATGTATATTTTATTTGTCTGCTGATGAGAAATAATCCTCATTAAGTCAGTGTTACCTAGTAGTAGTTAGGGAAATTTTGAGGAAATAATAGCTGCTTATGTTTTATTGGAGAGGCACCCTAATCCCATTTCAAATGTATTTTACAAGGATAGCTTTTAAATAACCTTTTGAAGGTTGCTGATATATGATGGTGAGTTCTGCTCCTGGTCTGCTGCTATCATGAGATCTTCCTGAATGCCAGAAGGCTTCTCTTCTCCTGAAAACCCAAGAAAATTCTTGGAGGACATTTTTTAGTAAGTACCTATATGCTAAAGAAAGCCTATGATTTTGATATTAAGGAAATATTCAGGTATGGTGTTTGCCGAGTTTCTGGATGGTAAATATATATCCCCTTCCCTTCCTGCAATGGAATTCTAAGTAAATCACCAAATTTTATTTAAAATTTTAAATCTATGGTCCTGTTTTTCAAAACACTCTTCTCTGATCAATTACCATTACATTTTCAGTGTAAAATACTAAGATTTTATGAAAGTCATGCATCGTGCATATTTGTATGTATTTCTTTGGGCAGAGTTTCTATGAAAAGTTTCTGGAGGAAGATACTTAGACATTAAATTATTGGGTCATATAAGGCTTAAGTATTTTGGATTTTTCTAGATGTTGCCAAATTGAGATTCTAGAGTGGCTATTCTAATGTCCTGCTTTCTGGATGAGATTCATTTTCATATTGTTACAGAACCTGGACGATCCTGGCAGAAGGACCAAGTGGCGCTCAGAGACTTTGGAGAATCAGAGGTTTATTTAATACCGGTGGGCTCAGAGGAGGTTGTTCTCCAAACATCTGAGCCTTGAGCACAAGCAAGGAGGGGAATTTATACCCTCCTATCTGCATACTTGGTACTTTTGGTGTGTCTGGGAAACAGGATAGGAAAGAAGAACCAGGAAGGACTTTGAGACAGGGACTGGAATTCCCTTGCTGGTTTGGTCAGCCATCTTAGAGTACAGTTTTTCCCTATCTTTTCCCTCTTTGATGCCCCTTTAAACACCTACTTCAGAGGGCAACATTATCATCTATTATGATGGCCCTGCAAGGCTGGTATTTGGGCAGTGGCTTGCCTGGTAACAGTGTTTTCTATGAACTTAGCAATCCATCTTAAGGTTCCTAAGGCTGCCCAATAAGTAATAACAATAAACAAGTTTCTGGGAGGAAGTCCAGTCAGAAGGGGGAGCAATGTAAAATCTAACTCCTGAGGTGAGGGTGTCAGTATCATGTCGACAACAGCCAGGGACCACGGTGAACAGGTGTTCGTTAGTCGGTGGGGTCTCATTGAAGGTGGAGCTAGAGCAGGTCCATAGGATCTGGTTGGGCTTTCCACTGGTGTGATTCATCCAGCTGGTGAGGGCCTTCTTGACTCTAGAGCAGTGGACCCATTCGGTGACACCTAAGACCCTGAGGGCAGTAAGGGTGGTTAGAACAACAGTGTGGGGCCCTGTCCACCATGGTTTGAGGGGTCCTTTTTAAAGCTTCTTGGGAGATGTGCCTTCAAGTTTTTCCCAGAGCTTGGAGGTGTTGGGACACCTCTAAGTTTCTAGTCTGTTTGAGGTCTCCTCTAAGCCTACTTACTATGGGGGGGTGCCCTGCCATAGAGCCTTTGAGGTGAATTGTAGCTGCAGCAATCTTTTAAATCTAGTTGACTAGAATAAACAATATCAATGACCTCCAACAGTTATGCTCTATAGAAATACACAGTTCAGGTCCAGGCATAAGGTTAGCTGGATTTAAAGTCTGACAGGTTTTAGGTATTATTTCAGGCATATCTATCAGTATAGCCTGGTATTTAATAAGTTGGCCTTCATATCTATCAGTGACCTTTGGTTTCTAAGACACTCTGGACCTGATGTGAAGTCATTACAGTCAGGGGCTGTCCCATAGCGAGCTTTGAGGTTCCTTTTACCAGGGGCACTGTTGTATGCTTAGCTAAAGCTTTTGTTTACAATTGTACCTCAATAGAGGTGGCTTCTAGGATAAATGTAACTGAAAAATACCATTAAGCTCTTTCTTTGAGGTAAAGAGTTAACATTCTAATTACAAAGTATCACTGACAAGTGGGAGAAAACTTGGGGATAAGGCTATCCCCAAGTACATTACCCAACCAATCATAAAGAAAATGGTATTACCCATTATCTCCACAAGTCCATAGTTAACCCTATGGAGTGGGGTATGCTCTGGCTTTTAGGGAATGATTTCATTATCCCAGCCAGACAGAACTGGTCAAGGTGATAACTTGCACAGTTGTTGGGGAATCAGTCCCATTTTCCAGTTGTTTAATCATGTGTCCTGGGGCCCTGTTATTATTATCCCTGCAGAATAATAAGGAAGAAGATTGTCTGGATATGAGTTACTGTGGTAATTTCTCCTAAGTTTACCTCAAGTTGTCTAGCTTAGGTAAACAATAAACATTTAAAGACAATCAAATCTAGAATTTAACATCCAGAAAGGTAGATATTATTTAAATAATTTTTCTCTCTAAAATAACTCTCATTGGGACGCCTGGGTGGCTCAGTTGGTTAAGCGGCTGCCTTCGGCTCAGGTCATGATCCCAGCATACTGGGATCGAGTCCCACATTGGGCTCCTTGCTCGGCAGGGAGCCTGCTTCTCCCTCTGCCTCTGCCTACCACTCTGTCTGCCTGTGCTCGCTCACTCTCTCTCTCTAACAAATAAATAAATAAAGTTTAAAAAAAAATTTAAAATAACTCTCATTTCCAGAGATACCCAAACCAGGACTAATTTACTTGAGAAACAAGGCCAGTTCCAACCAACCTGGCCTAATTATTTACATAAGCTCAGCGAGAACAGTGAGTGATCATATAGATCTTTTAGAATCTGCTTCACTGGAGCTTTGTAAGGAATCTCTAGTTTGAACTTCTAGTAGCCTCTCCAGGCCAGAAGCCAAGCCATGTCCTAAGCCACATACTTGCCATCAGACATGCCTGAAATACCTCTTAAGATTTGGGCAGATTCCTCTTCATGAGGTCCCCCAAATATCCTGAGGTTCCTGTACCTGACAGGAAGTGACATTCTTTACTCATCTGGTGAGGTTCCTGGAACCTCTGTAAGCAAGGTACCAGGCCAACAGTTCCAAGGGGCTTTATGGCTCCAGGTTTCATAAAGTCAACCTTAGTTCCTTAAAGCTGTCTGGTCATATCTGAATCTATGCATGTCTTTCTCAAATATGACATTCCAGTCAAAGCCTTGGTAAAATAACCAATGTTTCCAATGGTGTCCTGTTACAAGGAGAACAGTTTTTTACTGAGCTTACACAAATAACTAGGATTGCCATGGAAGAAGGTGTACTTACTGAGACCTTTTGAGTTTCAGAGGGTTCAGACAGAGAGAAAAGTTGAATGCTTTAATTTGCTTACAAATGATTATTTTATCATGCTTCTGTAGGTCATAGAAATCTTACATTCCCTTAATCAGGAAGAGTGAACATTAAGGAACCAGCAAAGTTTTTCAGACAAGGATCACAAAACTGTAATCATCTTTCTAGTTCATTTAGTCCCATGTTACCGATTCTTGTGCAGTCTGAATGTAGCTTCTTAGTTCTGGAAGTTCTTACTCATTTCAGTTTTAGGATTTTTAATATACTGAATACCTATATCTGTCCTAAAAGTCCTTTATATGAAACTCTTTGAAGATATAACTCACTTTATAAGAGAATTAGAATAATTATAAATGACAAACTCAGAATAGACATGGTTAATGATTTGATAGGAGAGTTCACTGTGATACGATTGACAAGGAAACACAGTTATTCTCTGATACAAAACACTTCAACAACCAGAACCAGGATGTTACATACCAAACAAGCAAGCCTAATTAGTCAGCAAGACTTTGTTCATGATTTAAATCTTGGGGAAGTTTGTTAAAACCTTAGAAAGTTTTAAAGCACTTGCCTACATAGCATTAGGGATGTTAAAGACCTGATTAACTCAAGACATAGAAACTGGCTTTTCTAAGAAGGCAGAGGGAAAATAGCTATTTGCATTTTCTTATCAAGAGGAGACCAACAATGAATACTTTGTCTATTTCAACAGAGAGAAAACCAACTTTCTATACCAGTGTCTTTTTAAAATTCATTTCCGAAGATTTCCCGTCACAAACCTACAACTTTCCTTTGCATTCAGGTTTTGTCCCAAGCCATTTCTTTCCAAATAACCATCTCATTTAAGACAAAATTACCTTCTCTTACCTTAAACAAAATGTATTCCCATTCCTTATCTTTCTTACATATCTCCTACTTTTCCACATACAGAGGTTGTTCCCCTCACTTTTTTTTTTATCAGTCTTAGTTACAGTTAGCAGAATTTTGCACTCTTTAGAAACTTTAATCTCCAGTGAAGACTAAGGAGTAACAAATTGTGAACTGTTACACCAGAATTCTTAAGTAGCAAATCTGTGAATCAGTTAAGCACAAAACATGTTTACCAACAGATTTAAATATCCTTAGTTCTTTGCAGTAAGTCAAAAGCATAAACCTATGTCCAGTAATCAATGCTTTAGCACTTTGTCCCATTTGGAAAAGACCTAGATGTCCAACAAATATAATTCCATTTGTCATCCAACCAAAACTTTAAAATTTCAGGTTATCAAAGACTTTGAAAGCTACTTTAACAATTACCCATGAAAACTTTGATGAGATAATTAACCACTTTAGTCATCTTTTTACTAACAACCCAATAGAAGTAACACGAGGTTATTTGACCTTCAGTAAACTTTGATAGAATAAAAGTTTCACATTTACCACTGATAACTTAAAAGACACATCTATCTGAACTAAACCAATAAACTTAGTTTAAATGCTGAAATATGTTCCATCAGGATCTTCCCCATGGTCAATTTTCACCTGAGACACGTGGGGAAATCTGGAATGGGTTGTGTTAGGTCCTGGGGGTGTTCTTCTTGCTCCTTGACAGTCAAGGGAGGAGCCATGATGCTGAGACACTGAGGATGGTCTAGAAGCCGGTAATGCAGGTCACACCCAAGGTGATGCAGAAACAGGAAAAGCGGAATGGGGAGGAAGAAGAGACAAAGTGCTGCCAGAGGACAGAGAAAGACAGTGCTGCCAGAGGTTCAGACAAGGTTCAGGAGATCATCAGCTCCGTAGAAGCAGATGCCATGTTTTCCCACCAATAAGCGGGGGGATAGACAATCCATACTGGGCCAGAGAAGACAGGGAATTTCCCTGAAACAAGGGAGTTTTGGCAGCTGCTCGGGAATAGTCCTTAAAGTCCCCATCCTGAAGGACACCTGGGATTGTGACCTGAGCGGAAGGCAGACACTTAACCAACTAAGCCACCCAGATGCCTCCCCAGCTTTCTCTTAAAAGGTAAATATGAGAACTCCTTTTATTTTACATCCTATTTCTGTCTGGATCAAGTTTCCGATGGGCTGTCAGAGCTGCTAAATCGGGTATCTCCCCACACATGCCACTTATAAGAAGCAGGAGGACTGTCTTCCTGCAGCTCAGCTTTAAGCCCTGGGTCAGAGGACTGTGGTCCCCACACTTTCTGACGGGTTCATCCTTGTTCAGAGCTCATCTGCATTGCTGTGTCTGATGCCCCTGGCCAGGGCCTCCCTGATAGGCTTTGTTTCCTTACAGGCTTCGGGCTTTTACTTGGGTTACAAATGTCCTACTTTGGTCCTTCCTATTAGCACAGAATCAGACCCATGGGGGCAGAGTTTGGGCTACCTGAAGCCAAGAATCAATATATGGGAATTGGTCAGGGTGTCTGGGAGTCCCGACCATAATTTTGTAAATGACCTGGACAGTGGGTAGGTCTTAGGGCCCCTTAGAGGGCCAGTCAACCCCAACGGTGGCCCAATTCACATAATGTGCATAATTTTCCAGATGTTTTGATTCCAAAGTCTCCTGAGAATCACTTCTTAAAATTTTGAGCATACAGTCTAAGACCATAGGTTTTGAAGAGTTTCCACCCATCGTGAGCAGGAGGGCTCTCTTGGCCATCCTGTGTGTTCCCTCCTTGTGTTGTTGGCATAAAGACAAACGAAGGGTGGGTGTCCCTCCAAAGGAGAGACCAGTCAGATGCCCTCCTGTCTGTCATCCAAGAGACACCTGGGTGCCTCTTAGCCTTAGCAAGTCCATATACACCCCAGACTGGCACCCTGAAGGGGCTCACCTTAGACCCTATGAGGTCACCAAGGAAGCAGGTTAGGGCAACTTGGACTCCATAGGCTTCTGTGGACCCTAAAGTTGCCCACCCATGGAGCCACAGAAATCAGCCCGCCTGACAAGCCAGGCCAAACTGCACATTCACTCAAACATTCACACCAAAGTTATTAGAGTTCCTCCCCCCAGGAGGCCCCGACCTGTGGAATTCCTTTCAGAAATTCTTTCCTGTCCCTCCTTATGGGGGGTTCCTGACCTGAAGGATCTCTCCCCTGGGAGGCCCTACCTGTGAGACCTCTAAGAGGTCTCTAGGAGGTGATCAGTCTCCCCTTCCACCCTCAGGGATGGCCTGACTGGGTCCTGGGAGCCCAGGCTTTACCAGAATCCGACATCAGGACAGGTCCTTACCTGCCAATTCCCCTTTGAGTCTGGGTGGGAACAATGGGGTGGGCCGGCCTGAGGTGACCAGGCGGGAGCCTGCCAAATATTAGGCAGGGCGCACCTTCTCCCTTAACTATCCCTCATTCTGTTACTGCCCTACCACTGCCCCAAACCGGGGCAACAATGGGCCAGCGAGGTTGGGTTTCCTGGCCAGGGAACCAAATGTTACAAATGGATCCTGGCGAAAGAACCAAGTGGCACTGAGAGACTTTGGAGGATTGGAGATTTATGTAGCACTGGTGGGCTCAGAGGAGGTTGTTCTCCAAAGGTCTGAGCCCTGAGCACAAGCAAAGAGGGGAATTTATATCTTTCTACTTCCACATACTTGGTCCTTTTGGCGAGTGTGGGAAACGGCGTAGGAAAGAAGAACCTGGAAGGACTTTGAGACAGGGACTGGAATTCCCTTGCTGGTTTGGTCAGCCATCTTAGAGTACAGTTTTTCCCTATTATTACCATTCTTGCCAGCAGTTGATCCTGTCTGACATTTAATCTGGTTGGTGAAAGTGGTGTCTTCCTGTTGTTTTCACTTACACTTACATGATTTTTTGTGACATCGTTCTCTGTTCTGTTTCATTTATTTGTCTAGTCTTACACAAGTACCACACTATTTTAATTCCTGTAGCTTTATAATACATTTTGATATTGGTAAAAGTTTCTGCTCTTTCATCATGTGACACTGCTTCAATATCCTTTTTTTCCCTTTTACTTAGCTCTTTCCAGTATCTTACCTTTGTAAAATCTTGTTGTTGGGTCCCCCCAATAATGGGTCCGTGATTAAAGGAGAGAGACTGATACAAAGCGAAGGTCAAGCAAAACTTTATTTTGTGCCAAGCATCGAGAATCAAACTGACCGGCCAGGGCCGTCTCTTGCAAAGAGGTGACCTCTCTCTGCCTTACAGACTTGTTTTTAAGGGCAAAGGCCATGCGGTTGGGCCTGGCCATGCACAGGTGGCCAATGAAATTGTAACACACAGAGAAAGCTGCACAGTCATGCTAGGTCACACATAAGTGACCAATTGAATTACAATTTACCCTAGTAGATATTTGAACTAGCCTATCACCCTGGTCAGAATTGGCTCCCAAAAGGCACCCAAAGGGCGGGGCCCATACTCCTTGGTAGCTAGGGAGAGAGCATGCGTCTCCACTGATTGGATACCTCCACCTGGCCTGACCCACCCTTGTATTTGGGCTTTGTTACCTGGGGCTGGTTTCCGGGACTCGTTTTTAAGTAAGTCCACTGGGGGGAAGGGGGCGCAGGGACAGTTTAAGTTTTATTGCATAAACAACAAAATTACTGTTTAACCGGATGGAGCTGCTCTGGCTAAATAGGCCCTTACACTTGTAAGCTTCTGGAGGTTAAGGAATGTTTATTAGGCACCATTTGGATTCATACTTGGGTTAATTTGTTCCATCTTTATTAGCACTTACTATGTTGTGATACATAGAGCAGGCAAATGACTTGTAAGTGAGGAAGCATATCTCTGCCTCAAACTGTCAGTAGGTGAGTGAAAGATCTCCTTAGCCTGTGGCCTTGCCTGATACATTAATTCATTCCATCTTAGTGCACCAACATCTACCTGGCACCTGCTTTATGGTCCCTCTCCTAGCTGATCAGAGTTCATAGAAGGAGTGCTATGAAAACTGGTCCCTGAGGTCTTCCTTTAGTTTCTGGAACATCTTTCCACGGAGTTTTCTCTGCCCCAGAGTCTATAGAATGTTACAGATGGATTAGGATGGCAAGGAACAATCTCTAGAATGGCACCTGGGACTGGAAATGTGCTCCTTGCACATTGCCTAATGTACGCAATTGAAAATGATGAATAATAATAGTAACAGGAGCTAGAGAAAGCTGCACATGAAAGCAATAGCAATAAATGACAACAATTATAATAGCATTATCATTTTATATTTACTTTAATCTTTTAGGGTTGAGTATTACTTTCCTTTTTTTTTTTTTTTTTTTTAAACTGCTAGAATGATTTGCCCAGTGGCACACAAATAAAACAGTAACTCAATTTTACTGAAATGCATAAGATCTGCATTGGAGTCCTCACCCCCACCCCCAGTTTCTCCAATGCAAATCCCACTTGGAAAGGTGTAGGATGCTTTAAATAGCTAATTTAAATAAATAACCCTGAATTTGACACATTGATTTCTGCATCATCTTATTAATCCTAATCAGGACAGCCCATCTGGCATCACCACAACTTTCAAAATACTGTAGGGACTCAGTAGATTAAACCTAGGCCATTCTACAAATTTATAGTCCTGTGTTGTACATTTTTTTTTCTTGTTCCAAAATCTGTTTTGTGGGAAAAGGCAGTGCTGGCTGGATTTCCTTCTTACTTCAGTATCTATGTTTGGTGAGCTAGAGGCACTAAGTTGTTCTGACCTGATCAAATATTTCTAGTTTAAAGGATTTTTTAGCTGTAAGGACTTTTATTAAAAACAGAACAAGGCAGATATTGCAATAAATTTTATCTTTCTGCCCTAAGTAGTTATCTCTTGGAAATAGAGAATTTTGTATCATTGAACTAAACTACTGAGGAGGAAATCACAAGAATCCTGTGCTTGGTGGAGTCTCTGGTAGTGGAGGAATGACTTCCATCCAGAACAGTGAGAAAACAAAAGTAGGATCCAAGGAGAGTCCAGGGGAAATCTCATTCTGGATTTCTGAACTGCAGCATGAAGTGGTCCGACAATGCAACTTCCACAGGTACCCCTGAAGTTTCTTTGTGAGATATATTTATGGAGAAGCTTCCTTACTTTCTGTGGATAGCAGGATATTGTAGATAATGGGATATAGGCATCATGTTAAATAAATGTCACCTCAAAACGTTCTGGAAGGAAGCCAGGATAGCAAAGGGGTACAAGATGAGATGCCCCCCAAATGTGCCATGTTGGTATACAGATTATTTCAAGTTGAACGTAATAAAAACCTAACAGATGCAGGAAAAGCTTTTGCCACCCCCATAACTGCCTAAATTTACATTGCAAAGGAGAGCCTGCAACAGGAAGAGAGGTATTCACAGACTCCCCTTAACCAAAGGAACTTATCTGCATAATGGAGCAACTTCGCTTTCCCCTGAACACCCCTTTGCAACTTCTGGCTGGTGAGTTTTCTCCCTTTTGTATCCCCTGATCTCTACCCGTCTCCTTAGCTCTTGAAGCTTCCTATTGCCTCCCTGTCTTTGGAATTCATGTCTGTGTGGATTCCCTGTACATATATGTCTATTAAATTGGATTTTTCTCCTGTTAATCTGTCTCACGTCCATCTGATTCTAAGTCCAGTTGGAAGGACAATAGGGCAGAACTCCTTCTGACAGTAGCAATAAGTCATACTCAGGAATATTACCCAGAGAATGGAGAAATCTTTTCACTGCATTTTTTTTTTTCCACTGCATTTTCATATCCAATGAGCAGTGAGAAGTTTGAATCACCACTTTACCTGAAATCCTCAAACTCACAGGCACTGCACCTGTTGGAATATAAATGATTTTGGATTCCTATTAAGCTCTGGTCAAAGGAAGGTTTAAAAAAAAAAAAAAAAGGAAGGAAAAAGAAAGATATGCCCCTGTATCAAGATTCATTCTTATACAAATAACCTTAATTACACTAGTAACTCAAGATTCTGGCCAGTAACAATTAGTTAATAATTGGCTTCAATTTACTAAACACTTAAATGTGTCCTTATATATAAATTTTACAAAGTATACGAGCACTATAATTTATGAGGTTAAGTTTTATTTAACAGGCTGATGAGTGTAATTTGTTTTCCAGTATCAACATTCCAGTGGAGCACATTCTACAGTGCAGTCCAAGGATCATTGACACCCACTGCTTCATCATTCCTAAAAGGCTTACATTCTGAGCGTGTTGGTGTCTAGAATATACTGTTTGGGGGAGGAAAAAAAATGCTCCACTTAATAAATACATTATCCTGTGTTTTAGTTTTAGTTAGCAGTTTGGAATTCATAAAGCACGTAACATGCATCATTTTCATGGACTCCTTTCACTGATCCAATTTTTGGGGTTTATTCAATCTTCTGTATAAGAGCTTTTCCCAAGGTCACAGGGTCAGAAAGTAGAGGATTCAGGGAGAAAACAAAACACATTTTCTGGCTCCTGGTTCATCCAAAATGTGTTATTTTTGGTAAAGATTCTATAATTCCTATACATTGGTTCAGCAGGAAAGGACATTTTTTAGAAACATTTTCTTCATTTCCTTGATCTCTTTTGAGTATTAAAGCTCCAGGAGACATTCTACTGACTTACAGATAAGAAGGCACAACTTTAAAAGAACTTAATTGATTTTAAGAAATGCAGATTGCTCTTTGTGAAAGAAAAGAATTTTTACAAAGTAAACAATCAGATTTTTCTCTTTTTAGCTCAGCAAGTGAAATGAGGACTCAGATTATTTTGCCAAAAAGTATGACTAAAACTCAGCTGCAGGGCATAACATATCACAGACAAGAGCACATTTCAAGTCTCGAAATTATCATATTTGTCACTGTTGGAAACTAGAAATACTCAAAGAAAATCCTTTGTTTCTAACACTGCAGTCATCATTATTAACAGACGTGGGGTGTACTTTTGTATGTTGTGTTTCCTATCTTGAAAACGGAAAAAGAAATTTAAGAAGTGACCTCTTGTTCATTTCCTATTGTTGTATAACAAATTACCATGAACTTAAAATATCACCAAGTTACCTTACAGTTTCTATAGGTGAGAGTTCCCTGCATAACTGGTTTTGGCCAGTGCTGTGGTCTCATTTGTAGCTTGAGAGAGTTCTTCCTGGCTCATTTAGGGAACCCACAGGCCATATTCAGTTCCTTGGGTTATACAATGATCAAGACCCTAATTTTCATGTTATTGGTTGGCTAAGGTTCTCTCAGCCCTTAGAGAACACCCTGTGGTCTTAGGCAAAACATAAAGCCCCATACAAAAGACAATTCATGGCTTTCTAGTGCAAGAACTCTCTGATGCTTCTAGTCTCTTTTAAAAACTCATCATCAGATTAGGTCAGCCCTACCTGGGATAATCTCCCTCTTGATTCACTTAAAATCAACTGATTAGGGAGTTTTAATTATATCTGAAAAATCATTTTTGCCATATAATGCACCATAATCATGGGAGTGATACTCTGTCATATCCACAAGTCTGATCATGTTTCTTTCAAGAGGAGGGGTTAACGCAAGGTAGGTATTACAGGGAGAACCTCATGGGCATTTTAGAAACCTGCCTGTCAGAGAACTCTTGGTTAAAAATGCCCACTAGAAAGAATTTTATCTTCTATTTTCAATTTTTTTATTCTTGAAAAGTGCTATTATTCTCTGTCAATAGTATTTTGAGTTCTCTTTGGGGTTTTTCTCTTTTCTAATTCTTGCCATACATCAATCCAGCAGTGTTACTCCCTTCCTCCCTACATTCCAAGCTGTAAGAAGTGACTTGTTCCTGGCCAGTCAGCATATTCTATCCTCTCAATAGTGATTAATTTAGATATAGGTGGAAGACAATGGGAGACCATTAGAGTGGTTTCTGGAAATTTGTTGGAATTATTGAGAATTTACAGTGGGAGTTGTTAGATGTAGGATGAGACAATGCTGGAATTGCATGGGAGCTACCATATAGAGAATGTCTCTGAAAGTAAATTCTCCACTGAAAAAGTCAAAGTCAAGGATGGTTCAGGAATCTTGATGACGCTGTGGGAAGCCATTTTGGTTTGAAGTCAGGTGTGCTTCACATTTTTTAGTTATGCGAACCATAGTTGTGATTATGATTACTACTACTACCACTACCATTATTATCACTGTTATTGTCTGACTTAAGTCTGTTTCTTCAATTGCAACTCAATTCTAAAATTTCATATCCCTAAAATTTTCTTGGTAATAGAAAATCAAGTCAAAGGCTGTGATGTATTTGGAGATCCAGAAACAGTATGCTTCAGGCAACATCATGAACTTAAATTGGGAATGACTGAGCAGAGAGTTTATTTGATGCATCTTCTAGAACTTTCTCCCCTAATTCTAAATGCAGAATCATACTTATGAAATGACCAGAAATAAAGCATTTATGATGTGTTAAGATAATTGTATTAGTCAAGATTCTCCAGAGAAGCAGAATTCGTATATATCTGAATGAGAGATTTATTTTAAGGTAATGGTTTATGCTATTGTGGAGGCTGGCAAGTCTGAAATTTGTAGGGCAGGCCAGCAAGGTGAATATTCAGGCAGGGTTTCCATGTTGCAGTTTTTTTTTTTTTAAGATTTTTTAGAATTTATTTATTTGACAGACAGAGATCACAAGTAGGTAGAGAGGCGAGCAGAGAGAGAGGGGGAAGCAGGCTCTCTGCTGAGCAGAGAGCCTGATGTGGGGCTCGATCCCAGGACCCTGGGATCATGACCTGAGCTGAAGGCAGAGTCTTTAACCCACTGAGCCACCCAAGCTCCCTCCATGTTGCAGTTTTAAGAATACTTTCTACCTTGGGAACCTTTGCTCTTAAGAGTGGGTGAGGCTGGAGCATGTGGGTGGCTCGTGGGTTAAGCCTCTGCCTTTGGCTCAGGTCATGATCTCAGGGTCCTGGGATCGAGCCCCACATTGGGCTCTCTCCTCAGCAGGGAGCCTGCTTCCCCCCTCTCTCTGCCTGCCTCTCTGCCTACTTGTGATTTCTGTCTGTCAAATAAATAAATAAAATCTTAAAAAAAAAAAAAAGAGTGGGTGAGGCTTATTTTGGAAAACAGTATGGAGGTTCCTCAAAAAGTTGAAAATAGAGCTACCCTACAACCCAGCAATTGTACTACTGAATATTTACCCCAAAGATACAAATGTAATGATCTGAAGGGGCACGGGCACCCCAATGTTTATAGCAGCAATGTCCACAATAGCCAAACTATGGAAAGAACCTAGATGTCCATCAACAGATGAATGGATAAAGAAGATACGGTATATATTATAAACAATGGAATATTATGCAGCATCAAAAACCTGAAATCTTGCCATTTGCGAGAACATGGATGGAACTAGAGGGTACTATGCTAAACAAACTAACTCAATCAGAGAGGGACAATTATATCATTTCACTGATTTGAGGAATTTAGGAAACAAGACAGAGGATCATAGGGGAAGGGAGGGAAAAATGAAATAAGATGAAACCAGAGAAGGAGACAAACCTTAAGAGACTATTGGTCTCAGGAAACAAGCTGAGGGTTGCTGGAGTGGAGGAGGGTAGGAGGGATGGGGTGGCTGGGTGATGGATGTTGGGGAGGGTATGTGCTATGGTGAGCACTGTGAATTGTATAAGACTGATGAATCACAGACCTGTACCCCTGAAACAAATAATACATCATATGTTTAAAAAATTAAAAAAAAAATTTTTAAAAAAGCGTATAGGTAAGCCTTGCTTTTTTATCTAATTTGGTAATCTCTGTTCTAGTAATGTGTTTAGTCCATTTAGACTTAATAAAATTTTGTTAGGATTGGGTTTAACTCTAAAAAAAAAAAAAAAGGAAAGGAAAAAAAAGGAGTGGGTGAGGGTTACCTGCATTATGGAGAGTAGTCACTTTCATTTAAAGTCTACTGAATTAATTAATCACATCTAAAAATACATTCACAGCAACATCTACATGAGTGTTTGCCAAACATTTATGCACGATAGTTTAGCCAATTTGGCATATAGAATTAGCCTTCAAAAGATAAAAGTCTTGATACTGTTTTCTCTTTGCTCATTCAATAGAAGAAGAATGTTGAATAACTGAGAGATTTTACTTTTCTCATTAATCTTAGACTATTGATGCCATAGCTGTGGATATTTAGATTAGTAATCTTACTCATGGTAAAAACCTTTTCTCTTTTTTTATCTTCTCTAATACAGTTTGACCATCTTTCCAAAGCAAACCTGGTAGCTACAAATTCAGTGATAATCCTAGATGTTACAAACTCTGAGATACTTCACCTGGTTCTAATAGCACAGTGAGCCATAGTGATGCATGTGGAATTCAGGAAAAGTAGTCCTGAAGGAACCTTAGAATTTTCCTCCAATATTCTTATTTTATAGATGAAGATACTATGACCCAGATCAATTAAATAATTGATCTGTGGTTACCCTGTTTTTAGTCATTGAATTAGGACTAGCATTTAGTGTATCTGACCTCAACTATATTTTTCTTAACACATTAAATATATAATTTAAAATATTTTAATAACTTATTTGTCAAAGAAGGGAGAGTGAGTGTACAAACAAGGGAAGTAGAAGACAGACAGAGAAGTAGGCTCCTCACTGAGCAGGGAGCCTGGCGTGGGGCTCAATCCCAGGACCCTGGGATCATGACCTGAGCCACAGGCAGATGCTTAACTGACTGAGCCACCCAGGTATCCCATTAATACATTAAATATTATCCATTTTCTATTCCAATATTTTTTTTTGCCTAATTAAAAAAAAAAGAATTTATTTATTTATTTGAGAGACAGAGAGAGACTGAGTAGGGAGGAGTAGGGGCAGAGGGAGAGGGAGAAGCAGATTTCCCACTAAGCAGGGAGCCCATTGTGGGGCTTGATCCCAGGACCCTGAGATCATGACCTGAGCTGAAGGCTGATGCTCAACCGATTGACTACCCAGGTGTCCCTCTTATTTTAATTTTTAAATAGATTTTATCTTTCCAGAGGTGATTGAAATTTGTTTGTTTATATATTCTGGATATTTTAGTTTTAATTCAGAGGTTTATCAGTCTAGTAAACATATAGTTTAAACACATAACAGTTCAACAAACTGCTAGGGTTCCCACCAAAAAATGATGAACTATAGGGCTCTCAACCCTCAGCTGTCATTTAATTGCACCAATCACTTTTAAGACAAGCAGTTGTTTTGCTCCATTTTGGACACTAAACTAGCAGGCCATCTTTTGCAACGATATCAGTCCCTAGTCCCCATTATAGGCTTTAAGGATAATCAACCTCTTTCTTCCTTCTCCATCATATCCTTATTCAACTAACGCATCTTGAACTTTTATTAAGTGCTGGACACTGGGATGGGAAACAGGGGTACAGTGGTGAAAAGGATATAGTAATGTCTTCAACTGAAAATCTAATGTTGGAGAAAGGTTGTAAATGGTGTTACCATGCATAGTGCAAATTTCCATGGATGGGCAAATAGATTTTTAAGTGCAAACTTTGAATTAGTCATCATATATATCCTTTGAGGTAGGTGTTCAAAATACTTGTTTTCTTGAAAAATATTTTGATACAAATGCTCCATGCCAGTCCTACTGCTAATATCCCAGAACTTACTGGGGGCAGAGTAACAGCAGAGTTGATTGTTCTCCCAACATTATGTCTTTACATTCATTAGAGCCTTTAATCATTTTGTGGTGACAAATTCTCTTCAGTATCTCTTCTGTCATATTAAATGTTGGGTCTGTGTGCTCTTTAAGGGTTCTTTTTCTGTCTTAGAAAACTTTTTGTTTAAAAAAAAAAAAAAAAGAAAGAAATCTTTTTGTTACCAGTATGTAGGATCTAACATGAGTGAGTGTTCAGATACGGTTTTTGAAGGAACAAAAGAAGAAGGGGGGAGGGAAGGATTCTTAGATGCTCATTATAGAACTTGGGTATGTTTTAACAAAAATTGTATCATACCTCACCATATTTGTTTTTTTGGTTTTTTTAAAAGATTATTTATTTATTTATTTATTTGACAAACAGAGATCACAAGTACGCAGAGAGGCAGGCAGAGAGAGAGAGAGAAGGAAGCAGGCTCCCCGGTGAGCAGAGAGCCCGATGTGGGGCTCAATCCCAGGGCCATGACCTGAGCCGAAGGCAGAGGCTTTAACGCACTGAGCCACCCAAGTGCCCCTATTTGGTTGTTGTTTTTTTTATTTTTTTATTTTTTATTATTATTATTTTTTATTTTAATAAACATATAATGTATTTTTATCCCCGGGGTACAGGTCTGTGAATCGCCAGGTTTACACATTTCACAGGACTCATCATAGCACATACCCTCCCCAATGTCCATTTCCCCACCACCCTCTCCCGTCCCCCCTCCCCCCAGCAACCCTCATTTTGAGATTGAGTCTTTTATGGTTTGTCTCCCTCCCAATCCCATCTTTTCATTTTTTCTTTTCCTACCTCCCCCCAACCCCCCCCGCCTTTCATCTCCACTTCCTCATATCAAAGAGATCATATGATAGTTGTCTTTCTCCGATTGACTTATTTCGCTAAGCATGATACCCTCTAGTTCCATCCACGTCGTCGCAAATGGCAAGATTTCATGTCTTTTGATGGCTGCATAGTATTCCATTGTGTATATATACCACCTCTTCTTTATCCATTCATCTGTTGATGGACATCTAGGCTCTTTCCACAGTTTGGCTATTGTGGACATTGCTGCTATAACATTCGGGTGCACGTGCCCCTTCGGAGCACCACGTTTGTATCTTTAGGATATATACCCAGGAGTGCAATTGCTGGGTCGTAGGGTAGCTCTATTTTCAGTTTTTTGAGGAACCTCCACACTGTTTTCCAGAGTGGTTGCACCAGCTTGCATTCCCACCAGCAGTGTAGGAGGGTTCCCCTCTCTCCGCATCCTCGCCAGCATCTGTCATTTCTTGACTTGGTAATTTTAGCCATTCTGACTGGTGTGAGGTGGTATCTCATTGTGGTTTTGATTTGTATTTCCCTGATGCCGAGTGATGTGGAGCATTTTTTCATGTGTCTGTTGGCCATCTGGATGTCTTCCTTGCAGAAATGTCTGTTCCTGTCCTCTGCCCATTTCTTGACTGGATTATTTGTTCTTTGGGTATTGAGTTTGATAAGCTCTTTATAGATTTTGGATACTAGCCCTTTATCTGATATGTCGTTTGCAAATATCTTCTCCCATTCTGTCAGTTGTCTTTTGGTTTTGTTCACTGTTTCCTTTGCTGTGCAAAAGCATTTGATCTTGATGAAATCCCAATAGTTCACTTTTGCCCTTGCTTCTGTTGCCTTTGGCGATGTTCCTAGGAAGAAGTTGCTGCGGTTGAGGTCAAAGAGGTTGCTGCCTGCATTCTCCTCAAGGATTTTGATAGATTCCTTTCTCACATTGAGGTCCTTCATCCATTTTGAGTCTATTTTCGTGTGTGGTGTAAGGAAATGGTCCAATTTCATTTTTCTGCATGTGGCTGTCCAATTTTCCCAGCACCATTTGTTGAAGAGGCTGTCTTTTTTCCATTGGATATTCTTTCCTGCTTTGTCGAAGATTAGTTGACCATAGAGTTGAGGGTCTATTTCTGGGCTCTCTATTCTGTTCCATTGATCTATATGTCTGTTTTTGTGCCAGTACCGTACTGTCTTGATGATGACAGCTTTGTAATAGAGCTTGAAGTCTGGAATTGTGATGCCACCGACTTTGGCTTTCTTTTTCAATATTCCTTTCACTATTTGAGGTCTTTTCTGGTTCCATATAAATTTTAGGATTATTTGTTCTATTTCTTTAAAAAAAAATGGATGGGGTTTTGATAGGGATTGCATTAAATGTGTAGATTGCTTTAGGTAGAATAGACATTTTCACAATATTTGTTCTTCCAATCCATGAGCATGGAATATGTTTCAATTTCTTTGTGTCTTCCTCAATTTCTTTCATGAGAACTTTATAGTTTTCTGAGTATAGATTCTTTGCCTCTTTGGTTAGATTTATTCCTAGGTATCTTATGGTTTTGGGTGCAATTGTAAGTGGGACTGACTCCTCAATTTCTCTTTCTTCTGTCTTGTTGTTAGTGTAGAGAAATGAGACTGATTTCTGTGCATTGACTTTATATCCTGACACTTTACTGAATTCCTGTACAAGTTCTAGCAGTTTTGGAGTGGAGTCTTTTGGGTTTTCCACATATGGTATCATATCATCTGCAAAGAGTGATAGTTTGACTTCTTCTTTGCCAATTTGGATGCCTGTAATTTCTTTTTGTTGTCTGATTGCTGAGGTTAGGACTTCTAGTACTATGTTGATCAGCAGTGGTGATAACGGACATCCCTGCCGTGTTCCTGACCTTAGCGGAAAAGCTCTCAGTTTTTCTCCATTGAGAATGATATTTGCGGTGGGTTTTTCATAGATGGCTTTGATAATATTGAGGTATGTGCCTTCTATCCCTACACTTTGAAGAGTTTTAATCAGGAAGGAATGCTGAACTTTGTCAAATGCTTTTTCGGCATCTATTGAGAGTATCATATGGTTCTTACTCTTTCTTTTATTAATATATTGTATCACATTGATGGATTTGCGGATGTTGAACCAAACTTGCAGCCCTGGAATAAATCCCACTTGGTCGTGGTGAATAATCCTTTTAATGTACTGTTGGATCCTATTGGCCAGTATTTTGGCGAGAATTTTCATATCTGTGTTCATCAAGGATATTGGTCTATAATTCTCTTTTTTGGTGGGATCCTTGTCTGGTTTTGGGATCAAGATGATGCTGGCCTCATAGAATGAGTTTGGAAGTTTTCCTTCCATTTCTATTTTTTGGAACAGTTTCAGGAGAATAGGAATTAATTCTTCTTTAAATGTTTGGTAGAATTCCCCTGGGAAGCCGTCTGGTCCTGGACTTTTGTTTGTTTGGAGATATTTGGTGACTGTTTCAATCTCCTTACTGGTTATGGGTCTGTTCAGGTTATCTATTTCTTCCTAGTTCAGTTGTGGTAGTTTACACGTCTCTAGAAATGTATCCATTTCTTCCAGATTGTCAAATTTGTTGGCGTAGAGTTGCTCATAGTATGTTCTTATAATTGTTTGTATTTCTTTGGTGTTGGTTGTGATCTCTCCTCTTTCATTCATGATTTTATTTATTTGCGTCCTTTCTCTTTTCTTTTTGATAAGTCTGGCCAGGGGCTTATCAATCTTATTAATTCTTTCAAAGAACCAGCTCCTAGTTTTGTTGATTTGTTCTATTGTTTTTTTGGTTTCTATTTCATTGGTTTCTGCTCTTTATGATTTCTCTTCTCCTGCTGGGTTTAGGCTTTGTTGTTCATTCTCCAGCTCCTTTAGGTGTAGGGTTAGGTTGTGTATTTGAGACCTTTCTTGTTTCTTGAGAAAGGCTTGCACCGCTATATATTTTCCTCTCAGGACTGCCTTTGTTGTGTCCCACAGATTTTGAACCATTGTGTTTTCATTATCATTTGTTTCCATGATTTTTTTCAATTCTTCTTTAATTTCCTGGTTGACCCATTCATTTTTTAGAAGGATGCTGTTTAGTCTCCATGTATTTGCATTCTTTCCAAATTTCCTCTTATGGTTGAGTTCTACCTTCAGAGCATTGTGGTCTGAAAATATGCAGGGAATGATCTCAATCTTTTGGTACCGATTGAGACCTGATTTATGACCCAGGATGTGGTCTATTTTGGAGAATGTTCCACGTGCACTAGAGAAGAATTTATATTCTGTTGCTTTGGGATGGAATGTTCTGAATATATCTGTGGTGTCCATCTGGTCCAGTGTGTCATTTAAGGCCTTTATTTCCTTGTTGATCTTTTGCTTAGATGATCTGTCCATTTCAGTGAGGGGAGTGTTAAAGTCCCCTACTATTATTGTATTACTGTCGATGTGTTTCTTTAATTTTGTTATTAATTGGTTTATATAGTTGGCTGCTCCCATGTTAGGGGCATAGATATTTAAGATTGTTAGGTCTTCTTGTTGGACAGACCCTTTGAGTATGATATAGTGTCCTTCTTCATCTCTTATTAAAGTCTTTTGCTTAAAATCTATTGATCTGGTATAAGGATTGCCACCCCAGCTTTCTTCTGATGTCCATTAGCATGGTCCATTGTTTTCCACCCCCTCACTTTAAATCTGGAGGTGTCTTCGGGTCTAAAATGAGTTTCTTGTAGACAGCATATTGATGGGTTTAGTTTTTGTATCCATTCTGATACCCTGTGTCTTTTGATTGGGGCATTGAGCCCATTAACATTCAGGGTAACTATTGAGAGATATGAATTTAGTGCCATTGTATTGCCTGTAAGATGCTGTTACTGTATATTTTCTCTGTTTCTTTCTGATCTACTAATTTTAGGGTCTCTCTTTGCTTAGAGGACCCCTTTCAATGTTTCCTGTAGAGCTGGTTTGGTGTTTGCAAATTTTTTCAGCTTTTGTTTGTCCTGGAAGCTCTTTATCTCTCCTTCTATTTTCAATGATAGCCTAGCTGGATATAGTATTCTTGGGTGCATGTTTTTCTCATTTAGTGCTCTGAATATAATCATGCCAGTTCTTTCTGGCCTGCCAGGTCTCTGTGGATAGGTCTGCTGCCAATCTAATATTTTTACCCTTGTATGTTACAGACTTCTTTTCCCGGGCTGCTTTCAGGATTTTCTCTTTGTCGCTAAGACTTGTAAATTTTACTATCAGGTGACGAGGTGTGGACCTATTTTTATTGATTTTGAGGGGCATTCTTAGCCTCTCCTGGATTTTGATGTTTGTTCCCTTTGCCATATTAGGGAGATTCTCTCCAATAATTGTCTCCAATATACCTTCTGCTCCCCTCTCTCTTTCTTGTTCTTCTGGAATCCCAATTATTCTAATGTTGTGTCATCTTATGGTGTCGCTTATCTCTTGAATTCTCTCCTCGTGGTCCAGTATTTGTTTGTCTCTCTTTTGCTCAGCTTCTTTATTCTCTGTCATTTGGTCTTCTATGTCACTAATTCTTTCTTCTGCCTCATTTATCCTAGCAGTGAGAGCTTCCATTTTTGATTGCACCTCAATGAATAGCTTTTATGATTTCAATTTAGTTAGATTTTAGTTCTTTTATTTCTCCAGAAAGGGCTATTATCTTTCCCAAGAGGGTTTCTCTAATATCTTCTATGCCTTTTTCGAGCCCGGCTAGAACCTTGAGAATTGTCCTTCTGAACTCTATATCTGTCATGTTACCAATGTCCGTATTGATTAGGTCTCCAGCCTTTGGTACTGCCTCTTGTTCTTTTTTTGAGGTGAGTTTTTCCACCTTGCCATTTTGTCCAGATAAGATTTGCTTTCTCCTGCTGTGGAATTCCGCTGTTCTTGGTGAGCGAAGTTGGTTTTGGCTGGGTTTCTTGTTGATCTTCTGGGGGAGGGGCTTGTTGTAGTGATTCTCAAGTGTCTTTGCCGCAGGTGGAATTGCACTGCCCTTGCCAGGGGCCGGGCTAAGTAATCCGCTCGGGTTTGCTTTTGGGAGCTTTTGTTCCCTGAGCGCTTTCCGTAGAGTTCCGGAGGACGGGAAGGTGTTTCCCAGTTGAGCAGACTTTTAGAAGTCCCAATTTTGTGCTCTGTTGCTACGCCGCTTGCCGGGAGTTGGCCCCTCTCCCCGGGGTTTATCTTCCCGTCGCTTTGGATTCACTTCTCCGCAGGTCCTACCTTTCAGAAATTGATTGATTTTCTGTTTCTAGAATTGTTTCTCTTCTTCTCTTCGATTTCCCGTTGGATTTGTAGGTGTTCACAATGGTTAGATATGCTATCTAGCTGATCTCCTGCTACCCAATTTCGTCTCAGCCTGCTACTTCTCCGCCATCTTGACTCCTCTATTTGGTTGTTTTTTAAATTGTTTTTTTTCTATTGTAAATTACGCATAACATAAATTGACTCATTTAACTATTGTTAAGTATACATTTCAGTAGTATTAAGTAATTCACATTGTTGTATAATCATCACCACTATCTCCAGAATTTTTTCATTATCCCACAGTGTAATTCTGTACCCATTAAACAATAAATCCCTAGTCCTCCCTTCCCCTAACTCCTTGTTACCATTGTTCTATTTTCTGTCTCTACTAATTTGATTATTCATGTAATACTTATTCTTTTGTGTATGGCTTACTTCACTTAGAGCAATGTTGTAGAGTATATCCACATTGTACTCCTTTTTAATGACTAATATTCATACACACACACACACACATGCACACCACATTTTTGGTCATCTGTCAGTGGCCATTTGTGATATTTCCACTTTGTGGTTATTGTGAATAATTCTGTTTTCAACTCTTTCTTGTGTATATCCAGAAGTGAGATCACTGGATAATGTTGTAATTCTATGTTTAATTATTTGGAAAACACCATACTGTTTTCTCTAGCAGTGGCATCATTTTACCTTTCCATTAACAATGTACAAGTGTTCCAATTTTTCTACATCCTTATAAGCATTTGTTGTTTTCTGTTTTGTTTGTTTGGGGGTTTTTTGATAATAACCATTCTAATGATTGTGAAGTAGTATCATATTTGTTTTATGATATATTTTATTCACTGTGTAATATGTCAAATTTTGTAATAACATGTCATTAAATATCCTTACATAAGTCAATTTTCATTTTTGGAATAATATTCCATCATATAGTTAAATATCACATATTTATTTAATCATTTATTGCCTGATATGTATGTTGTTCATATCCTAGATTGTATTTTTTTTCCAATCCAAAATCTGATTTTGTAATAAAGCCCCTGTTCTGTTATTTTCTGTTCCAAGAAATGAGTGGTATGTGTGTGTGGGTATGTCTGTGAATTGTGAGTCTGTGTGTTTGTATGGTTGGCAGGTGTAGGGTGGGTGGTGATGGTAACAATTTTAGCCACTTGCTTCAGTCTTCTTGGAAATAGTCAGGGATTTAAAATACACATATTATGATGAAAGTATTAATTATCTTTCACACAACATGTCCATTTTAAGTTATAAAGGATTAGCCTTTTCTTGGATTGGGTTCCTTGGGAAACAGACTCAGAGATGTGTCCACGGGGCAGGAGGTTTACAGGGAAGTGCTCTTTAACACTGTCTGTGAGTGAATGTGAAAGCAGGACCCAAGGTGACCCACCTACATTGCTCCAGTGGATCTTCTGGCTGCCAGATTACACAGTGCTTTGCAAATACATAATATGCAATACACAGCTGTCAGACCTGACCTTGGGTCTGTTCCTCTTTGTCTATCCACATGCCTCTTTCTCAGACTTCTCTTTCCCAGGTCTCCTGGTCTTTTTCCTTCCATGCTTGTTGCAGCCAGCCAAGCCTTTTTTCATTGCTCATGACACCAGAGATATCATATCCACTTTCCACACAAATCAGGTGGCTGGGTATACCAGCTGTTACTTTTCAGCTTATAGCTCTACATTGAGCCAATCTATCCATGAATGAAGAATTTCTGATTTTTTTTTTAAGTTTATTTTTTTAGTAATCTCTTCACCCAGTGTGTGGCTCAAACTCATGACCCTGAGATCAAGAGTAGCATTCTCTTCCAACTGAGCCAGCCGGGCACCCCTGATATTTCTCATTCACCTAATATAGGCCATCACTTTCTTTGTGCTTCCAACATCATCTGAGCAGTGTTAGCACTGTCTCTTGAAGTCCTTACAGAATGTTAAATCCTGTCTCACAGGGGAATGCTGCCATAGCGACAGATTCTTCCTTCCAACCTAATGTTCCATGCCCCTTGTTCCCACACCCTTAAATCTAGTTCTACATCTCCTCCCCCAATTTCTGCCAGTGTGTGTGTTCTGTGATCCACGTGCCAGGTAGCCCAGTTCAAGAATTCCTTGGTCCTGAGGGGGCTCTGAGTTGTATATACTACAACACCTACGGGCTCCCTGTATGGAAAGGTCACCTCTTCTGCATAATGGAGCACATTTATAAAAAAAAAAAAATGATGGTGGTGATGATAGTAATAGTTGCCATTTATTGAGGAATTACTATATGCCACACAACATGTCTGTCAATTAGTGAATTACTAATTTTTTAAAAGATTTTATTTATTTGAGAGAGAGAGAGAGTAAAGTGAGTGAGAGAGAGAGCATGAGAGGGGTGGAGGGGCAAAAGGAGAAGGAGAAGCAGGCTCCCTGCCTAGTAGGGAGCCCAACACGGGGCTTCAGCCCAGGGTCCTGGGATCATGACCTGAGCTGAAGGCAAATGCGTTATCAACTGAGCTACAAAGGCACCCCAGATTATTAATTTTTATACCTTTGCCTCAAGGTATGTTATGATTTTACAAATACGGTAATTAAAGTTTAGTGAATTTAAGTCATTTAATCATGGTCATATATATAGCTAGTATTTTATCTTATTTAAAAAAATTCTTTTAGAGAAAGGGGGTAGAGGAGCAGAAGGAGACAGAGACAGAGAATCTTAAGCAGGCTCCATGCCCAGTGCAGAGCCCAACATGGGGCTTGATCTCACAACCCTGAGGTAATGACCTGAGCCAAAATTAGTCGGTTGCTTAACTGGCAGAGCCACTCAGATGCCCCTTCATAGTTAGTAATTAAACTGAGTCAGAACAACCTCCAAACTGATGGCATGCATTGCTTGAGTTAAAGAACTTAATCTTTTTTAAAAAAAAAAGTTCTCGTGTGTCTAGTCTTCAATTACCAGGGCAGTAAGGAATGTAGAATTAGTCTTATTTGGAACTCCTCCTTCTTAGGGTTCTTTAAGACTCGAGTTGGAACAAGAAGAGGTGACAAAGTGGCCTGGTCGCTAGCCCATAGTGTCTTTATTACTACCATTGTTTATTCTATTGGATGATGCTTTTTACACAGACTGATCCTTTGTTATTTTTCTAGCAGAACTGTTCTGGACCAGTTCAGAGTTCTCCATTTAAGAATTCCTCTCCACTGGCCCACAGAGGGTTTAATGCTACTCTCATGGCCTAGACCCTTAGAAACCAACCTCAGTTATTCCTCTCTGACCCCCATCTGGGCCACTATGTGTAGCTGGGACACAGGGCTTCTCCATTTGCCAAAAATTCAACCCCACCTAGCTCAAGATCTAAGGGATGCTTATCCTCTCATTTTTTCCAGACTACATTCTCCTTTATCTTACTGGAGGGACTAAGGTGGAGATTATATATATTGACCTATATTTATATCTATGTATCCATCTATCATTATACATTATTTCAATGAAATTGTTTTAGCTATTGGCAACCTAATTTTTCCTCCATTACTGAAGTTGACATAAGCAAAGTAAAAGTACTTGATAAAAATCACAAACTCTTATTCTCCAAATTCTTTCCAACATCAACCAAAGCTACCACATCAAAAAGAATAATGTCAAGATCAAGAGTGACAGATACTGCCCTCTTACTCTGCTTGTCTTTTTGCAGTGACTCTTTGGATAATTTCTGCTTCTAGGAGGGAGGGATGGAATATGAAAAAAAGAAAAGTACTAAAAAGTTTGTTGAGAACACGTGTTTCTATATATACTGTATATAAGTTGCCTGGCACAGTGCTGGGACTCAATAAGCATTAGTTTAACTTCTGTGCTTCCTGGAGACTGTGGAGGAGGAAACATGAATAGATGGTAAAAGCAAGACTCTAGTTCTGTCATTTCAAACTTTTCTAGAAATGCTTTTTTAGCATTTTAAAAAAGAACTTGAATGACCCCCACATGTTAGAAACTTCGGAGGAGTAGCAATAAAAAAAACAAAAAATTCTTGGGAGTCAGAGGAATGAGACTTTGGCTTTTCATTGGGTCTTATCATTTATATTCTTCCTTGCTTCTCTATTTCTTTGCCTGGCATGTGGTTTGCCATCACCTTGGTAGAGACTGTGTGAAGACAAGGTCATGTCTCTAAAGCAGTGTCTAGTGCCTATTGGGTTTTCTCCCATAATTTACTGCTTCCACAGGTGATTAAAGTCCATGGCTGGTCACAGGGATTCTTCAAGGTTACTGGGATGTCATTCACTCAGCTGGGGAGGTCTTTGTGTCCCTCTGACTTAGGCTGTTTATGTCACTTTATTGCTGGGAGCATGTCTTATTCTATCCATTAGCATAAAGGTGTTCAGAGTTAATGATGAGTAAACAATATACATTTTATGTGTTTTACAGGTAATTACCTTTCTTTTGCATCTTAGGTGGAACAACCTGACTGTGCTCACAACTGTTATTTGAACACATTTTAAAAATTGCTTTGGTCATTATTTCAGGCACTTATAAAGTTGCCCCCTAAGAATCCTGCTAAAAGGCCTATGCATTTAGATTCATGGTAGTGCTTCTGGGCATTCTCCTGTTTGAGAAAAACATAAATACCTGCCAAGGTGCAGTGGGCAGTTTTGGAAAAGTAATGATCACTCTGTTCCTATCAATCTTATAGAAGTCCATTGTTGAATTCTGTGGTCCAGAGCAATCACATACAGAAGACGCAGATCGTCTCTTAGCATGAAAGGTTACTTCCTGGCCAAGCTGCCCCATTCAGTAGATGCCATGTGCACGAAAAGACCGAGGTCCCTAGCTTTTTCTGTATTGTGTGTACTGCTCTACTGGGAAAATAGTACTAGTATGGTTAACAGAAGTGATTTTGACCTTCCATAAAACTGGGCCAGATCCTGACTTTCTCCTATCTTTAAACTATGTGGTATCAGTCCAACCTCTTAAGCTTTTAGAGTTTCAGCTTACTTAACTATACAGTCCTTAACTTAGTGTCCTCTTGCAAGTTAAATGACCAACAGTTTGGCACAGACAGCTACACAGTAAACTCTTATATTCCCTGATTTTTTAAACAAATTTTTAATTTTATTTTGCAAATTTGTTGTATGGTGGTTTCCCAAGTATTTTAAGTGCCGTTCTGGAATGTAAATCCCTGAAGGTTCACATAGATGTTCAGTACATCTGTGTCCCCCAGATGGGAAAGTTGATGCAAAGTATGCATGAGGTAAACCAGGGGGTCCTGTGCTATCATTACTCCTTCTCATAGTTGTGAAGGGTTATGTTGAGACACCCATTTTCTCTTACCAGCTTGCGGCTGCAATTAAGGGCATGTGTTGGAGGAGTTCTGGTTTGAGATAGGAGTACTGATCATAGTTAGAGAATTGGATTTTTCATTCCATGAAGCCAGTTTGTCCATGAAACCAGTTGGTTGAACCTAGGGTCCTGTTCTCATAAGCTCCACATTCTGGTTACTGATTGAAGCATTGCTTTCTGAAAACTGTCGCTTTTGTTACAAGTTGAACTGCACAAAAAAGATCAGTCAGAAAAGTGATTAGAGCTCATGAGGTCAGGGAGGCAACAAAAGGATTTTTACCCGATTTTCTTTACTATTTGTGATGAGCTGCCGAATTCCTGAGTCTTGGGATATTTTGTAGTTTCCCAGACTGGGTGAAACTGGATGAATTGTAACTTTCAATTAGCCAGTTGGGAGGATTAAAAATGTCCTTTTTGATATTTTATTTTCATTTCCAGTGTTTCTATTTCTAGATGAAGTTCTTTAATCATATGGAAGAACTTGAAGTTTTTTTTTAACATAAGAAAGATAGAAGGATAACAAACCAAAAACTATAAGCAAAGATACTTATATCTTGTTCCAACCAACAAACCAAAGAAACAAAAAACAAAACAACCCCGGAACAAACAGAAACCCAAATAGCGAGTAAACACAAGTAGTTATTGAATTGCTCTTCCCTGAGATTAAAAGGCAGTGGGCTCTTGGCAAAACAGGCTTCTTAGCTCATGCCAGGATGTCTCAATTTCTTAGGCATATTATGGATCTCATCCATGAAATCTTGCTTGTTTTACACATATATATGACTTACAGCAGCTGTTTGAACATAACGGGTGATCAATAATTGTTAGATATTGTTGCTGCTTCTACTCTACTCGCCTGGCAGGATGAGGTAGGTACCATTAACTCCATTTAACACAGTGGGTGCTGAGATTTAGAAAAGTTAAGTAACTTACCGTCCAGGAACTGTTGTCTGAATAAATGGGCCTGCTGAAATGTAATGCCAGTTCTTTACTGTGGCAAAGTGCATGCCCTAACCTTCACCCTACAGACTCACAAATCTTACCTTGAATTAGTGAATTTGTTCTAGTCTAGGATCTGGTCTTCAGTTTGGTATACTCAAAAATACTGTTGGGATGCTTGGGTGGCTCAATTGGTTAAGTGTCTGACTCCTGATTTTCGCCTCATGTCATGATCTCAGGGTCCTGGGATCGAACCCATGTCAGACTGTGCACTGGGCATGGAGTCAGCTCGAGAGTCTCTCTGCCCCTCCCCCTGCTCCTTCCCTGTCTCAAAAAATAAAATAAAATAAAATAAAAAAATACAGTCTGTCAGTGTGCCTGGGTGGCTCGGTCAATTAGGTGTCCAACTCTTGATCTCAGCTCAGATCTTGATGTCAGCAATGTGGGTCCAAGTCCCGTGTTGGGCTCTACACTGGGCATGGAGTCTACTTAAAAAAAAAAAAAAATACTGTCTGTCAGTACACCAAGGGTGGGTTTACTAACTGGGTTCACAGAGACCAATATACAAGCCAGAAAAAGTAGGTTTTATGTATGTGTGTATGTATGTATATATGTATGGGCAGTGGGGGGAGAAAGAGAGAATCTTAAGCAGGCTCCACATCTAGTGCAGAGCCCAACGTGGGGCTTGATCTCATGACCCTAAGATCATGACCCTGGCTGAAGTCAAGAGTGGGCTGCTTAACCTACTGAGCCACCCAAGTGCCCCAGTTGGTTTTAATTTGATGTTTGCATGAGTCAGATATTTTTCTGTGGAAATTTACAAAGTTACAAAGCCCGATGCAAGCTAGCTGATGCAAAACAAGCTAAAACAAGACAAAAATTGCTGACTTCCATAATTGTAAAGAAGAATACTATCCCTAGAGACAGCTGGATTCAGATATTTAGATTAAGTAGTACAAATACTAACCTGTCTTTGGCATCTTTTTCCTCTGCATTGGCTTTATTCTTAGGCAAATAAATATGGCAAAGTTGACTATAGAACTCTGGGCTTACATTCTAACAGATTGGCGATTCTAGCAGAAAGAGCATGTCTCATTCCAAAAATTTGCAAATGACTCTAGCAAAAGTCCTGGGACTGATTCTCACAATCTAGATTTGTTCACCTACCATTACTAAACCAGTCACAGTAATTTTGATTTATCTAGGCCTCAGTCATGTTCCTAGTCCTGTATCTAGAATGTTGAATCCTTCCGCAAACATGGATTGAAGGAAATAAAACTGTTCTCATTAAAAGAAGACTGACTGAATGCCAACTAGACAAGAGCAAGTGTCTATACAGTCTGTCACACAGTCTGATGGACTTAGCACAAGGGGTATTTCCCCAGGGGAGAGTTGTACATGGAAATCTAAATTAAAATCAGTGGTTATTTGATGAGCATATTGTCAGAACACAGATCAATAGATGGTTTGAAGTTAAGTTGTATTGAACTATGATAGCTGAAAAATCTCTTTAACGAAGCCGTACCTAGAAGGGATTTCAGGAAGATGGAGTCTGTAAATCAGGGAACAACTATCGCCTCCCTCCTGTTAGTGCTAAGACTACTTGCTAAGTTAGGCCTCTTGGTTCTACCAATTTCTGTGCTCAGTGCTAGCTGTGTTAGTCAGGGTTCTCCAGTGAAACAAAACTAATAGGAAAGATGTACATATAAATATAGAGGGTTTTTTTTTTTTTTCATGAAGAGATTTATTTTTTAAGGAATTGGCTTATGCAGTTATGGAGTCTGACAAGTCCCAAGATCTGCAGGGTGAGATGGCAAGCTTGGGACCCAGGAGAACCTATCTTGCAGTTCCAGTCTAAAGGCTGACAGGCTCAGTACCCAGGGTTCAAGTTCAAAGGCAGGAAAAAGCTGATGTCTCAGTTTGAAAGAGGTCAAGCAGGAGGAGGTCCTCCTTACTTGGGGAAGGGTTAGTCTTTTTGTTCCATTCAAGCCCTCAGGTGGGTGGATGAGGCCGATTTGCATTAGGGAGGGCAATACTCATTCTTCCAGTTTCAATGTTAATCTCATATAAAAACCTCCTCAGAGAAACACCAAGAAATCTGTTTGAGTAAATATCTGGGCATCTCATAGCTCAGTCAAAGTGACACATAAAATTAACCATCACATGAAGCATTCCCTTTTTCTGCATAGATACATTAAATTGCACGGGCTTCCACTTACTAAATGATAATGGTATCCCACACCTCATTTTCTAAGATTAAAAACAAGGCAGCTTGTTTAAAATTTTGAAACTGTATGCTCTTTAATCAAAATTTTTATAAATGAGCTCTTGGTTTACTTCCACATAAGTTCTCCAGAGTTTCTAATACTTAATTCATAGGGTGCATTACTTATTTCCGAGATTTGGGGAACTCTCATAGTAAAAAAACATAATTTGTGCTAAATTGGATGATAAGGGCTTGGTGGTGAGGCAGGGGAGATGAACACTGAAGAACTGTGAGTGCTTGTATTGAAGGACCTCAAATCCAGATAGTAGATAAGATGTCTTCAAATGAAATTATTGGTAAATATGATAAAATAGTATCTAATAATATGATTAAAATTCTCATAAAAATAGTAGGTAACTTAATGATGACCTTAATAGCTAAGTTATTTTTAGGGATGCCTGGGAGGCTCAGTCAGTTAAGCATCCGACTCTTGATTTAGGGTCGGGTCATGATCTCAGTGTTGTGAGATCAAGCCCTACATTGGGCTTCATGCCCAAGCTTCTCACTCTCCCTCTCCATTCCTCTGCCTCACTAGAGCCCCCCCCAAAAAAGTTCCATTTGTGAAAAGTGTTATATTGAAAAATGTTTTTTAAGATGTAACTATATTTCATTATTTTAGACCTGAGATATTCCCATATTATTGTTGCTGTTATTATTATTTTATGATTAATTTTTACTTATTAGAGAGAGAGTATGTGTGTGCTTGCATGCTGAAGGTAGAGGTAGAGGGAGAGGGAGAATCCCGGAATTCACTCCCTGCTGAGTGAAGAGCCCCATGCTGGGCTCAATCCCTCCACCCTGAGACCATGGTCTGAGCCCAAACCAAGAGTTGTATGCTTAACTGACTGAGCCACACAGGCTCCCCTCCCATATTATTTTTTAAGGAATATAATAAAATTTTTATTTATTTTTATGCAGAAAAATAATAGTAGATACCTTTTGTGGGGAGAGAAGAGTTATGCATTTGAGGAGGGAAATCTGGATAGGGCTCAGAGATGCTTGTTTTATTATTATACTTCATAGTTCTTATGCCATATGTATTTTTATACTAAAATTAGAGACTTTAAACAGCTTTATTGAGTTATAGTTGAGTTATAATAAACTGCACACATTTAGCATTTCGATAAGTGTTAACATATATATGTGTGTATATATAAACACACACGTCTAGTAAAACCATAGTCACAAGGAAGGTAATCAACATATCATTACCCCAATAGTTTGCATCTGCCCCTTTCAGTCTCCCTTATGGTTCTCTTCCCCCCATCCTCAGGTAGCCTTTGATTTGCTTTCTGTCACTATAGATAGATTGCACTTTCTAGAGTTCTCTATAGACAGAATCATACATAAGCGTGCTCTTGATCTTTTTTTTTTTTATGAGATATGACTTTCTTCATTCAGAATAATTGTTTTGAAATTCTTCCACGTCGTTACACGAATCAGTAGTTCATTTCTCTCTATTTTTTTTTTTAATTTTATTATGTTAATAAACAAATAATGTATTTTTATCCCCAGGGGTACAGGTCTGTGAATCGTTCATTCCTCTCTATTGCTCAGTAGTATTCCATTATATGGTTATAGAACAACTGGTTTATCCATTTACCTGTAAATGGGTGTTTAGTTTGTTTCCAGTTTGGACTATTGCAAATAAAGCTGATGTACACAAATGTTATGGAAATATGTTTATATTTCTCTTGTATAAATACCAAGGAAAGGAATGGCTGGCTGTGTTATTAGCAGGAATATGTTTCACTTTTTAAAAAGCTGCCATACTGTTTCCATAGTGGCTATATCACTTTTCATTTCTACCAGCAGTGTATGAGACTTCCAGTTGCTCTGCTCTCTTATGAAAACTTGGTAATACGCGTCTTTTTAATTTGAGACATTCTAATAAAGAGATATGGAATTTCATTGTGATTTAAAAGACGTTTCTGTAATTGTTGAACATCTTTTCTGATGCTTATGTGACATCCATATATACATATCTTAGCTATTGTGAATAATGCTGCAGTAAACATGGAAATGAGATATCTTTTTGAGTTCCGGGTGCTTTAGATATATACTCATAAATGGGATTGCTAGATCATATGGCAGTCCTATTTTTAATTTTTTGAAAAACCTCCATACTGTTTTCTATAGTGGTTATACCAATTTACATTCCCTCCAATACAAATGTTCCCTTCTTTTTTCTTTTTTACACCTGCCATCCTGACAGGTGTAAGGTGATATCTCATTGTAGGGTTTGTTTTTTTTTTTTTATTTTTTTTTTCTCATTGTGGTCTTGATTTGCATTGCCCTGATAATGAGTGACGTTGAACACATTTCCATATACCTGTTGGGAATTGTATATATTCTTTGGAGAAACATCTGTTCAAGTCCTTTACCAATTTTTTAATTGGGTTATTATTTTTTTCCTCTTGAGTTGTATGAGTTCATTACGTATTTTGGATATCAACTCCCTATATTTTCTCCCATTCTGTAGGTTCCCTTTTAATTTTTTCAATTTTTTTTTTCTAATGCAGAAGATCTCTGGTTTGATCTAAACCCATTTGTCTATGCTTTTTTTTTTTTTTTTGCCTGTGCTTTTGGTGTCATATCCAAGAAATCATTGCCTAGTCCAATGTCTTGAAGCTTTTTCTTTATGTATTATTCTAAGAGTTTTATTATTTCAGATTTTATGTTTAATTCTTTAATCCATTTTTTAGTTGATCGTGGCAAATGGTGTGAAATAATAGTCCAAATTCATTCTTTTGAGTATAGAGATCCAATTTTTCATACAACATTTATTGAAGAGACTGTCTCTTTCCTATTGTATATTCTTGGCACCGTTGTCAAAGATCAGTTGACTGTATCTGTGTGGGTTTATTTCTGGGATCTCCAGTATGTTGCATTGGTCTTTATGTCTGTTTTTATGCCAGTACCATACTGTTTTTATTACTGTGGCTTTGTAATAGGTTTTGAAATCAGAGTGTGATGCCTTCAGCTTTGTTTCTCTTGCTCAGAAATGTTTCAACTATTTGGGGTCTTTTGTAATTCCAAATAAATTTTAACTTTGTTTTTCTTTTTCTGTAAAAAATGCCATAAGGATGCATGAAGGTGAGTCTGTAAGGGTACAGGGCTACTTTTAGTTTTACACCCAGGTTTGTGTTTGATGGGCCTACTATTGGAGTATGGACCAGCTTTCTCAAAGTGACTTTTCTTGGTCTTGGGCTGCACAAGGTTGTTTCAATCTCATGTGGATCCTGAAGCCTGTGAAGGCACTTTTTCAGCCTCATGTGGATTCTGAAGCTGTGAAGGCACTTTTTTCCATAAATGGTTGCCAAATTAGTGTTTCTGAGGGAGGGGTGAGTTCTGGGGACCTTCTATTCTGCCAATTGGCTTACATCACTATCCATTACAATGTTGAGTTGAAGTGGTGAGAGCAGGTATCTTTGTATTTTTCCTGAACTTATAAGAACAGTATTAATTCTTGCACTTAACAGTAGGCTTTTTGTAGATTCCTTTTATCAGGTTGAGAATGTTCTAATTTTGTTGTTTCTAATTTTGTTGAAAATTTTCATGAGAGATGGATGTTAATCAGGATTTTCTGTTTTGAGATGACCATATGGTTTTTTGTTAGTTTGTTTTAGTCTGTTAAATAGAGTAAATTACACTAATTGATTTTTGAATGTTAAAAGAATTTTGCCTTCCTGAAGTAAACTCTTGTCATGATATATTACCCTTTTTTATGTTGTTAGATTCAATTTGCTAAATTCTTAATTTTTTCAGTTTTAAGTATCATTTTACATAAAGTATTATGTTAATTTCAGGTTTACAATATGACGATTCAGCCATTCTGTACATTACCCACTTCTCATCATGATAAATATACTCTTAATCCCCTTTATCTATTTCTTTCATCACCTTTCCCTCCTCCCCTCTGGCAACCACCAGTTTGTTCTCTTAAGAGTCTGTTTTTTTCGGTCTCTTTTTTTCCTCTGTTCATTTGTTTTGTTTCTTAAATTTGACATATGAGTGAAATTATATGGTATTTGTCTTTCTTGGACTGACTCATTTTACTTAGCATTATATCCTCTAGGTCCATCCATGTTGTTGCAAATGGCAAGATTTCATTCTTTTTTATAGCTGAGTAATATCCCATTGTATACAAATACCATATCTTTATCCATTCATCTGTGAATGGACACTTGGGTTGTTTCCATATCTTGGGAATAATGTAAATTGTAAATAATGCTGCAGTAAACATGGGGGTGAATATATCTTTTTGAATTAATGTTTTCATTTTCTCAGGGCAAATACCCAATAGTAGAATTCCTGGGTCATATGGCAGTTCTATTTTAAAGTTTTTGAGGAACATCCATACTGTTTTCCGTATGGCTGCACCAATTTACATTCCCACCAACAGTACATGGTGATTTCTTTTCCTCCATATCCTTACTTGCTATTTCTTTCTCTCTCTCTCTTTTTTTTTTTAAGATTTTATTTATTTATTTGACAGAGAGAGAGAGCACATGCAAGGGGAGGCAGAGGGAGAGCGAGAACCAGGCTCCTCGCTGAGCAGGGAGCCAGATGCAGGACTCAATCCCAGGACACTGGGATCATGACCTGAGCTGAAGGCAGATGCTTAATAGTCTGAGCCATCCAGGTACCCAACTTGATATTTCCTGTGTTTTTGATTTTAGGGTATTCTGACAGGTGTGAGTCATTGTGGTTTTGATATGCATATTGATGATTAATGTTGAGATCTTCTCATGTGTCTGTTGTCCATTTTTATGTCTTTGGAAAAAATGTCTATTCAATCCTCTGACCATTTTTAAATTGAATTATTTGTGGGTTTTTTTTTTTTGGTGTTATGAAAGTTCTTTATATATTTTCAGTATTAACCTCTTATCAGATATATCACTTGCAAATATCTTCAGTAGGTTGCCATCTTGTTTTGTTGATGGTTTCTTTCACTGTGTGAAAGACTTTTATTTTGGTGTAGTCCCATGAATACTTAATTTTTAAATGTTTACCTCCATGTTCACAAGGAATATGCATCTATAGGTCTATAATTTGTTTTTTGTTTGGTTTTGTTTTTGAAGTGTCTCTGGTTTTGGTGTCAGGCTAATGCTGGCCTTGGAGAATAAAGTTAGCAGTATTCCTTGCCTAAATGTTTGTAGAATTCACCAATAAAGCCATTGGGGAGTGGAGTTCTTTTTTGGGGGGAAAATTTTTAACTACAAATTCAATGTTTAAAATGATACATGCTATGAAAGGCTACTTAATTTTTCTTGAGTGAGTTTGGTAATTGTCCTCTTTTTAAAAAAGCTTTTTAATTTTTTTTTATTAACATATAATGTATTATTTGCCCCAGGGGTACATGTCTGTGAATCATCAGGCTTATACACTTCACAGCACTCACCATAGCACATGCCCTACCCTGTTGTCCATAACCCAACCACCCTCTCCATATCCGCCTCCCCCTGGCAACCCTCCATTTGTTTTGCGAGATTAAGAGTCTCTTGTCGTTTGTCTCCCAATCCCATCTTGTTACATTTTTTTCCTTCTCTATCCCCTAAGTCCCCAATGTTGCCTCTCAAATTCCTCATGATAGGGAGGTCATATGATAATTGTCTTTCTCTGATTGACTTATTTCACTCAGCCTAATACTCTCTAGTTCTATCCATATCATTGCAAATGGCAAGATTTCATTTCTTTTGATGGCTGCATAGTATTCCATTGTATATATACACTACATCTTCTTTATCCATTCATCTGTTGATGGACATCTAGGTTCTTTCCAAAGTTTGGCTATTGTGGACATTGGTGTTATAAACATTCAGGTGCATGTGCCCCTTTGGATCACTACATTTGTATCTTTAGGGTAAATACCCAGTGGTGCGATTGCTGGGTTGTAGGGTAGTTCTATTTTCAACTTTTTGAGGAATCTCCATGCTGTTTTCCAGAGTGGCTGCACCAGCTTGCATTCCCACCAACAGTGTAAGAGGGTTCCCCTTTCTCTGCATCCTCGCCAGCATCTGTTGTTTTCTGACTTCTTAATTTTAACCATTCTGATGGGTGTGAGGCAGTATCTCATTGTGGTTTTGATTTGTATTTCCCTGATGCTGAGTGATGTGGAGCACTTTTTCATGTGTCTGTTGGCCATCTGGATGTCTTCTTTGCAGAAATGTCTGTTCATGTCCTCTGCCCATTTCTTGTTTGGATTATTTGTTCTTTGGTGTTGAGTTTGCTAAGCTCTTTATAGATTTTGGATACTAGCCCTTTATCTGATATGTCATTTGCAAATATCTTCTCCCATTCTGTCAGTTGTCTTTTGGTTTTGTTGACTGTTTCCTTTGCTGGACAAAAGCTTTTGATCTTGATGAAGTCCCAATACTTTATTTTTTCCCTTACTTCCCTTGCCTTTGGTGATGTGCCTAGGAAAAAGTTGCTGAGGCTGAGGTTGAAGAGGTTGCTGCCTATGTTCTCCTCAAAGATTTTGATGGATTCCTTTCTCACATTGAGGTCTTTCATCCATTTTGAGTCTATTTTTGTGTGTGGTGTAAGGAAGTGGTCCAGTTTCATTTTTCTATAAGTGGCTGTCCAATTTTCCCAACACCATTTGTTGAAGAGACTGTCTTTTTTCTTTTTTTTTTTTTTTAAGATTTTATTTATTTATTTGACAGACAGAAACCACAAGTAGGCAGAGAGGCAGGCAGAGAGAGAGAGGGGGAAGCAAGCTCCCTGGTGAGCAGGGAGCCCAACATGGGGCTCAATCGCAGGACCCTGGGATCATGACCCAAGCTGAAGGCAGAGGCTTTAACCCACTGAGTCACCCAGGCACCCCGAGACTGTCTTTTTCCCATTGGACATTCTTTCCTGTTTTGTCAAAGATTAGTTGGCCATAGAGTTGAGGGTCTATTTCTGGCTATTCTCTTCCATTGATCTGTGTGTCTGTTTTTGCACCAGTATCATACTGTCTTGAGGATTACAGCTTTTAATAGAGCTTGAAGTCTGGAATTGTGATGCCACCAACTTTGGCTTTCTTTTTCAACATTCCTCTGGCTAATCAAGGTCTTTTCCAGTTCCATATAAAGTTTAGGACTATTTGTTCCATTTCTTTGAAAAAAAAAAAAAAGGATGGTATTTTGATAGAGATTGCATTAAATGTGTAGATTGCTTTAGGTAGCAGATTTGGAGTCCTTTGGGTTTTCTCACTTAAAGTATCATATCATCTGCAAGGAGTGATAGTTTGACTTCTTCTTTGCTGATTTGGGTGCCTTTAATTTCTTTTTGTTGTCTGATTGCTGAGGCTAAGACTTCTACTACTATGTTGAATAGCAGTGGTGATAATGGACATCTCTGCCATGTTCCTGACCTTTGGGGAAAAGCTCTTAGTTTTTCCCCATTGAGAATGATATTCGCTGTGGGTTTTTCATAGATGGCTTTGATGATATTGAGATGTGTGCCCTCTCTCCTACACTTTGAAGAGTTTTGATCAAGAAAGAAAGCTGTACTTTGTCAAATGCTTTTTCAGCATCTAGTGAGAGTATCATATGGCTCTTGTTCTTTCTTTTATTCGAGCCCAGCTAGCACCTTGAGAATCATCATTCTGGAGTCTAGATCTGACATATTATCAATGTCTATATTGATTATGTCCCTAACTTTCAGTACTGCCTCTTGTTCTTTTTTCTTGTTGTGAGTTTTTCACCTTGTCATTTTATCCAGATAAGAATATATGAAGGAGAGAATAAAATACTTAAAGGGTGGCAAAGACCCTAGAGAAATGTATGCTACCCAAATCAGAAGAGACCCCAAATTGTAGGGAGAAGAAAGGGGGTAAAAGGAAATTTTAAAAATTAAATGTATATATATATATTGGACCAGTGAATAGAACAGAGCCACCCACTTGATTTTGGGTGTATTTTGGTCTCTTAGAAGAAACCACCTCCCAAAATTTTAAAGAAATAAAAACATATATATATACACACACACATATATATACACACATATATATAGTGTATATATATATGTGTGTGTGTATATATATATACACACACACACAAAAATAAGGATAACTTAAATAAGGATAAACTTGATGAAGGGATGGAATATGACTGTAAAGATGAAAATTTTTAAAAAATTCTAAAAAAGGAATTGATAAGTTGATTGGAAAAAGAAAGAAAAAGAAAATGGAGAGAATTTGCTCAGACTGGAGCCTAGAACAAAGCCCTGTCTTAGATTTAGGGTATTTTTGATCTATTAGAAGAAATTGTATCCCAAAATTTTTTAGAAGAAAAAACCGTATATGTATACAAAAAATAAAGTTAGATACAATGCAGGATAAAATATGACTATAATAATGATGGTTTAAAAAGATTTTTTTTAAGAAAGGCATTGTTAAGATAAACTAGTTAAAAAACATTAAAAGAGGAAAAAGGAAGTTAAAAAAATTACAATACAAAAAATATTTAAAAATCTAATTATCTTTGCAAGACTAAAGAATCATGGAGAGAAAGCCATGAATTCCATGCTTTACTATTCTACAGAATTCTGCTGTTCTCCTTGATCAGTGAACTTGGTCTTGGCTGGATGTTCGTGTTTATTTTCTGAGGGGGGAGCCTATTTTAGTGATTCTCAAATGTCTTTGCCTGAGGCAGAATTGTGCCACCCTTTCCAGCAGCCGGGCTAAGTAATCTGCTCAGGTTACTCTCAGGAGCTTTTGTTCCCTGATTGCTTTCCCTAGAGCTCTGGAGGATGGGAATGAAAATGGCGGCCTCCCAGTCTCTGGCCCGGAGGAGCCAAGAGCTTGGGGCCCCACTCCTCAGTGTGCTCTTGGAGAAAAGTGGTCATTTGCTCCTGTCTCCCTGGTCTCTGGCTGCGCTCCAAGCTCACCTGGTCTGTGACCAAGCATTTCTGTCTCTGGCACACAGCCCCATTTGGAGTCTCCAAACCCAGCAGATTCCTTCTGTGCTGCTCTTCTGGCGCAGGAAGGTGGGTCTCCCCAGATCTGCCACTTGTGGTGTCCCTGCTCAAAGAGCAGTGGCCCCACTGTGTCGCAGATCACAGTTTAAGGTAATCCCAAACTGAGAGCTCACTCATGAGCTCCATCTCTGCAGTCGGCTTCTCCATTCTGATACCTTTGAGTTCTGCCACACTCAGACACCCCCAATCCTTCTGTGACCCACACTGTCCCCATGACCCCCACTTAGCCTCTGGAGTGACGTCCCTCAGTGGAGCAGACTTCTTAAAGGTCGTATTTTGTGCTCTGTTGCTCCACCACTTGCCGGGAGCTGGCCTTTCTCCCTGCGGTCTATCTTACTGTCGCTTTGGATTCACTTCTCTGCACTTCCTGGCTTTCAGAAAGTGGTTGATTTTCTGTTTCTAGAATTGCTGCTTTTCTTCTCTTCAATCTCCTGTTGGGTTTGTAGGTGTTTGGAATGGTTTGGTAACTAACTGAACTCCTGGGACCTGATGTCATCTCAGTCTGCTACTCGTTCACCATCTTGACTCTCCCCTCCGGTAATTGTCCTTTTAAAAAATTTGATCATTTCATCTATGTTGTCAAATTTATTAGAATAAATTTTTCATAATATTATAATTATTATTTTAATATCTGTAGAATATGAAGTGATGTTACCTTATTTCTTTCAGATACTGTTTATTCGTATTTACTTTTCCCCTGCAAATCCAGTATTTGGTTTCATTGATTTATTACTTAGTTTTTATGATTTATATTTTACTGATATTTGCCTGCACTTTCTTTTGCCTATTTGGATTTCATTTGTACTTCTTTTTCTGGTTTTCTGATTTAGAAGTTGTGATTGTTGAATTAAGTTTTTTTTTTCTTTTCTGTTAAAGTAAGTAGTGCTATCTGCTTTCCTGTAAGTAGTAATTTAGTTGTGTCCAAACCAAACTTTGATATGTTGTGTTCTCATTTTTATTCAGTTCAAAATATTTTTCATTTCTTCTTTGATTCATTAGTTATTTATAATTTTGTTATTTAGTTTTTATATATTTGGGGATTTTTCAGATATCTTAATGCTGTGTTTTTCAAATTTAATTCCATTGTGGTATTACTTGATTGCTTTTAGATGGATTGACAGTTATTTCATGGCCCAGAATATGGTCTGTGTTGTTAAGTATTCTGAGTAAACTTGAAAAGAAGGCATAGTCTTCAATTGTCGAGTGAAATGTTCTATATATGTCAATTTAATAGATTGATAATGTTGTTGAGGTCTTCTTTATTTTTATTGTCTTTCTTTATGGAGTGGAGGGTTTTGAAATTATTTAAGTAAAATTCTAGATTTGTCTTTTTCACTTTTTGCAGATCTGTGTTTATTTCCTGTTATTTTGAAGATTTTATTTATTTATGTATTTATTTATTTGAGAGAGACAGTGTGTGCGTGCATGCTAGTGAGTAGGGAGGGTGGGGACAGATGGGGAGGGAGAGGGACAAGCAGACTCCACACTAAGCACAGAGTGACACGGGGTTCCATCAAATGACCCTGAGAGCCTGACCTCAGCTAAAACCGAGAGCTTGATGCTTAACCCACTGAGCCACCCAGGAGCTCCATTTCATTTATTTTGAAACTTTCTTGTTCTATAAAGGTTTACTCTTGTTATGTCTGCTTGATGAAGTGACCCCAATATCACCATGAAATATACCCTTTCTGTACCTGTTTATATTATTTATTCTGAAATTGACTTTGATAAAAATGAAGCTACTTCAGTTTTCTTTTGATCATTGTTTGTGTAGTATATTCTTTCCCACTCTTTTACTTTGAACTTAATCGTGTCTTTTTATTTAAACTTGGTTTATTGGTTTCTACTTGGCTTTACATTTAATTCCAGTAATACAATCTCTTTCAGAGCTTTTAGGCAATTCACATTCAATGCGAATATTTAAAGAGTTAGATTTAGATCATCTATCTTTCTATTTTTCTACTGGTCCCATCTGTTCTTTATTCTCATTTTACTTTTTTTCCTACTTTCATTTGGATTAGATTTTTTTATTCCATTTTGTTTCCTTTTCTGACTTATTAGATATAAGCCTTTGTTGTTTTCTTTTAAAGATTGTCTTTGGGTTTACTGTGTCATTTATGTTTCACAGTCTACTAAGAAATAATATTATATAATGTCACGTATAATACAAGAGACTTAGAACAGTCTATTTCCATATGTCCTTTCTTAGCCTTTGAAGTATTGTCACACATTCTATTTTAAATAGATTATATATAACCTTAAAATATACTGCTGTTATTTTGCTTGAAATAGTGAATTATCTTTTAAAGAGATTTGAATAATAAGAGTCCTGTGTTTACCCATGTAATTATCATTTCCTGTGTGCCTTATTCCTTTTTGTAGATACAGATTTCTATCAAATATCTTTCTTATTCCTTATGCTTAACAAACTTTCTTTAGGGGTTCCTGGTTGGCTCAGTAGGTTAAGTGTCCAACTCTTGGTTTCAGCTCAGTTCATGATCTCAGGGTTGTGCTATGGAGTCCTACACTGAGACCCTCATGGGCCTCCATACCCATTGTGGAGTCTGTTTGTGAGTCTCTCCCTCTCCTGTCTCCCCCTTGCTCTTCCCCCAGCTCTCTTAAAAAAAATTAAAACAAAACAAAACAAATTGTCTTTAATATTTCTTACAATGTGTGCCTGAATTCTTTTTCATTTTGTGTGTCTACTTAAAGAACTTCCTCTAGTATTTCTTATAATACATGTCTGAATTCTGTTTGGTTTTGTGAATACTTTTATTTTGCTTTGATTTTCTAAAAATATTTTCACTGGATAAAGAATTATAGATTAACAGGTTTTGTTTTTTCTTTTAGTGCTGTTAGGATGTTGCTTCACTGACTTCTTGTTAATATTATTTCCAAAATGATATATCTGTCATTTAAAAATGTTGTCATCAGAGGTTATGTGTCTTTGTACATAACATATCTTTTTTCCTCTGGCTTTTTAAAATATTTTTCCTTTATCAGTATTTTGGAGGAATTTGATTATGATGTGTTTTCATGTAGTTTTCCTCATTTTTCTTTCCTTTGGGTTGGTTGAGTTTTTTTGATCTACAGGTTTATAGTTTCTCTTCTCCCTTCTCTTTTTTCCTTTTCTTTTGGGACTCTGATTACATATATTTCAGATTGCTTGAAAATGTACCACAGCTCATTAATGCCCCAATTTTTTTTTCAGTGAATTTTCTCTTACAGTTTTATAAGAGATATTTTTATTTGTCATGTATTCTAGCTCACTAATCATTTTCTCCTGTAATGGTTCATATGCTGTAATCACACCCAATGCAGATTTCCTCCTAGACATTGTTTTTATCATCTCTAGAAGTTTGATTTGTGCCTTTTTTGTCTTTGTATTCATCTACTTAGCATATGCAGTCTTCCCTCTAGGTTCTTGAATATATGAAATACAACTAAAATAACTTAAAAATTCCTTGTTTACTAATTTCTCATCTGTGTCATTTCTGGGGCACTTTCAACTGATTGATTCCTTTGTTTGCCATTGTTCCTCTTTTTCTTTGTTTGCCCAGTAATTTTTTAAATCTTTTTCTCCAGCATGGAGCCCACTGTGGCACTTGAACTCACAACCCTGAAATCCAAACCTGAGCTGAGATCAAGAGTCTGCTGCTTAATCAACTGAGTCACCCAGGCTCCCCTACCTGATTTTTTTTTTTTTTTTTAATTTCTCAGAGAGAGTGAGAGCACAACAGATGGAGACCAGGACTCAGTCTCTGTACCCTGGGATCATGACCTGAGCCAAAGGCAGACACTTAAACAACTGAGCTACTCAGGCATTCCCTGCCTGGTAATTTTTTATTGGAATTCCAGACATTTAAATCTTTACCTTGTTGTGTGCTTGTATACTCGATCTTTGTTTTGGGATTTGGTTAAGTTACTTAGAAACAGTTTGTTCCATTTGGGTCTTGCTTTTAAGTTAGTTCCATTAGGTTGAACTAGAGAAGCTTTTAAGTGTATGACTAATTTTTTTCCTAGAACTAAGACAAAATTGCTCTAAATTCTTTAACCATTGCTCTGTAAATTATGAGCTTTTGCACTATAGCTCATGTGAACTGGCTATTCCTGTCCCATACAAGCTCATAGCAGTGCTGGAACTAGGGTGAGGAGAGCAAGATGTCACGGGTGCAAAATTTAATGTGGTTCATGCAAGTTCAGGGTCTACACAGGAGAATACATGCCTCCTAAAATGTTGTGTACTAGGCACCATACTTGCCTTACAATACTCCCAGTCCTGGTTTGTAGGATTGGTGGTTCTAATTCAGGGGTCTGTAAACTTTTTCTTCAAGGGCTAGATAATAGAGAATTTAAGCTTGTGAGACATACAGGTTCATTGTAACTACAGAACTCTGCTATTACTGCATGAAGGTAGTCATATATACATATACATACACATACATATACATACATATTGTGTTTGTGTATAATAAATATACATATATATTATATATAACATACATATATATTACATACATACACATTATATATATTATATTTGTGTATTATATATATATATATATTTTTTTTTTTTTTAAGATTTTATTCATTTATTTGAGAGAAGAGGACAGACCGGGGTGGGGAAGAGGCAGAGGGAGAAACAGGCTCCCCACTGAGCAGGGAACCCCATGTGGGACTTGATCCCAGGATCCTGAGATCATGACCCAAGCCAGAGGCAGATGCTCAACCTATTGATCCACCCAGGTGCTCAATATATGAGCACTGAAGCTACTCATATATAAGATGTAAATGATAGGTGTGACTGCGTTCCAATACAATTTTATTTACTAACACAACCCACGGGCTATGGTTTGCTGATTCCTTCTCTAATCCCTTGGATGCTTTTCTCCCTCACCTTGGGTAGTTTCTTCACATCCATATGCTAATTAGTACTTAACTGATTGAGACTTTGCAGAGGTGTAGAACTTTTTGTGAAATCTCTTTTCTCCTGGACTTTCCCTTGTAATAAACTCTAGTTACATTGGTCTCCTTTACTCCAGCCTCATCTCTTCAATTCTGTGAGACTACCAGGCTCTGCATTTGCTCTCCTTTGTGTCATGCTCCTTCCGTGATTGACATTCAATATTTTAGGAGCTTTTTGTGTCATATTTTATATATAATTTTAAAAATTCTTTCAGGTGAGAGGATAAATCCAGTCCTTGTTACTTCATGTTGGCACAATATGGAAATCTCTAATATTATGTTTTTAAGTTAAATTGTACTATCTTCCATAAGTAGAAATGAATAAATTATTTGTACAGAATCAACATTCAGAATTCATACTTTAACTAACTTTATGGACTTACCAAGTTATGACTTACTTCCAGAATCTCAATTTCTTCATTTGTTATAAGGAGGATAATAAAATATCTCTCACAAGGTTGTTGGGAAGTTTAAATGAATGGTAGATGATACAGCACTTAGCATTGCTTATATCTTATAGAAGGCTTAAAGACATTTAATTCACTTTCATAGGTTTGCTATATTGATTAATTAAAAACCGATTGTAATTTTTTAGACTAGGTGTTGGGGTTGGAAGGGTGATTAGGGATGTAAGTAAACATAAGTTATATTGCTTCTATTTTCATTGTACTGCCATTGTTTTTGAGTTGGATAGTGGTGGTAAGCACCCTATAATTCAGTTTTTTCCCTATGTCCCATTAAGAGGAGTTTAATTAAAGTATTATTGTATTTTCCATTTATAGAATCTCTTTGGTTAAATGTCTCTTTGTATCTTTTGCCCATTTTTTAATTGGATTTTTTAACTGATGAGTTTTGAAAGTTCTTTATATTTTAGATTTAAATCCAGTGTCAGATGTATGGCTTGCAAATATCTTCCCCCATTCTGTAGCTTGTCTTTTCATCCTCTTATCAGGGACTTTCAGAGACCAAACGTTTCCATGTATTTAATTTTTTACTTTGATGAAGTCCAATTCATCAAAGTTTACTTTTTGTGGATCTTATTTTTTTGTGTCCTGAGTATTCTTTACCAAGTCTTAGGTCCTGAAGGTTTTCTCCTATGTTATCTTCTACATTTTTATAGCTTTATATTTTACACTGTAATCATGACATTTTAGATTTTTGGATAAGGTATGAGGTTTAGATCAAGGTTCATTCCTTTGTATATGGATCTCCAATTGATCCAGCACTATTTATTTAAAAATGCTATACAATCTCTATTGAATTGCTTTTGCACCTTTGTAGGAAACCAACTGGCTGTACTTTTTGGGTCTGTTTCTTAGTTCTCTGTGATATTAAATTGATATATGTATGTGTGTATTTATCTATTGGTACCATATAGTCTTGATTTCTCTTAGCATATAATAAGCTTTGAAAACAGATAGGATAATCCCTTTTTTATTATTTTCCAGAATCAAATATCCAAGTTCCATTGTCATCCCACATATTTTAGCATAATGTTATCTATATCTTTAAAAATTATTTGCTGGGATTTTGATAGTAGTTCTGGTAAACTTTTATCAGTTTGTATATCTTTCAGTATGTTGTCTTCAATCTATGGCACAATGTATCTCCCCATTTATTTAGATCTTTCTTTCTTTCTTTTTTTTTTTTTAAGATTTTGTTTATTTATTTGACAGAGAGAGACACAGAGAGAGAGGGAACACAGGCTAAGGGAGTGGCAGAGAGAGAAGCAGGTTTCCTGCTGAGCAGGGAGCCCAGTGCAGGGCTTGATCCCAGGACCCTGGGATCATGACCTGAGCCAAAGGCAGACACCTTATCAATAGCCATCCAGGTGCCCCTTATTTAGATCTTTCATCAGCATTTTGTAATTTTCAACATACAGACCCTGTATGTGTTTTGTTAAATGCACATCTTAGCATTTCTCTTCTTTATAAAAAATAAATTATACAAGTATTCTAGTTTTAATTTTGGTGTCCATGTGTTTTTCTTTGCTACTAAGTAAAAAATACTACTGAATTCTGTATGTTGACCTTATATCCTTTGAGCCTGCTGAACTCACTAAGTAGTTAAATAAATATCTTTTATTTTTCTGAATAGGTGATCCTGTCATCTGCAAATGGGGACAATTTTACTTCTTTTTTCTTTCTGATTTGTATGTCTTTTCCTTCCTTTACTTGCTTACTTTACATACTAGCTAACACTTTCAGAACTGTGCTAAATAGAAGTGATGAAGTGAATAGAAGTGACATCCTTTTAGGGGAAAGCTTTCAGTCTTTCACCATTAAATAATGATATGGTCTAGAGGCTTTTCATAGATGTTCTTTATCAAGTGGGGAAAGTTCTCCTCTGTGCCTAGTTTTCTGAAAGTTTTTAATTTGATGAGGAATAAATAATGTCACACTTTTTTCTGTATCAGTTAACATGAAATTTTCCTTTTTAGCCTGATAACATGGTTTTCTAATATTGAACCAGCCTTGCCTTTTAGAGTAAGCATATCTTATTGTTTTGGTATATGCTTCTTTTTATGTATTGCTCAAAGTCTTTTGCTAATATTTTGTTAAGTTTTTTGTGGCTATACTATATGAGGAATATTGATTTATAGTTTTCACTTTTTGTACTGTCTTTGGAATCAGGATAATACTGGTTTTATAAAATGATTGTAACACATTGCCTTTTCACTTATTATATAGAAGAAATTGTGTACAGTTGGTGTTAACTTTTCCTTTAGCATTTAGTAGAGTTCTTGGTAATATTCTTTTCTCTGAAGTCCAGTTTATCTGATACTTATATAGCCATTCCACTTTCTTTCATTAGTCTTTGAATGGCATATCTTTTTATCTTTTTAATTTCTGCCTATTTATACTTCTAAGCTTGAAGCTTTGTTTAGTCAGCATATAGTTGGTATGCCAGTCTCTGTCTTTTGACTTGCATACTTTGACCACTTACATTTAATGTAATTATTTATAAACTAGGGCTTATGTGTGCCATTTTGTTTTGATTTTTTTGTTTGTTCTCTGTTTCTCATTATTCCATTTCCCCTCCTCCCATTAATTAGATTACTTAGACATATTTTGAAAACCCATTTTGACTTACCTACATTATTTTTTCCTTAGATGTTCAAGTGAACTATGGAAATCTTATCTCTCCTTATGTCTCTTTACCCTCATCCTTTTGTAGAATACAACTGTCTTACATATTTCCCAAGACATTTAGGAATCTGTATAATACATTAACTGTGTTATAATTTTTGCTTCAGCTGTCAAGCATAATTTAAAACATTTAAGAGAATGAGAAAAGTCTATGATATTTACCCATAATTTTTCTTCTTCTATTGTTCATTTGTTATTTTCTTTTTTTCTTTCTAAGTTTCCAGATTTCTTATTTTATCAGTTCCTTTCTGTTCAGAGAACTTTATTTAGACAGTCTTTTAGGGTAGTTCTGTTGGTGACAAATTCTCTTAGTGTTCCTTTACCTGACAATGTTTTTCCTTTTCACTTCTGAAGGATATTTTTGCTAGATAAAGAACACTGGTTTGAAGTCCTTTTATTTCAGCACTTGATAAATCTTGTACCACTTCTTGCTGGCCTTCATAGCTTCTGATGAGAAATCTGCTGTTAACAGAATTATTTTTCCCCTAGAGGTAAGGTGTCATTTCTTTTCCCTTGCTTCAAAGATTTCTTCTTTGTCTTCAGTTTTCAGAGTTTGATTATAATATGCTTAGGTGTGATTTCCTTGGGTTTGTTTTGTTTGCCATCTGCTCAACTTCTTGAATTTGCAAGCTTCTATTTTATTGAAAAGTTGAAGTTTTCAGCCATTATTTCTTTGAATATTTTTTTAGCCATCTTTCTCCTTTCCTTCTAAGATTCCTATAACAAGAATGTTAGAACTTTTGCTAAGCTTTTTCAAGCCCATTATTTTTTTCTGGTCTATTTTCTCTCTGATGTTCAGATTGGTTAATTTCTGTTGTTTTGTCTTTCAGTTCACTGATTCTTTCCTCTGTACTCTCCATTTTGCTATTAGGCCTATTTATTGAGTTTTAGAATTTTAGTTATTTTCTTAAAAGTGCATTTCGACCTTCTTTATATCTTCTATTTCTTTACTGAGAATATATATATGTACATATTTTTTAGATGAAAAAATTATATTTAGATTTAGCCAGCTGGACTCAGTTTAGATGATCCCCATTTTGTTGGCAACATCCAAAGCATCATAGTAAGGTCCAGTCAACATATGTCTTCTTCTCTCCATCAGGCATGATCAAGGTGTTGACCTTGGCCACATCAATGTCATAGAGCTTCTTCACAGCCTGTTTGATCTGGTGCTTGACATCCACAATGAACACAAGCGTGTTGTTTTCTTCTATTTTCTTCATGGCTGACTCAGTAGTCAGGGGGAACTTGATGATGGCATAGTGATCAAGCTTGTTTTTCCTGGGGACACTCTTTTGAGGGTATTTGGGCTGCCTTCGGAGATGCAGAGTCTTGGGTCATCGGAACATAGGTGATGTGTGGATCTTATTTTTCTTCTTCTTCTTCTTCTTCTTCTTCTTCTTCTTCTTCTTCTTCTTCTTTTGTGATGGTGGACACCTTTCAGCACTGCTTTCTTGGCCTTCAAAGCCTTTGCTTTGGCTTCAGCTTTGTGAGGGGCAAGGGCTTCCTTCTTAGCTTTTGGCGCCATCTTTGTAAAAGGGATTTCCCAAGAATGTGTGTGTGTGTGTGTGTGTATATATATATATATATATATATATATATATATATATATTTTAAGATTTTTATTTATTTATTTGAGAAAGAGAGAGAGAGAACATGAGAGGAGAGAGGTCAGTGGGAGAAGCAGACTCCCTGCTGAGCAGGGAGCCCAATGTGGGACTCCATCCCAGGACTTCAGGATCACGACCCGAGCCAAAGGCTGTCACTTGACCAACTGAGCCACCCAGGCACCCAAGAATGTATATTTTTTTAGGTTTGTTTTACACATGTTCATAATTGTTGAGGCATTTTTGTTATGGAACTTAAAAAATTCTTATTAGGTAATTCTAACATCTGTGTCTCATTATTGGCATTTGTCAATTGTTTCATCTCATTCTAGTAGAAAATTTTGTAATTTTTGTATGAGTGACTTACTGAATTCTGGACATTTTGATTATAATGTGAGACTTTTGGTTGTATTCAGGTTTGTAGTATAGCAGGCATCCTCTGATAGATGGATGTTTCCTCATTAGTGTATGGTGGGAGTAAAAGTCCAGGTTACCTATTTGCTGTCCATTGACAATGGAGAGAGGAGATGCAGTCTTTCTTACTGTTGGGTGAGGATGGGGAGATTGGGCTTTCTGGTATGCACCCACTAATACCACTCTGGTTGAGATTGGGAGATGTACCTCATTACAGCTCCCAGTGAGGCCTCCTTGATGCTTGTCTGGGGGAGCAGGTACCTTGTTACTCCTGGTTATTGGCAAAATACCTAGGACTCTTCACTAGGCCTCATCTGAATCCAACTCAGCAGGAAAGGAGAGGAATATCTTAATACCTTTGGACCTGGATAGAAGACCAGGTTTCTCATGTGGTCTCTACAGATCCCACAGGAGGGAATCTTGTTATCATTCAGTAGGGATAAAAGTCCCATCATTTTCTTAGTCTTCACCTTCACCTCACTGGCAGAGGAATTGTGATTTGTTATACCCAGGTGAGAGTAGACTCCTAGTTGTCTCATTCTACTTTTGATGGCAGAAGTATGGATAGGGTCACAATTTTTCTGTAGTTTTTGGTGAGAGTAGAGTTATTATTTAATTTTAGGAAAAAAAAAACTTAGTAAGTTGCCCCTTTTCTGTGTCTTTGGTTGGATTGGGAAGGCATTTCTTGGGAGGATATTTGTGCCTGTTGGTGTTTCTGGGTTGCTTGGTGCTTCAGCTCTCAGTTTGGAATATATGAAGCAAAAAGAAAACCCAGTGAAATCATTGCTCAAAAGTACCCATGCTGGGGTGCCTGGGTGGCTCAGTGGGTTAAGCCTCTGCCTTCGGCTTGGGTCATGATCTCAGGGTCCTGGGATTGAGCCCCTCATCGGGCCCTCTGCTCAGCAGGGAGCCTGCTTCCCTCTCTCTCTCTGCCTGCCTCTCTGCCTACTTGTGATCTCTCTCTCTCTCTCTCTGTCAAATAAATAAGTAAAAATCTTTAAAAGAAAAAAAAAAAGAAAAAAAAGTACCCATGCTTCCAGTTGCTGAAATGTTTCTTTGGTTCTAATGTGCAAATTGGCTTGCTTTTGTGCTTTATCTTCCCTAGGGGCTGAGGTTTTAGCATTCTCAGGTTTTCTAGGTCAGTTGCCATTTTTTCATTTGCTTTTCAATTTTTCAGAATTTTCTGTTTAGCATCTCTTCTCCCAATTACTTTGTCCATATTGATTTATTTCTAAAAATTTTTTATTTTATTTTATTAGGTTTTTTTGTGAAGGATATACATTTTATTTTTAAGGATCCATTTTATAGTGTAATTTTTTGGAAGTATTGCATTTGTTTGAGGTTTTATTCAAAATATTTTAGATCTACTATCTCCATGCCTGTGGTTCCATGGCATTGTATTACTCAAAGATCATTAGGAGGTAGGAACCATACAATTTAATTTATTGAAGGGAACTCCCATTATAGAGAATTGTTGATTAGGTTTTTAGAAGTGAAAAAAAAAAAAAAAAGGACATTTCCATTGTGGTATGGAAATAGCGATTGCAAATGTACCTATCATTCCTAGATTTAGGAGAAGGAGGGAAAGAAGATGGAATTAGAACTTAAATGATTACAGAAAGAACTACGTAAAGCTGAGATCGTGGCCTGAGAATTGGAGGTGCTTATAAGATGGTGCTGATGTCTCTAAGCTCACAGGAGAGGTCTGGGAGGCTAGGACTCAGCCCTCTGAAGAGGAAAGTGATGACTGGGTCTTCCTGGGTTTGCTGAGAACACATAATAAGGTAGATCTTCAAGTGTCAAAAACACTGCAAAATGGATGCAACTGAGGCTAGAAGAAAAACTGATGTTGCTTGGCCAAAGAAGCAAGGCTGGGGTGATGCTGACAGAAACAAGATACACACAGGAAGCCAAAAATTAGCAAATGGGAAAGGGCAGGCACCTTCTTTCTCCTTCATCATCGAGGTCTTCCTCTAACATCACTTAACTCACTAAAAGTGTGATTTGCAGAGTTCTGACCCCAGATTGAGGAAGCAGAATAAAGAAGTTGGATTTGAACCTGAGAGACAATAACTTAAAGGTTGATAATTGTCTTCAGTTTTATCTTAAAATATTTGCATTCCTGAATTATTCAGATAATTATTTGTATTTTCTAGTTTGCTTTACTATAAGATGCTATCTTATTTGCTTTTCATAATTCATTATGATATAGAAGAGGCAGTGTTTTTCTTATTTTACTTATGTGAAACTGGAGCCAGGGTGAAATTAAATGACTTACTCAAACCAGCATAGCTGAGACAAAAATCTTGTCCTCTGATTCCTATATCAGTGTATTCAGTAATTTTTTTTTAAAGATTTTATTTACTCATTTGACAGAGAGAGATCACAAGTAGGCAGAGAGGCAGGCAGAGAGAGAGGGGAAAGCAGGTACCCTGCTGAGCAGAGAGCCCGATGCAGGGTTCCCTCCCAGGACCCTGAGATCATGACCTGAGCCGAAGGCAGAGGCTTAACCCACTGAGCCACCCAGGCGCCCCTATTCAGTACTTCTTTTTGATGAATTTATCTGATATTATGGCTTAAATATTGATATCAGATTGGATTTGAGGATCCAGAAAAGGGGTTCCACAGGACCAGCCAAGAGTGTCCTTGGCTTCACATAGGATGGACATAAAACATGACCAGAAGGAAGTGAGAGCAGAGTTTATTGAAGATATAGGGAAAGCAGATACAGAATAGAGGTCTGGAAGACTAGGGAAGAAAAGGAGCACAAGTCTCATCTCTGTTCAGGGTCTGGGATTTTTACTGAGGATTGTGATCTGGTGTACATCAGATCTCTCAGGCATCCTGGAACTGGTTAGAACAAAGATGAAGGCCCTGATGTTATTCCTTATACCCAGAGGGTCTTGACGTCAAGATGTCTAGTGCTAGTGGTCTGGAATATGCATATTGTCTAGCTTTGTCTGGTCATTCTCATCTGAGCCTTTCTTAGTTGTTATCTGTGTTAAAGAAATCATTAGCTCCTTGTCCTATACAAGAAGACATACACTATTTGCATTCTGAAGCATGGGTAAAGGTCTATAGCTCCTACTTTCTACTTCATAGAGTCCTTCTGTTTCCCTGTTTCAATATCTTTTCTCTCATAAATATATTCTCTCAAATGTGTATTCCAACTCCAGACTTTTCTCTAATTCCAGACCATTATCCAAATGTCTGTGTCATATCTTCACTTGGTAACAGGCATCTCATCTTAACATATCCAAAAAGAGCTCAGAACTTTCTACATTGAAGCCCATTCTTCCTGCAGACTTTCCCATTTCTTTCTTTTTTTATTTTTGATAAGATTATTTATTTATGTGAAAGAGAGAGCACATGCATGCTGGAGCTTAGGTGGGGGGAAGGGTAGAGGGAGAAGCAGATTCCCCACTGGGCAGAGAGCCTGACATGGGGGTTGATCCTAGGACCCTGGGATCGTGACCTGAGCCGAAGGCAGATGCTTTGCTGACTGAACCACCACCACCCCCCACGGCCACCACCAGCTCTCCCTCTTTCCCGCTTCAATTAATGACAGCCTTAATCTTATTCCCAAGCCAAAGACCTTGGAGCAGTCCTTGACTCTTCTTTCTCATCTTCTAGTCAATCAGCAAATCTTGATAAATGTAATTAGGTTCCAGTGTCTTCTCATGACCTCCACTTCTGTTCCTCTCAGCTAGGTTGTCAGCATGTATTATTTCAGTTACCTCCTATTAGGATTCCTGGTTTCCTCTCTGGACCCTATTTTGTCTATTCCTAAGGAAATAAATAAGCAGCCAGAGTAATCCCACTAAATTTTAAGTCAGAACATTTTACTGTACTGCTCAAAGTCTTCCAGTGTTTTTTCATTTTATTCAGAGTAAAAGCCAAAGTCAGTAAGGGACCCCAGCAAGCCCTGTCATACAGCCCACTTGGAGTTGTCATGAATGACTCCAGAGGGTGTCATCCGTATAGAATACAATATGTCACATCATAAATTCACCACCTTCTCCTTTCATCTCTTTGGATTTTCTTCCTGCTATTTTCCTTTTCATTTATTCTGTTCTAATCCCCTTGGTCTAATTGCTATTATTCAAACATGCCAAATATAGCTCAGAGCCTTGCCCTCTTGTCCTCTGCCTTCCCCCTCAGAGGCAGGCTTCCCCTGTGCATTCTACAGCTTTTTACTTAAAGTGTTCCCCCAAAGGGGTGCCTGGGTGGCTCAGTCAGTTAGACGTCTGCCTTCAGCTTGGGACATGATCCCAGGGTTCTGGGATTGAGTCCCACATCTAGCTCCTGGCTCAGTGGAGAGTCTTTCTCTCTACCTCTGTAATGCTTATTACACATAATAGGTGCTTAATATGTATTTGAAAATTTGACTGTAGGATATAGTAATCTCATATTATCACCATAACCTCTGAAAATTTGACCTTAATATCAATGAAAAAGAATTTGACACTTTAAATGTTGAAAAAAGAATGAAAATCTGTACTAAGTTGATTTAATGTGGTAAGGCATAGAAATTTACAAGATGGAAGTTAAATTGAATTGAAAGTAATATATGTGTGTGATAATAAATCTGCATCATATTGTCAAATTTGAATAATATTTAAAACTCTTATGGAAGATTGCTAAATCTACCATCCATCACAACTTGGAGCTATCATGGTTATTTACTCAATGTGAATCCTTTAAAACAGTTTCAATAAGAAAGCAAAAGTATTGCTCTATTGCAATGCTTTCTGGGAGACTAATTTTTGCATCTTAAAGTGTATCTGCACACGATTTTATAATGCATTAGTAAAGAAAAGAAGTTAAGAAAGAAATATATTTGGGGGCAAAAATAATATGCCACTGGGAAATTGAACATACTGACAAAATTGTGGTTTGGCATTAACTTTAATTTTTGGTCTTTAAGGATTACTAATAGCATGAAGTAAAAAGTTGCATTGCTCTCCTTTGACAAAGACACACATTTAAATAGAATGACAAAATTCAATGCAAACTTCAAGGTGAACTTTAGAATTACAGGATGTTACCATGAATTGATGCGCCAAGCTTGTTAGTATTCTCAGCCCAATCTCTACATAAACAATGTTACCTCTTGTCTTGTGTTTCTGGAATTATTTAATTGAAAATGTGTGGGCTATCTGTCTTGAATGGATTATAAAAAATAAAGGAAACAATGACCTATAGAATGCATTATCATTTTCCTGTTGATAGAATCAAGCATATAAAACAGCCCAAAGCAGAAAATACATAAAAATCCATCTCTTGGGGTCAGAAATAGGGAAACATATAATAAGCTCAACAGTGTGTTCAGGACGTCATGGACAAAGCATTGTAAAGCATCCAGCATGTTTAGGTGTGGCACTATTACAGGACTTGTGCTAGCAGTTTATGTCAAGCAAAAAATTAACGCTGGAAAATAAATTCCTCTGGACAGTATATTTGTAACCGCACTCATTTTGTAACTTGTATTTCTTAAACTATTATTCAATTGATAAGGTTAATTTAATCAGAGAGGAAGCTGCCAGAAATAAATGTGTACTAACTGAAAAATGAGATTATTCATGTTTGGGGAAAGGTAGGAAAATGGGTAAAATTACTGCCCAGAGGTTCAGTCAGCCTTGGTGAATGTCCTTTTTTACAGTGCTGTTTGCAGATGTGGGTAGTAATGAGTGTGCTAACCATGTCAGTTTTCACTGGCTTGGCTTAAATATCACAATGTGAGAGCTTTACCTCATTAAAATAGAGACGCTGCAGCACTTAGGTAAATCAGAGGTTTCATCTGACAGTGGAAAAGGCACAGTCTGCTTGTCTTTCTCACATTCTAAGAGGCTTTAGAAAAGGGTTTGGCAGGGCCAAATGAGAGGGAAAAAATCCTTTGACAGCAGACACCTTTTCTTTGTTCAGTTTTGTGATGAATGGTACACTTGTTGCACATGGTTGCTTCTCAGAAATGTATTAGCATTAGGTGTTGATAATCAGTAGAAGTTCTGTATCCTAGCATCTTTTAAAAATTCATATTCAATTTAGTAGATAAAATTTGTCCTTTTTTCCAATTTTTAGTTCAGCTTAATTTTTTTTTTAGAAGCAGTAGTTTAAGTCCCACAATATAAAACAAAAGTAAGAGTCTTTATTTTTCTGTTAATTGATTATATTTCACTTTTTGGATAGGGAAACACATGTAGTTCTTCCTCTCTAGGTCATATAGTCCTATGTATGACTTTTTGTGAGGAGCTAGAAGCAGGAGTGGATGAAGATTACAACTGGGATAGAGAAACCCGTTGAGAGATGGTGTCGGGGGTTAAGGATGGAGGAGGAGGTAAGTGCCCAGGGAAGGTGGCAAGGGGCAGGGAGAATCTGAAAATCAAAAAGGATGAACCCATGATTCAGTCTCTTATGGGAATAGAGGTGATTCTAGAGTAGGAGTCATGGAATAAAAGTGAGTCAAATCCAGGGGCCCATCCAGAGCCACCACATTGCAAGGGTCTCTACAAGGAGATTGGTAAAAGATGTGTACTATAAATGCACTTGGTAGGTTTTTTTTTTTTTTAAGATTTTTTAATTTATTTGACAGAGAGAGAGAGAGAGACAGCGAGGGAGGGAACACAAGCAGGAGGAGCGGGAGAGGGCGAAGCGGCTTCCCGCTGAGCAGGGAGCCTGATGCCAGCTTTATGCCAGGCTCGATGCAGAGCTCTATGCGGGGCCCGATCCCAGGACCCTGGGATCATGACCTGACCCAAAGGCAGACGTTTAACGATTGAGCCACCCAGGCGCCCCTGTACTTGGTAGTTCTTAGCTGTTGTTCCATAAGCAGACCTGGAGAGCCTTAAAAGATACCCCATGTCTCCTTGACATCAGCTAGTGAAGTAACTGGGACTCTAGCACCACCTTCCAAGTTCCCCCTCCATGCCGCTCCCTGTGCATGTGTGAGGGGGTGTGTGGTCAGGTCCCTTTTGTGTTTTTCTGGGTCATAGGTGTTATCTATATGACCACTTGGAGTTTTTGTTTGTTTTGTTTTGTTTTTAAGCAGAAGCTGCTTCATTTCCTCAATACCTGCTGCTTCTGTCCGGTTCCCTCAGCTATGTCTCCAGCTACTGTGCCTCATCTCTGTCCTTCCTGAGACAGAGAAGCCTTATACTTTGACCTGTGATAATGACTAATTAGTAGTTCTTGCGAGGATTGCCTGGATCTTGCATTTCAGTACCTTCTGACTCCTCTTGGACCTATATTCTAAAGTCTATATGTAAGAATCAGTTCAATACATTACTTAAAAATCCTATGTGGTTTCTGTAGAAATTTCTTGGCTAAAACTAGGATGAATCAAGTAATGCAAATGAGACATTAATCTCAAGAGCAAAGTAATCAAGATAGATAACATTTCGGAAATAAAACATTAATACACAAAGCACCCAAATAACAAAATATCAACATTGTTCATGAACACCCAATCAGGAATAATGCCAATGCCAAGCCTTATTGGAGGCAGAGGCAAAATGGAAAATCAAGACTGATCCTGTCTTTTATTCTTTTTTTTTTAATTTTTTAAAAAAGATTTTTTAAATCTATCTATTTGATAGACAGATTACAAGTAGTCAGAGAGGCAGGCAGAGAGAGAGGAGGAAGCAGACTCCCTGCTGAGCAGAGAGCCCCATGTGGGGTCGATCCCAGGACCCTGACACCATGACCTGAGCTGAAGGCAGAGGCTTTAACCCACTGAGCCACCCAGGCGCCCCTGTCTTTTATTCTCTATTGAAAATTTTTATACTTAGTTTTAATAATCAGTGACTTTCTGCATTAATTTTGAGTTTTTAAAAATGTTTCATTGAAATATTATTTATCTTGATTACCGAGAGGTTTTTTTTGCATCCTTTTAAAGTCTGCACCCTCATCAAGGTTCTCATGTGCCTTATTGCCCTCACTCTGGTGTTGGTCCTGGGAGTTACATTTATAATTTTATTTGGGGAAAATTAATAACCTTTGTGATTTGAGTTCCTCAGTTATGAATATGGTATTTATTCAGGGCTTCTTGTATGTCCCACAATAAATATTTTATATTTCTTCCATGAAGGTCCTGCATAATTTGAAAAATTGTTCCTAGTACTTTATGACATTATTTGTTCTTTTAAATGGTTTTTATTTTTGTTATATTTAAAAATGATTATTTTATAGCTCTTGCCTGTATCTTGCATCTTTTCCTTCTTTTTCCCAATAATGCATATTGATGACTTCTGTGTGTCAGACATTGTTCTAAGTTCTTTATATAGCAGTAAACAAAACTAGTGGGGGAAGATAAGAAATAATCAAATAAGTCAATAAAAAGAAAAGGTCAAGCAATAGAAAGGGTTATGAAAAAACTAAAATAGGCTGGATTGACAGAAAATGAGTAGGGGTGGGGCTAAAACTGGGCTGTTGGAATAAGTTACATAGACTTTGAGACTGAATGTCAAGGACACATATATTTGAAGACCTAAGAAACATGAGAAGCTCCCAGAGGACAACTGAATAAATCAGGATGGAAATTAGACATCCTGACCCTTTACTTCCTTAGGTCTACTGCCTTCTCTAGAACCTGAAAGTGCTTCCTTATTCTTTTTCCTCATTTTACTTACTCATTAATTTATTCACTAAGTCAAAAATATTTATTCACACTTTGTACCTTCTCATTTTGAGCACTAAAGCGTCTGAAAATTGAATTATTGATATATTGAAGAACAAATGAAGACATGTTGAAAATGTCATTATTATTGTACCTTAAAATGAAATGTTTAGGTGTATGTCTTACGGCATATGTTTGAGATCTGTATACTGAGAACAAGAAAATACTGGTGAAAGAAATCAAAGACAGATACGCCATATTCATGGACTGGAAGACCTAATTTGGTTCAGATCTTAATTCTTCCTAACTTGATTATAGAGTCAATACAAGACATTCAAAATCTCTGCAGTACATTTTATATAAAATAAACAAGCTGATTCTAGGATTGATATAGAAAGACAAAGACACTAGAATAGACAAACAATTTTGGAAAAAAAAGACCAAAGTTTGAAGACACAAAAAGACCCTCGACATTGTTATTAATTAGGGAAATACAAATTATAGCTACAATAAGATCTCATTGTGCATTTATCAGAATAGCAAAGGTTAAGAACAAAACAGCTGACAATATTAAGCCTTGATGAGGATGTGAAACAACTCTCAAACATTGCTGGGGAAAATATAAAATGATATAACCATTTTTTTTTTTTTTATTTGCTTATTTGACAGACAGATCACAAGTAGGCAGAGAGGCAGGCAGAGAGAGAGGAGGAAGCAGGCTCCCTGCTGAGCAGAGAGCCCGATGTGGGGCTCGATCCCAGGACGCTGGGATCATGACCTGAGCCGAAGGCAGAGGCTTAAACCACTGAGCCACCCAGGTGCCCCGATATAACCATTTTTGAAAACAGGTGGGGAGTTTTTTATATAGTTTAACATACCCTTACTATACGATTCAGTAATTCCTTTCCAGGGGACATGTACAAAAACGTATTTGTGAATGTTTATAACAGTTATTTTCATAATTGCTCCAAACTGGAAACAATCCAAATGTTCTTTAACTGGGGACTAGTTAAACAAACTGTGGTATATCCATATGATGGAATATTTCTTCAGCAATAAAAAGGAACAAACTACACAAAACAAAATAGAGGAATCTGAATATCATTATACTAAGGGAAAGAAGACAGACTCACATGGCCACATACTGTATGACTCCACTTATATAATGTTCTGGTAAAGGTGAAACTGTAGGAACAGAAAACGTTTTCAGTGGCTGCCTAGGGCTGAGGATGGGGTTATTACAATGAAGAGGGGAAGCATATATTTTTGGAGTGAAGAGACTGTCCTTTATCTTGATTGTAGTGCTGGTTACAAGACTGTGTATGTTTGTCAAACTTGAAGGATCAATTTTCCCATTTGTAAATTATGCCTTAATTTAAAACAAGAAAAAACCCCAAATTATAGAGATACTAAAACATAGGATTTTGTGTGTGTGTTTGTAATTTCTCTACCAACTCAGTAAACTAAATTTGGTGATCTGTCTGTCAAAACTTCATTAAAGGGGCGCCTGGGTGACTCAGTGGGTTAAGGCCTCTGCCTTCGGCTCAGGTCATGATCTCAGGGTCCTGGATTGAGCCCCGCATCGGGCTCTCTGATCAGCAGGGAGCCTGCTTCCCTTCCTCTCTCTCTGCCTGCCTCTCTGCCTGCTTGTGATCTCTGTCAAATAAATAAAATCTTAAAAAAAAACCAAACTTCATTAAAGTTTTGTTTGTCGTTTGTTCGTTCGTTCATTCATTCATTCATTGCTGTCTGAAATCTAAAGTTCTGGAAGTCAGTGGTTTAACCCAGTGCTTCCCAAAATGTAGTTTCTAGACTAACACCAGCGTCCCCTGGGAACTTGTTAGAAATACAGATTCTCCTCACAGAATCACCAACTTTGAGAGTGGGGCTCAGCACTCTGAGCAAGTCTTCCAGGTGACTTTGATGCACAGGAATGTTTGAGAGCCACCATCACTGTTTGCTTTATTTAGAATCACTGTAGTATGGCTTTAGGAGTAAAACAATGATGTTTTTGAATTCTGGTTCTTTTGATGTGTGAAGTATTTCATCTTTCAGTGTTTGATTTTTCTCATCTCTAAAATGGGCATTTTATTTATTTTTTATTTGACAGAGAGAAAGCGATCACAAGTAGGCAAAGAGGCAGGCAGAGGGGGAGGGGCGGGGGAAGCAGGCCCCCTGCTGAGCAGGACCGTGACCTGAGCCCAAGGCAGAGGCTTAATCCACCGAGCCACCCAGGCACCCCTAAAATGGGCATTTTAATATCTACTTCCTAACATTGTAATGCTTAAATAGAATAATGTCAGTAAAGTGCTTAGCACAGGTCTGACACGTAGCAAAAGCTCAATGAAGGGTAATTAGATTTAAATATCACCTGACTCACTGTCTTGAATTTTCTCTTCTTTTTTCCTTTGATATATGCACAATGAAATTCATCTTAAGCACTTATTTCAAACTGCTGTCTAGCTATTGCCATTCTGTTTATTTAGGCAAGGGACTCCGAGTCCTAACTGGGTGTTTTCCTTTTCTTAGTGTTTTCCCATGTACTTTATATGCTTGTTCTTGCTTTTTCTTAGACAAAACACTACTTAAAGAGAGAGACTGTCTGGTACTTTGGAGGCAGAATACATTTCCATTTTGCAGAGAGAGTGCCTTTGTTTGCATATTTATATCTTCAGTCAGTCATTACTTGGGCATTTGCAAAAATTGAATTAAAAATTAACTTAAATGAAAAATTAACTGATTAACCTAAGGCAGAATATTCAGTAGCAGATATGAATATCAAGCCTCTTCTCCTGATTTGCATTTCCATAATCATGTTACAAGCTTAACGTGTAGTGTGTGTATGTGAACACACATGTGTGTTGAAGGGAGGAATGTTGATTGAAGAAGATAAGCAAGAACACAGGGAAGAATGTATACCCATCAAAGATGACAAGTAACCTTTTAAAAGTGCTATGTCTCGATTTCTAAAATATAGGAAATTGATAATTTTGTACCAGTTTATCAAGTTGGAACCACTGATTTCCAGGAAAAATGATTTTCTTTTTTCAGAGGTAAGAGTTGAAAGGTACTTGGTATTATCCTGCATTTTCTGTTTCCCTCAGGAGGCAAGTACTTGCTTAATCATTCATGTGGCTCAGTAATGCAACCACTTTTCAAATAGGAGGAACCTGCCAGGATATGTCACCATGTCTCTTTCACTCCGTATTCTGAAGATTTATTCCCTTTCCCTTAATTGGGAAAGTATTGAGAATAGCAAATTTATTTCTGTTTTGAGCATGTTCACTTGTACACCTGATTCAGTTGAATTTTTTTTTTTTAAGATTTTATTTATTTGACTGACAGAGATCACAAGTAGGCAGAGAGGCAGGCAGAGAGAGAGGGGAAGCAGGCTCCCCGGCAAGCAAAGAGCCAGACGTGGGGCTTGATCCCAGGACCCTGAGATCATGACCCGAGCTGAAGGCAGAGGCTTTAACTCATTGAGCCACTCAGGTGCCCTGATTCAGTTGAATTTGAAAATGAAAGTGGGATCTTTTGCATTGATGACTTTGAATTCCAATTTGACTTGCATGGAAACTGCTATAACTGCTATAATGCTGTCATCATTGTTGTTGTAGTAATAATAATAGTAATAATAATAGTAATGATTATAATAATAATATGGGGTTCTACTTGACATAGTATTATCAAAAAAAGTGTAAGGTCTTTTTGAAAAGAGAATTTAATTAGGGAGTGTTTGAATCATCCTCCCCACTGGACAGATACAAAGAAGCAATTTCTCTTGCAGATGGCTTAATACCACTTGGACATTTGTTTTCTTCCTTCTCTACTGTGAGGAAAGAACATACTAAAAAAGAGGTTTCTCCAAGCCTCTTGATCAATATTTAGGGTAATTTGTCTGATAAATAAATTTCTCATTTTTATTTCACTAAGATTTGCAATGCTTTATCATCATTGAAGATCTTCCAGCTGTCTCAGGACCAATTTTGGGAAACTTCCTGTACACTTGAGACCTTTATAAGAAAATGTGTTCTTCCATTTGGTGGTGTGGCAGCCAAAGAGGAGAGCTGCTGAGCTCTCTTAAGAGAGACTTTGTTCCTGTACAGAGTGCAGGGAGTTGACAACCTTCCTCTGCAATGCCTTTGGGATCATCCTGGGCTTCTGTTCTGGTTGAGGGCATACCCCTCCCACGCAGTCCATGCCACTGACTGAGCATGGCAGGGCTACCAGAGCCTGGCCATTTCTACTCCACAAAATACGAGACTCTTCTAAAGGGGGAGTTTTGGCTTCAGAGTTTTCCATTGGGTTGGCTAAGGTTCAGGCCAATCTGTTTGATAGTCTGAGGTTCTCCATGTCCAATGAGTTTGTTTTGTTTAATCTTTCCAAGGTGTTGCCTCCCCATAAACCACTTGTGCTTCTAATTTCTCATCTTAGCTTCTGTTTCTAGAAACACCAACTGACTACAGGACTGATTACTGTAAGAATTTAAACAAGATAATAGTATTTACATTAAAGAATAAAATTCTTTTTCACCAACACCTTTTCCATATTTCACTCTTCTTCCCTAATCTGCCCTTACATACACAGTTGTTTTACACAAGTAAGATCTTCGGGTCAAGGTTAGAGGTTAAGAGCACTGACTGAGACCTGACTGGTTTATCAGCCCTCATTCAGAAGTTACAAGTTGTGTGATTGGGATAAGCCTCAGCTTCCTCATTTGCAAAAGTGTGAAGTGATAGCGCTGTTTCACGTGAATATTAGCAAGAAGGGAATTATTATAAATAAAGCATTTAGACTACCACAAATCAGCGCTTTATGAGTTTGTTTTTAGTAGTAATAGCAGTAGCATGGCATCGAACCTTGTTTTCCACACTTAGAAATAAATGTACTGTGGGTATCGTCCCATCTTTCCATCTTCCTCGTCTATTTTCTTTTGTCAGGAACAGGAACTTTTCTTAAGGAGAGTTAATGATTTTTGTTTGCTTTTTAAAAGCAACTTTCTTGAGGTATAGCTGACATTTAATAAGCCATACTTACTTAAAGTATACAATTTGGTGAGTTCTGATATATATACACACTTGTCAAACATTACCAAAATCAAGACAGTGAGTTTCTCCTTTACCCTCAATGTCTCCTCATGCCCCTTTGTAATGCTTTGCTCCCACTCTTCCCCATCATGCTCTTCTCAGGAAATGACAGATCTGCTTTCAGTCATTATATTTTGCATTTTCTAGACTTTATGGAATCATAAAACAAGTACTATATTTTGCTTATATATCATAGAGTGTAGGGACCAAATTTCACATTTTTGCCTATGGATGTCTAATATCCCACCACTACTTGTTGAATAGACACTTTTTCTCTACTAAGTTACCTTTGTCCTTATGTTTATCTTTATGCCAATATCATGTTGTCTTGATTACTATAGCTATGTACTAATAAGTCTTAAAATCAGAATATATTCACCCTCTAATTTTGTTCTCCCTTTACAGAATTATTTTGTCTGAGATGACTTCAAGGATAGGTGGCAAGGGAAGAACTTATCTTACTGCGTTTTTTAAAAATTAACATATAACGTCTTATTTCCTTTAGGGGTACAGTTCTGTGAATCTTTAGTCTTACACAATTCACAACACTCAACCATAGCACATACCCACATGTCCATAACCCAGCCACCGTATCCCTTCCCCTCACCCCCCAGCAACTCTCCATCCTCTTTCCTGAGATTAAGAGTCCCTTATTGTTTGTCTCCCTCCCAATCCCATCTTGCTTCATTTTTTTCCTTCCTTATCTCCCATGACCCTCCACTCTGCCTCTCAATTTCCTCATATCGAGATATCATATGATAATTGTCTTTCTCTGATTGACTTATTTCATTTAGCATAATACCCTCTAGTTCCATCCATGGTTGCAAATGACAGGATTTCATTTTTTTGATGCTGCATAGTATTCCATCATAGATATATACCACATCTTCTTTATCCATTCATCTGTTGATGGACATCTAGGTTCTTTCCAGAATTTGGCTATTGTGGACATTGCTGCTATAAACATTCGGGTGCACGTGCCCCTTCAGATCACTACATTTGTATCCTTAGAATAAATACCCAGTAATGTGATTGCCGGGTCGTAGGGTAGCTCTATTTTCAACATTTATTTATTTACTTACTTATTTATTTACAAATAATGTATTATTTGCCTCAGGGGTACAGGTCTGTGCATCATCAGCCTTACATGTTTCACAGCAGTCACCATAGCACATACCCTCCCCAATGTCCATAACCCAGACAACCTATCCCAACCCCCTTCCCACCCCCAGCAACTCTCAGTTTGTTTCATGAGATTAAGAGTCTCTTCTGGTTTGTCTCCCTCCCAATCCTATCTTGTTTCATTTTTTTCCCTCCCCACCCCCCATGACCACCCCTACACACACTGCTGAGCAGAGAGTCTGATGCGGGGCTCGATCCCAGAGTCCTGGGATCATTTCCTGAGCCGAAGGCAGAGGCTTTAACCCACTGAGCCACCCAGGTGCCCCAAGATTTCATGTTTTTTGATGGCTGTGTAGTATTCCATTGTATATATATACCACATCTTCTTTATCCATTCATCAGTTCATGGACATCTAGGTTTTTTCCATAGTTTGGCTATTGTGGACAATACTGCTATAAACATTCGGGTGCATGTTCCCCTTTGGATCACTACATTTGTATCTTTAGGGTAACTACCTAGTAATGCGATTGCTGAGTCAAAGGGTAGCTCTGTTTTCAACTTTTTGAGGAACCTACATACTATTTTCCAGAGTACTGCACTGTTTCTTGAAGAGAGTTATTTTAATTAAAATGTCACTTTTATAACGGACACCTAACTAGAGAATCTGTATGGATGGCAAATAAGCATACTAAAAGATGCCCTATATCATATGTCATCAGGGAAATGCAAATTAAAATGAGATAATATTATATAGCAGTTAGAATGACCAAATTCTAGAAGACTGCAGTGTGGAGCAACAGGGGTGCATGTTTGTTGCTGGTGAGAATGAAAAATAATACAGCCATTTTGGAAGACAGTTTGGTGGTTTTTTTGTTTTTATAAAACTAAATATATTCTCTTTTTACATTTAAAAATATGTATATAACAAATATATATAATTAATTTATTTGGTATGATTTAGTATATATAATATCAACTATAATAAAATATTATGCAACTAAACTTATTCTTATTATAAGATCCAGCAATGGTGTTCCTCGGTTATTTACACAAAGGAGTTATAAACTTATGTCCACAAAAACCTGCACATGGATGTTAAGAGTGAATTTTGTTTGTTTGTTTGTTTGTTTGTTTTGGACGCCTGGGTGACTCAGTCAGTTAAGTGTCTGACTTTGGCTCAGCTCATGATATCAGGGTCCTGGGATCGAGCCTTGCATTGGGTTCCATGCTCCAGGGGGCGTCCGCTTGTCCCTCTGGCCCTTCCCTTGATTGTATGCTCTCTTTATCTCACTCTCTCTCTCTCACTCTTCCTCTCTCCCCCTCTCTCAAATAAATAAATACAATCTTTTAAAAAATCTTTTTTAGAAAATTAAAAAAAAAATCTGTCAAGTCATGTTGAGACATGAGGGAAGCTTGGGGCACCTGGGTGGCTCAGTGGGTTAAAGCCTCTGCTTTCAGCTCAGGTCATGATCCCAGGGTCCTGGGATTGAGCCTTGCATCGGGCTCTCTGCTCAGCAGGGAGCCTGCTTCCTCCTCTCTCTCTGCCTACTTGTGCTCTCTGTCTGTCAAATAAATAAGTAAAATCTTAAAAAAAAAAAGACATGAAAGAAGCTTAATATACTTATATACTTATAATGCATACTGTATTTTAATATACTTATAATATACTTATAATGCATACTGCTAAATGAAAGAAGCCACTCTGAAAAGACTCCATATTATATGATTTCAACTATATGACATTCCGGAAAAGGCAAGAAGTATGGACATAGTAAAATGATTAGGGAATGGGGAAGAGGGATGAATAGGTAGACCACAGAGGATTTTTCTTTTAGGGTACTGAAAATACTTCTATGACACTAGGGTAATGGATACATGCCAATATACATTTGTCCAAAACCATAGAGTGGATAAAACCTGGAGTGAACCATGAGGTAAACTGTGGACCTTGAGTAATTACAATATGTCAATGTAGATTTATCGTTTACAACAAAAGTACCATTCTGGTTGGGGATGTTTTTAATGGGAAGGGCTATGTATGTGTGGAAACAGACGGTATTTGGGAAATCTCTGTACCTCCCCCTCACTTTTGCCGTGAACCTAAAACTTCTCCAAAAGAATGAAGTTTAAAAAAAAAAAAGCTACGATGGCAGGGGAGCTTCATCTGGGTCTTGGCCACGGCATCATTGAGCAGAATTGCTTCATTGCAGGGGCATTTGTAACAGTAGCAGGTGCCTCTCTGGTCACCAGCCTGCAGAAAGCTTGCTGAGAGAATTTGTTGCCACATACAATGCATTCAGCAGTCATTGACTCAGATCCCCTTAGCATATTGTCTGAAACCTCAGCCTTCTGAAACACCTCCTGTGTCCTGGAAGAGTGATGGGAGGTTCCCAGGCACTACTCGCTGCTGTCTTCAGCACTTTTTTTTTTTTTTTTAACATTTTATTTATTTATTTGACACAGAGAGACACAGCGAGAGAGGGAACACAAGCAGAGGGAGTGGGAGAGGGAGAAGCAGGCTTCTTGCTGAGCAGGGAGCCCAATGTGGGGCTCGATCCCAGGACCCTGAGATCATGACCTGAGCCGAAGGCAGACGCTTAATGACTGAGCCACCCAGGCGCCCCAAGTCTTCTGCACTTCTAACAAAGAATATTCCACTAAGTCTTCAACAGCTAGATTTGGCTGTGCTGCTGCTCACACCTTCCCCTGTTGGGATGTTAGTCCCTCAGTTACTGACTGTTGCCACTGCCCCAAAGCCAACTGCTACAAGGAGAGAAACTTAATCCCAAGTTGATTCCCAGGCAGACTGTGGAGGACGTAAAGCTTTTCCAGAGCTTTGGTAATAGATGGGGGCAAGTGGGTGAATGAATCTGAAAGAAGGCTGCTGCAAGAATGTTAGAGTTCCTACTGATGATGCAGCCCTTAAGAAAGCCGGTTGGAGGTGTCAGGGGCTGGCGACAGGCAGCAGACACAGCCTTCAGCTTACTGGGAGAATGTTCTTAGGTTCATTTCCCCATACCATTCAGGAAGAGAGGATCAAGGATATTCTTAGAGGCCACTGGAATGTTTCAGAATAAACTTGACGCTAGTCAGAGAATCTGGATCAGCAAGGAAGTCGGAGAGTGGATGAATGGTTACTTATCTATGGGGATAAGGAGGTGAGAAAAGAGCATAGATTGTAGCAAATGCACATTATCTGGTGAAGGAGATTCTTGGTTCGACAAGGATGAAGACAGTCATTGGAACTGATACAGTTTGGTCAGGGAAAAGTATGTTTTAATAAATAAGGCATTCAACGGATCTCTTTATTTAACACCCTCAAAAACACATCCTCATATTCAATTTGATTCTACAGACCCCTACTCGCAGCTGGGAGCTGGGGATGTGGCGATGGAGACTACCTCTTGGACCTTGCCTCAAGGAGCTGTGCAAAAGCTGGGGTGACTTTTCGTCCCTCTATTCCTTATGCAGCTGTGTGGAGCAACACATGTGGGTTCGGAATCTCGGGTTCACCAGGGCCCCATTACCAGAGCTGGCCTTTATTGGAGAGTTAGAAAGGAAGCTCATTATGGAAAACCGCCAAGTGCTTTGAGGCCTCTTTTGCCTTCTTTCTCGTCCCTCCTTCCTCTAATGGCTTGCCTGGAAGTTGACAGAGCATGAAAGCTATCAAAAATATGCTGCTTCATGTAACTCTCAGAGAAAGCTCTTTTTTGTTTACTGTGGGTAATTGTTCCTTTTTTGTTTTTATACCATTTAGTGCCTCTGATTTCCCAGCTTCAATGAGCTGCCAGTTTTCATTCTTCAGGAGGAAGAAAAGAATGCAATAAATATGTAAACGAAGAGATAAATAGTAAACAGAAGTAAAACAGTAAAACGCTCAACACCTCAATTAGAGATGCGAGTCGATCAGTTCAGCGGACCTGGACCTGCATTCCGTGTCTCAAAAAATGAAAGTTGCTTTATTTATCCCAGGGAATGAAACCTTCCCAGGGCCTGTTCGAAAGCATGGGGTATAGTAACAGTTGGCTGCCACATTGTACTGACAGCAGGTGATCCTATGGCTTCAGTAGGAACTGAAAGGCACTTCGTCCAGTTGGGACAATTCACTCCTTCCGGTCCCCCAATTTCACTTCAGATCTCATGAAAGTCTGTTTGGCCTAACTGAACATTTGAGGGAAAAAACTATAATTTTCTGTGAAATTGTAAGTAATAACAGAAATTTCATCATATGCAGTAGAAATCTCCTATTGATTGATTATCCCCCAAAGTTTCTCACCTCAGACTTAGCAAGGAGGTGGTGGCCTGTCAGAGGGTGAAACTGAGCGATGACTTGACAAGACACCCGTTAAGCCTTTGTTATGTGAAGAATAGAGCAGTGCTCTACAGATTCCTGAAGGCTTAGTTGTACAATGCATTTGATCAGCAGGTGTGTCAAGGTGACTTTTACCCACTGTAATTTTTCAAGTTTGGTGTTACCGTCTCATTTCGCCAATAAGGAAGTCGAGGCTTAGAGCGCTGAAATAACCTGTGGAAGATTCCTGTGCACGAAGGTGTGGAGAGAACTTCAGACCCATGACTGACAACCCTGAATGCCCTGTCTTTCCCCCTGTATACCTGGCTGTCTGCTAAATTGCAGAAACTGAATGGGGCGGATGTTATGGAAAGCCATTGTTGCTTTCCGTGAAGGACTGTGCTGCGTGTTCCCTGGAACATTTTAAAATATCCATCATTCAGATCAACATGGCCATGACAGTTACTGAATCTTTCAAGCAAGCAAGGTCATAGATTTCTAAGAGAATGTCTATATCCTCTTCATTCTTGTTTCTGAGGGCTAATATATTCGTAATATTTAATTTATTAAGGTCAATCCAAACTCTGCAAATAATGTACGGGGAATATAAATAAGTTCCATCCACACGTATTCTTTCTACCTCAATTACTACTAAATTCAAATACAGATAATCTAATATGATATTATGCTTAATATTTGATATTTTATTTGTTTCTGTTTAGATTTCACATGACTATTTTAAAATCAAGCTGCTGTAGAAATAAAATGTACATGATTTACTTTATATTTGAAATATCTGTTCTTATGTATCAATACATAATTATCGGTCCATGGTTATGATGTGCATTAAAAAGAAAACAATTAGTAACTTTTCTTATTTTTAGTTTTTAGGATATACACCCTATATATTGAAGCAAGTTGTTTCTGTTTCCTTACACTTATACTTACATTTTCCCCATTTGATTTAGAATCTTGGTCAATCATAAAAATTTTTCTATCTCCAATATGAGAATAATAATAATAATTTGCTAACAATTAGAATGATTTTTAGAGTTGATTTTTTTGTGCTATATGTATAACAACAGCAACAAAAAGAAGGGAGAAAGTATGTCAGGTTTGTTTCCCTAAAAAATTAAGTGTAATTGTTCATTGTTGGTAATTTACATTCTAAGGTATTAGAGGTAGAAAAGACTACAGAGGCCAAATGTCAAGTGTTCCAATCCACGTTTTCCATTTCTCTTAATGTTTGAGTCTCCTTTTATCAAGTGTTTCTTCTTTGTCTTTTTTCCTCATATCTGGATATGTATGTATGTATCTTCTGTAATTAAAAAATAATTCAAACAGAAATCCAGGAATACTTTGTTTACTATTGTGTTTTCTAGGATAATAATTACCAAGTTAAGTAATGTTTTTGATGTCTTACTCCGTCTCATTCAAAGGACCTCAAAATTGTGTGTATGCAAATCCACAACAATGGAAGGTCAAGTAATGGCATTTTTAACCACTTGGTTATGCATGCAGAATGATGTATTTGTATTTTCTATATGCTTGCAATTTAGAAGCGTTGATGGTCAGTGTAAGGACATTCAAATTACAAAATACAAAGTCAATTTTTCATGGATTATATTTAATGCAAAATCATCAGATTCCTTTTGCCAGGTAAGGGGCAGTTTAGTATAGAGAAGAGTGCTTAGATACAATTTATGGACTACTGCATGGAGAATTGAACTAATATAATCTGCACTTTTTTTTTTTTGGCGAAGATTAAAAATAAGATGTTAAATTAACTAATACTTATTAAGGGCTTGCAATATGTTAAACACAGTGCAAGGCAGTGGACACAGTGTCTGACATGGAGAAGGCATATACTGAGTGGGAATCTTTATCAAGAACTTAATAAATGTTTCCCTTATGATTAAATTATTTATGACTTTTGGTTTGCTTGTTTTCAGCTCTAAACTGGCTCTAAAAAGTGAAGTCAGCCAGGTAATCTTTGTTTCTTTGGGGGTTTGACCTTGTAGCCTTGTGAAATTTACAGGTTAGTTTCAATTCTTGGCTAACTCTACTCTCATCTAGAGAAAGTCATGAAATCCTATCCTCAGTCAAATACCCATAGCCTAAAATAAATCACAATGACCATAAATGAAAGCCGAGCAGCCAAAACCAGCCCATACCCTTCAGGGTATCTTAAATTTTGATATTTCAATTTTGTTTGTAAGAGAAGCTGTAAGAATGTTTCCAGTGTATGAATATCCCTTTTCTTTTCTTTCTTTTTTTTAAGATTTTATTTATTCATTTGACAGAGAGAGATCACAAGTAGGCAGAGAGGCAGGCAGGCAGAGAGAGAGAGAGAGGAGGAAGCAGGCTCCCTGCTGAGCAGAGAGCCCAACATGGGGTTCGATCCCAGGACCCTGAGATCATGACCTGAGCCGAAGGCAGACACTTAACTGACTGAGCCACCCAGGTGCCCCTGAATATCCCTTTTCTTAATCAAACATTGTATTTATGATTTAAAGAGTACAAAAAGGAAGCAAGTTGGTCACAGCAATTGTGAGGTATAGAGCTGATTAAGATGAATTCAGAGGTTACATCAGTGTCCTGATGATTGTAAACCAAGTACAAGATTGATTTAAGCTTTGTTTACAATAATCTTTCTTTATGGCACCTTATTAATTTTTCAAGATTTTATTTTATTTGAGAATGAGAGAGACAGAGAGAGCATGAGCGGGAGGGTGGAGGGGCAGAGGGAGAGGGACAAGCAGACTCGGTGCTGAGCAGGGAGCTCACCCTGGGGCTCGATTCCATGACCCTGAGACGACAACTTCAGCTGAAATATGCTTAACCGTCTGAGCCACCCAGGCACCCTTTCTTGCGGTACTTCAAAGAAAACAATGAAAGGAAGGAAAATTAAATCCTAGGTTATGATACCACAGTTGTTTGTTCCTAGGAAGCAAAGATGCCTACTCAGCTTACTGTGTTCAACAAGCTTTGCTCAATGAAGCGAGGCAGGCATGTATGTGCACTGACAATGATACTGGGCTCTGGGGAACCAAATGAGTCAGGCGCATTCAGGAAACTTGCTGGGTTGTTAGGTCTTTATACTGCACGGTTTGGGACATTGTGGGCAATAATGTCTCTCTAGCTAGAATCTCTTTGAGGTCAGTGTATTTTATATTGTTGTATTCTCCACAGTTTTCAGTGATCCTCACCAAGAACAAGCTCTCTGCGAATACTTGTTAACCAACAGTCTTCTGGTCTGACTGAAGATGTGAAATAAAACCTAATTTTCAGACGTCGTAAGGCTTTCATTTTCTGTTTTCTTGCTCTCCTTTATTCATGGGTCAGGAAGAAAGCATCTTGATTTAAAAGATGCTTGTGAAGCTGCTTTGGTGTAAGCCCTGCGAGCATTGCAGCTCTGCCCTCCGCACAGTGCCCGGGTCTCAGCCTGTCCTCACAGCGGGGTGTTCTGTAACTCGAAGCGGTTGAATCTGATATCTTTCCGATACCCTAACTATCCTTGTGTTCTGTGTGCTTGCTCCTAATTAACCAAAGGTGAAGGACCGTGACAACGTTGCCTCTTGTGTCAAATCCATTTATCTATTCTTTCCCACACAACTTGCAAACTAGAGGATCCGGGACAACTCCCAGTGGGTGTCTGTCCTTTAAGGGAAGAATGCGACTCTGAGGTTGTGTTGCCATGTGGGTCCCTTATATTAGTATGTGTTTGTGTGTTGCTTAGAACCATGTGATCTGGAGTCAACAGGGCTGGGTGTGAGTTCTTTGTCATTTGCTCTTTGTGTGATCATGAGTTAAGGACTTACCTGCCCCTCCTCCCTTTTATCTTTTTTCTTGATTAAAAATCTTAACACAAAATGCTTAAGCTCTTTGACTCTCAATTTTCTTGCCAACAACAAATTGAAAAGAGCAGCGTCTACCATTTAGATTTGTTTTAAATGAAATAATCCAGAGTATTTACACCTATTTGGTGCACAACTTGCCTTCCATAAATAGGTGTTTCCTATTACTGCCGTTGTTCCTCCTTTTTCCAAATCAACATTGTATTATAATCCATTTTACAGCTCTTGATATGTCATTAGTAAATAGACCATTTCACAGCTCAATATCAACTTCTCTGCCTCATTCACTGCAAGAAGATCTGAAGTTTATCTCCCTTTCTCCCTCTCTCCCCCACCCTTTCTCATTACTCTAGCTTTTGTAGGTCCTACAAATTTTGGGCTTAAGATAACCAAGGTCTCCATTTCCCTGTTGCTTTGCCTTTCTTTTTGTTCACTACTCATGGCATCCTTAACTTTTGACTTTCTGAACTGGAAACTGTACCCTTGAACTTGATGAAAAGTAAGTCTGTTATAATTCAGAAGCTGCCGTCTGTGGGGAAACTCCAGCAATAAATGCAAAAAATTATACAGCCTTATAAATCAGTAGAATTCACTTTTATGTTCTAATTTAAAGTTATTTTAGATGGTTCTTGAATGGAACAAAGTTTCTGATGTTTTGAATTGTTGAAAGAGACAAGGCCCATTTCTCCATTAAAAAAAAAATCTGCTGATGCTAACACTCTTCTATTCCTACAGCATCTTGCTCCGAGGCAGGTTGAGTCAGGGAGCGTTGGAAGCACCAAGACCGCTCTCTCTTTTTTTTTTTTAGGGTCATTGTGAGAGTAGCCCTGGAAGGAAACCCATCTGAGTTTGGGTGCCGAATCACTGGGGCTTGAGAGAGATTCATTTGAGAGATCCTGGGAATGCCTGCTGCCCAACTCCTAGAAACCTTGTGGCAGGGGGAGATAGAGGTTGTAAGCAGCCTTCTTTGCTGGGGGTAGGAGCCATCGGTCCCTCCTTGCTTATGGCTGGGTGATGACTCGGAGTCACCTGTAACCGTGGACTGGGCAATCCCATGTGCCACCCACGATTAACTTGATTAAGATGTGAAAAATGAACGATTAGATCTAATAACTAGTAATTTATTTATTATCATATCTAACAATGACTAATTAGTAGATCTAATGACAGTTTATGAGATCTTAATAAATCAAATTAAACTGAATAGGAGATAGAGAGCATGTGAATAATGTGGGGAGGTAACACAAGATGCACTGAAAGCCAGACGCAAAGGTTTAGCATCCTGTGACAGGAGATCAGGATCCATGGGAGGTTTTTAAGTCAGAAAATTGTACCACAAAGGTAGCATTCGGGGATTATTGGTTCAACAGCAATAATTGGTTAACAAGAGATGGTGGGAGTGAGGGGAGCCTGTTGTTCTAGAGCCTGGGCTGAAAATAGCAATGGCAGAAATAGAATAAATATTAAAAGGAAATAATGGACAGACATTGTGATCCACTAGAATCCCGGAATGAAGGAGAGACTACAACATGGTTCCTTTCTAGGCTCTAACAGGTTGGATTTAGCCAGCCCTGAGAGTCTGAGAGAAAAACCAGATCAAATGAGCTTCTTTGGGATGAGAGGAGACTGAGGTTCTGACACAACGTGGGTCACTGCATTGGAAGGAAATCACTAAGGGAATATTTAGAAAGAGAGATAAGGAAACCCAAAGATAAACTTCAACAATTACTACAAGGTTATTTGGTTTTGTTTCTAGGTTTCTGGAGTCAGGCAGACCTGGGCTTCAATCCCTCTCCTGTCTGTTACATTTTGTACCATTTCCTACATTTCTTTGAGCCTTGTTTTTCTTATCCATAAACTGGGGAGGAGATAATAACCACAACCTAGGAGATGATTTGTAAGTAAATGTATTATAGTATATAAAGGTCTGGAGCACAGGGATAGGCACGGTAAGCACCCAGTAAATGGAACCTGATAAAAATAATTACATGTTCAGTTCCCTGTGGTTAGAAGTGAGTATGGGGAATGTTGAAATTGGGAGTTGAAAGTCAGAAAATTTCCTCTCTTCCTCTTTAAGGCCTGGGACGTTAAAAATAATATCTGTTTTTTGAGTACATAATTTGAATTATTGTTTGGGTGAAAAGCTGTTGTGGTTTTTTTTTTTTTTTTTTTTTTTTTTTTTACCCTGGACATAGAGACTTTTAAAATCCCTTGGAGATTGCCAGTGGACCCTGCAAGGGAAAGTAGTCCCTAATGATGAGCTAGTCATAAAATGCATCATTAATTTGTCTACTTTGATAGAGGTTATTTATTGAGATCAGCGTGAATTTCACTGTCTCTGAATCACCACAGCCCTGATAGTCTCCCTTCTTCAAAGGGAAGCCACAGCTTAATCATGCAATGAAGGATTTAAAAATGACAACTCCTAAGACCTGACAAAATGCTTTTCTGCCCCACTGACTGACATAAAATACAAATAACAATTCTGCATTACTTCTCCAGGACATCATATGGAATAACTAGTTAATGAATGTCAAGAATGTCAAGAGTATAAAAAATAATGATTAAACATAGAATAAATGCTAAAAAATATTGTTATTTATTTTTTGCCATCCTGGCTTTATCTCATCTCAGTAGCCTGGACCTTCTTTTTCTACAGCTGCAAAAATGCATTTGGTAATTATAAGAATTAATCAAGCCCCAAACTGGATTATGGTGGTGGCAGACATCCTTAATTACAGGCAATGGAAAGCGAAGGTCATTGCTGGTTTAAATCCAGCGTAGGTCAGTGCAGAGAAAAAGCCATTAACAGCTGAATGTGATTTTATGCTCTGAACAGAGTGAATTGCTGCCTCAGCCCAGTTTCTTAGTAAACAGGTGTCCCACACCTGAGCTAACAATCACAAAAAGGACCAACGGGCGCCTTCGCTGGCAACCTTGATAAACAGAGGTTCTCATTTCTGGCTTCACATTAAGCTTACCTGAGGAGCTCGGGAAATGCAGATGCCTAGAATAATTCAGCATCTCTAGGAATAGAACCCAGGCACCAGGCTTTATAAATGTCACATTTATACATCACTGCTCCATCGGAAGGAAAAGACAAAAAGCAATGTTTCTTCGCAATAGCTTTGCAGTGAACTACAACCTATGGTGAAATGTTTATTTCAACGACGCCCTTATAATGTAAGGCCTGTAGATAAAAAATAGGCTAATAGACTTTAGTTTATTTGGATACCTAGTTGATGGCTCTGGAAACTATTACACTGATTTAAAAAATGATTTGTAATTCCAACCTCAGCCACCATTTGGATGTCTGATGCTATAACCTGCCGGCAGAGGTGGACATTTGAGGCCTGTAAGAGGTTTCTGAGGTTTCAGTGCTCATAACTATTTATCACCCTGTTGATACACAGTTTAGATCTTTGCCTAGAGATGGAAAAGCTTTTGCACTTATTAACTTTATATAAGAAATGCAAATGCTTGATTTTTTTACCTGCCATCTTAAATTCAGGCCACGGAGCAAGACGTCTCTTAGTCCCCACCCCGCTTCTATGTGGTGGGTGACAAAGAAGTGTGATCTACATCCCCACCCCGCTTCTGTGTGGTGGGTGACAAAGAAGTGTGATCTACAAGCAATCATAGACATGGAGTGTACTTGAAAAGGAAGCTAGCTAAACCCATGGAGATCACTTAGTATTTGAAGGGCTCTAGAACTGCCAGAAAGTTTCATCAGGTCAACAGTGTCTTCTCTCCATTTTCTTCACAATGCTGTTATCCTCTACTCAGGAGACAGTCAGGCCACTGGCAAGAATCAGCCAAACGTAATGGCACTCTCTCATCACCTACCTCCTAGAAGAGCTGTGTGTAGGATCACCATGATTGCACCCAGTGACTGAAGTTCAAGGGCCTCTGAATTGCCACATCTACAGAAGGAAATAGTGTACAGCTAGCTCTATTCACTGGCCAGGAATCAGTTTTGGTATTATTTTTAAAACAAACATCTTTTTTTTTTTCCCAAAGATTTTATTTATTTGGAAGATTGAAAGATTGAGAGAGAGAGAAAGAAAACATGACAGTGGGAAGGGGCAGAGGGAGAGAGAGAAGCAGGCTCCCCAGTGAGCAGGGAGCCAATGGGGGCCTCAATCCCAGCACCCAGAGATTATGACCTGAGACGAAGGCAGACGCTGAACCGACTGAGCCACCAGGAGCCCATAAAGCAAACGTCTTACCTTCTCTCTAAACTGAAAAACTCGTAGTTTCAGAATAAGAAGGTATTCAACTTCCCTATTTTTTGGATGAGAAAACTGAAGCCCATAATCAACACAGTTAGTTGGTGGAAGAGCCAGAACTCAAACTGGAATCACCTAAACCCCCACCAGATGCTCGTTCTATGTGTTAAATAACAGTGGTTAACGAATGATGGCCCATGAGGAGCCTTGCTCAGGGTTTGGGATGAGGCCGTGTCGCTGTTCTGTGCTTTTGGGGGTTTTCCTTGTTTACATTACAGTTTTACAGTGAAAAAATTCTCTGTAATATACCTGAAGTCTCAGAAAAATATGGGGGGGGGGCGGTACAGTTTTGCAAGAAGCAGATCTGATGATCAGCATGTAGAATAGCAACACATTGTCCTTACTTGGATACATTGGACAGAAATTTCTCTTCACTGAAACTATTGGGTCACTCCTAATATCCTTTAATATGTAAAATAACCTAAAAACCTTAAGTGCAAGATGCCAACAGTGGCGTTTTTGCTTTAATAATTCAGCTTCATAGTACTTTGAATTATGTACATATATTAAATATGGCACCAGAATAATGGAGGGGGAAGGCAAGCATCTGTATTGTCCCATTTTGAAAGCATGAATTAAGTCTGTATACATTCAGTATTTCAGCAGTGCTTCATCATTACATTTTCTGAGTTTGTGCTTATGTCAAATTGCTTCCATAATGCTTAATTTCCCGTATTACATCTGATGTTGGTTTTTAAAGAAATTGCAAATTACAACTGCTACTTCAGTGGCCGATACAAGTAGATGGTCATACAGTACATTAGAATGTAATTGCCTTTCCCACAAGCCCTAATTATAAAGTATTTAAAAAAAAAAAAGGCGGCAAAGAAGGGACTGATAGAAAACTGTTTCTCATATCAAGTCCATGCCCTTTTCGGTCTTATGTACCAGTGTGGGACTATGAAAATAAACCAAATCATTTGAGGTCAGAGATAATTGATAACAAGCAAAATCCAGCAGGGCTTAAAGGGGTAGAATGGATGGGGTTGCTTTTCAAATAGATTGGTTAAAAAAGGACTCTGGTAAGGTAACATTTGGCAGAGATACTAATAAAGGGACCAAGACGACTATGCTGCTGTCTGGTAAGAGTATGTTCAGTTTAATAGATAACAAATGCTGTTTCACATTTTTAAACATTTTTTTTAAGATTTATTTTATTTTAGAGAGAGAACTCACAAGTGTGGGAAGGGGCAGAGGGAGAGGGAAAGAATCCTCAAGCAGACCTCCAGCTGAGCTTGGGGTCTGCCTCAGGTTTGATCCCAGGACCCTGAGATCATGACCCCAAATCGAGAATCAGTCCTTTATTTTATTTATTTGTTTTTTTTAATTTTTGATTTTTAAAAATTAACATATAATGTATTATTAGCCCCAGGGGTACAGGTCTGTGAATAGCCAGGTTTATACTTCACAGCACTCACCATAGCACATACCCTCCCCAATGTCCATAACCTAACCACCTTCTCGCTACCCCCCTCCCCTGGCAACCCTCAGTTTGTTTTGTGAGATTAAGAGCCTCTTACAGTTTTTCTCCCTCCTGATCTCACCTTGTTTCATCAAGAATCAGTCCTTTAACCGACTGAGCCATCCAGATGCCCCTCACATTTTTAAACTTTTGAAGAAGGAGCTTCCTAACTCCCATGTTTATTGAGTTCTTTGTTGAAAGTGACCGAGAAGGGAGTTCATAAGAGCATATTGGATAGATCACTGATGCCCAAAGAGGATTGGAAAACTTGGTGCAGACTTAACACAGCCAAGAAAAAGTGGTCAGATGAAAAACACGCAGCTGCTTTTGCCAAGAATGAGAACCCCAGCAGCTGGTCCCCCTGTGGGTTTTGAGCAGCAGACTTCAGCTGTGTAGCAACTGTTTTAGCCCCCAGAAATCATTCTCTGGTTTCTACTGCTTTGTATCATTTTCTTGCTAGTAGAAATGCAGTACCACTAAGTCTAAGTGGAGCCTAGATCGTATCCTCAGGCTTTCACTGTAAATCATGCAGGATGGTGAATGGTTGGCATTTTCAGCTTTCGTGATTGGGGAATTCCACAAACACAGAAGGGGCTTATTTGCAGGGTGGTCCTAAGGAATTACAAATTCTACTATCTCAGGCGTCTCATACAATTCAAGCATTCTTTAACAGTAATCATGTTTTCTTATATTGTCCCTAGTTTCAAAATGGTTTCTATCACTTTCATATGTATAAAGATGACCTGCTTATTTAAAATACTTAAGCATCCACAGTACACCATTATATTTGAGTTAAGTTCACCATTTGTATGATCTAAGCAGAGTCTTAATGAATATCACTTCAGCTAATGAATAACACTTCAGCTAAAGATACGATGGATATGTGTCATTTACCCTGGAAATCTGGAAATGGATTATTGTGTTGTTGCTGGACAAATCTGAGAAGATGCATTGGAAGAGACGCCGTTTGCATATGTAAAAGGGCAGGGATATACACAACTGGTTTCACTACCCTGTGAGAACCTATATGATACTATTACCATTACCATTAACATCTAAACCCCAATTGCTCCAGTCCCCAGACCATTTTGTGGGGCCTCAGTCTACTTCCAAATACTAAGTCTAAGCTTCAGTAATGTGAGTTGTCTCCAGCAGGTGATGTCACAGTGCTCATGCACATTGCTGACATGTCTGGTTGTCCCACCGCTGCCTCTGATGTCGGAGTCTTCTGGGTACAAATATTTTCTTCTGTTTCCCTGAAAGCAGCCCTGGATAAGCTCAGAATCTCATAATATCTTTTTTGAACATAAATGTAAGTTTCTATCCTTAGCCCTTCTTTTATAAAAATATAAAGCTAGTTAATCAGTTCAAGTAAGAGAAAAATACAATGTCTGTTGCTTTTTTTCATATTGTTTTTTACCAACATTCTTCCCCCACAGGACTTTGTCTTACTAGTATCATCACCATAAACAATAATAAAATGTCTCCTTTCTCCTTCACTAAAAAAATAAATGAAACAAAGCAAAACAACCCTTCTTCACATCCACAGAGACATAAATTCATGTGCAGGTGACACTGGACAAAAAGCAATCCGACTTAGAATCAGTTTAGACAGTCTGATACTCCTGCACTGATAAATAATGGAAAATAAAATTTGCAATGATTAGCTATACAAATTGGGTGTGTTTGGTTCAAACAATTACTTAGCTGCCTTTTGTTCTAGCTAATGTGGAAGCTCAGGTGTCCAAACTACTAAAGATCCCTGTTCCGGCAATTATTTTTCAAATCCAAATTGGGAAGTAATGGGCTCTTGATTTAGTTAGTTATATAAAATCTATTAAAATGTGCCATTAAGAATAGGAATGTAGCAGCCTGGCTCAGTTCGGATCCAGAAACAGATCAATAAAGCAGAAAAGTCTACTGTTTCCTAACTGAGCAGTTTTGCTTAGCTATTTTTGAGCAATTATAGTAGGCTGGGGGAAAATGGAGTAACATTGTCACAACTATGTATAGTTGAACACCTTGTATTTGTATGCGCAGATTCTATAAAGAGACAAAATTACATTTAAAAACACTTTTTTTATTTTTTTAAGATTTTATTTGTTTATTTGACAGAGAGGGAGAGAGATCGCAAGTAGACAGAGAGACAGGCAGAGAGAGAGGAGGAAGCAGGCTCCCTGCTGAGCAGAGAGCCCGATGCGGGGCTCGATACCAGGACCCTGAGATCATGACCTGAGCCAAAGGCAGAGGCTTCAACTGACTGAACCACCCAGGTGTCTCTAAAAACACTTTTTAATTTTTCTTCATAACAACCTGTTATGGGAAAGAAATGAACCAGCATTTTAACAGAGAAGGTTGAGTTGCTGAGAGAGGGTGACAAAGTAAAAAGTGTCTAGATTATTTCTAGACTGTAAGTCTCTGGTCTAGAACTGTGCATATGGTCTCTAGGATAACAATGTAAAATAGAGATCTCTGGTTATATACATTCCTAACCTTTGTATGTTTGCATTTTGAGGACACATCTCATATACTCACTTTCCATCTCGTGGTTTTTTTTTTTTATTATTATTTAATTCTTTGAAAACTGATTTTCCTTTTCTAAACTCCTTGTTCATATGAGTCTTGAACTTAGTATTTTGTTCAGCATGAAGGCATTTTGGGCTTTACAAGGACATGATTTCTTTTTTTTTTATTTTTTATTTTTTATTAACATAAAATGTATTATTAGCCCCAGGGGTACAGGTCTGTGAATCACCAGGTTTACACACTTCACAGCACTCACTGTAGCACATACCTTCCCCAATGAAGGACTTGGATTCTTATAGTATGGAATTTAGTGTAACAGTTCTCAGATTTTGAGTATCTCATTTTGCAGCATATCTGTAAGAATGTTGTAAATCTGTCCTTTAATATTGCTCCAAGAGAGTGTCCCATGCCAGCTTACTTGACGGTTTACTGTTTGCTTTGAACTAGAAACACATACTATCCTTTATGCTCAGTGGAGGGTCATCAGTATATATTCCAAGTTCCATTTGTAAAAATGACTTGGTCTTGGTAGCTCTTGGTTTTTTCAGCTAATGAATATGATTTTGTCTTTCCCACATAATAATAGAAATGATACCGATTTAACAGGTTATAAAGACACAAAAATTTGCCTTTGAGACACGATAAGTTTGTATGACTCTCCTTTTCCCAGAAACTAATACTGGAACAAAAATTAAAAACAAAACAAAACCGAACTTTTTTTTTCTCTAGTATAAGTTGCATGTCTCAGAGGAGATTATGGGGCTTTAAAGATCTTGTATTTTCACATTCCTGTGATATAAGTGGGAAAATAATTTAATATTTTGATTATCATCAACAGTTACTGATGGTGATTTTATTAAGTTGGAGATGTTTTAGATTGTTTAAGCCTCAAAGTCACTTATATGCTGGATACAAAATAGAAGACTTATTCATAAAAAGATAAAGAATAATGCAAAGTAGATGCTAAATATATTGAGTGGAGCTTATGTTACAGAAGCACCTTCACTTATAAACATTCATAGTAGGTAGATCATTGATATGATGCAAGCTATTGACCAGAGCAAGCCATGCCACCCCAGATGCCATCAACAAATAGTGCTGATGGCTTCTGGCATGCGTCAGTTTGGCCTTACAGATAGATGGGATTTCAAACAGCCTCTTAGATCCTAATGGTTATAAGTATCTATAAATGCCAAAATAATTCAGCAAAGGACACCAAAGACTGAAGTAGTTGGAAAATACGGGACTTAAGGTGCACTTAATGGAAAAGGTAGACATTTTAGTAGATAGCAGGAAAAAAAAAAATGAACCAAGAAAGGAAACAGAAAGAAATGTGAATGGCCATTTGAGGAATACCAAGTATACTTGGTAGGATTATGTGTAGTGTTTCTTCAGATGTTTAATGTTAAATTGGGAAACAGATAGAAGGCAGACTAAGAGTTTGAAAGTATAGGGTGATATACATACACACACATACACACACATAAAGTGTTAAATGTATGAAATCTGTTACTGAGAGCAGGTTGATATCGGGGAAACCAGTTGGGGTGAGAAAGGAAGACAACTACATTTATTCAGCATCTGTGTTGGGGTTATTGTGGTATGTACTTAGCATTTGATTCTTTATTTGACTTCAGAAACTACTGTCAGAATGTAAGGATAAGCTCATGGAAAAGGGTAGTCCGAATGGAAAAAGAAAGAAATGAACAGGTTTTTTTTAAGGATTTATTTATTTATTTGAGTGAGAGAGAGAGAGTGTGTGTATGAGCACGAACAGGGGGAGAGGTAGAGGGAAAGAGGGAGAACCTTAAGCAGACTCCACATTGAGTGCGGAGCCAACGTGGGGCTCAATTTCACGACCCTGAGATTGTGACCAGAGCCGAAATCAAGAGTCGGGTGCTTAACCCACTGAGCCACCCAGGTGCCCCAAGAAAGGAACAGGTTTAAATTGAAAGGACTTGAAGCCTGATTCTAGGGGGCAAAAAGGGGAGGGGTCAAGAATACCACAATCTTTGAACTGAGTTTTGAGGCATAAACATTTAGAGGTTGGGAGAAGCAAGGAAAGTAGCAGAGATGACAGAGATAAAGAGCTTGAACTAAAGAAGTGGAATCAGGATAGGCAGAGCTATAGAAACTTATGGATAACACAGTTTTAATATCAAAGGGGAGACTTTCACCCAAGAGCTCTGTGTATAATTCAGGTGCCCCAGTTTCGAGGACTGTCATTTATCCCATGACAAATATATTCTGGCTGCTACTGTTTGAAATAAAGCCATGTTTCATTTACCTGCAAACTTAGTCCTTTGGGTAGAAAAAAAAATGGTAGATAATGATCATCTGTCTTGACAGATTCTGAGTTTTTTCCTTTTAACTATCAGAAAAAAAATTAGTAAATCATTACTATAAAACAACAGTATAGCCTTACCAAAATCTTCATTCATATCACCTGCTGACACTCTTGCCAAGAAGTGTTTTAAATTCTACACATGAAACTAATATTATGCTGTATGTTCACGAAGTAGAATTTATTTATTTATTTTATTATTTATTTATTTATTTATTTTTGAGTGAGTGAAACAATAGAAGTTTATTAAGTGAGGATACAGCAAAAGCGCTCAGGAGTGAGAGGGGTCCTGACAGGGTTGCCCACTAACTAGAATTTAAATTAAAACTTGATACTTTAAAAAAAAAATCATTTTCTAATTTTTTTTTTCCATTTGACTTATATCTTGCTTCCTGGGAACTAGAGCCAGTGAAAAACCAAAGAGGCAGACTTGGAAAACAAACAAACAAACAAACAACTAACAACTTTGTTATTTTGATAACATCAGATAATGGTATCCCAGTTACTGCCTGTTACACCCACAACTCTGTCATTTAGGACTCTGAAATCACAAACTCTAGTTAATGCATGTAGATGAGAGAGTAAAGAGTAAAATTAACAAAATCTGGGAAGTCTGAGGGTAATGTCACCAGTAGTCTTCACTAAGAATTTCAGTTCTAGTGAAAATAGTGTTTTTTTTTTTTTTAGAGAAAGAGAGTGATGAGCAAGGGCACATGAAGAGGGAGAGGAAGAAGCAGACTCCCGCTGAGCAGGAAGCCCAGTGTGGGGCTCCATCCCAGGACCTGAGGATCATGATCTGAGCGAAAGGCAGACTCTCAACCAACTGAGCCACCCAGGTGCCCTGTGAAAATAGTTTCTTGTTTCATTATAGTAAGGAAGGTGCTTTTCCTGCTGAGGCCTTGAAGATGGAAGATGATTGGTTAATTGCTTATATAGTCTTATTACTTAATTTGATGGAAAACCCTTCTTTATTTTTGTTTCTAGATCCAATATAAATCACAATGGGTGTAGTTTTTGTCATTAATCAAATAGGTATGAGCTAAAAATTTTGCAAAATTTATTTATTTATTTGCAAAATTTAATTAAAAGATGAGATAACTGCATTCCTAGGTGGTTTTTAGCATCAGACTTACTATCTTATGGTAGCAAATTAATTAAATGGCTCCTTCAAAACACATATGAAATGATTTATTATAGAAAGGAGACCTTTCAAAAAGTGAGACAATGGGGAGATTAAAGCTATATTTATATCATTAATAGAGCATCACATAACATATTGAAAAATATGTATTTTACTTATTTATTAGTCATTGTCTTTAATTGTGCACATAGCAAGGAGATGCCCAAATTCTTCAGGATGTGCAGTTTGAAAATGCATGGGTACTCTTGTAATTGCATGAATATTGGAGGTGGACTTTTCTGCACTGTTGTCTACAATAGCAAAGCAAAACAACAGACTTACTATGAACGCTGACCTGCAGCCTAACTTCCACAAGAGCTGGAAGGAGGAATTTGTGGTAAATAAAGCAACTGCCTAGATTGATAATACATAAAAATACTTATTAAAATTATCATTTTGTGATTTTTTTAAGTCAAAGTATTTTATGTTTAATTTCCAAATAATACTAAAGAGGCACATTTCCCATATTTGTTTGAAGAACATATGGGTAAATAGGATGAGAGACACCTCTGAGATACTATCTTTAAAACTGATTTTGAAAACAATACCTGATGTATAAAGAGCGCTCAATATATATTTTTTAAGTAATTGGCTATAAAATGACTTCATCTTGCTGACTCTTGCTTTCCAGTGATTAACTATACTATTCTACTACTTTATTTTACTTACTGCAGAGCAGACCATGAAACCTGGAATAAGGAGATAGAGGAAAAGTAGTGGGACTTTTGGGGAAAGTAAAGTTGCAGTATGTAATCCTTTATAAGCCTGTGCATGGAGGTTTGGGTAACACCATTTATAAAAGAGTGGACAACAGAAAAACTACAAGCTTGGGAGCTCCAGAGCTCATGAAGGCAATAACATTTGTGGTTGGATTTATATATCAGAACCTTGGTTTCTAGGCTTATAGCTGTTGTTCATTTGTAATTCAGATAAAAGCTTTGCTGCTCTGGTTGACTTAGGTCTAAGGTGGCTTGGAGATAGGCTTTCTTGTTCCCCCAACTCCCTCCATGATGATCATGGAGGGGCTCTGAAGTGCAATGTTTGAAAATGACTGCATTAGAAATAAGCTAAGTGGGCTACAAGGAACACAAATATTTGCTAACCAACAGACTGAATGAAAGTAGGGGTCCATGACTAGACTCATCTATCTGATGAGATGTTGAAGAAGAAGGTAAAGATGTTGATGATGATGATGATGGTTGTGATAAAACACTTATCGAATCCTTTCTACATGCCAGGTATTTTCCCAAGCGTTTTTATTTATTTAATCCTCACGGTGAACCAATTTGGGAGAGACTATTATCATTTCCATTTTACAGATGAAGAAACTGAGTCGGAGTGGTTAAGCAACTTGCCCAAGATCACAGAACTAATAAGTAATCATAAATGTGAGGAAATCTTATTGATTGATATTAATATAATGAATATATAATTGACAAATGTGATGATAAGTAAGTACTTATCTCCTTTGTATCTGGATATCTATGTCTACATCTATTTCTTCTATGTGACTAATAATCTGAAACATGTTGGATAAATCAAATGAGAAGTAAAACACTTTTCTCCCACTGAAGCAAACATAGTTTTGTTAGAAAAATGCACTTACACAAAATATAACCTGATTCTACATTTAAGTGCTTTTTTAATATAGCAATTAAATGGAATAAGAGATCAGAGATTACTTGGGGAGATCACCGTAGCCTGGATCATTATTAATTACTGATTTTATCCCATCTTCTTTGTTTAGAAGATGGGCTAAAATTTTAGAAGATGGGATAAAATCAAAAGTGTAGGATAGGTAATAAGAATAAGAGAATTTTCTAGGTTGATAGACAAGTGAGGAAAGATGTGGATTATAATTACTGTATATGCAGGTTTCAGTACAGAGATAGATGTGAAATTAGGGTTTGGTGTGGGCAACTGAAAAGTTGGATTGGAATATCATTTTTGGAGGGTGTCTTAGCTCAGGCTGCTATTAACAAAATGTCATAGAGTGAGTGGCTTAACCAACAAACATTTATTTCTCATAATTGTAGATGATGGAAAGTCCAATAATAGCTGGCGTATTTGGTATCTGGTGAGAGTCTGCTTACTGGCTTGAGGATGACCATCTTCTCATTGTATCCTCACATGGCAGAGGGCAGAGAGAGAAGCAAGCTCTCTTATATCTTTTAATCTTATATCACTAATCCTATGATGAGGGCTCCACCTTTGCCACCCAATTACTTCCCGAAGGGCGCATCTCTAAATACTATTACTCTGGAGACTTAGGTTTCAACATAAATTCTGGGGGTGTGGGGCACAAGCATGCAGTCCATAAAAGAGGGCCTTGAATACAGAGTATAGACTCTGTGTTCTACTTTGAAATTCAATGTGCATGTTTTTGAGAAAACAAAGTAGTAGATGGGAGTAGTCTGATAACAGTAGTGCTATAGCAGGATTAATGTGCTGTTGGGTACAAGACAAATCAGTACAGGGATTGAGTAGACCCTGAACTAAGGAACTCTGTGAGGAAGGTTCTGGAATAATTCAGGAATGGGCTAATGAACACCCAAAGTAGAGTCATGGCAATGGGAATAAAAATTAGGGGGAGAGAGAGAATCAGGAGTACATTTTATAGCTGGATTCAGTCACTTGAGTTTGGTCACAGGTGAGAAGCCTCATAGTGAATTTCTGCTGAATATTTTCTGAAGCACAAAAACCACTATGCAATGTGGGAGTAAAATATGATGGCTGATGGCTGAAGATTGTTCAGTTTGTTGCAATTGTAAATCACTGTACAAATATCTTACAACAGGAAACTTGGGTGTCAGAGACAAAACATGTAAAAGTGAGACAGTGGAGACTTGGTACTCTCAAAAAATAAATGTGAACAATTTAATAGTAATAGAATTTGACACAAATAAATTAACTGGAAGTCAAACAATTCACCTGCATGGATCATCTTCTTTGCTCATGTTTAATTATGTTGCTACAGACTAATCACTTTGAAAAACCAACCAAAACATTTGCATATCTCAGAGACATATTTCTCAATTTTATGGATTTTATATGTAAAATTATTTTAAACATTAGTGGCAAATTACTGTAATTAGAATACTATTCTCCCATAAGTTTTCACTGCAAAAAATTTTGGGAGTGTCATAACCATTCCATTTTACCTGATATGAATATCATAGGACAGTGGAAGGTGGCAAACTTTTCCAGGGGAAGTATCTCAGTAGCCTGAAATTCAGCAAATGCTAAAATGCTTTGGTGTCAAAGTGGGTGCTACATATTTTTTACTATAATATATAATTAATGTCTTAACTGCCATTGGAAGCAGGAACATATTTTGCCCCTTAGACTAGATTAGAACCTAAAGCAACTTAATTTCTGAACAGTTTAATGCTGAAAATTAAAAGATGACATTTTTCATATGGCATAAAGTAATAGGAAAGAGGATAGTGATGTGCACTAAGTCTGTGATCCCAAGGATGTCCTCAGCATTATATAATTTATATGTCCATGCATGGTTTCGCTTCATGAATAGCTCTAGAGGGTCACCATAGCTGGCTTGGGGGGCTGGTGAAGAATAAAAAGAGAGGAGGACCTTCTCCATGATGTGTCCTACAGAAGAGCTGAAAGGTGAAGAGGTAAAGGGCTAGTCCTTATGTCTCAGTGTGAACTTCCCTCTCAACTCCAGCATTCTTGAGAGCTACAGTATAGCTGGCTCACATCCTCTTTTCCCATTCACCTCCTTGATTCATCATCCCACACTCTTTGGGGTTGGAGGATGAGGCCAAGGATTTTTTTTCACTTTCAGACTCTCTCTGAGGTCTTAGGAAGACAGCTGAGAGGCAAAATCAAGCCACCTCAAAGCTGGGCTGGGAAGGACACCAAACCTGGCTTTGGTGTCTTCTCATCTCTCATTCATTGCATTTCTATCATGCTCTGGTTTGTCTTCTTTCCAGTTTTTGCAGACTGAATTGTGTACCCATCAAATTCATATATTGAAGTCTTAACTCTCAGTACCTCAGAATATGACTATAGAGATAGGACCTTTTAAGAAGTGTTTAAGTTAAAATGTAGCCATTAGAGTGGGCCTTAATAGAATTTAACTTGTGTCCATATAAGAAGAGAAATTTTGGACACATGAGAAGAAACACGAGGGACTTATATACCCAGGAATTTGAAGAGGCAGCAAAAGGTGACCATCTGCAAGCCAAGAAGAGAGGCCTCAAAGGAAACCAATCTGGTTGGCACTTTGATTTTAGACTTCCAGCCCTGAGAGCTGTGAGAAAATTAATTTCTATTGTTTAAGAGATCCAATGTGTGATATTTTGTCATGGCAGCCCAAGCAAAGTCATATACCATTGTTCTCCTAAACCTCAAGGTCCTCCTATGACTGCTTCATCTCAGCCACCATTATCCTCCCACCTACTCATGGGACTTATTTCTGCTGGATATAAAGAGTTATCTCATTAAGTTCATTCAGATTAAGATAATCAAATCATAGAATTTTATCATGGCCAAGTTGCCCAGGAACATACATCTTATAAATAGCTGACCTAGGATGAGAACCTGGATTTTTCTGATCTTAGTGCTAAGCAGTGTTCAGCACACACTCTCCTTCTTGTGACAAATCATCAGAGAACTGTGAATATGGGCTAGATTGTTTGGATTTTCATGATACTATTTTGACTTAACCTACCCTTTGGTATTTGTCATCAGACTACGTCCAACAACTCATTGAACTCACCGTTGTATTTGTTGTAGGAGTGTCTGTCATATGACATAGTCATTCTCAGTATCCCATAATGTCTCCTTGAAGAGGACCATGAAATGATCTTGAAAGATCTCATGGATTGCACTTTGGGGCCCCTAGCTTTTACTCTGGCTTCCTTTCTTTTCCCAAGCATTCTCTTCTCTTAAACTTAATATGTCATTTATTTGTTTATTTATATATTTTTAAAGTAATATATAGTTTATTAATTTAGAAATACTGATTTATTTGACTCATGTTTTAAGAAGATTAGTTCAAATTACTCACATGCATCTTTGCCATCAGTGTCTTTATGATCAACAGGCAATTTTCCAAAAAAGTCCAAAGTGTGAACAATTTTCCAAATAGTCCAAAAAACTCTAAATCTAGTTCTTACCACAGTACCAAACCTTTCTCAGTCCACAGATTTGTCAACATTTGGTGAAGGATGCCACATCTTCTCAAGATCAACATAACATTAATTTATATCCACTTGAAACCTATGGACATATTGGTGTGGGTAGCAGAGATGAAATATCCAGTAATTATATGTAAGATCAGCATATGAAAGTTCTTAAATATAGCACCCTGAACTTTCATAACTCAGTGTCACTAGTTGCCCTCGTGGCAGGTGTATATGCTGTCCCTCCACTTTCAGAATTCCTGAAGGTTACAGGCATGTAGCACATCCAATTCATAGTCAAAGTCTAGCAACTACTTGGAAAAGCAAAGTCACCTATTCCCACAATTGAAAGATGGATTGTTACAGACACCATCTGTGAGTCCTTATACCACTACTCCAAGAAATATGTGCAGGCATGTTGAGTATATTTTTTTTAAAAAGATTGTATTTTTTACTGAGAGAGATAGGGAGAAGGGGGAGGAGCAGAGGGCGAGGGACAAGTAGGTTCAGTGCTGAGCGAGAAGCCTGATGTGCAGCTCGATCCTAGGACCCTGAAATCCTAACCTGAGCCAAAACTAACAGTTGGACCCTTACCTGTTTGAGCCACCCAGGCACCCCCTGTTGAGTATGTTAATAGGAAAGTTTAGTTATGATGGATTGGGTAATTTTATTTATTCATTTATTTTTAAAGATTTTATTTATTTGACAGACAGAGATCACAAGTAGGTAGAGAGGCAGGCAGAGGGGGTGGGGGAAGCAGGCTCCCCGCTGAGCAGAGAGCCCAATGCGGAACTCGATCCCAGGACCCTGAGATCATGACCTGAGCTGAGGACAGAGGCTTAACCCACTGAACCACCCAGGCACCCTGGATTGGGTAATTTTAAATAGAACCTTTTTGTTTTGTTATCTAATTTTGTATTAAACGTAAGCAACTTGCAAAAAAGCTACATCTCATTAGTTTCCACTTTATTATGTCAAAGCAGTGGAGTGTAATGGTGTTCACTTTAGGTCTTAGGCTGCTGGAGATTTGACAATGTCATCTTCACTTCTATCTAAAATTTTTGAGATATGTACTTACTAATTCCATGTATGATGTTATTGAAAATTCATCTTATGCTACCAATATTCACATCATATTAGGAAGTTGGTGCTCTTTTATGTTTTATTGCTGTATATTTATAATCTCCATAAGTAACCACTTGTTATATTGCTCTTTTAAAAAATTTTTTATCTATTTGTGCAAGTCTTTTTTTTTTTTCCTAATGTTAGTTAGTCACCATACAGTACATCATTAGTTTTTGATGTAGTGTTCCAAGATTCATTGTTTGCATATAATACCCAGTGCTCCAAGAAATACATGCCCTTCTTAATACCCGTCCCTGGGTCGACCCTTTCCCCCCACCTCCCTTACCTCTGAAACCCTCAGTTTGTTTTTCAGAGTCCATAGTCTCTATATTGCTCTTTTAAAACATTTTTTTCACTGTCTTTAATCAGGTCTTTATTCAAAATTAGCTGTCCAAAATGATTTGTCTTCTATAGAATAAACAAATGTAAGTTTTTAGGCAGCAGGCTTCTTGTCTTCCGTGGTAGGTTTCTTTTTTGCAGGCTTCTTGTCAGCTGCTGGTTTCTTGGTAACTGCAGCCTTTTTTCCCACCAAAGTTTTCTTCTGCTTCTTCACACCAGCAGCCTTCTTCCTTGTCTTCCATACTACAGGCTTCTTGCCTAGAAACCCCTTCTGATCAGATTTGGCTTCTAATGCTGCTGCTGCCTTATCCATCCATTCTTATCCATTGTGATTCTTGGTCTGGCAAAGAATGGTATTCTGGCACAGAGTCTTTGCATATGGGTTTAGCTTCCGCATGATTCTCAGGTTGTTCAGTGGATTCTTCTTCAGGTCCCTGTGATGAATCTTCTTGGGCGGTGCTCAGAGGGTTCTTTGGATCCCTGGACTTTTCAAGATTCTGCTAAGGTCTGTGTTAATACCTTATGTGTGGGAAACTTGTAGTTTCTCTTGAAGGAGGCAGTCTTATGCCAAGTGCCATACAGATTGTCTAGCTTGTGGAAAGCACTTTCAGTCCAAATGTAGAAACATCCCACTTGCCCACTAGGAGCAAGTTTCAAAATGTTCAGTTTGCCTGCATTAAGTAAAGTAATGCCTGGGATGTTTCTGAAGGCCTTGATGATACCATTGTCTTCATTGTAGAAGATGCAGGGTCCCCTGCACTGGACAGAATGATGGTTTCTCATTTTGCCCTTGACAGCTCTCATTTGCTGAGAGGTGTAGACCTTTTTGATATAATTCCAAGCTTTAAGTTTTTTTTTTCAAAACAAAACAGCCTCTTGGTATTCTTGTAGCCTTCACCTTTATCATCAACCACCAAAGGAAGTTCAGGAACTTCTGCATTATGATGACCATTAGACATGACCAGCACTGGTAAGGCTGAGGCAGCCAGGGCAGAGTGGATGGCATATGGCTTCTGGTTATGTTCACTCTACGATGCCAACAGCACTGGGTTTTGGTGGTACAAACATGCGGCCCCCATGACACATATTTCCAATAGCACTCTGGCCGAAATGGTGAGTCCCACTGCCTCGAACTCTGGGAATTCAAGCCACCAATCTGCCAGTACCCCAAGACTCAACACTGATTTGATGAACTGCTAATTCATTGACAGCGTATGGCTGGCTGTTGTTTTTGCGCAAGTTGGTGTGAACAAAGTTCATAATATCAGGTCAAATGGGAGCCTTAAACACAGCAGGCAAAGTAACATTTTTGTCAGATGATTCCCCCTTTTCAGGGTACACGGATGTCAATGGATGAGGACAGGCCATCAAGGGGAGAAGAGACGGCAATGCTCCTCAAAACATTTTTACCAAAGTCATACATATACTGATTTCAAAGAGACAAATAGTTCTTATAAAATTTGTTGTAAAAACCATCAGTCTACTTTCACCCATACTTTCATTTTTGGAGGATTATTTTGGGATGTATTTCTGTGTCTCTAAATAACATGCTTTATTGCAGCTTCTTGGTTTGTTGATTTCAGGCAGGACCTATTGACTTTCCGCTACAGAATTTTCTGATTGAGCTGAATTTCATCACTCCCACTCTCCACTGCACAAGTGCTATGTCCCAGGCCACATTCTCTTGATAGGGCTCAAAACAACTGACAGTGAGCCATGTAGTGAATCTTGATCATTTTGCTTTCCTTGCATAGTTTTATATTTTCCCTAAAGGTCATACAATTATCCTCTCAAGATGTTGAAATACATCAGGTGTTCTGTCAGTTTTGTCTTGTGAAGAAATCTCTTCCTAAAGAACTTTCTACCCTACTCTAATCTGGATTGTTTTCCTTCTTTGCTGAGGCACAGCTGAAAGCACAGTCTTCACCATCACCTGGGAATTCTTTTGATCTCTCTAGAAGGTATGCAATTTTTCCTTAACATATCTTCCTCTTTCTTGGATTACATCTTCATTTTAGTGAAGTTCATCCTGCTATAGATTCCTGAGAAAGAGGAGGAGGGGAAGGTAAACTTTAAACATCCTGCATGTTCAAATTGGTCTTTACCTTCACTTTCAATTTTTAGTCTGGCTGGATATACTTTACAGATCTTCCTCAGTTTAATGATGGATATGACTTGATAAATCCATTGGAAGTTGAAAATACTGTAATTGAAAGGCATTTAAGGGGCATCTGGATGGCTCAGTGAGTTAAACATCTGACTTTGGCTCAGGTCATGGCCTCAGGATTCTGGGATGGAGCCCCAAGTCCGGCTCCCTGATCAGAGGGGAATCTGCTTCACCCTCTCTCCCTGCTCCTCCCTCTTGCTCATACTCTCTCTTTCAAATAAATAAGTAAATAATCTTAAAAAAAAAAAAGAACATTTAGTACACTAACCTACTGAACATCATAGCTTACCCTAGCCTGCCTTAAACCTGTTCATAACATATTAGCCCACAGTTGTACAAAATCATCTAACACAAAGCCTATTTTATGATAAAGGGCTGACTATCTCATGTAATTTATTGAATAGTGTATTGGAAGTGAAAAGCAGAACGGTTGTGTGGGTACAGAATTGTTGTAAGCATATAGTTGTTTAGTTTCCTGATGTTGTGGCTGACTGGGAACTTTGACTCACCACTGTTGCTCAGCCTCATGAGAGAGCATTGTATCACTGTTGCTAGCCTGGAAAAAGATCAGCATTCAGAATTTGAAGTACAATTTCTACTTAATGTGTATTGCTCTCGTACAACCTTGAAGTTGAAAAGTCATTCATGCAGGGTCCATAAATACACCTCTTTCCTTCAGTATTTTAAAGTTATTGCTATATATCTTCAAGGTTCCTATGATGATATTGCTTGAATGTGACCTGCTTTTTACTGTTCTCTTACTTACCAGGTTCCTGAAATTTCAGAGTATGTTTTAGTGTAGTATATTTTAATCCACTGTTCTGAGTTTTTTCTTAAAGATTTTATTTATTGTGCTTGAGAGAGACAGAGAGAGACAATAGGGGGAGTGGCAGAGGGAGAGGGAAAGAATCTCAAGCAGACTCCATGCTGAACACAGAACCCAATGTGGGGCTTGATCTCAAGACCCTGAGATCATGATGTGAGCCAGAACCAAGAGTTGGACACTTAACCGACTGAGCCACCCAGGCTCCCCTGTTCTGAGCTTTTTCAATCTGAAAGATCATATCCCTCAATTCTGGGGACATTTTCTTGAGGAATCTTTTAATGATTTTTCTCTCTTCATTTTCTATGTTCCTTTTTCTATAATTTCTATTATTCAGATATTAAACTTCCTGAACTAGTTAGTGATTCTTATCACTTCTTTCCAAATTTTTCTTCTCTTAATCTGTCTACTCTTCTTTTTGAGAGATTGAGTCAATTTTAGCTTTCAACACTTCTACAGAGTTTACACTCAGTTAATCATCTGTTTAACTTTAAAGAGGTCTCTTTTTTTCTTTTTTCCTTATTTTTGTTTTTGGAATTCTCCTGACAGTGCCTTTTCTGTCTTTATGGATGCAATAGATTATTCATATCCTGAGTATATTAATGATTTTTACATTTTCTCCTCTTTGTGTAAGTATTTGTTTCCCCCAAGTTATTATATTTTTCTTTAGAGGCTTTACTCAGATGTTGGGGTTTTAAATTTTTTTTTATTGTATTTATTTATTTTAGAGAGACAGAGCATGTGTGCATGCAAGTGGTGGGGGCGGAGGGAGAGGGTGAGAGAATATCTCAAGCAGACTCCATGCTGAGGGCAGAATCCAATGCGGGGCTTGATCTCACAACCCTGATATCCTGACCTGAGACAATATCAAGAGTCAGTCGTTTAGGGACACCAGGGTGGCTCAGTCAGTTAAGCATCTGCCTTCAGCTCAGGTCAAGAACTCAGGATCCTGGGATCGAGTCCCACATCAGGCTCCCTGCTTAGCGGGGAGTCTGCTTCTCCCTCTCCCTCTGCCTCTCTCCTCTGCTCATACTTTCTTGCTCTTGCTCTCACTCTTTCTCAAATAAATAAATAAAATATTTGAAAAAAAAAAAAGGGAGTCAGTTGCTTCACCGACTGAGCCACTCAGGTGCCTGGGTTTTTTCTTTCTTTCTTTTTTTTTTAATTGTACTATAGTTAACATACATTGTTAAATTAGTTTTGTATGTACAATATAACGATTTGACATTTTTATACATTACTCAGTGCTCATCATAATAAAGATACTCTTAATCCTCTTTATCTATTTCATCCATCCCCTCACCCACCTCTCTGACAACCAGCTCTTTATTCTCCATACTTAAGAGTCTGTTTTGTTTTTGGCTTTTTTTCCCCCCCGTTTGTTCATTTGTTTGTTTCTTAAATTCCACATATGAGTGAAATTATATTGTATTTGCCTTTCTCTGACTGACTTATTTTATTTACTATTGTATCCTCTAGATCCATCCATGTTGTTCCAACTGGCAAGATCTCATTCTTTTTATGGCTGAGTAATATTCCATTGTGTATAAATACCACACCTTCATTATCCATTCATTTATGGATAAATACTTGGGCTGTTCCCATATTTTGGCTATTGTAAATAATGCTGCAATAAATACAGCAGTGCATCTATCTTTTCAAATTAGAGTTTTCATTTTGGGGGGGAGTAAATACCCAATAGTAGAATTACTGAATCATATGGTAATTCTATTTTTTTTAAGATTTTATTTTTTTGATAGAGAGAGCGAGAGAGGGAATAAAAGCACAGGGAGTGGGAGAAGGGGAAGCAGGCTCCCACTGAGCAAGAAGCCTGGTGCAGGACTCTGATCCCAGGACCCTGGGATCATGACCTGAGCTGAAGGCAGACGCTTAATGACGGAGCCACCTAGGTGCCCCTGATAATTCTATTTTTAATTTTCTTGAGGATCCTCCATACCGTTTTCCACAGTAACTGCTCCAGTTTGCATTCCTACCAACAGTACCTGAGGATTCTTTTTTCTCCATATTCTTGCCAACACTTACTATTTGTCCTTTTGATTCTAGCCTCTCTGACAGGTATAAGGTGATACCTTATTGTGGTTCTGACATGCATTTCCCTGGTGATGAGTGATGTTAACATCTTTCTATGTATCTGTTGGCTGTCTGTATGTCTTGTTTGTGAAAGTGTCTGTTTTTGTCCTCTGCCCATTTTAATCAGATTATTTGTGCTTTTTGGTCTGAGGATGGACTTAGGGCTTGTGTACCATGATTTGTAGGGGGATATGGCTGGGTTTGTTTTTTTTTTTGGATCAATCTCAGATTTTCATATCTTCCAGATTTTTCCTCTTAACTAGTCAGATACTATGAAGAAGACTCTTCAGACCTTGTACATAATGGTAGAAGGTCTAGCAACTGCTGTTCTATTGAATAAATAAGATTTATTGTTGGCACTCTCCCCTACTGCTTTTGGATTCCATTCACCAGGTAGTTTGTGTCATTATCACTAGCCCATCTCTTCCAGAATTTTGCTGCTATAACTTCCATCTTCTGTTCTTATGCCTTAAAGACTCTATCTACTATTTAAATAGAGTATGGGGAGAAAGCAAAGGTAGATTTGTGTGCTAGTTCTCCAGCCTAATACCAGGAGTGTCAACATTTATTTATCTATTGTCCTCTTATTATACCGTGCATATTTCTGTATGATACCTGAATATTTTTAAAAGCAGGAAAAAAGGATAAAACAAATGACTACCTTGATTAGAATTCTACATTATGTAATCTTTTTGCTTACTGCTATGTTATGAAAATGCAAAGTGTTATTAATTTAATTCTTTGAAATTCATCTTATTTCCAGGTTCTTGAAGTGCACACCCATATCTCCTTTTGTGCATCCCCAATGGCAACTTTTCCTACTTCATTATTCATCCTCGAGCTGACTTTCCTAAAATATGTGTCTGTGTGCTCAGTGGCTTCTCATTATTTTTAGTCAGGCAAATTGACTTTCCTCCTGGAAGAAATCCAGGGAGTAGAGCCTCAAAGTGTACTCTAGATTTGGCTGTGCCAAAAATGTTTCACTTTGAGATATTAGTTGTTCTGAAACAGTAGGAACTTGGTTATATTAGAAAATGACAAGACTTTAATAGATTTTTAAAAAGCACTTTAAAAGTGTGTTTTCACTAACAACCAGAGAGATCTGATCATTCTCTTTGCATTCCATGTACGGAGGTGATATGTGAAGATTTTAAATGAATGACACATGTCATCTGTGCAGTGAGGTGTGTATTCTGCTGAGGCGTCTCAGGGTTGATCAGGTGTTAGGAAACTTCTTAGAAATGTTCTATATTCAAGGGAAAAAATATTTCTCGGGAGTTAATCTCAAGTCATGCTGATCCTCTTGTGGTTTGGTTTGATCTGAGATAATGCATAAAAAAGACATTTTTTAAGCAGAAAGCACCACATAATCCTTGTTATTTTCTTATAATTCTTATTTTCCATGCTGAACTTTGAAACATGTTCTCTCTTTTATCCACATCACTTCAGAAGCCTTTATTTGTAAAAGGGAATGAGAAACTATTTTATTTAGTTTCAGAGTTCAATCAATTCTCTAAAAGTCACTTTTTAAGATACTGTGTGGTCCAGACTCTGTTGGCATTTGCATAAATGTAGACATGGATGAGTAAGAAAAGGCAGGAAACAAGCATCTGGGCTTTCAGGCCTCCCCTCATCTAAAATGTGAATTTTTGGATGGAATAAGCTTAGCAGGCAAATTTTTATACACAAGCATAAAATAATGAATCAAGATGAATTGTAAGCATTTAGAATTTCGTTAAATTCATCTGGGCAGCAGCCACTTGGATAAACAATCACCACCAATGGCTGTCCTAAAGGGATGAAATGACTTCAACATCCTATAAATCAAAAAAGCACCCCCACCCCATATGCTGATTGAATGTTGGCAGTGCAAAAACAGTATTTCACCTTCACAGAATCTAGTATTTGTGATTCAATGAAACATGTGTTTTATTTTTTTTTAAGATTTTATTTATGTATTTGACAGAGAGAGAGAGATCACAATTAGGCAGAGAGGCAGGCAGAGGGGGGAGGGAAGCAGGCTCCCAGCTGAGCAGAGAACCTGATGCAGGACTCGATCCCAGGACCCTGAGATCATGCATGACCTGAGCCAAAGGCTGAGGCTTAACCCACGGAGCCACCTAGGTACCCTGAAACATGTGTTTTAAAACAAAAGTCCTTCATTATAAAATACTTGTTGGTAATTCATGTGATAATAAAATGGTACTGGAAACAATACATAGGCAAGCAAATACCCTGGCAAAAAATTATAGGTGAGTGAAGAAGTTGCAAAAATAATCTTGCTTAGGCTTATGACTCTGTATGATGTAGCTCTTCAACAAATCTGCTGTGTTATGATAGACTAAAGAAACTTTTTGGGGTGTCAGTTTATTGAGGTGTAATTTGCATAAGTTAAAATTCATTTAAGTGTACATCTCAGTGATTTAAAAAAAATTTTTTTTAAGATTTTATTTATTTATTTGACAGACAGAGATCACAAGTAGACAGAGAGGCAGACAGAGACAGAGGGGGAAGCAGGCCCCCTGCTGAGCAGAGAGCCCGATGGGGGGATTGATCCCAGGACCCTGAGATCATGACCTGAGCCGAAGGCAGAGGCCCCAACCCACCGAGCCACCCAGGCGCCCCCACCTCTGTGATTTTTAACATATATGTACAGTTGGGTAGCCACCATCATTATGTAGAATATTTTCATTGTCCCAAAGAGTTCTTTTCTTAAATTTTTTATCTTTTTTTTATTATTAACATTATTATTAACATATAATGTATTATTTGTTTCAGGGGTACAGGTCTGTGATTCATCAGTCTTACACAACACACAGCGCTCACCACAACAGATACCCTCCCCAGTGTCCATCACACAGCTACCCCATATTCCCACCCCTCGCCCCTCCAGCAACCTTCAGTTTGTTTCCTAAGATTAGGAGTCTTGTATGGTTTTGTCTCCCTCTTTGGTTTCATCTTGTTTCATTTTTTCCCCCCTCATTTCCCCTATGATCCTTTGCCTTGTTTCTTAAATTCCACATTTCAGTGAGAGTGTATGATAATCATCTTTTTCTGATTGACTTATTTCACTTACCTTAATATCCTCTAGTTACATCCACATCTTTGCAAGTGGCAAGATTTCTTTTTTTGATGGCTATGTAATATTCCAGTGTGTGTGTGGTGTGTGTGTGTGTGTGTATCACATCATCTTTACCCATTCATCTGTCGATGGACATCTGGGTTCTTTCCATTGTTTGGCTCTTGTGGACATTGCTGCATAAACATTGAGGTGCAGGTGCCCAAAACATTCTCTTTCATGATCCCTTTCAATCAGTCTCCTCCTTCAACCGTTGGCCATCACCTGTCTGCTTTCTGTATCTACAACCTGCCCTTTTAAGAATTTCTTAAGAATAGGTCTATAGAATATGAAGTCTTCTGTTTCTGGCTTCTTTCACATAGCATAATGCTTTTGAGATTCATCTGTGCTCTTGGATGTATCAGTAGTTTCTTTATATTGCTGAATAGTATCTCTTTGTATGGACATACCACTATTCATTTATCTACTCACAAGTTGATTGTTGAATTCTTGGCAGTTTTTGGTGCTTATGAATCAACCTGCTATAAAGTAGTCTTTGTGTGGACGTATGTTTTCATTTCTCTTGGGTAAATTTCTAGAAGTGGAATTGCTGGGTCATATGGTAAATGTATACTTATTGTAACAATACTTACCATAACAAAAATAACTAAGACTGTTTTCCGAAATGGCTAAAAGTGAAAGTGTCTATTTTGCTTTTGCACTGGCAGTATATGAGAATTCCATTTGCTTCTCATTCTGACCAAAGCTTGATATTTGTTAGGCTTTTGATATAACCATTCTAGTGAAGATCTGGTGGTATTTGATTTAAATTTTAATTTTAATCTTCCAGTTAATAACATAGGGTATCCTCCTTGTGCTTACTAAATCTTTTCTTTAGTGAAGTATGGGTTCAAATATTTTACCTATTATTTCTTGGCAATTTTTTAATCTTCTTGTTGTTGGGTTTAAGAACTCTTTATATGTTCTAGATATAAATATTTTATAAGATACGTGTTTGTATTTTCTCCTGGTTTGTGGCTTGTCTTTTCAATTTCTTACTAGTATCTTCTGTATAATAAAATATTTTAATTTTGATAAAGTTTACTTTGTCAAGAGTTTTCTTATAGAATTTGTGCTATTTTGTCCTATTTAAGAAATCTTTGTCTAACCCATTGTCACTACCATATTTTCTTTTCTAGAAAATTTTTTAAAGTTTACTTATTTAAATAATCTCTACACCCAATGTGGGGCTCAAACTCACAACCCTGAGTTGTACTCAAATACTTTTCCGGCTGAGCCAGCCAGGCACTTCTTTCTTATTTTTATGGTTTTAGATTTTATATTTAGGTCATGACTCATTTGAGATAATTTTTGCATTATAGTATGAGGTTCATATTTTTTGTCATGTAAATATCTCAAGTTACTGGGGGAAAGGATAATCTTTTAAATGAATAAATAGTTAATAAGTGTTCAGGAGGATCAGAATGATGAATTCCAGGGGCAAAGCACTTTCACCAATGAAAGAACAAATGAAGCACAAAGCAGTGTGTCAGACCACTGAGCTGAAGTCAGACTCATGGATGTAAGTCTGGATGTATATCTGTTCTGATGATATAAGTTATATTTTCTTTGGGTGCCTGGGTGGCTCAGTCATTAAGCGTCTGCCTTCGGCTCAGGTCATGATTCCAGGGTCCTGGAATTGAGTCCTGTGTCAGGCTCTCTGCACCATGGGGAGCCCACTTCTCCCTCTCCCACTCCCCCTGCTTGTATTCCCTCCTTTGCTATCTCTCTCTCAGTCAAATAAATAAAATCTATCTATCATCTATCTATCTATCTATCTAGTTATAGTTTATAATATAAAGTTACATTTTCTTTAATGTGTTCATCTACTTGCTCCTTGATTAGAACATAGTTTGAGGATATAACTTAACTGTCTATACTTCAATTTCCCCATCAGTAATGGGGATCAAAATAATATCTGCCTTGTAGAGTTCTTAAAGGGACTAAACATGTAATACACAGAATATTAGACATTATTAGACAAATGTTAGACATTATTATGAGCACCTGTTACTTCACAGTGACTGTCCTAAGCAGCTAACTATCTTAGACAGGAATGAGTCTGCATGGGATCATTCACTGTTGTGTTCTTGCCTCATCTGTTGCCCCTGAGCAAAAAGAATGATAGCACAAATATCTAGTTACTTTCCTATGATTAACAACTCTGGAAAAGGTTTTTTCGGCTCAATAGTTTACAAAGACATCAGAAATGATTAATCGAGAATGGCTAAACTCACATGATAAAATTAATTATATACAGATTACGAAGCAGCTCACTTAAGCATAAACACAATTAAAAATAATAGCCAGATAAATTTATGCACCCCCCCACATTTATTACCGGTTTATTTTTTCAGAGGTTTTGAAAAAACATTCTGCCACAACTGCTACAGATATCCTTCTAATTTTCATCCCTGTCTGTTTGCTATCTGTCCTTGCTCACTGTTGTCCATTGATCTACTTCTGTATTCCATGCTGGGCCCAAACCAGCTGATCTAATCTGCTTCACATCAGCCTTGTCACTCCCTTGATTTAAGACTGATATACCGATTACAAGGACTCCTACAACCCTGTCTGTATTTCTAGGAGTCTAACAATTTTCACTCGTTATTATAGATTGTTAGGCAATTTCCCCTCAGTTTTGCAAACGTGTTGCCTGTAGCCAGCTACAATGGGATGTCTCCTTTAATATTGCTGTACCGTGAGGGGCTTTACAGAACCTCCTAGGCAGGACCAGCTGCATTATTTGTTCAACATTAGGACTTAGGGAGTTGAAAAATTTTACATGATAAAAACATAATTTTGACAGCCCCAATCTTGATTATTTGTAAAGGATGGAATTTTAAAAAAAGAGCCTATATAGTATATCAATAATGAATGCTTCCCTCTCTGAATCAAATACTGATTATAACCAGTGTAAGAAAATGGTTAATCAATAATTGATGAAATGTGTATCAAAATGTTCATGAAAAAATAAATTACTATTTCTTCTCATTTTTTTACCTTGTAGATATTTTCTAAATGGGTATTTTAAATGTACAGAAACAAAAGCTATCTACCTAACTCTGGAGAGATTCAAAACTCAACAGACGTTCAAATGCCTAAATTCTAGAGTTGATCAAGTTAGTGTACAAATAAATGTCAGAAATCTCTTAACTGTACACAGATTGCTCAAGAGTTTAAAAATGGTGTAAGTTGAGTTATCAAGAAATCAAATCTTATATGATTTTCATCACAAAAGTCAAGGAAGATCATATATCTTTCTACTGTTTCAATACAGTTTAAAGGCACTATTCATAACTTATTTTGTCTTCTAAACTATTCCCTTAATTCTTATTCCATTTATTGTCCATTAATGGAAGAAATCTGTGAGGAAGAAGAGGGTTTTGGTTCCTGTGGTTCCCAGTCTACTAAGCTGTCCCTTGAAATTTCTCCAATCCCTGAGCTGCATGCCACTCCTCAAAGAAAGTGTAGAATTATAGCCTCTGTCTTTGAATCTGGTCTGCCTTTGTGACTGGTTTGACCAATAGAATGTTCTGGAACTTCTGAGTCCAGACCTTAAAAGGACTAACAGCTTTTTTTCCTTACCTCTTGGAAACTTATTCTTGTGATGTGCCTTCTATAAACTTAATTGTCATGCTCTAAGCTGCATGAGACCTGAGGTGCTGTGCTCTACAGCGCAAGGTAAGCTCTTTAGTGGACAGTAGTACTAAGTGCCAGTCTGAGAGTGAGCCATCTTGGATGTTCCAGTGCACTTGAGTCCCCTGACAACTGCAACTCAGTCAATATCCTACAGAACAGAAGAACCATGCCGCTGTTTCCAGTCAAACTGCAGAAATAGAGAGATACTAGCATGGTTACTGTTACAAGCCACTAAATTTTGAGGTAGTTTATTACACAGCAATGGATAGCTGAAAATGTTACCTCCATAGCAAGGCTTATAGCTTCTTTCAATATTTTGAATAATGAAAGCAACATGTGAAAAGTAATGAATCCCATGTGATTTATTGGAAAGACTAGCTTATTATATTAAAGTAACAATGATCTCTGTTACAATAGAGTATTTCTGAAAATTACTTTTAATGACCAGAAGTCTAGTTACCCTGAGCAGAGCCAAAATGAAAATGACAGCAGAGTTTAAAAAGCCTCATTAATTTGGGATGCATGCATGATCTAGAAGCAAAGGAACTTGGATTCGCTTGCTGAATATCCTTTTGTGACTTTTTAGAAAACATACTCATTGTTTGACATTTGAGATTTGATTTTGAACTAAATCGTGTAAAGAAGTTAGCTCTTTATGGGCCAAGACACAGAAAAGGAGCAAAGGACTAGGGATGAGGAGGGGTCAGGAGATTTTTCTGCTGCGAGTCTCTGCAGTTGGCATTTAAGATTAGGGAATTTCAACAGTTATTTCAAAAATAGTGTTTTTTAAAAAAAAATTATGAATATATTTTCCAAACCAGAAATTATCACATTGGGTTGACAAACATGAAACTGTGGAGATAGTAGAGTAGAAATGACAGGGAAAAAATCATAAAGGCACAGCCACAGAGATGATAGTGTAGGTGATAATAAAGAAATAGTTAAATAAAATTTATATAGTGGTTATCATAGGCCAGCTACTATCCTAAGTATCAGGCATAAACTCATTTAATAGTTACATAGATCCTATATTACTCCCTGTATTACAAATGTGGAAATTGAGGCATAAGCTTTTTAGGTGGCAGAGCAATCTGTGAAGCCAATCTTATTCTAGAATCCATACTCTTTTTTTTTTTAATATTTTGTTTATTTATTTGAGAGAGAAAGAGAGAGAGTGAGCATATGAGCGGTGGGGGGTGGCAGGTGCTAGGGGGAAAAGGAGAGAGAGAAACAGATTTCCTGCTGATCTGGGAGCCTGTTGCAAGGCTCGATTCCAGGACCCCTGGATCATGATATGAGCCAAAGGCAGACACTTAAACCACTGTGCTACCCAGGCCCTGCTAGAATCCATACTCTTAACTGGTGTTTTTTTTTTTTTAAAGATTTTATTTATTTATTTGACAGACGGAGATCACAAGTAGGCAGAGAGACAGGCAGAGAGAGAGGAGGAAGTAGGCTCCCTGCAGAGCAGAGAGCTGGATGCGGGGCTCGATCCCAGGACCCTGAGATCATGACCTGAGCCGAAGGCAGAGGCTTTAACCCACTGAGCCACCCAGGCGCCCCTTTACTGGTGTTTTATACTGCCTCTAGGTATAGTGTACGAGGTGAGGTATAAAATGGGGATGGCTGTTGTTTTTAAGTAATGGGAAGGAGTGATTTCTGCTGATTCAAGCCGATCATAAGTAAAAGATGTTTGGAGCTTTATTATAGAGCACCAAAGATACCACGTGCCTATCTCTCATCTCCTTTAGAGACACCTGTGACTAATTAGGAGCTGCTGTTCAGCAGGTGGTCCTGATAAGTTTCCCTGGTTACCTAGGGATGCTAAGCAAGGAGAATGTTGAGATAGCACTGTTATTGCTCCTCAAGATCTGGCTGATAGTAAGGTCATACTCATGACTCCATTGGTTCAAGATCCCAAGGGGAACATGATTTGTTCTTTGTGAAAATCCAATGCTTTGTTTCCTCTTGCTGCATGTCCTTTATGTCTGTCGAAGATGAGGAAGAAGGGAGGCAGTAATTTAGGTGCTTGTTGACAAGTCTCAGTGTACCTTCCTTGTTAAGAACAGTACAAAGATCTTGACTACTTCTGTGCAAATGACAGCAGATTGCTAGCATCCATCAGGATCTAGAAGAGAGGACACAGGATATTGTAAATGCCACCTAGTTCAGCAAATGCTTTCATATTTTAGGCAGAAATTAACTTTGAATGAATTAATCTTTTTCAAGTATTTGGAAATGCACATCACTTCATGACCTTTAGTATACTGGGTCATTAGTCAATCTTAATATAGGTAGAATTAGAGGTTGCACTGAGGTAGTGTCCCAAGAATTTACACAAGGGAGATAATATTACATGTTCAAAGTGAAAGAATAAGATCAATACAGGAAAGATCTGAGCAGGCAAATTCAAATTCACCTGAAGGAAACAACTGTTTCTAGACCAACCAACCTGCATTAATAAGAAAAAATATATTAAAATATCTATAGAAGGAGGCACCTGAGTGGCTCTTGATTTTGGGCTCAGGTCATGATCTCAGGGTCATGAGATAGAGCCCTGTGTTGGGCTTCTGGCCAAGAGGGGAGTCTGCTTGAGATTCTTTCTCTCCCTCTCCTCCTGTCCCTCCTCATGTTCACCCGTGCTCTCTCTCTCTCCCTCTCTCAAATACATAAATAAATAAATTTTAAAAAAAATCTATAGAAGAGATGGTTCTTCTTCTTCCTCTTCTTCTTTAATTGAAAGGGAGTTAGTCATTTTGGAGGCATAGAAAAAAAGTGGAGAGTTGTTGAGGTAAAATCAGACATAGTCATTTGGACAATACAAGAGAAAAGGAATTTCAACTGTTGGAACAGAAATTCCAGTCTGGGCCAATGACAGGTTCATCCTTAATTTGGACATAGATGCAGGTAATGGAGTGAGTAAATTTATAGTATTTTTGGTCTTCATTGGCAACATTATCTTTAATGGAAACTCTACATGCAACTTTATTAGGCTGGGGAAATTAAGTAATCGTAACTTCACTTGTTCTGACTCTATTATATGTAAGTGAGCATCTGGTTATGATTTGACTTTCTATGTAAATCTGCGTAAGAAAGGTTGTAAATAGAGGACCCCGAGGCCAAATTCAGACCAAAATTTTTTTTCTTACATATTTACAATAAATGTTCTTAAGTAGTTGGAAACATATAATGATTGAGAAAGTAGTTTGTAATTGATTTTGCTTCCTCTCTAAAAATAGAAAATTTTTGTAAGATTATATTCAAATTTGTAGATGGCAGCAACTAATGAGAGATGAATAGCGGCAGCTCCCTTTAAAGAGGACATTTAGATCCTATTTTACCAGCGTCTTCACCATTCCTGTGGTATTACACCTTGCTGTTTCACCAACTTACCTGCTGCCCCTCTAGCTTTTGAGCTTAGAAGGAAATTCTCTGATTATATAAAATAAATTCTAGATATCTGTGATAATGCTTCTGGCTAATGAATAAAGTGCTGTATATCTATCTTTCTTTACAGATTGGCTGTGATGATACTACTGACCTGAATTTTTATGGTGCACAGAATTTTCTATTTGCCGTTGTTAAATGACAAATTACCATCCTTGTGACTACTTCAATGCTAGATACCTTTGATTTAGTGAGATTTTGCCTTGAAGGATTTATCTATCCCTGGGCATGAGAAGAGCAAACATTAGATCCCAGAATATGGAAAATAAGGCACTCTTGGATAAAGGCCACCCGGTCTTCTCCTGGATGACACAACCACCCCTTCTGATTTTTGGACAGGAAAAGAACACTGAATGAAGAATCACTAGACATCTGGTTCTATGTAGTTCCCTTATTAAGTTGGCTGTGTGGCCATGAACCAATACCCTAAAGTACTTTGGCTTCCACCTCTTCATAAGTGAAGCAAAAGCACTGAACTAAAATATCTCTGAATTTCCATCCCGCTGAGGCATTATATAACCCAATCATACATACTCTAACCTTGAATTCATCTGCACATTGTCTATATGATTTAGATATGCTTTAAGTCCTGCATGTGAAGGGCTTCATGAAACACAAACGTCTGTGTTCCTGCCATATTAACATCTATATTTATACCCAAACACAGAAGGTTAGATTTTGGATGTATTTCAGCAACATTTGGATATCTGATGATTTTTATAAACTGTTTTTAATCATTCAGTATCACAGACTTCAAACAAAAACAACAAAATAAGCACATCAAAACATGTTTGACTTGAACAAAAATAGCAGGCAGCTGGGGACACAGGCACACTATGCAAAATAGGCCTGCATATATCACGCTTTACATATTTATAACTGTGTAGCTCCAGCAATATTGGCAGTTAATGGAGTGTCAATGGGCGAAAAGCTGTCTCAGAGGCTTGTTTTTATTGGACAAAAGGAAAAAGAGCCAGGAAACCTACTTTTCTTTTTGCCAAATCAAGTTATCTGGGAGAGTAAGTCATCCATTTACTTTGGACGTACCACATATGTTCCTATTTATCTATGAGCCAACCCAGTAACACTAGGATAGAGTCATCTTCATTTATGTCCAAGCTGAATCTAGCAAACAGCCACAATGTTTTCTGTATAATTACTTTAGGGCTTCTGGATGAAGATGATACATTTGATCAGCAAATTGCTATAAAATAAAACAAATAACTAAAAAAAAATGCCCTAAAGTTTTAACATCTCTACAGAATATATAATAATTTGTAGGGTAAAGATGACAGAGAAGCCCAGGGAAAAAGAAAAATCTTCCAACACAAATGAGATGTATGGGGGTGATGGAGTAGTGGCAGCAGCAGAAGGAAGAATGAAGCAAGAATAAAAAGAGCATTTATTGAACATAAATAAATGGCATGAAGTAGTCACACTTATAAGCACCAATTTTCTACTATATATTCAACAGAACTGAAAAGAATGGAATACAGACTATAGAAGAATGAGGTCATGGTTTTTCCCTTTGCAATACACTCAAAGAAGACAAAACGTATACTCCTGTCTTAGGTCTTCTGTGATGTAATCATGTAAATATCAGAAAAATGAAGAGAAGTACGTGAGAGAGCTATCTGTATGTGATACAGGATTGATGGTAAAAACCTGTCATGATCAGGGCTAGAGAAGTAGTGAGTGGGGCTTTGGTTAAGTTCATGACTGGAGAGGCAAAATTGTGGGGCTCAGCTGGTGTCACAGGCAGGAAATTCACTACGGTATACCAAGAGCAAGTTATGGAAGAATTCAGAGGCATTGTCGTTGGGATGATGCCAAGATTAGTCTCTAAGGGAAAAAAAAAAAAAAAGTGAGATAACTGAAGACAGAGAGTTCCAGGGTGATCCAGTACTGAATGTGCATCACACATCTATGGCTTAACACTCTTTAAATGGGGTAGTCTCTGTGTGTGTCTTGCTAGAAGATTTATTTATTCATATTTGTTATCTGTTGCTACATAACAAATTACCTATCAAAACTTAGCAGCTTAAAAGAACAAATATTTATCATCTCACAGTTTCTGTGGATCAGAAATCTGAAAGCAGCTTAGACAGGTAGTTCTGGTGCGGGGTCTCTCGTCAGGTTGAGTCAAGATGCCCACCAGAGCTGCAGTCTTCTGAAGGCTTGACTGTGACTTCTTCAGTCTCCTTTAAGAGATCTTCTTAAAGATCTCCTTCAGTCACTTGCATGGCTGTTGGCAGGAAATCTCTGTACCTTCTCACATGGGCCTCTACCAAGGGCTGCTTAAATGTCAGCTGGCAGCTGGCTTCCTTAGAGAAAGTAACCTAATTGAGAGGGCAAGGGGAAGTCACATGCCTTACCTGACAGCAGTTCTGGCACTTTCTACAGCCCACAGGAAAGGGGAATTAGGTTCCTTCTGAAGAGTATTGAAGAATTTGTGGACATATTTTAAAGCCACCACAATGTGATAAAGATACATGCCATCATCTGAAAATGATATTGGCTAAGGCTCCTAGGTAGATATGTGTATCAATCAAGTTCCTAGCAGGAAGTAGATAATTTCAGAAATGTTTAAAAAAGGGACTATATAAAAATGCATTCAGGGTATGTGGAAACTGCAAGGGATAGTAACATTACCATGGGGGTTAAACCATTTGAAGGGGCTAGGGAATGGAGTAATTCCTGGAACCTGGAAGAAGGGAGTCCTGTGGAGAGAGCTGCTTCTGGTTGAGGGGTGCAGCCATATTGAGATTACCTTATACAAAGGTATTTGTGGAATCAATACCACAGACTCACTCTCCTCTGTCTTTCCTTCCCATGTCTACCTGTGCTCCCCTCTGGCCAAACTTAACTGACTAGAGGTAAAGGAAGCCTGTTAATGCAGTCCGTCTGCCATCTGGGCAGAGGTCAGGGCAGAGAGTGGGTCTGGAGGGGCAGATAGAGGATGTCCTCCACAGATGGGTATTTAATTTGAAGGATGAGTAACAAACAGAGTTATGGAGATCTGGATGGTGAATTAAATATAAGAGATAAGGATAGGCAAATGTATGTGAGAGTAGAGAAAGGACTAAAAATCTGCTCAAACAGAAGGGTGGTGAGGCTGAAATAGGCTGATAGGAGTGTGAAGGGACCATGTTGTAGAGGGTCCTGAGAGACGCAGGGTGTCACACTTCCTCTAACAGGTAGCACGTGGCAGTTCTTAAACAGGTGTGCCTAGACAGTAGGAGTGGGAGAGGAGGGGAAATCTGAGAGACTATGTTTGTTTAGATATCAGAAATAAATGCAAAAATATCAATAAAAATTTAGTTTTGAGTAACCTTTCAGGTAAAATAAATACTAAGTACTAATGTTCAGATAAATAAAAATGCGAATTTGTTGGAATGAGGTATCCACGTCGACAGACTCATACTTTCTATAGTTTCCCAGAACTGTAGGGAAGCAAACCTAGAATAATAAGCATTTTTATCTAGAACAATTATAGTGATATATGAGCTTGGGAATGAAAACAATGTTATAGGAGAAACAATCATACCAAAATCAACCTTCTTCTGGAGATCTGTTCTTTGAAGGATATCAGCTAGAGGTTTGCCTTGGGTACATAATTATTCAACCACCCATTGATGGTTTGAATGCTTAGTAGCAAAGTCCTATGAGATTGATGCAGTCCTTTATCCTGATTTGATTTTCAACACACTGCCATTGTAGTCTTTAGTATCTACATGGGAGATTTCAATGAAGATAAAAGTATGTAATAAGAAACATTGGCATTTATACCATAGTTTAGAAAAAAATAAAAATATGATAGAACTTAAAATGAATCCTGCTTGAATCACACCCATCCATTTAGCATGTCTGACCGGCTATCAGTACAGTATTTCAGAGGGGGAAAAGTAGCAATAAAGATATAGTGATTGCTAATACAGACTGGGGCATGGGAGAGATATATGAGTGATTATGCTCACTGACACTTTAATATTACATTTTATAGTAAAGTCTGGTTTACATGGCAAGATGTTAACCATAAATTTCCTAACTGCACTTCCACACATGCGGAAGGTAGAGATAATTGATGTTAACAGAGATGACCCTGAAGTGTCTGCTGGGTTTAAAAAAAAAAAAGTGCTACATTCTGAATGTATGTATTCTGTGTTGTAGGTTCTTTCCTGATAGTTTGAAAATTACCAACGCAGTAGAGAGTCCTGGAAGAGAGTAACAAGAAAAGTATGATTCTTGTTTAAACCTTACCTAATAGACACAATTGGCTATTGCCACTTTAAGGGCTTAACACTTAAGCAGGGCCTTTCAGAAACAAAGTGTCTCAGAGGCATGAACATTTAATAAAAAATTCTGAAAAACATGCAATATAATGGTTACTAATATTCATTTAAATTTTCAAATATATAGAAAGTACAAGTCACAGGAGAGTGTTGAAATATACAAATCTGTTTTTATCATTGGTGGAAATACAAGCTTGCAGTTCTTACTTTAAACAAATAAGCATAAACGATTAAGTTACCATTGCAATAAGTGCTACAATGATCTGTACAGATGCTAGGAAAAAACAGCAATGACACCTGTGGCCTAATTTGGTGGGTTGGAGAATGTTAAGCTCTGTTAGCATTAGCTTCACAACTAACATCTCCCTCTTCAATAGAAAATCAGCACTTAAAACAAGGAAGATAGCATTACCTATAGAACAAGGAAAAAACCACTAATCAATATTTCTTTCCCCATTAACTTTCTTCCTCTTTTTTTTTTTTTTTTTCAAATTAAAGTTCACCTCAAAGACCTTTGTGTGGTGACAGGAACTAATGGAAAAAAAAAAAAAGAAGAGAGAAAGTCTCTGGCATCAGGGGAACCCCTAAGACATAGTGACCCCTCAACCCCTAACATGGTTTCTTTATCAAGAATCAGAGGTGGAAAGGAAAATGGATCAGAAGTGATCCTATTTCATGGTTATTAAAGACAAACTCAATCCAATAGAATCTATGTCTTTACCTTAATGACTGATTTCACCTTTGTCCTGTGCTGCTGTTTTCTTGTTGGAAAAGGAAGGAAAATAGACAGATGGTGGGCTGGGTGTGTGAAAAGAACCCTACATCCAAGTTAGCTGGGTCAAGGCCAAGAAGGGAAGTGTAAGAGACTCCAGGGTTTAGAGAGATGCATAGTATCATTGCCAAAGCTGGAAGAAGCCAAAATAAAAGGCTTGGGACTCATTAGCAGAGTGCTAGAACATCACTTTGCTCATAGCACTCAATTATCAAAATTGTGAGTGGATTATTTGAAGCCCAGAAAATCAGTAATGCTATGTTGCATAAATGTGTATGTATGTTCATGTGTAATGTACACACAGATATTATTTGAAATAATCTATTCAGAAGTGGAAATTTTGGAAACTGGAAGAAAAAACAAATCAGACAAAACATTCAAATAGCTGAAGGAAAGGGAAATGGTATTGTGGAAGCAGCTCTTCCACCAGCACCTGGGTAATAAAACAGCACAGGTCAGGAAGAGGTCACACAAGACACTGCCTGACTGGCCTGAGCCTTGATCCTCCCATAGGCCTCATCTCATTCTGGACTGAGATTTTCCTGCAAATCATGATAATTGGGAATCAGTGCACACAGCTGTGAACCACAGCTCACAGATATAGAGGGAACAAATTTGAAGTTGACCATCTCTGCTGGAGAGGGAAGGGAGTGACTTGTTTATGTACCATTTCATCACTCTCCCCAAGAGGCACTAGCCCTGGGTTTATATTCCATTAAAAGTGTAGTGACATGGTTTTAAAGCAAGTAGAAGATTGGCCCTTTATTAGAATTAGGGAATTTGGATTCAATTCTAAGCTAAAACCATGAAATGTTAGTGCTGTAAAGAAACTAGATACAATCTAATCCAATTTTCTCCTTCATAGGTGAGGGTCCTTTGACCTAGAGATGTTACACAATTTGCCAAGTTAGTTGATGCTAGCATTTGGACTAGAATCACCAGTAGCCTGCATGTCTATCTCTATAATGTTATTTCTCTACTCTCAGGAAAAATATCCCTGGGACCTTGAGGCTCATGCCAATCAACTATAATTATCTCCTTCCTTCCAAGTCCCCGTTATTTATTATGTTCACAATTTTCCTCTATCCAACGAGGACTCTGTCATATGGTTTGTCATTTTTGTTTTGCTATCCTCATCTAGGTGATTTCAATAACCACATAGGTTGTTACCCTTGTTTGCTAAATTCAGATTTTCTTTCCATTTTTTTACTCTACATTTCTTCACTTTTCTTTAGCAATTGACTCTCTGGATTCCATCCTGAACCATTTGTTCCCGAGAACTCCATCCTGTCTGAAGTCACAAAATCTGATAACTGAATCTCTGGTTATGACTTCTGTTCTTCCACTTTACACATGATTATTCCACCTACAATAGCTGTTGAAACAGACAGACCCTAAATCCAAGGGCTCTTCATCATGTAACAGATCAGAAGTGGGTGTTCCAGGGGTGGCAGATGGCTTTATTCTACAGGTCAAGGAACCCAACTTCCTTCTGTCTTACAGTTCTTCCACACTCTAGAGGTTATCTTTGTTCACGTACTTGAAGCTGGTTTACTTATTATATATACTTTCCAGCACTCAGAAAGAGGAGAGAAAATGAAGGACTAGAAGCTTCTCTATTCAAGCATGTGACCCCGAAGTTGTACATATTCCTTACACCCATGTTCTATTGGCCTACAGCTTGGTCACAATGGTCATACCTCATGTCTTGGCCCATTTTGGCTGCTATAACAAAATACCATCAACTGGGTGCCTTATAAACAGCAGAAATGTATTTCTTAGAGTTCTGGAGACTTGGAGGTCAAGATCAAGGTGCTGGTAGATTTGGCATCTAGTGAGAGCCCACTTCCTGCTTCATGGACAGCTGTTTTCTTTTTGTGTTCTCAGATGGTGGAAAGGGCCAGCAAGCTCTCTGGGGTCTTTTTTATAAGCGTACTATAACCATTCACAAAGATCCCACTCTCATGACCTAAGTATGTCCCAAAGGCTCTAACTCCAAATGCCATCACATTGGGATTGGGTTTGAGGGGACATAAACATAGTCTATAACACCTAGCTAAAAGGGAAATGTTGTCTCTAGCTGAGTAATCTTGTGTGCAGCCCCAAATTGGGATATTCTATTTCCGAAAGGAAGAAAGATGGAATGGTTTTGGGGGACACAGCTGTCTCTGCTACAACTCTCACTGCCCTTCTATTCATTGACTTCACTGGAATCTCCATTTCCTTGACCCAGTATTCAAATCCAAGTTAATCAGTGTCTCTTTGGATTTACTTCCTTTCTCCCAAATAAAGATCCCATGGTATGTGTACAAGCTTAAGACACTGAGATACCTGGTGAGATACGGGTCTCATTAATTCTTTCAAGAACTTATCTCAGTTACCTCTGCATCATCTACCCTAATTTATCATTGTTTGCTGCTACTTTAGAGTAAATTCTTGAAGCTCTCCAAGAAAAATGAAGTACACTCAATAAACAATAATGATTGAGCATCTAGATAGAATTGAGGCTATTTGAGAAATTGAGCATATTAAAAGAGGCACAATTTTTAATGCCAATAAAATAAGCAAAAATTGTACAAGGAAAAATATAAACTTAAATATATGTACTATTGATTCTGTATTGGACAATATTTATATGGTGATGACTACTTTGCAGTGGTAGTGAGCATGGACTCCTAGCTAGATTAATTGGATTGACAATGGTCTCCAACTCCTGCTGGTTATGTAGCCTTAAGCAAGCTATTGATTTCCCTGTGCCTCAGTTTCTCTGTGCTACAGCTTTATAAAATTTATATTATTTTTAATTATTGAATACATAATGTGGAGGCCTAGAAAAATTAAGGCCATCCCACCTCAGGTTTAGCCTTAGCATAAGTACAGCCATCTTAGCTCTGGCAGCCATCTCAAACCCCTGTGCCCAAGGGCTGAACTTTCCCCGATTTTACTTTAGTTCTAAGGACCCCTACCCTGCTTTAGTAACAAGAACCCCCACCCTGCTTTAGTAACAGGAAGCCCCACCCTGCTTTGGTTCCAGAAACCCCCACCCTGCTTTAGTAATAGGAACCCATAAATATCCCTGCCTTAACTAAGCTCGGGGTCCAAGTCCCTACTCTGCTGTGTCGGGTATACTTGGGCCCAAGCTTAAGCTTGTTAAATAAACCCTCGTGTGATTGCATCAGTGTTGGCTCCTTGGTGGTCTCTTGGACGCGAAAACTTGGGTACAACACATAAGATAGTAGAAATAAGTTTTAACCTCTCTTAAAATAATGTGTTTCAAAAGATTAGCTCAAGAAGGTATTTTCAACATACTTCTTTTATTTTTATTTTCTGAAGTTCCTTAGAAATCAGCAGAAACTTCATTTAGGTGTTGGTGAGTTACCAGCTTGAAGGTCCTTTTTATTTGGGTCAGATATAGTCAAGGGATTATGGAATTAAAAAAAAAAAACATTAAAATATGAAGAATCTCAAGGGGAAAAAATGTGAAGTCACAATTCCTTTCTAACTTGAGGATGAGTTTTCATTTGGCCTATGTGTGTGTTTTCTATAAATAATATTGTAATAACAATGGAGATTTTAAAACATATAAAAAATGTAATTACTTAGGGGCACCTGGGTGGCTCAGTTGGTTAAGTGTCTGCCTTTGGCTCATGTCATGATCTCGGGGGTCCAGGGATCAAGCCCTGCATTAGGCTCCCTGCTTAGTGGAGGGCCTGCTTCTCCCTCTCCCTCTGCCCTTCCCCCCTGCTCTTGCTTTGTCTGTCTGTCTATCTCACTCTCTTTCTCTATTGCAAATAAATAAGATCCTTTTTAAAAGTGGAATTACTTATAATTCAGTGATCTTGGGACGCCTGTGTGGTTTAGTCAGTTAAGCATCTGCCTTCTGCTTGGGTCATGATCCCAGGGTCCTGGGCTTGCTTCTCCTGCTCCCTCTCCCCCTCTCTCCTGCTTGAGCTCTCTCTTGTACTCTGACAAATAAATAAATAAAATCTTTTTTTAAAAGAAGAATCCAGTAATCTTTTAATCTTTTATCTTATCTTTTTCTACATTCCAGTTCATTTTTGTTCACATATCTATGGAATTTATGTACCGGGAATTGTAGCATAGATGTGATTTTCTCATTTTTAAAAATTTAAGATTTCTTTTTTTAATTTTTATTTATTTGACAGAGAGAGAGAGAGGTCACAAGGAGGCAGAGAGGCAGGCAGAGAGAGAAGGAGAAGCAGGCTCCCTGCCAAGCAGAGAGCCTGATGCAGGGCTCGATCCCAGGACCCTGAGATCATGACCTGAGCCGAAAGCAGAGGCTTAACCCACTGAGCCACCCAGGTGCTCCAAAACTTAAAATTTTAACAAGAACATTTTTCCTGTGGTTGCATGAAGGAAGAGGGCTTGAAAAAGCACAACCTTACTGTTACTAAAAACAAAGACGTTTCTAGTTCTCAGTTCTGTTTAACCAGTCCCGGCTTTATGGCATCAGTTGCCTGTGGCCATTTAGGCCAACTGGTTACAGTCATGTTGCTGGGTATAGGCTGAGTTGAGGAGTTCTAGCTGTGTCCGGGCCTGGTAGCCTCCCAGTGATCCACCACTGTTTCCTCTCTGGCCAGCCAGTGGGCAGAAGTTTCTGCTGGGCCACGACACACGCTGTGCTCTGGTTCCCAAGAGACTGATTCACAGAGGTTAGGTGGTTTGTTTCCGGAGGGGCAACAGATTTTAGGGAACTCCGTCTCTGAGCATTGACTATGAATCACAACTCTGAATCTACCTTTAAGAATAGAAGTAGTATTAGTTATGGGAAAATTATGGAGTAACCAAATTAGACTTGTAGTCTGTCCAGGGCAGTGCAGGGAATTGACTCTGAATGTTTACCACAGCTGAAACAGGATTACTTGGGTTAACGGCAAAAGTCCTAAGTCAAACTGCAGATGCTCTTCTCTTTCTCAGGAAGCTTCACAGTGTGCCCTTCTGTTTGTTCACACCAAAGGCCTAAGGAGAGAGGAAATTTCTTAAAGGTATTTTGAGTCTGTCTTTTTCTTTTTATGAAAGTATAAATCCCAACTTTTATGTTTGTATGGACTTTACATTTCATGAAAATAGTTTTAGAAAATTACACAAAGTTACAAACCAGGAAAAATTGGGAAGATGACTATCAGTTCATAAGTTTTATCTGTTAAACTTTGTTGTAAATGATCATATATTCAACTCAGTGATGTCTTCTCTTTCCCTTTACCCCTCCCACTCCATCTGGTGAGTCTTTTGTATCAAAGTCTAGGAAAAGTCAGTGTAAATTCTGGTATTTGAAACCACATGCTCTTTTTGTCTCTCCTAAATAATAGCTTTAAAAATGCTTCTGATAGTTTAAACCTAAACCTGAACTAGAGCTTTGCTTATCCTTGACATTGTCTGTAAGGAAAAAACAAAAACAAAAACAAAACAACAAACCAAAAAAACCCCCAACACAATCTGTCCTTCGAAGGACAGATTACATGATCTAATAGAGAATCAAAATGGAGGACAACTGCAATCTCAAGGTGTTAGGTATTGATGGCTTGAGGAAATATGATATTTTTGTCTTGCTTATTATAAATAATCTGGGTCAGAGCCTTAAAAAAAAAAAAAAAAATCCTGGGCTTCTTTGTTTCAAGCCCTGTCCCTAGGAACCTATTGTACTTTGTGTAGTTGCTTTAAATTGAAAACAAAACAGAGGCACCAGTCGCTCAGGTCATGTTGTCAAGGTCCTGGGATTGGAGCCCAGTGATGGGCTCTGTACTCAGCAGGGAGTCTGTTTCTCCCTCTCCCTTGCCTCCCCCACCCATGTTCTCTTTCTCCCTCTCTTAAATAAATAAATAAAGTCTTTTAAAAAAATCTATTAAAAAACAAAACACAAGCACTAAGTTCTGCACCTCTATAAATATACAAATAATGGTATATTATTTAAATAGGAGAAAATATTGTCATTTCATTAGAAATGGAAATAGCTCTGTTATTTGGATTTGGAGCTTCACTTTCTAAAATGTCTCCAGTGGCTAGGAACAAGACAACTGAATGTCTGTACTTCCAAAGAGTTTCAAAAGATGAGGCTCTAAGCCATTCACATTGAAATTCAGTGGTGCACGGTATAACACTGCCTCAGAGAAAGAATGCAGAAATTGAGAAACATCTCCAAGTCGTCCTTGGTCTTTCAAGGGAAATGTGATAAGATTCCTTGGAATGAAAAAATGGGAGAAAGCATTTGATATAGTCTCTCACAACGTTGTAAATGTATATAAACCAAACTGACCTGGAAAATAACAGAGCTGCATGAACTAAAAAATGCCAGTAAAAATAGAGACATAAATGGGTTTGAGAGGCTCCCAATCAGGAAAGATAAGAGACAGTACAGAGAAAAGCACCCAGGATGATTAAGAGGAAGAAGGCAGAGATTGATGATGTTATAAAGGGTGTTAGTATGAATAGTCTCACAAAGAAATCTCCGGAACAAGTACAGATATAAATAAAACCTAAGCCAGGCAGGCTCAGAAAGCCCTCCAAAAATGCTAACAAAAAATTATTCAGCACCACACTAGGTGAAAAGTTGAATTAGGAGATGGAAAAGGAAGGAATGGGATTAAGAAGAGAAAAAGCAGCTTATTTTCAGACACAGCTTCGAAGTGACCTGAACGTGCAAATGTCTGCTGCTTTTCCGTTCTCCCGCCGTGCTCCTTACCCCTCACCACACAGCACACACAGAGGCCCTCCTCCTCTCATCCTGACATGAACAAACCCTCTGCCCTCACTCTCAAGAGTCCTCAAGGATTTTTCGTACTTTTTTGTTAGCATCTTTGGAGGCCTTTTTGAGCCTGCCCGGCTTTGATTTTATTTACTTATATATCATCTTGTTCCAGAGCTTTCTTAGTGACACTATTCATACTGACACCCTCTATAACAGCATAGGAGGGTACATACGGTAGAGAAATGAGCTGCCTATAGATGATAGTAAGGTCCCTGAGACAACTCTGCTTTCTGCTCACTGGCAGACTCTCAGGAATTCCAAAAGAGAGGCTGCATGGTGTCCAGCATTTTAGGCAGCCATGCGATAATTGCAGAGCCCCAGCCAAGCAATAAAAGGAGCAGAGATTCAGGTAAGGCACAGAAGTTGCAAGGCCTCCTGCCCTAAAGAGGCCTGTCAGTCAGGGCACGATCTCAGGGTCTCTCAGTCAGGTCGTGATCTCAGGGTCGTGAGCTCAAGCCTGGCATCAGGCTCTGCCCTGGGCAAGCAGCCTGCTTAAGATTCTCTCTCTCCCTCTCCCTCTATAACCGCCCCCACTCTTGCTCACTCTCATAAATAATTAGGCCAGCCAACAGTGATAAAGAATGTCTCATGGGCAACCCCTGTGACGTGCTGCCAAGAACCCAGTAGGATGTTTCAGCAGACATTTATGTAAACAGATGGCATCAAGCACTAGAAGACTCAGCCTGATGTCTTGGGACTGTGTGAAACCTGTACAAACTGGATGCTCTTCCTGGGAAACTCAAAATACAGAGATCAAGTTGCATCATCCTGGTTGAAGGGGAATTATGCAAAAAATTGTGTCATAAAAAACTTAGTACAGTTACCATTTTCACACCTGATTTGTGAACTAAGATTCATCCTTTTACACTGACTTATCAGTGTGTACTAAGAACACATAAAGCTTCGAATCCTATATTCATAAATAAGAAAAGTGTCTTTATTTTTTAAGGATTTTGTGTTGAGGTAATCTCTACACTTAATGTGGGTCTCGAACTCACGAACCCAAGATCAAAAGTTGCATGCTCCACTGACTGAGCCAGTCAGGCACCCCACGAAAACTGTCTTTTTAGAAAGCATAGGAAATGCACTTTTTGAAACGAAGTTGCAATATTTTTCCCAACTGAATTTAGCAAATGTATGTGTTTTCTTTTTTGTTTAAACTTCTTTAGTTAGAAAACATCAAAATCATAATTAGTGAGCTTAAACTATAGAAAAGTATTATCAGGATGGTAGTCTTGTATTTTATGTACATTGCTTCACTTAATCTTCAAATAAATCTTAGGTGAGACGTGACATTACTGTTCTCACTCTACGGGTGAGGAAACTGAGGCACAGAGGGGTTAAACACATTGCTCAGTTTGCCTATCTGCTTTAAGTGGTAAATCCAGGATTTTGAACTTGATCTGCCCTAGAGCGTGTGGTCGTAATCATGTATGAGTGTGGATGCCACCATGATAGGACCCATAGTCCCCCAAGAGCATGGCTGGAGCTCTGAGGTCCTGTTCTCCCTTCTGCTCCTCCAGGGTTGAAGTAGTCCGGCGTCCTTCAGACACTACTTGGGGCTGTGATTAAAATTAGGCAAACCCGGGTCTCTGGGTGGCTCAGTTGGTTAAGCAACTGCCTTTGGCTCAGGTCATGATCCCGGAGTCCTACGATAGAGTCCTGCATCAGGCTCCCAATCCACAGGGAGTCTGCTTCTCCTTCTGACCTCCCTTCTCACTCTCTCCCTCACTGTCTCTCTCTCTTAAATAAATAAAATCTTTAAAAAAAAATTAAAAAAATTTAAAAAAATTTAGGCAAATCCATTTCCACAGCTTAATTGATACCCTGATTGTGTGTGGAACCAACAAACACACACCTCTTTCAAATGAGTAGGAGAACTGAGCATAAAGGGAGGCCAGAAGGAAGAAAGAAATGACCACCTGCATAATCTCAGATAATTCTTGAGACAAGTCTGGGAAGTAAATATTATGATCTGTTTTACAGAGGACGAAACCAAAACTCATTGACTTTAAGTGACCTGCTCAGTTGGGAAGTGACAGAGCCAGGATTCCAATCTGTTTCTGCCTCCAAAGCTTTCATTTTCTTTGTTATGTTAACCATCCCTCATAATCCTCTGATTTGGGTACACTGTGGGTTAAGTAGGTTATTGTGGGGTAGGCCAAGAATATGTGAAGCATTTATAATACTGTTTCTTTGGGGAGAGGAGTATAGTCCTACTTCTATATAGCTGATTTAAAAGCTAAATTCTGGGACACAGACCATTTGATACGTGAAAATTGCCTACTTTGATACTAGAGGAAAGGAAGCGCTTGAATTGTGATAATAGTCTTGCCTCTAAATTTTTAAGGTTGTGAAATACATTCTATACCACATGCAAAATGTTTATTTATTGAGTCAACAATATTAGCAGCACCAGCAGTTTGGGGAAAGCTGAAATATGAGGTGAATAGGCATTCTTGTGACTTGCTTTTTTGGACTATTTTATGCTGATAAATTCAATTTTTAAAAAAATGGGTTGTGTTTCAAAGAGTGGGAAATGAGAAAAGATGTTTGAAATGGGAAAATGGTAAGGACATTTATTTGAAGAACTTGAAATTAAAGAAATTCAAATTCTTTACATCTTGCATTGAAGCAAAGAAAATCATTACTTACTATTAAGTGGAATTGAGGGCAGCTGTCTTGAGAGGTCTGCTTTTTGTAATATTGCTACAATACGGAAGACCTGGTCATGAACTCCAGGAGCTGACATTTCACTGAGAAACACATGCTGATATATTTAATATATATCTCCAATACAGCTTCTTCTTCTTTTTTTTTTTTTTCTTCTAAGATTTTATTTATTTAAGGGACATCTGGGTGGCTCAGTTGGTTTAGTGACAGCCTTCAGCTCAGGTCGTGATCTTGGAGTCCCAGGATCCAGTCCCGTGTCTGGCTCTCTGCCCAGTGGGGAATCTGCTGTCCCTCTGACCCTCCCCCTTCTTGTGCTCTCTCTATCATTCTCTATCTTGCTCTCAAATAAATAAATAAAATCTTTTAAAAAATATTGTATTTATTTGAGAGCAAGAGAGAGAGTGAGAGAGTGCACAAGCAAGAGGGAGGGGCAGTGGGAGAAGCAGGCTCCCTGCCCAGCAGAGAGCCTGATGTGGGACCCGATGCCAGGAGACTGGGATCATGACCTGAGCCGAAGGCAGACGCTCAACCAAATGAGCCGCCCAGGCACCCCTCCAGTACAGCTTCTTTATTCTTTGACATGTATCTTGATCCTTCTAGTTGCTCTGCTCATGACTTCCAGAGGAACTTGGTCACCCTGTAAGGGACATTGGTCACTCTGTAGCCCAACTCGCCATTTATGACTAACAGGGAGAATGAATTGAAGGAAAGTGATTTCCCCAAATATACACCATCTAGAATTTTTTATACTTTCAAATGTAGAGCTGACCATGTGCCTGAAATGTAAATTTTTTTTCCCATTCTGCACTGTTCAGTAATAATCTCATTTACTGGGCACCTGGGTGGCTCAGTGGGTTAAGCCTCTGCCTTCAGCTCAGGTCATGATCTCAGGGTCCTGGGATGGAGTCCCACATCGGGCTCTCTGCTCGCCAGGGAGCCTGCTTCCTCCTCTCCCTCTCAGCCTGCCTTTCTGCCTGCTTCTGATCTCTCTCTGTCAAATAAATTAAAAATAAAAAAAAAAATTTAAATTATAAAAAGAATCTCATTTACTAAGATCTAATTCAAGGGTTGGAAACTCTATTATACCTCGTACAAAGTTTATATTTTCAATTTAAAAAGTAAATATTATTTTATTATTTTATTTTTTGAAGGTTTTATTTATTTGAGAGAGAGAACACATGAGCAGGGGAGGCACAGGGACAGAGGGAGAGGGAGGAGCATACTCCCCACTGAGCCAGAAGCCTGAGGCAGGACCCTGAGATCATGACCTGAGCCAAAGACAGACACTTAACTGACTGAACCACCTAGGTGCTCCTAAAAAGTAAATTTTAATTATAAAATTATCATATTCTTTTTTTCTTTTTTTTTTTAAAGACAGAGAGAGAGAGATCACAAGTAGGCAGAGAGGCAGGCAGAGAGAGAGAGGGGGAAGCAGGCTGTCTGCTGAGCAGAGAGCCCAATGTGGGGCTTGATCCCAGGAACCTGAGATCATGACCTGAGCTGAAGGCAGAGACTTAACCCACTGAGCCACCCAGGCACCCCTAAAATTATCATATTCCTATGGTAAATAATACATACCATCCAGAAGAATATAAAGCAAATTAAAGTCCTTCCTGCAGTTAAGTTTACCTTCCAGATTTTTAAAAATTAAAAAAAAAAATTAAAAAAGATTTTATTTATTTATTTGAGAGAGAGTGAGAGAGAGCATGAGAGGGAGAAGGTCAGAGAGAGATGCAGACTCCCCATAGAGCTCGGAGTCTGATGTGGGACTTGATCCCAGGACTCCAGGATCATGACCTGAGCTGAAGGCAGTCGCCTAACCAACTGAGCCACCCAGGCACCCATCTTCCAGATTTTATATGCATGTACAAATATATACGGATATAGATATGTATATGTATGTGTATATATATACACATATATCTGTATTTTTTTTTGAACAAATGGAATCCTATTGTAATAATACTTAACAACTTGCTTTTTAAACTTTTAAAACTTGGACATCATTCCTTACCAGTACATACAGATCCGCTGCATTGCCTTCCTTTATACAATGGTTACATCACATTCCATTTTTTTTTTTTTTTAAGGTGGGCTCCACCATGGGACCAACATGGGGCTTGAACACATGACCCTGACATCAAGGCCTGAGCTGAGAACAAGAGTCAAGATGCTTAACTGACTGAGCCACCAAGGCACTCCACATCATGTTCTTCTTTTTTCTTTTTCAGTTTTTAAAAATTAACATATAATGTATTATTTGCCCCAGGGGTACAGGTCTGTGAATGGTCAGGCTTACACACTTCACAGCATTCACCATAACACATACCTTCCCTAATGTCCATAACCCAACCACCCTCTCCCTACCCCTCTCCCCTCGGCAACCCTGTTTGTTTTGTGAGATTAGTCTCTTATGATTTATCTCTCTCCCAATCCCATCTTGTTTTATTTTTTCCTTCCATACTCCCCAAGCCCCCCACATTGCCTCTCAAATCCCTCATATCTGGGAAATCATATGATAATTGTCTTTCTCTGATTGACTTATTTTGCTCAGTATAATACCCTCTAGTTCCAACCATGTCATTGCAAATTTCAAGATTTCATTTCTTTTGATGGCTGCATAGTATTCCGTTGTATATATATATATGCCACATCTTCTTTATCCATTCATCTGTTGATGAACATATAGGTTCTTTCCATGGTTTGGCTGTTGTGGACATTGCTGCCATAAACATTCGGATGCACATGCCACATCAGAACACTACATTTGTATCTTTAGGGTAAATACCCAGCAGTGCATTTGTTGGGTCATAGGGTAGCTCTATTTTCAACTTTTTGAGGAACCTCCATGTTGTTTTCCAGAGTGGCTGCACCAGCTTGCATTCCCATCAACAGTATAGGAGGATTCCCCTTTCTGTGCATCCTCGCCAGCATCTGTCGTTTCCTGACTTGTTAATTTTAGCCATTCTGACTGGTGTGAGGTGGTATCTCATTGTGGTTTTGATTTGTATTTCCCTGATGCCGAGTGATGTGGAGCACTTTTTCATGTGTCTGTTGGCCATCTGGATGTTTTCTTTGCAGAAATGTCTGTTCATGTCTTCTGCCCATTTCTTGATTGGATTATTTGTTCTTTGGGTGTTGAGTTTGTTAAGTTCTTTATAGATTTTGGATACTAGCCCTTTATCTGATATGTCATTGGTGAATATCTTCTCCCATTCTGTCAGTTGTCTTTTGGTTTTGTTAACTGTTTCCTTTGCTGTGCAAAGGCTTTTGATATTGATGAAGTCCTAATAGTTCATTTTTGCCCTTGCTTCCCTTGTGTTTGCTGATGTTTCTAGGAAGAAGTCGCTGAGGTCAAATAGGTTCCTGCCTGTGTTTTCCTCAAGGATTTTGATGGATTCCTGTCTCATTGAATTCTTTCACCCATTTTGAGTCTATTTTTGTGTGTGGTGTAAGGAAATGGTCCAGTTTCATTTTTCTGGATGTGGCTGTCCAATTTTCCCAACACCATTTATTGAAGAGGCTGTCTTTTTTTCCATTGGACATTCTTTCCTGCTTTGTCAAACATTAGTTGGCCATAGAGTTGAGGGTCTATTTCTGGGCTCTCTATTCTGTTCCATTGATCTATATGTCTGTTTTTGTGCCAGTACCATGCTGTCTTGATGATGACAGCTTTGTAATAGGGCTTGAAGTCCGGAATTGTGATGCCACTAACTTTGGCTTTCTTTTTCAATATTCCTTTGGCTAATCAAGGTCTTTTCTGGTTCCACATAAATTTTAGGATTATTTGTTCCATTTCTTTGAAAAAAATGGGTGGTATTTTGATAGGGATTGCGTTAAACATGTAGATTGTTTTAGGTAGTCTAGACATTTTCACAATAATTGTTCTTCCAATCCATGAGCATGGAACGTTTTTCCATTTCTTTGTGTCTTCTTCAATTTCTTTCATGAGTACTTTATAGTTTTCTGAGTATAGATTCTTTGCCTCTTTGGTTAGGTTTATTCCTAGGTATCTTAAGGTTTTGGGTGCAATTGTAAATGGGATTGACTCCTTAATTTCTCTTTCTTCTGTCTTGTTGGTGGTGTATAGAAATGCAACTGATTTCTGTGCATTGATTTTATATCCTGACACTTTACTGAATTCCTGTATAAGTTCTAGCAGATTTGGAGTAGAGTCCTTTGGGTTTTCCACATAAAGTATCATATCATCTGCAAAGAGGGATAGTTTGACTTCTTCTTTGCTGATTTGGATGCCTTTGATTTCTTTTTGTTGTCTGATTGCTGAGGCTAGGACTTCTAATACTATGTTGAATAGCAGTGATGATAGTGGACATCCCTGCCATGTTCCTGACCTTAGCAGAAAAGCTCTCAGTTTTTCTCCATTGAGAATGATGTTCATGGTGTGTTTTTCATAGATTGCTTTGATGATATTGAGTAATGTAACCTCTATCCCTACACTTTGAAGAATTTTGATCAAGAAAGGATGTTGTGTACTTTGTCAAATGCTTTTTCAGCATCTATTGAGAGTATCATATGGTTCTTGTTCTTTCTTTTATTAATGTATTGTATCACATTGATTGATTTGCAGATGTTGAACCAAACTTGCAGCCCTGGACTAAATCCCACTTGGTTGTGGTGAATAATCCTTTTAATGTATTGTTGGATTCTATTGGCTAGTATTTTGGTGAGAATTTTCACTTCTGTCTTCATCAAGGATATTGGTCTGTAATTCTCCTTTTTGGTGGGGTCTTTGTCTGGTTTGGGGATGAAGGTAGTGCTGGCCTTCTATTTTTTGGAACAGTGTCAGGAGAATAGGTATTAATTTCTCTTTAAATGTTTGGTAGAATTCCCCTGGGAAGCTGTCTGGCCCTGGGCTTTTGTTTGTTGGGAGACTTTTGATGACTGCTTCCAATCCTTATGGGTCTGTTCAGTTTTTCTATTTCCTCCTGGTTCAGTTTTGGTAGTTTATATGTATCTAGGAATGCATCCATTTCTTCCAGATTGTCAAATTTGCTGGTGTATAGTTGCTCATAATATGTTCTTATTATTGTTTGTATTTCTTTGGTGTTGGTTGTGATCTTTCCTCTTTCATTCATGATTTTATTTATTTGGGTTCTTTCTCTTTTCTTTTTGATAAGTCTGGCCAGTGGTTTTTCAATCTTATTAATTCTTTTGAAGAACCAGCTCCTAGTTTCATTGATTTGTTCTACTGTGTTTGTTGTTGTTGTTTCTATTTCATTGATTTCTGCTCTGATTTTTGTTATTTCTCTTCTTCTGGGTTTAGGCTTTCTTTCCTGTTCCTTCTTCAGCTCCTTTGGATATGGGTTAGGTTGTGTACTTGAGACATTTCTTGTTTCTTCAGAAAGGTTTATATCGCTATATACTTTCCTCTCAGGATTGCCTTTGCTGTGTCCCGCAGATTTTGAACAGTTGTGTTTTTCATTTTCATTTGTTTCCATGAATTTTTTCCATTCTTCTTTAATTTCCTGGTTGACCCATTCATTCTTTAGAAGGATGCTCTTTAGTTTCCATGTATTTTGGTTCTTTCCAGCTTTCCTCTTGTGATTGAGTTCTAGCTTCAGAGCATTGTGGTCTGACAATATGCAGGGAATGATCCCAATCTTTTGGTACTGGTTAAGACCTGATTTGTGACCCAGGATGTGATGTATTCTGGAGAATGTTCCATGTGCACTAGAGGAGAATGTGTATTTGGTTGCTTTGGGATGGAAAATTCTAAATATATCTCTGATGTCCACCTGGTCCAGTGTGTCACTTAAGGCCTTTATTTCCTTGTTGATCTTTTGCTTGGATGATCTGTCCATTTCAGTGAGGGGGGAGGGGTGTTAAAAGTCCCTACTATTATTGTATTATTGTCGATGTGTTTCTTTGATTTTGTTTTTAACTGGTTTATATAGTTGGCTTCTCCCATGTTAGGGGCATAGATATTTAAAATTGTTAGATCTTCTTGTTGGACAGACCCTTTGAGTATGATATAGTGTCCTTCCTCATCTCTTATTATAATGTTTGGCTGAAAATCTAATTTATCTGATATAAGGATTGCCTCCCCGGCTTTCTTTTCATGTCAATTAGCATTTTAAATAGTTTTCCACCCCCTCACTTTCAATATGGAGGTGTGTTTGGTTCTAAAATGAGTCTCCTACAGATAGGAGATCAATGGGGTCTTGTTTTTTTATCCATTTTTATCCATCCACACATATCCATGTGTCTTTTGATTGGGGGCATTTAGCCCATTTGCATTCAGGGTAACTGTTGAAAGATATGAATTTAGTGCCATTGTATTGCTTGTAAGGTGACTGTTACTGTATATTGTCTCTGTTCTTTTCTGATCTATGTTACTTTTAGGCTTTCTCTTTGCTTAGAGGACCCCATTCAATATAGGGCTGGTTTGGTGCTTGCAAATTCTTTTAGTTTCTGTTTGTCCTGGAAGCTTTTAGTCTCTCCTATTTTGAATGACCACCTACCTGGATATAGTATTTTTGGCTGCATATTTTTGTCATTTGGTGCCCTGAATATATCATGCCAGTACTTTGTGGCCTGCCAGGTCTTTGTGGGTTGGTCTGCTGCCAATTTAATGTTTATAGTGCTGTGGGTTACAGACCCCTTGTCCTAAGCTGCTTTCTGAATTTTCTCTTTGTCTCTGAGACTTGTAAGTTTTACTATTAGATGACAGTGTTGACTTATTTTTATTGATTTTGAGGGGAGTTCTCTGTGCCTCCTGGATTTTGATGCCTATTTCCTTCCTCAAATTAGGGAAGTTCTCTGCTATAATTTGCTCCAATATAACTTCTGCCCCTCTCTCTTTCTTCTTCTGGGATCCCAATTATTTTAATATTGTTTCATCTATGGTATCACTTATCTCTTGAATTCTCCACTTGTGACCCAGTAGTTGTTTTTCTCAGCATCTTTATTCTCCATCATTTGTTCTTCTATATCACTAATTCTCTCTTCTGCCTCATTTATCCTAGCAGTTTGAGCCTCCATTTTTTTTTTTATTGCACCTTATTAGTAGCCTTTTTGATTTCGACTTGGTTAGATTTTATTTCTCCAGAAAGAGATTCTCTAGTATCTTCTATGCTTTTTTCAAGCCCAGCTAGTATCTTTATAATTGTAATTCTGAACTCTAGTTCCAACATTTTACTAATGTCTGTATTGATTAGGTCCTTGGCAGTTGGTGCTGCTTCTTCTTCTTCTTCTCCTTCTTCTTCTTCTTTTTTTTTTTAGGTGAATTTTTCTTGTCATTTTATCCAGGGATAAATAGATGGGTGGGAGAACAAAATGCTTCATGGTAACAAACAATGACCCCAGAAAAATATACACTAAACAAATCAGAAGAGACCCAAAACTTGGCAGGGGCAGGGGGGAGCAGAGTAAGAATATGATCAAGCTGGTGAATAACACAGAAGGACATTCTAGAATTTGGGTGTATTTTGGTCTGTTAGAAGAAACTGCTTCCCAAAATTTCAAGGAATGAAAAACTTACATATATACAAAAATAGTGATAAATATGATGAAGGGATGAAATATGACTGTAAAAATGAAAATTTAAAAAGATTTTAAAAAAGAAATTGATAAGATGTTGGTTGAAAAAGAAAAGAAGAAAAATTTAAAAAAAAAAAAAAAAGGAAAGAATGTGATCAGGCAGGAGAATAGAACAATACCCTACACTATATTTAGGGTGTATTTTGGTCTGTTAGAAGAAACTGCATCTCAAAATTTTAAAGAAAGAAAACTTATAGATATACAAAAAAATAAGGTTAAATACAATGAAGGGGTAGAATGTGACTGTAAAAGTGAAAACTAAAAAAGATTTTTTATAAAACTGATAAGATGTTAACTGAAAAATGAAAGAAGAAAAATAAAAAAGAAGAAATAGCAAAAGAAAAAATAAAGAAAATTTTAAAAAGTAACTTTGAAAGACTAAAAAATCATGGGGAAAAAAGCTGTGAATTCTATGTGCTGTATTCCTGCTGCTCTGAAATTTTGCAATTCTCATTGATTGGTGAACTTGGCCTTGGCTGGATGCTCTTGCTGCTCTTCTGGGGGGGAGGGTGCTGTTGCAGTGATTCTTAAATGTCTTTGCTCCAGGTAGAGTGGCACCACCCTTACCAGGGGCCAGGCTAAGCAATCTGCTCTAGTTTGCTCTCAGTAGCTTTTGTTCCCTGAAAGATTTCCATACAGCTTAGGAGAATGAGAATGAAAATGGCAACCTCCCAATAATCTATGGCCCAAGAGAAGCTGAGAACTCAGGACACCACTCCTCACTGAGCCCTCAGAGAAATGCAGTCAGTCACTTCTTTCTCCCTGGCCTCTGGTCTCACTCTGTGCTCATCTGGCCTGTGACGGAGCATGTCTGTCTCTGGCATATGATCCCGTTTGGAGTTTCCAAACCCAGCAGATTCCTGTGGCGCCCTCCTGGGCTGCTCTTCCTGGGGGAGGAAGTGGAATCTCCCCAGATCTGCCACTTGTTGGGTCCCTGGTCTAAGAGCAGTGGCCTGATTGTGCTGGGGATCATGGTTTATGGCAAACCCCGAGCTGAGAGCCCACTCCTCAACTCCTTGGCTCTATCTTTGCAGTTAGCTTCCCCCCTCTGATATCCAGGAGCTCTGCCACACTCAGGCACTCCCAATCTTTCTGTGACCCTGAGGGTTCTGAGTCCACAATGTCTCAGCGAGGGTCGCACCCCCAGCTTAGCCACTGGAGTTATGTCCCTTAGTGGAGCAGACTTCTAAAAGTTCCAATTTTGTGTTGCACTGCCCTATCACTTGCTGGTAGCTGACTGACAGACATTCCCTCCCCCTGTGGTCTATCTTCCCAAATAATTGCCTTCGATTCACTTCTCCACATGTCCTACCTGCCAGAATGTGGTTGCTTTTCTGTTCCTAGAATTGCTGCTACTCTTTTCTTTGATCTCCTTTTGAGTTTGTAGGTGTTCAGAATGGTTTGGTAACTATCTAGCTGAATTCCTGGGACCAGATGAACTTTAGGTCTCCTACTCCTCCACCATCTTTGTCCTAGCCAAGTTCCTTTTAGTACTTTAAATATGTCACTATGTTTTTATTGAAAATTCATCAGTCATCTTATTTTTCTCCTTTGAAAGCAGCGTGTTTTCTTTCTCTGAAGCTTTTCTCTTTCCATTTGGTTTTCAGTAGGCTAACTGTAATGTGTTTGAGGTTTGTAGAGATTTTTGAAAAATGTAGTTAGATGTCCTTAGTCAGTGGTAAAGTCTTCTTTTTCATATTTCTTCTTTCTCATTACTTCTCTCCTTTACTTCTGGGACTATAAATTATGAATAATTAAAGTTTTCTGCCATGTCTCTTTTGCTCTTTTTTTTTTTTTTTAATTTTCCCCCTTTTATACTTCTTCACTAATTCTGCTTTCTAGTTATCACTCCTCTGTTCTTTTAGGTCCAGCCTACTGCTACTAATCCTGTATTTTCAATTCTCAATTTTAGTTGTAATGCTTTCAGATTCTAGAATTTTCATTTGATTTTTTATCCTTTAGAATCCAGATCTGTGTTAAAATTCTTTATCTTTTCCTCTATTTTCTTGACTCTGTTAGTCATAGATTTTTTGTTGTTTTTTAATAATTTCAATATTTAAATGACCTCATGGATTTGTATCTCCTTTTATTTATTTTTCTTGGCTTTTGGTCACTTCATACTTTTTTTTTTTAATAGACTTTTAAATCTATATTGGATACTAGACATTACATTATGTGTAATAAGTTAGAGAGTTTCTGGATAATGTTATCTCTTTTCAATGAGGCTTACACTGTATTCTGGAAGAACATATTGGCCCTGGTGAAGGTTGATTTCAAGCTTATTATGGCTGATTTATTCTGATTTTGCTCTTACTTCTAGTGCAGGGATCAAAAAATTCTTGTAAAGGACCAGATAGTAAATGTTTTAGATTTTGTGGATCTTACAATCTTTGCTACAACTATTCCACATTACTGTTTTAGGGGAAAAATAATCATAGATAATATTTAGGTGAATGAACTTGGCTATGTTTAAATAAAACTTACTGACATTAAAATTTGAATCTCATATGATTTTCAGTGTTATGTAATGGTACTTCTGGTTTGCTTTTTTTTAACCATATAAACATGTGAAAACCATACTTAGCTCTAAGGACATACAAAAATAGGCAGTAGGCCATCCTTGGTCTGTAGGTTGTAGTTTGCTCTTCCTTTGTAGTAGCATATGTCCTTACTTCTAAGTGTGACCTTTTTTTTTTTTCCCCCCTTTTTGGTTCTTAACTGAAAAAACCTGAGGACTCTTTAAAGTCTCCATCTCAAAGACTTGAGTTCAAACCCCTGTCTCCATGGCTGTGGTAATCTCTGCTCAGTTTTCAGCTTCCTACCTGCTTTTTTCTGATGGATTTTTGGGATCTTATCCTGCACATATGGCACTTGAGAATCAGCCAATGTTTGGAGGGAAATGTGTAGTTGGATTTTGGGCTTATATCTCCAAGATTCCCTCTTCTGGATTTTATTCTTCAAGTCTCATATGTTTAAGTTGTATGCTCTAACATGTACCTCTAGGTCACATTGACCACTACTTTCTGCATAGATGCTATTCTCCACTGCCTCATATGCAGAAAATCAAAAAATATCCTGAGGTGAAATGTCAGTTTGAATATGAAGTTTATCAAGCAAGTTTGAATATGAACATTATTTTTTGTTACCCTACTTTCAATGATTATAATTCCTCAAATATTGCCTGCAATCTAAAATCCCCATTGTCAGGGCACCTGGATGGCTCAGTCAGTTAAGCATCTGCCTTTGGCTGAGGTCATGACCTCAGGGTCCTGGGATCGAGCCTCCTATCAGGCTCTGTGCTCAGTGGGGAGTATGCTTGTCCCTGTCCCTCTTCCTCTGTGCTCTCTTTTTTCCTCTCTCAAATAAATAAACCTTTTAAAAAAATTAAAATCTCCATTGTCTTCAAACAGTTGCTGACTATATTGTGGTGAGCTTTTATTCTTGTTTTCAACAAGAGATTTCATCTGGTTACTGAAAGCAGAAGTCTTTGTAAATTTTTAAATTTCTATGTAGCAAAAATTTTCAATATAGGTTTTTCTTTTCATGATTAGCCTGGGAAAATCATTCCCATTATTATATTATAAATATAACATATTTTGCTTTTTTCATTAATCTTTTGGTTTCAAGTTTTACATCTAAATCAATTTTTACATTTAAGTCATTGATTAATCTAAAATTCATTTTGAAATTCATTTGAACAAAAGATATGAAGTCAGATTTCAGCCTTTTCTCAAATGACCAGCCAATTTTCTCAACACTGATTGTTGATTTGAAATGGTATACCTGTAATTTATTAAATTCCTAATTGTACAGGGATTTATTTTGAAATTCTCTACCATACTTCCCTGATGTGTCTATTTATGGACCAACATAAGGGTATTTAAGAATATATTTTATTCTTATTTTTATATATTTTATTTATATTTTATTTATATATTTATATAAATATAAATATATTTATATTTAAGAATATATTTTATTCCCCTATAATATTCTTTTTCAGAAAAGTCCCAGGTATTCTTTAATGTGTACTTTTCCAAATGAACTTTAGAATTTGTTAGTCAATTAGAGAAAAATAAAAAAGATGGAGCATCAAAAGCACAGACAACAAATGAAAAATAGGTAAGTTGGTCTTTATTGGCAATCATGTATTTGATAAGATCAATATCCAGAATGTAGAAAGAACTTCTACAACTCAACAAAAACAAACAACTCAATTTAAATATGGGCAAAAGACTTGAACAGTTATTTCTTTAAAGGAATATGCTAATAATCATCAAGCGTGTGAAAAGATGTTCAGCATTGCTAATCAAAGGGAAAAGCAAATAAAAATCAAAGTAAGACATCACTTAGCATCCATTAGGATGGCTATTATTAAAAACCAGAAAATGACAAATGTTGGCAAGGATGTGGAGAAATTGGAAACCTTGAGCACTTCTTTTGGGAATATAAAGTGGTGCAGTCATTGGGAAATGATCTGATGTTTCCTCAAAAAATTAAATTGAGTAATCTTAAATTAATAGAAATAGCATATGACCTAGAAATTCCACTTCTGGGTATACACCCAAAAGAATTGAAAGTCAAGGCTCAAATTTTGTATACTGTTACTTATTAGCAAAATTATTCATAAGTCACAAAGTGGAAACAACCAAAATGTACATTGACAGATGGATAAACAAAACTTTCTATTTACATACAATGGAATATTATTCAGCCCTAAGAAGGAAGGAAATCCTGACACATGCTACCACATAGGTGAACCTTGAAGATATGCAAAGTGAAATAAATCAGTGACAAAAACACAAGTATTAAATGATTCCACTTAATTGAGGTACCTAGAGTAGTCAAATTCATAAATAAAGTAGAATGGTGTTTGTCAGGGTTGGAGGGTGGGAGGAACGAAGAATTAGTGTTTGGGATACAGAGTTTCAGTGTGAGAAAATAAAAAGTTCTGGAGATGGATGGGAGTGATGGTTGAGCAGGAATGCTAATGTACTCAATGCTGTTGAAATGTACACATAAAAATGCTTAAAATGGTGAATTTTATGTTATATATATTTAGCACAATAAAAATATTTCTTAGAAAGATAATGAAGAGGGGGGGACATATTTGTAGTTTTTATTGGAATTGAAAAAATTGATGACCTTTTAATACTATGTCTTACTAAGAATAAGATGTACCCTATTATTTATTTTTTTTATGCTTCTCAGTAGAATGTTGAGTTTTTCTTCATTTAGGTTCTGAATACTTCTTGTCTCTCTTAATTTTTTTTTCTTTTTTTCTTTTTCTTCTTCTTTGGTCTGCTTTTCTTGTTATACTTTTGAATGGAGCTCTTTTTCCAGTTTTTAACTGGTTCTTGTTCAAGTGTGTGGGGGGATGGGCAAAATAGGTGAAGGGGATTAAGAGGTACAAACTTCTAGTTACAAAATAAATAAGTTGTGGAGAGGAAACTACAGTATAGGGAATATAATCAGTAAGATTATAATATTTTATAGTGACAGATGGTGACTGTACTTCTGTGGTGAGCTGTGAGTAATATAGAGAATTGTTGAATCATTCTGTTTATACACCTGAAATTAATGTAACACTGTAAGTTAATTATACTTCAATAAAAAGGCAATCACATAAAAATAGTGTTTAATTATTTTATGTTATTTTTTATTTATTTGACAGCCAGAGATCACAAGTAGGCAGAGAGGCGGGGGTGGGGGTGGGGTGGGGAGCAGGCTCCCTGCTGAGCAGAGACCCCCCGAGGAGGGACTCAATCCCAGGACCCTGGGATCATGACCTGAGCCGAAAGCAGAGGCTTAACCCACTGAGCCACCCAGGCGCCCCCAAATTATTTTATGTTATTTTTTTTAAAAGATTTTATTTATTTATTGGATAGACAGAGATCACAAGTAGGCAGAGAGGCAGGCAGAGAGAGGAGGAAGCAGGCTCCCTGCTGAGCAGAGAGCCCGATGCGGGGCTCGATCCCAAGACCCTGAGATCATGACCTGAGCCGAAGGCAGAGGCTTTAACCCACTGAGCCACCCAGGCGCCCCTTTATGTTATTTTTTAACCAGGTATCTTTATCTGTATTTTTCTCTAATACTCTGTTAATTCTTTCAAATAAGTATTTAGTGAACATTGTACTTGAGTGTAGAGAAATATTAGCATATTCTTGACCTCAAGAAACTTACAGTCTATCTGGGGAATGAAAAAACACAGAAGATTTTTTTTTAAAACCTATAAAATAGCCTATATTCCAGACTTTTATTTTGTTTTTCTTTTTTTCTGAGAGACAGGGAAAGTGACCATGCCTGGGGGATGTGGGGAACAGAGGGAGAGGGAGAGAGAGAATCTCAAGGAGACTCCACACTGAGTGAAGAGCTTGGTGGCACAGGGCTCCATCTCATGACCCTGAGATCCTGACCTGAGCCAAAACTGAGAGTTGAACACTTAACCCACCGAGTCACCCGGTGCTCCCAGACCTTTATTTTTTGAGGAAAATAAGCCTTATGAAATCAAGACATGTTCTCACCTCACTAAATTAATACAACCTCTAAAATGGTGTGCTAATTTTTATGTGAGACTTTCAATTTCACATTACATCTTACTTTAATGGTAGTAGAAACAAAAAATAAATAAATGCAGGAACTCCCTTGTTTAATGTATGGTCCTATCAGACTCCTGATCTTAATGGTAACAATTAATAATCTGGATAATGCCCTGTAGGTAGAGGCTGCAGATCCCTTTCCAGCTCTGTCCTTGACCAGCTTGAATGTGGGTCTATGACACGTAGACAACTTTATAGTCTTCCTCATCTTGGGTGCTGTGTATCTTAATCTTGAGTGTGCACCTCAGTCATGCTGGAAACTTGTAAAAGCCTTTTTCTTGTACATGGTAGGGAGTTTCTGACTCAGATCTGTTGTGGGGCTCATATATCTCTATTTTAAATATGTAATGAGATAATTCTTCTGATGCAGGTGATCCATGAACCATTATTGCCCTTCTATAGTAATAAATTCAGTTATCAACCCTAAAATGCTTTTTGCTGAGACTGGGAGGCATTTTAAGATTTTTCCTTTCAATCTTGTGTTCCAATCCATGGTATAATCATGACTCCCACCATACTGGACCCTATCTGATCGCCATGCACATACTGACTCCTATCCTTTTTTAGTATGGCTTCATTTTTTGGCCTCCACGCTCTTTCTTGAAATTACTTCAGTCTTTCACTATTGTGCCCAGAGCTCCTGGTTTTCCCTGATTTTAACAGCATTTCCAGCAATTCCCAGCTGTCCTGGCACACAGCATTACCACCTCTACCATTTCAGATGGGTTAAAGCTTAAACCCTACTAGTCATTTAGCTGAATACAGATACCACTGTATTCAATTGCTCTTCACTTCAAACCTGCATATTCTAAATTTCAAGGAATCTACTGGGACAGTACTGCTCCCCAGCCATAGCTATGGTAATTTTTACAAATACACACACACACACACACACACACACACACACATACATACATATATATATATATTTAAATATTTTATTCATTTATTTGACAGACAGAGATCATAAGTAGGCAGAGAGGCAGGCAGAGAGAGAGAGGAGGAAGCAGGCTCCCCACTGAGCAGAGAGCCTTATGCGGGGCTCAATCCCAGGACCCTGGGATCATGACCCGAAATGAAGGCAGAGGCTTTAACCTGCTGAGCCACCCAGGTGCCTTAATTTTTACAAATATAGTGCATTTTGAATCCTGTCATTTATCCGCAGATGCTACCATGTCCAATTATTCTTCACTTTCAAATGGATATAATTTATATTTCAGACAACCCACTGTTAACAACTTTTTCCCAGTTTATTTTTATAAATCCATTAATTAGTTAATATTTAAAAAAAAGTTTCCAAATAACACACCTCCTCTTGTCACTCTAGTTGTGTGTTGATAAAATTGAGATACAACATGGTAATTTGGTTGCTCAGTGTATATATAAAAACTGCATTCCATCTGTACCTCCCCCATAAACATATTCCCAACTCTGAGTTTCTGAACTAATGGTAGTGAAAAGTTCATATAGAATTGCCTGATCCTATGTGACATTCCATTTGGCCACGTGGTGAAATCTCCATGTGCTATTCTACTCAGTTCCCTTGCACTTTGAAGCATGTGCTCAATCTGTACCAGGCTATAGATTTCTCTGACCACTTTTCTTCTTTCTGCATATTCCTGGCTCCCCCCTGCCCCTCTCCTTTTCCACTTTCTCTTTACACTGAGTGCATACCTGATATTCTTAAAGTAATTGTAATGTTGGGGCTGGGAGACTTGAAAATGGTGGACATCAGCGTGTGGAATGACAAGGATGTTTCGGCAGGAAGGAATTCATTATCATCATATATTATCTCACTTTTTAATCTTCATATCAGTTCTTTATGAACAAGAAGGTTAAGCTCCCACCGTCAGCCTCAAAATGTGAGGACTGCCACTTTCCACCCATCTATGCATCACTTGGAAACTGGTTTTTCTAAAGGAGTCCTGGGAGATCTTAGCCTCTTCTCCGGTTTATAACAACCAAACATATACACAAAAAAAGTGGTACATTGACCAAATATAATTAGAGAATAGCCCATTAGTACTCCAACTCATTCCCTGTGATGTGACTATGACCACTGGAGTTTTCAGTGCTCAACCTTAGTGTCTTCATTTTCCCCAGAGAGCTAGCAACCTATACAGTTTCCTCTCTTCACTGTTATTTGCTAATCAGCATTGAATATGCTGCTGGTAAGAAATGGTATGGGACTTGGCATATTCTTTCTAGTTTTCCAGTCCATGTCCTGTATCAAATCAAAGGCAATATTAAAAATAGCACAGGTTCTTAGAGCAAGGTATCTCAAATTCAACATTATTGATCTTTTGGGCTGGAGAGTTCATTGTTATGATGGACTGACTACCTGCTCATTGTACGGTGTTTAGCAGCACCCCTGACCTCTACCCACCAGATTCCAGCAGCACCCTCCTCCCCAACATGACAACCAAAGATGTCACCAGACATTGCCAGGTGTCCCCTGGGGTAGGAGATTGCCCCGGTTGAGACCACTGCCTTAGAGAAAGTGAAATTTAAGTGATGTAATTCCCATTACTATTTCTTTTGAAGAATGATTTATGTGTTTTAATCTCTGATATTTTTTAAAGATAATTTACATGACTTTAGGGAATTAGCAAGAGTTCATTCTTGGTCTAAAAGCTAACAGAACAAGGCAGTGATGAACTCCTCAAAGGAGTAGAAATGCTAACACTAAAGAAGGTGCTCCATGCAAATGAGCTGCCATTTATATTTATTACAGCTGAGGGGCTAGCCTAGGCCACAGGCATTCAATGTTAATCTTTCATTCAGTAACATAGTGTAAATCTGGATGTTCAGACTATAAATTAGCCCTGGTGGAAAGACAACATAAGCATTTCTCTAAAACAAAGCTGTTATCTTTTCAGACATCTAATTCTTGAAGCTTCTTTGGTACTCATTTGATAACATGCCTCACATGGTGTCTGACGAAAGAATGGTGGTTCACAGAATAAAATAGGAGTGTGTGGGTAGGTGGCTGTAGGAAGCTTTTTCTGTTCCATAAATATGTTCTTTATAGTATTAGGGCTCAAAGTATGGTGAGCAGACATGCGAGAAATTTAAGAAATGCTGCTTGTAAGAAATACAGAATCTCAGGCTTCACACTTGACTTACTAGATCAGATTATGAATTTTAAACTATCCCTGTAATTCTTTTACAAATTAAAGTTTGTTCCCAAACATTAGTTCCTTAGATTACTAAAAGATAAATTCTGGGAAAGGATTCTATGAAAAACAAGTTTGGGGAAGAGTGGATTTAGTATGAAGAAGCAGGTTCTTATACAACAGCACCTCTCAAGAAATATCCATAATTAAATTATGACTTTCTGGGCACATGGATGGCTTAGTCAGTTAAGTGTCTGCCTTTGGCTCAGGTCATGATCCTGGGGTCCTAGTATTGAGTCCCTTCCTTGGGATCCCTTCTCAGTGGGGAGTCTGCTTCCCCCTCTGCCCCTCCCCCCAGCTTGTGTGCATGCTTCTCTCTCAAAAAAAAAAAAAAAAAAAACCTTAAAAAAATTGAAATATGACTTTCCAATTGGAAAGTGGTGGGAGATGTTAAGCAGTGTTTTCTAAACTTGTTTGATAATGGGACTTCTTTTCTCATAGATATCACTTTGGAAAATGTTGCTGTAATAATGTGGTACAGGCATTTACTTCATAATTAAATGGCAACAGCATCTTTAAATAAATTAATCAGCTAGCTAATCGTGGTTAATGATTACTAATAATATGCTAAGGGGAAGGGAAAAACAAACTCTGCAGAGAAGAAAAAACTAATCACATCATTATTGTCATAAAACAAAGAACAATCAAACATAATCCCTTGGAGTCTAACTGCTTACATTTAAAAACGATTAACAAAAAATTATAAGAAACAATAGTTGGGGTGCCTGGGTGGCTTAGTTGATTAAGTGTCTGCCTTTGGCTCAGGTCATACTCCCAGGGTCCTGGGGTCAGGATCCCTGCTCAACAGGCAGTCTGCTTCTCCTGCAGTCCCCCTGCTTGTTCTCTCTCTCTCTCCCACTCTCTCTCTCTCTCTAAAATAAAATCTATTAAAAAAAAAAAAAGAAATAGTAGGTGCCCTTGGACAGCACAGTTAGTTAAGTGTCTGTGTCTTGGTTTTAGCTCAGGTCGTGATCTCAGGGTTGTGAGATTGAGCCCTGTCTCCTGGTCTATGCTCAGCATGAAGTCAGCTTGAGATTCTGTCTCTTCCCTCTGCCCCTCCCACTTGTGCTCTCTCTGTCTCTCAAATGAATAAATAAATCTTAAAAAAAAAAAAAAGAAAGGAAATAGTAGTTGGTTCATAGTATTTAGCATATAATTTTTTAGAATGATATTTTCTGAATTCAGTTTCAAGATATTTTTGAATATAGTTCTTACTGTTTATGAAATTTTGTGTATTAGGAAGACTTAGACAAAATAAACAACTTAAAATAACATATTTTTATGGGAGCGTTTAGGCTGTTCACGTTGAGGGTGATTATTGAGAGATACGTTTTAATTGACATCGTGTTGCCTGTGAAGTCCTTATTTCTATAGATTGTTTCCATAAATTTCTGTTCTAAGACACTATTGGGTTCTTTCTTCTTTTATAGAATCCTCCCTGAATATTTCTTGTAGTGCTGGCTTGGTGGTCACATACTCTTTTAAACCTTGCCAGTCTTGAAAGCTCTTTATTTCTCCATCCATTTTGAATGTCAGCCTTGCTGGATAAATTATTCTTGGCTGCATGTTCTTTTCTGAGTTGTGGGAAAAATTGGAGGGGGAGATGAACCATGAGAGACTGTGGACTCTGAGAAACAAACTGAGGGTTTTGAAGGGGAGGGAGGGTGGGGGTTTGGGTGAGCCTGGTGGTGGGTATTATGGAGGGCACGTATTGCATGGTGCACTGGGTGTGGTGCATAAACAATGAATTCTGGAATACTGCAAAGAAATTTAAAAAAATAACATATTTTTAAATAAAAATCACTTTATCAAGGTATGAGTGACATACAAAAACTGTACATATTTGATATATATAAATTGATGAGTTTGGAGATAAATATATACACCCTTGAAATCATCACCACCGTCTATACTATAAACATATCTAAAATCTCCAAAAGTTTCCTCCTGCCTGGTTGCTTTAAAAAAACATATCTTGGGGTGTGTGGCTCAGTTGGAAGAGCATGTGACTCTCGATCTTGGGGTCGTGAGTTTGAGTCTCACATTGAATGCAGAGATTAGTTAAATAAACAAATATTTAAAAAATATATTTATGTTTATAAAATCTTTAAAAAAAAGAAAAATATATTTATGTTTGAATAAAAGTATTATGGGTTTGGGGTGCCTGGCTGGCTCAGATGGTTAAGAGTGTGCAACTCTTGATCTTGGGATCATAGGTTTGAGCCACATGTTGGGTGTAGAGATTACTTAAATAAATGCATATTTTTTTAAGTATTACATGTTTATCATAAGAAATGGGTAAAATACACAATAGCACAAAAAGGAAATTATATAATCTTGCTATTCATAGAGAAGCACAGATGCCATTTTAATTTATTCCTTTCTTAGTCCTCTTTTCTGCATTTATGCATATGAAACATTGAAAAATATATATATAATCTTATATTTTACTTTTTTATTTAACATTTACCATGAATATTTTTCTAAGTTAATAAAAGTTATTTGAAGGCATGATATTTCAAAAATGAATAATAACCCATTAGATGCAATTGCTATAATTTATAAATCATCTGTTAGTGAGAAATATTTAAGCTACTGGTACAATTTAATTGTTATAAATAATGCTCAGAAAAAGTCCTAATTTGAATAGAATTCTAATTATTTTCTTAGAATAAATTCCTAGAAATGTAATTGTTTCAAAGAGAATAAATGTTTTAAACATTTAGAAAATATTTAAAAACTGAGAGATTTTAAAGATTTACTATAGTCTTCATTTTTATTTATACTCTCAGAAAAAATCTTCAATTTTATTACTTGGGAAATATTTGTATTTGTGTAAATAAAAATATTTTTAATATTTGTAATATATCAAAAAATATTTGACTTACAAGTATTTACATTCATCAGAAGTATACTTTTATAATGAGTTTTTTTTTGTATTAAATTTTTGTATTAAATTCTTATTCTTACTGTTCTCAGAGAACCCTATTGGTTTTACAGCAGGAGCACCTGGCCTAGTGGTTGACTGCATCACAATACTTGACTGATCAAAGGACATTCTGTAACTCACTTTCAGCTGATAGACCCATAATTACTCAAAAAGAAGAGAAAATTAACAGTTCAGAATCTACCAAAAGCTTTTCTTCAGTGACATTTTGGAAAGTTCCCCAGGAATCTCCTAATTTGTTATTATGCTTACGGATCATCTCACAATGTGACTGACATAGGTTTTCTTACCATCGTTCAGCCACTTCAACCAACCATTTTTGTTTATCAAGAGATTTAGATGGAGGAAAAATTCTATAAATGTTCAGAATGAATAATGTTGATGGGTGCAAGCATATGTGTGTACCTGAGAGTAGATGCATTTATAAACATGGGTATCAAATATAAATACTGAGATCTTTCATAATTGTTCATACTTTGTGAACTTGATTCTCTATATAAATGTTCCTAAGGAAGTCACATACTTGGCTGTAGAGCTTTTGTCTGCAAGGAAGAAATTGAATTTGCCCCCAACAGGCTATTTACTTGCAATTGCAAGATATGAGAGTAGATGATTAGGGCCATGATGTTTCTGGTTTATTCGCTTTCCTTGGATATTATTTCTGAGAGTAGTTCAAGCTAGAACAGCAGGTGAACAAGTTTGTCAAAAATCATCTTTTGAGGCTATTTTGTTATAAGCCTTTAATTCGTGAAAAGTCCACGGAATATCTCACACAGGATTTGGCACGTAGTAGGCACTTGATCATTTGATTTTTATTTGTCCTGCTCTGGGTTAAGTTTATAAATAAAGGCCGAGGGTGTGGGTGAGCTTCTTATGATTGGAGCAGTAAACCACTGGTAATTCAGAAGTGTAGCTGAGTGTAAATCTCTGAATTTTAGAAACTATGGATTTGCAATTCTTGCCCTTGGCTTTGTTGTAGTTTTATTAAATTTGTAACCTACCTAGGGGGGTTTTCTTTGGCTTCCTTTTTTTTTTTTTTTTTTTTTTTTTGGTAGTTACAGTTCTTAAAGGATGTCAGCTCTTCTTTAGAAATGACTCAGAATATATTTTTAATCACAATAAATCTCAGACATATTGAACTTTAATCCAACCAAACTGACAAAGAAAAAAAAATCTAAGGATGTTATAAATTACCTATGGTTTAATTTTTAAAACTGATGAAATAATTTCCGTAGAAGATCTGGAATCAATTTTTTCCACTCTACTCATTTTTACTGCCCTTACACAAAAGTTTGCCCCAGAGATAGCTTCAGCATGGTCAGTCCCCCTGTACATCATGCCTATTGACATGCCTGAACCTGTGTTTGTACATGCATGTGGCAAAGATATTACCCTTGATAAGATAATATATTATGTATTTATTTATTTTAAGGTTTTATTTACTTATTTGAGAAAGAGAGAGGGCATTGCCTGGGGGAGGGGCAGAGGGAGAGGGAGAGGTAGGTGCTCTGCCTAGCAGGGAGCCCAACTAGGATGCAGGGCTCTATCCCAGGACCCTGAGATCATGACCTGAGTGAAAGGCAGTTGCTTAACCAACTGAGCTACCCAGGCACCCCTGGTAATAGATTATGACCACCTTCCATTAAGAAAACCTTTCATTTTCTTAGAAGTGATAGATTACTTAATTAACCCAGCAATAGAAGAATTTCTGATAAAATTATTTAGAATGCCCAGAGTGGTTTATTTGTAGCATAAAGCTGTATGATTTGGATCGTTAAAAACAAAACTTGGGAAGAGATTATTTTAAGTGATTTTATTTGTTTTAACAGTCCTACTAACTGCACATTGAAAATACCAGTCATTGACTATGTATAGGACTATGTGTATATACATATATATGTAAATATATATATAAACATATATAAACACTTGGTATGATTTTTAACCAGTGGATCACTAGTGTTTATATGACACCATTTCAACGAACTCTGCCTCTATTAATTAATGAATTAATTTCTAATTGGAGGTAATAGTACCTTTTTAGTCATTATATCTTTTCAAAAAATGTATATATTCTCCTCCTTTCATATCCATACCTCTTCTCCGCTCCTCTCACTGATGACATTTATATCTGGGAATACTTTTTGCCTTTGATGGTCATGGCATTCCCTTAGTACTGGCCGATTGTACTGATTCCAATCTCTTGTACCCCTTAATAATATTCATTCCATATATTAACTTTATCAGAGATTTTCCAAGACAATTATTGCAACTACTTGGAGTTGATTAGGGTGGGTGTTTGTATCTGTTTTTATTTTAATCTTTGAGGGACAGTAGTTCTCCTTGAGGCCTAGCACTTGATTTTGGTTATTTTGGGCCTTTTGTTCTTGGCATGGAGTCAGAGCTCAATAAATTTTGTGCTCAATAAATTTGTCATTTATGATATTCTTTAAGCATGTAAGCACATTTCCAACTCAGGGCGTTTCTCTCTGCTTAAAATGGTTCTTCCTTATATATTCCCATGACACATTTCCTCATTTTACTCAGACTTGTGCTGAAATACCATTATCATAGAGGCGCCTATCCTAAACCACCAAATCTTAATCTTAAACAGCATGAACTCAAAATACTCTTATCACTCCTTTGCTTTTTATTTTTCTCATAGGATTTGCCAATGCCTTAAATATTATTTGTTTATTTATTGTTTCTCTCATTAGAATATGAGCCATTCCAGGAGTGCCTGGGTGGCTCAGTGGATTAAAGACTCTGCCTTCGGCTCAGGTCATGATCCCAGGGTCCTGGGATCAAGCCCTGCATCAGGCTCTCTGCTCAGCGGGGAGCCTGCTTCTTCCTCTCTTTCTCTGCCTGCCTCTCTGCCTACTTGTGATCTCTGTCAAATAAATAAATAAAATCTTAAAAAAAAAAAAAGAATATGAGCCATCCCAAAGTAATGAGATGTGTTCATTGCCAGATGTGTTCACTGGCATATTGTAGTCATTTGATAAATATTAGTTCAGTGAGTGAGTAAATTATTTGATTAATCCCCACCTCTGTCCCCAAACAAGACACACATACTACACTATTGATTACATGAAAATTAGAGAAGAGTATCTTTCTTGTTTATCATGGTATCCAGGCATCAGTGTTAAAAATACTTGTTGAATAACCAAATGAATGACAGTTATAGTGACTGGTCTTGCTTTGCAGATATGTTTCGTGCACTGTTTGGGACCAGACTATCAGGTAGTTTATTTTCATCATTACTCTGCTAAAGGGAAACAGTTATCTTTCTTTGCATCCATTCTTGTTTTTATATGTTGACATGAAATTTGGAAGTGGAAACTTCACAGAATATTCACACTTGACTCTCTGGGGGAATTTAGTGATTTAGCTCACATTTTCTTTCTGTCCTTTGTTAGTTTCTGAAAATGATAATGGGACTTGACTTTGCAATTACAGCTTGTATAGGAGCTGTAACCCCAACACCCAAACCCCAACTTCCAAACCTTCCACCCTGCCCTTACTCCTTCTCCCAGTCCTGATTCAAATTTGGATTATTACAAAACCTATTTGCTAGGTGCAAATGGCCCAGTTCTCTGCTCCTCAGATCCTTCTCCAGTGCCTCTATTTCCAGGGCCAGCTGCTGGAGGTGAACATTTCTTTGTCATAATTCAAAGAACAAGAAACCCCGAGGCACTCCAGGTGGCTATAGAAGCACAAGAAAAGAGACAATACAGCAGAATAAAGAAGAGAACGGCCCATGAAATTTTTACTTAGTGAGCTGCATTTCTAACTCCCATTCTCATTCTATAACTGTATTTGAAATCATTTTAGGGCTTTAGGTGACTACAAATTGAAATTGGGAACGGTTCCAAACTAGATTTAAAAAAAAAAAAAATCCATTCACGAGTATTGTTGCTTGAATTTAACAATTTTGGTTGGAAATACCATGTACATTGACATCTTAGGAGCTGATGTTTTTTTATGATGGATAGTACAGAAATTTGGTATTGGGACTAGCTATCACAAAACTGTGTGTGTTTTAATGATGATTATTGTTATTTTTAAGTATAATTCTGTTACACGGTACTCGAAGGGAGAGTGGGACAGAAAAGAAGGACGCCTTCTGGCTATGAAGTCTCGGCTCCAGCCCGCCAGTGCGAGCCCATGTCTGTGACGTGACGGAGCTGGCCTGGACATACGGGATTGGAGGGGTGGGGGATACGCCGGTCCCAGTCATTGCTCAGGCCCAGGGGAGACTCAGAGCGCATGTGCGGACGTCGCTGGCGCCAGCCGGCCCAAGCGCAGGCGTGCCACGTTGTGGTGGTTGTCACGTCCCATCTTGCACTTGAGGCTCCACGTTTCTGAGATTTTAAGTATTTGGCCCGTGTCACCAGCTCTTTCAGGTTCTCTCCAAGTGCAAAATGTGGCGGTGTTGCCGCTTATCGTAGCCCTGGGCAAGTGCATGTCCTCGGGCAGTTGGGTGCCCACCTGTCCCTGGTACATGCGAATTAGGGGTCTGTCCGGCTTCTCTGGAGACTTCAAGTAACTTTTGTTGGAGGACCCTTGATGAGGCCACAGGTGATGTACATCGCTTGACGGAGTTTATACGTATATAAGTTTCCCCTCAGCATATCTGACGAATGAAGGTCTGTGGAGACCATTTACTAGATGGGACTGAGTGTATAACCAGCGCATCCACCTGGCCTACAATTGAAATTTCACTGAATTGAATACAACTCTAGAAAAATGAACAATACATGCCTGTAATTATCAGTCAAATTAGACACATTCATTTAGCGACCTAACCGTATTTGCCAATTTAAAATTGATGTTCTAATCTATGTAATTTATGCAAGTTTAAGGACTAAGAATAATATGAGCTTCATAAAAAGTTATGTGTAATCCAGAACAGAGCTTACTTAAAATTAATGTGAAGATTCTTATTATGTTTGTAATAAAAAAGCTAGTTTGCTAATGACAATTTTAAGGCTAGACATTTGTAATGAAGATGTGGCTTTTATAGTAATAGATTAATACTTAAACACACCTTTTCCAACTTAGAGTATGAATATTAATACCATCAGACATAGATCCAGAATATATTCATATTGATATTTTTGCTTATGAAAGAAAAGTTATCTGTGAGTTACTGAAAATTATATTAAATTCTCTTGAGAACTTTTTTTTTTTTTAAGTTATTCATCTTTGATTTTTCTTAGGGAAAGCCATTTTTTGAATAGCCTGTAATACAGTGGCTTGGCTTCTGATAACCAGGTGTGGAAGATAGGCTCTTCAGGACACAATTCAGGTATGTAAGATATGTGTGTGTGTGTGTGTGTACACATTTATAATTCTTTTTTTGTTTTTCTTATTTTAATTCTCAATACCATCTATAATTTTTATAATTCTAACTATAATTCTTATTTATTTTATATCTTGATTTGATATCTTTCTTCAGTCTGACATTTGGCAGGGTGGGAGAAATGTAATTCCAGTGTTTTATTTAAGAGTCCCCTTCTATTTTCAGCAGGATGGATTCTTTGTGTCATTTGTCCTCACAAAGACGTATCTCAGTGTCCATCTTCCTATCTAATCTTTAATCTTCACAGGTCTTCTCTTAACACATCTCTGTTTCTTATCTTGGTGACCCCTTTAGTATTCTGTCTGGTACTATGGAATCCCATGCTGTGTTGGGGCACTAAAGTCGCCATAGTGCTGAAACCCATCTGAGTAGATTCTTTGTGCATCCTTTTCTCTTTGCGATCTTGGGATCCAGAGATTTCTCTAGAAAGAGGACACATCCCAGAAATCAAGGCTCTGTGACACCCTTCCACATCCCATCAGCCTTCCTCTCTGATTCTTATACCCTCAGCATGTCCCCTTCAGCTTTCTTTAATGGAGGAATCTTTTCTAATAGCTAGAAGCAGAATTCTCTGTTATAATTACTCTGTTTTCATCAGTTCCCCTGAGGACCTAAGGCTTTTTGGAAAGGCAAGCTGGGGAGAGACTTTCTAAAATTTTCCTTAGGGCTCCTGGGTGGCTCAGTTGTTAAGTGTATGCCTTAGGCTCAGGCCAAGCTTGCATTGGGTTCCCTCCTCCGCAGGAAGCCTGTTCTCCCTCTCCCACTCCCCCTGCTTGTGTTCCCTCTCTCTCTGTGTCTCTCTGTCAAAAAAAAAAAAAAAAAAAAAAAAGTAAAATCTAAATAAAATAAAATAAAAGTTTCCTTAGCCCTGCCATATCCTCACACAACATAGTAATTCTATTTAGGCATTGTGGAGGAGGATGGGACCAGGGCTGGGGGTGGGAGCAAAGCAAAACATGACTTAGTATTTCAAATGTATTACTCTATTCAAATATACTAATGATATAAAGGTCCTGGATTTGAGATTGACTTGACTTAGTGTCCCACAGTCTATAGAATCTAGCCTTATGGAAGTCAACTGCACCATTAGTGAGTATATCACAGACAAAGATTAGTAAGACTAGCAGTAATCAGGGAAGAAACTGGGGACATGACAGCATAAGTAAACAAAAAATTTCAGAGAAATAACTGTGCTAAGTTCCCTGCCAAACTGTCCTACTAACCTTGGACTTCATTATTCTGGGAATCTCACTTGGCCCTATATATATGTTTAAGTAGGTGCCATGCCCAACATGGGGCTTGAACTCACAACCCTGAGATCAAGACCTGATTTGAGATCAGGAGTCAGATGCTTCACTGACTGATCACCCAGGTGCCTCATCCCTATATTTTTGTAAAAATTATAAAAGTAAGTCTTTGTTAACCACAGTCATATATGACATTTTCCTTTATGACAGGTAGCATCATAGTAGCAGTAGGCATTGTTGGTGTCCAGCTAAGGGGAAGGTGAGTTGGGGATACAGTTGACATTTGTGGAATAGAGGAGCAAGGCCAGCTGATGTATAGCAATTTGAGTGAGTTCTACAGTGTCTGGCACAAGAATTAGGAAGGTAGTGGGGAAGAAACAGTGGTTGAAGTATGAAGCACCAGAAGCTAATCTATAGGAAAGTTATTTTAATCACCAGGTGTATAAAATTAAAATTGAGTGTTTGATTCCCATTGATTCCTAATTGAAACAGAAATGTTGTCCTGTCAGGAATATACTTAATTATACATCATATGCCAATTATGTAATGAAAATTTTGTCTTTTTTAAAATAAGATTTTATTTGAGAGAGCGGAGTGGGGGGAGAGAGAGAAAGAGAGAGAGTGAATGAGTCGGGGGAGGGGCAGGCTGAGTGGGGAGCCCAATGCAGAGTTTGATCCCAGGACCCTGAGATCATGACCTAAGCTTAAAGTCCCTGGCCCAAATGACTGAGCCACTCAGGCACCCTGAAAATTTTGTCTTTTTTTGATGAGGGTTATGTAAAATAGAATTATATTTCCTGTGTTTTAACACAAAAACCTAAAATGTACCACAAAAATTATATGACATAGTGAAATTGTTGTGATATTGTGAAACTGAAAGAAATGTTTCTAAATCACCAATAATAATGAAAAAAACCCCACAGATTTTGATGAACTATTCCAAAAGAAACCTGCATTAGCACCATTTTATATAGAAAATATTACCAAGTAATACAAAATAATTTTTATAGTCATTAAAGTTGCAGTAAAAAAAAAAAAAAGGTAGTAAAAAATGAACTATAGAATGTGTCAGGAAGATAATTACTTAAAGAATATGGCATTTTCCTGAATTTTGTGATTTTTTTCATTGTCAGTTTTGTAAGATTTATAATTTATTTTCCTCTTCTAAACTAGTATTAGCATGTATATCTAATTTTGTATTTATTGCCTTTGTGTGTTTTACTCTTTTCTTTTAATGAAGGCCATGAAAAATTTCAGGCTCAAAATTATTGAATCTGCCCAGATTTTTATTTTTCTATATTAAACTGTTCACATGTTTATTTTCTGTCACCTCCCACATAACACATGCTCTATGTGTGCATAAATTTTGTTCTGTCCATGACTGTATCTCCAGCCCATGGAACCACGATAGCTTACAGAAGGTACTTGATAAATATATATTGAATGATTGGATGAATTATCCTGTTAATCTCAAAGGATAGGTTATTGCTATTTCTTCAGTTATTTTGATAATTCTTATTGATGGCTTATACTGTGAATTCGAAATAGCCTACTTCCATTAAACATAATAAATTAAATATAATAAGAGCATTTTTGAGCTATTTTCACAAATAACTATTTAGCATGTTTTTCTTAACAAAAAAAAAAAAAAGAGAGGAAAATAGTGCTGCCATTAACTCAGCTCATACTTCCCATCAGATCATTTTATTCAGACAAAACAGTGTACTTCTCAAATCTGTTTAGTGCTCAGATCAATAATAATTAAATTGGGTGGATATTAACCAAGGTCACCAATTGTTTCTTCAAGTGTTTATTGTGTTCCTGTTTTGTATCTAGCACAGAGTGGTGCATTTGGGGAGTTAGGAAATATTTTGTTTACATAAAGCTTAATCTTTACTTTTAAGAGTAGCAGTGGTGTCATCTATGTCCTATGTACCACATGCTGTGTGTGATGGCTTTTTGATGTAAACTAGTCTTGATCTGTAGTCCCCAGAATTCTCTATTGACTGTGTGTCTGGTTAGGGCAGGTTACAAAAGATGTTCTCTCCTGAGAGTAGGGAGGTGGTAGTCATTTTGGAGCATGCACGTAACTTCTTCCAGTCAATAAAACACTGATCTAGATGCTGCTGTGAAAAGATTTTGCAGATGTGATTGAGGTCTCTAATCAGCAGATTACAATAAAAAGGAAGAATATCCTGGGTGGGCCTAATTTAATCAGTAGCAGAACCTTTAAGAGAGGACTTAGGATTTCCCTGGGTTTAGGACTTTTTACGGCTTCTGGCCCTGTAATTGCTCTTCTTTCTTTTTGGATCTTCCTTCCTGACCTGTGAACAGAAAGCTTCTGTTGTGCTTGGGAATTTCAGCCTGCTTGTCATCTTCCCTTCCTGACTGCCTTTCCTATGGACTTTGTGCTTGTTTAGCTGGCCCCCACAGTTTTACTGTCCTATACCTCAATATATATATGTATGTACTACTGGTTCTTCTTTGGTCGAATCCTGAAAAATACGCTCAGTAAATATTTCTTGACAAAACACAGTCTCATTCTCAGAGGCTCACACTCTTGTAGGAGAACTGGTCTTTGAAGATTAAAGTATAGACATTAGGTCAGGATCATCTTTAGTTTTAGGGTAAAATGTGAGGTAGAAAATAAGCACTATAAGATGGCAAGATAATGAGAGGTCATTGTGGCCACAGATTAGAAAACTCTCACCAACAGAATGGAATTTAAATGTGTTCATGAAGGATGGATAACATTTAAAAGGTCAGAAAAAAGAGAAAGCCATTCTGTTTAGTAAAAAGCATTAGCAGAATTATTGAGATTAAATCAGTATGTTGAGTCCAGAGTATAGTAAACTGATTTCACTTTGAACTAACAGCCCACTTAAACTTTCATGTTAGTTCATTCTGTACGCAGCTAAAAAGACCAAAAATGTCTTTAAGTTATTGTAAACTATTACCAAGAAAACGTCAAGTATTCACCCTTAACAAACTTTAGTTAAATAGCAATGTTAATTTTTATTGCAATTTTTCAGAGTAAGATAAAAAATCCTGGGAAATGTGGCATCTTTTGAAAAAGAAAAAAAAAAAAAAAGAAAGCTCAGTAGGAAAGCAACAAAAACAAAGATTTCCCTTCCTCCTCCTGCAAAATAGTCTTTGATTTGTGGGCAGCTCTTGAAAACTCGCTGGGGCATGAATTTGTTGAAGAATGATCCAGCACACATTTATTTCAAGGGTCAGAAGAGTCAAAGATGGAAGGTGTGTGTGTATGTGGGAGGGGTGGTAACAGTGAAGGAGCAGCTAATAATATTTGGGGGAGGGTAACTACAGAAGACAAAACTCTTCTGGAAAAGACTGGAGGTTTTGGGGTTGTTTTGTTTACTAAGAATACATTTGGGGAATCACTTGGGGTGTATATTCTTGTTCCATTTCATTCTTGTTTGTGAGCGGTAAATAATTCTGATATATGTATTCTTTTGGGGGAAATGGAAAAAAGGGCCCCAAATTTCCAAAAATTTCGTAATTCTAGCTGCAAGCATCATGCTGGCAGTTAGAGTAGAAATAATAACTAGTATGTGTATAGCCTTTTGTAGCTTACAAAGTGCTGGCATATGTGCCATAAAATTTTCTTCTAGGGTCAGTAGAACCTCTTGGCAGGTCACAGTAACCCTGTGCTACCAGGTTTAGACTGTATTTTACACATACAGAGTTTAAAGCTTTTATCATCTTTCTCTAATTAGAACACCATATTCCTGGAATGGTTTACCAGCTGTTAAACCCATGAAATACTTCTGTGCCAATTCATAGTTTAATCCCCCAACCTACTAAATATCCCCAACTCCCCTAGCCCAGAATTATCTACCTGGAACCCTCGACTCTACATCTTCTGTCAATGGAACTGTTAATATCTAGCCTAGCAGGGAGTTTCCAGAATCTAGCTCTAAACTCTCTTGGTTTCTCCTCTGATTGGCTGGTACCCAGGTCATGCTGATTGTTAAATATCTTAAATCACATTTCCTAGTTACTAATTTTATATCTATTACCATCTTTCAAAACTGTTGAAATCTGTCATCTCTGATGTCTGTCTGTCTAGTTCTTTTCTTTTGGGGGTTTATGCCTTAAAAATCCCAATAGTGTGATTTCAGGAGCATGTCAAGAAGGAGAAGAAATAAATGCATTACTCAGTATGCTTTTTTTAACCATAAGTTTAATTAATAATATTAAAGGATGCTGAGAACATCTGATGGAAGAGGGTTTACATAAAACACACTGTGAAACAGTGTTAATAAGTGCTACATGAAAAGAAAAAGAATTCTTTGATCCAGTAAGTGTAGAAATGTTGGATTAAAAAAAGTCAAATATGCTTCCCCCCAACTTTTTAGTACTTTTTCCAAGCTATTGTTCATTGTTAATTCCCAAGTTAAGTTTAAAATATGCTATGTTTCTCATGATTTTTTTTCCCTTCAGAATCCTCCTCCCTTTTAAATGGAACACAGATGTCTTTTTAAGGTAATAACATCTTATTATGAGCATTATTTTAGAAAGTGATGCATAATTTGTGGGAACATGCACTGTATCATCTGCAGCTCATTGGGTATCTGGTGACACCTTTGGCACTTAGGTCTAAAGTTTCATCTGTGGAGCACCTGGGTGGTTCAGTCACTTAAGTATCTGCTTTTGGCTCAGGTCATGATCCCAGGGTCAGGGGATCGAGCCCCACATTGGTTCCCTGTTCAGCAGGGAGGCTGCTTCTCCCTCTTCCTCCTGCTCCCCCTGCTTGTGTGCGTTCTCTCTCTCTCTCTCTCTGTCAAATAAATAAAATCTTTTTTAAAAAAAGCCTCATCTGGATTTCAGCAGAGAGGCTGGGAACTATATTTCCCAGAATCCCCTTCCCTGCGTAGTTCCAAATTTGAGTTTGCCCATGAAGAGAACATGGAAGAGAAGAGGAAATCGATATTCCCTGGGCACAGTGCAACCAGATGTGCAGTCAGAAGTGAACCCTTTACTGAATCCAGGTAAGTGGATTCAGTCTGAGTCAGTTCATAGAAGTTGCTCAGAGATACTGGAGAATTACAGCATCTTTCAGGGAAGACTTTTAATCAGCAACTTTAGTATTTTAGAGGATTTCGCTAACCCTTCAGAGGCAGCTCCCTTAACTTGTGGTGAAAGCTTTCCTGACCTCTCTGCTAAGAAAAGTATAAGCCCCTAATTCTTTCTTTTTTTTTTTTTTTAATTTAAGTATAGTTGCCATACAATGTTACATTAGTTTCAGGTGTACGATAGTGATTTGACAACTTTATATGTAATGCTATGCTCACCACAAGTGTAGCTGACATCTGTCACCATACAAGGCTGTTACAGTACCATTGCCTGTATTCCCTATGCTGTCCCTTTCATCCCTTGGCTTATTCGTTCCAGAGCTGGAACACTATACCTACCACTCCTCTGCACCCATTTCACCCACTCCCCTGATTGCCCTCCCCTCTGGTAGCCACCAGTTTGTTCTTTGTATTTATGGGTCTCTTTCTGTGGTTTGTTTGTTTGTTCATTTGTTGTTTTTGGTTCCACATTGTAACTGAAATTATATAGTATTTGTCTTTCTCTGACTTATTTCACTTAGCATAATACCCTCAAGGTGCATCTATGTTACAGAAGGCAAGATCTCATCTTTTTTACGGCTCAGTAATATTCCATTGCATGTATATTTACCACATCTTCTTTATTCATTTATCTATCAGTGGACACTTTGGTTGCTTCCATATCTTGGCATTGTAAACAGTGCTGCAGTGAACACAAAGGTATCTTTTTGATATATGATGTTTTGACATATATCTTTCTGAATTAGGGTTTTTGTTTTCTTTGGGTAAATACCCAGTAGTAGAATTACTGGATTGTATAGTATTTTTGTTTTTAATTTTTTGAAGAACCTCCTTACTGTTTTCCATGGTGGTTGTACCAATTTACATTCCTACCAACATTGCACGAGAGTTCCCTTTTCCCCAGTCTTGCCAACACTGGTATTTCTTGTCTTTTTGATTCTAGCCATTCTGACCTGTGTTAAGACGATACCTCATTGTGCTTTCAATTTGCATTCCCCTGATGAAGAGTGATGTTGAGCATCTTTTCATGGGTTTGTATGTTTTCTTTGGAAAAGTCTATTCAGGCCCTCTAAGCCCCTAATTCTTTTGAAACCCTTCAAAAGCACGATCATGGGTTGACTTCTGTTTTCCTGAAGCATCACAACTGATTCAATACTGGTTAAGAATTAAGTGTCAGTGAATCAATCAGAAATATCTATGTAGCTGCCTATTCAAATGTTAGAATAATCACATAGGGTTTCATGAAATTTACTCAATTTCAGTAAGCCTGTGTTTAGAGAATTTTTCTATTTCCTTTTCCAATTTGGGGCTGAGCAGTGTAACAAAATAACGATGTTTTTCTTATAGGCAAGTCCTTACCCAAAAGCTGTCAGTACTACCTAAGTCACTAAGACCTTGACTGGTATATGTTAATTGGACTATGAAAGAATTAACTATGAAAGAATAGTTAATTGGACTATTCTATGAAAAGAATAATTATATAGTAGAAGATGCTACAGATAATATATCGAGTTCAGATAAATTAATAATATTGAATTGATGAGCTTTCTTATTGGAAAAAGATCCTTTCTTGAAAATTAGTAACGTTTGAGGATGACACTGAGATTAAAGAGCATAAACAAAATAAACATAACTAAAAACATACAAAACAACATTAAAAAAACCCCAACAACTTCTTCCCTACATCAGGGTATATAAACAAGCACCCTAACGTTGCTCTCCCTAATCCACTTTATTTACCCATTTATTCACCTCCAACCCAGTGCACATTTGCTTTTGAACGTCATGTATTACAATCATCTTATTCTTCAGTAGTTTCCTGATTCAGGAACCAGTGTATTGTGATTCAGTATATCATGATCTTCTACAGAGCTAGGACCAGGCCCTTTTTATTTTCTTTGTATAGAGACTTGAACAACACTCATTTTAGTGCTAGAAAGCTTTCTTTGTGTTGATTTTTGAGGGTTAGATGTCGACTTGTCTTTTCTGTTGTAAACATTTCTTTCTTCTACTCCATTTGTGTTATGGAAGGTTAAGTATATATAATTGAGGATCAGTTAAATGTAAGTTACATATCCTCTCACCCAGTCCAAAGAAGAATGAAAAGAATAATAGAACTGGACATTAAAGCACTGGTGACCCTATTCATCCATCTGAGAGAAAGTGAGACAGAGCATGAGCAGGGCTAGAGGCAGAGGAACAGGGAGAGGGAGAAGCAGGCTCCCCACTAAGCAGGGAGCCAGATAACATGGGGCTTGATCCCAGGACTCTGGGATCATGACCTGAGCTGAAGGAGCCAGCCAGGCACCCTTAGGCACTGATCTTTTAAAAATTTTTAAAACTTTATTTATTTTTTAAAGATTTTATTTATTTGTCAGAGAGCGCGTGAACACCCAAGCAAGGAAGAGCCGCAGGCACAGGGAGAAGCAGCTCTCTGCTGGGATCATGACCTGAGCCGAAGGCAGATGCTTAACCTACTGAGCCACCCTAGGCACTTTTAGTTCTTTCTTGAGTGGTAATGTAATGTATTTCCCAAAATTCCCAATCTTTAAACTATCACAAGGAATCACACGGATGATTTACATATTAGTCAATCACGGAATATGTTGGGCATTTCTGATGTTCTGGCATTGTCATAATTGCATATTATTTTCATTGTCAACAAATAATAGTATTTTGGTCCTTACACAAAATAGAATATATGAAAGAGTCAATTCTTTCCCTAAAAGAGAATCAAAATTTTATTGTTCTGAGTGAAATTTTAATGTATGTCAGGTCATCATGAAATCTTGGACAGGTGTGTTTTAATCTAGCATTGGGCAGAACAGGCTCAATATAGCACACCACATCATCTTCACAAAAATACATCTATTCTTGTTTTCAAGGATGGTTAGAAGCTTCTATAGTCTCAGAAGTGGTTGACATATAGTGGCTGAAATGCCACCGGCCTGAATACGAAAGAGATCTTTGCAAGGCCAGAATTTAGTTGTTTGTTTAATTTTCTAAGCACAGAAACCATTTAGTTCTGAAAAGCAGCCAGGGAGAAATTTGTTTAAAATGCAATCTAGAAAGAGAATGCAATTTTCCCAAGTTTTCGGTCAGCATAGGGAGGTTGTTAACAGGACTTGCAGACTCCTAAAGCTCTAATAATCAACATTTTCTGGTAAAGCCCAGGATTGGCAAGCCTCATAAGTGGTGTCTGACTCAGAGTTGGGGGCCTGACAGTGAATGATTTCTTGGTCCTTTTGTTCTTCTAACCATTACCAAGCACTCTAATGAAAAGAACAAAGCACAGCAAAACGTGTGTTTCTTTTGTTGACCTGTGGAATAGTTTTGAGCAGATTGAAAAAAAGGGAGATGCTATAAAACAGTTTTATAAAAAGGGATATTTTTAGAAGCATAATATTTCAGTGGTTTCAAATAATCTAATTTTGGGGTTGGTTTGGATGGGGAAATGAATAAAAATAAATTTTATAGGTGGAGTTTAAATAGACTACCATTTATAAAAATTGAATGTTTTTCTCACTTTAACTCAGTAAAAAAATAAAATAAAGTAAAATAACTCATTTGCTCTATAAGGTGACACAAACCTATTCCATTACTAGCTGATATGATTACTTAGTGCATGAACATTATATGTATTATTTCTGGTTTGTTTGCAAATACCTATTGCTAATTAGAAAGCAAAAGAGTCTTAGAACATAGGTCTGGGAAAATTACTGAAACTGAATCAACAACTCAAAATTCATGTGCTATTAAGAATATATCATTTCAGGGGCGCCTGGGTGGCTCAGTGGGTTAAGCCTCTGCCTTCGGCTCAGGTCCTGATCTCAGGGTCCTGGGATCGAGCCCCACATCGGGCTCTCTGCTCAACAGGGAGCCTGCTTCCCCCTCTCTCTCTGCCTGCCTCTCTGCCTACTTGTAATCTCTGTCAGATAATAAAACCTTTAAAAAAAATATCATCTCAGAAAGATAAAGGTCAGTATATATTCAGGATGAATGGATTTAAGTAGAGTTTCGGCATGGTGGCATATTCAGTTATGTGGCCCTGGCAGTTTACTATGCTACTCCATAGCAAGTTAGGTCAGTCATTGTGCTCATGGTCAAATGATTCAGAGCAGATTTTAAACCAAACTTTATTACTGATTTTTAGTATACACATAATAAAGTAGATAAAGTACAATTATCTTAAGTATTAGCTCAAGGAACTTTTTGCACACTTATCCAAGCTATTACCCCTAAGGTCATGATATACTGTATGTACATTAGTCCAAAGCTTCCCTTATACCATTTCTCAGTCAAAACTCAGCCTCAACATAACCACTGCTCTGCGTCAGTTAGTTTTGCTTGTTCTTTCCTTTGCTCTTCTTCTTCTTCTTCTTCTTCTTCTTCTTCTTCTTCTTCTTCTTCTTCTTCTTAGATTTTATTCATTTATTTGACACAGTGAGAGAGGGAACACAAGCCAGAGGAATGGGAGAGGGAGAAGCAAGCTTCCTGCTGAGCAGGGAGTCCGATGCGGGGCTTGATCCTAGGACCCTGGGATCATGACCTGAGCCAAAGGCACAGGCTTAACAACTGAGCCACCCTGGTGTCCCTCTTTGTTCTTCTTCTTCTTCTTTTTTTTTTTTTTAACTTCTATGTCATCTTCCCTTGTATTAACTGTCACAGTTTATGTATATGTTCTTCTATTGATGGATATTTTGTTTTTTTCCAGTTAGAGGATATTATGAAACAAGCTGCTGTGGACATTCTTGAGCACATCATTTGGTGGAATCGGAGCAGATTTTATATTTCAGTAATGCTTACTTAGGTAAGACATTTATAATTATCCCTGTTTAATAAGTAAACCCAGGGTGCCCTGTCAGTCGTGAGCCACGTGGCTTTTTCCAGAGCAGCGTGCTTCTGGTCGTACAGCTGTGTTTAGTTTATCAAGGATGTCAGTGGTACAGTTCCAGAAAGAACAATTCACCTTGTACTCTGGGCTCCGGGGGTTTCTGGAGTAGTGCAGTAAGACCAGCCTGATAGCATTACTCTCAGCCACATGAATAGAGGAACTGACAACTCTCTAGATCTAGGTTCGTTGTTATCCTGAGCTACTTGGTTGATCTATGCTATACACAATTGTTACTTATGAATATAGGATCACAATAATCAATGGGAATTTAAAATGTGCATTGTATATTTTGCTACCCAGTGGTTAAGTTTTGGCATTATGCTATTTTTTTATCCCCCTGTTTTTGAAAATTGGCATTTCAAATAGAAACTGTAAGTAACGTTTATGACTGTTTTCAAGAATCTGCCCACCAGGTGTTTTCTTTATTCATATGGTTGCTCTATGTTTTTAGATAATCAAGTGTCAAAAAAACATCCCTTAAGGCTACAAAGCATGTTGAAAATAGACTCACCTGCTTGTCAATTGCAAAGGCATGTTAAGTCTTCTGTATAATTTGTTGCTCTTGCTTACCTACTGGGCTTTACATACAGACAAGAGGCTGTCTATTCATTATGTCCATAATGTTTTTTAAAACAACATTTTAAGAGCTGGGAAATGCTCCTTGGGAAATGGTTAAAAACCAAGTGCCTTATAGAGAGATAAGGTAAATTTTGTGCCAGCATGGTAAATGGTGATAATAACTCGTATTTTCTTATAACTGGATCAGGAATAGAAGAGACTAGTAAGCCCAACATCAGCATGTCTTCATTGGGATGGTCCATGGTGGAATGCAATTCTATCTTTTATAGACATTTGTACATAGTTCATCCTCATTTTTTAAATAAATTGAGTGGTTTTTGCATTTAGTCAATCAAGATTATCTCACTATAACTAATAGAAATATATTTAAAATAGTTATATCAGTAATAATAAGTTATATTAAAAAAATTTTTTTTTAGACTTTACTGCCATAGGTCTTCTATCATCTCTCCATCTTTCAGACTTGAAAGGGGCCCTGAAGCACTTACCCTTTTTCACCTTGCAACATTATAGCTTCAACACCCATGTTTGTCTTGAGTCCAGTAGGAGTAATCTCATTTGCTCTCTGTCCTTGTTTATTTTGCTTCTCCTGAGAAGCCCCAGCCTTCCAGGTTAGCCCCCATCTTCCTCCCTGCAGTGCCTGTAGGTTCTGCATACCTTCTATTTTTTAAATCCAGTTTATTTAAACTAAAACAACAAAACAAAAACAGATCACTCCATTTCTGCCACCCCTCACCTCTGGTAACCACTAACTTGTTCTGTGCACCTATGAGCTTAAATTATTGACCTATAAGATCACCATCCAAGAGTAGTTTCAGGTATGACATGGAGCTCAGATGATGTCAGCAGTGTCATTTTCACTCCATCACTTGGAAGTGCTGATCAGATGATGTCCCAAAGTCCAGTAATCTCACCCATTTGCTTAGCAGCTGTCCCAGGTTACATTCTCCATAAGCAGATACTGAGATAGAGTTTGCAGAGCAAGCTGTTTATTAGGGATCAGCACCTGCCAAAGGAAGAGGGGGGAAAAATGATTAGGTAGAAGGAGAAGTCAAACTGAAATTCAGTTCTGATGAATTTCAACCAACCTGGTGAAGAAATTTGGAATGAGTATTGCCTTTCAGAGTTGTCTCACATCAGGCCCAAATTGTCAGGCCTTTATACCTGCATCTCACCCATTACTGGATACGTGCTGCCCTAGGAAGTGTGTGACCTTGGGCAAGGTGGGGCTCTGCTGCTGGAGTGCTGCATCAGAGCTTGAGGGAGTGCACCGCTGGAGGCTGCCTACTGAGTGCACTTTGTGCAGTTAGTTGGGCAGAATGTTTCGCCCTCATAGGGGATCTTCTTGTCTCTTACAGTTTGCCTATTGTGCTGCTCAGATTTACTTCTTAAAACTGCATTTGGGAGAGCATTTAGTGGGAAGAGCTACATGGCCTGTCATTGAAGTTGGTCTTGGGGTCATAATGATACTTATCTCTCCCTCCTCTAGTATCCGTCCTAGATTCTTCTTAATCTTAGCTACCATCTGTGCCTGCCTTAGTGGCCTTCTTACAGTCATGACTTAGATCTTAATCCATGGGGTCTGGGTCCTGCATTTCCATGCTTTTCTTAGTCAAACTATGATCATGCCTGACAAAGCCTCAACCAACCCTGTTGGGAACTAGCAAACAAAGCTTGTCAGTTTTCTGCTTTAGCCAAAAATGAATGAGCCTTTATATCCCACTTTGCTCAATCACCTGGGATGTGGGTTGCCTTGGAAAGACATAACCTCAGGTGGGGTGAGTTTAAAAACTTAGGTAAAACTGGAAGAAACTGCTAACTGAGGGCCATTTGCTGACCTTAATCTTAGCCCTGGTACATCTTTATACAGAATCTGAGTAATACATCTTCAGGGCTGCAGTAGCAAGTCCAACAGGAAGAGGCAGTTTTTCCTAAAGCTATGGCAATCAGAACAGTCTAGCATGGGGGAGGGAGAATTGGCTCTGACTAGACCACTTGTGAAACTTGCCAGTCTCTTACCAATCACTGGGGTCAGGAGTACAGGCTTCCCCCATTGACTGGGCCCAGGTAATATGACCACCGTTGTCGTCAGAAGAGGAGTGGTTATTCCAGCCAGCATGTGATGATTACGCATGTAATCATCTCACGTAATCATCACATGCTGGATGGGATGGGAAACTTACCTTTAGTTAGCAGACTAAAGGGGAGGAAATGGTGGGCAGCCAACACAATGGATGTCCGCTACTTATAGGAATCAGAATTTTAGGGGCAACTGTGAAATGTCTACAAAAGTGAGCTGGTATTGAAGTCAAAGCCTCTAAGAGGTCCTGAGATCAACATTTTTAGTTCTCCTGGTATAGATCTGTAGATGAGAACAAAAGGAGGAAAAGCACATTAAAAAACAAACAGGTGTAGAGGCAGTAGCTGCTGTAGTGAAAACTGCGCACAAACCCCTTCAACCTCATCTGAAGATGTACTCTTACTGTGTGCTGATGAAAAATAGAACAAAGGGCACAGCAATAAAGTCTTTTGCTTAGTGGGAAATCTCCCAGAATTTCATTTTGATGTGCATTTTTCTTATGTAGAATCATTGTATCAGAGTTCCATGTAGGGAAATAGAAACCTTTCCAGTGTTCAAGAGTGAGTGGGAAGGAGAGGGAGAAATATCCTGGCTTGTTCTTCTACCTTCCTAGCCATTCCAACACTTTTAAATAGTGTTGCTGAGCCACAGGCCAGCTGATTGTAATCAGTCCTCTATCCATATGTAGCAGAGGCGGGAAAAAACAATGCATGGATGGGTGGGCAAGGTCCAGGAACAGCACTTGCAGCCAGGATGAAAATGCTATCAGCCTTAGACTCACTGCCTAAAATTAAAGGTGAAACAAATGGAAGGTGGTTCAGGAACTGTCCTAGATATTTCTCCTTTCTTAAGTAATCCTCATCCTTCAAAGTCACCAAGACCAGTAAACTGGTCTTAATAGTTATTTCTCTCGGTCTCTTATCTGTGATACAGGAAGATTCTTTTCACTTTTCATACGATTTATAATATGGGAAACCAGTTATGCATTAGTGATCTTGATTTCTTTATGTTGTAAGGGTTGGGGAAAGCAAGAACTGAAGCAGTTTGAGAGTATAGTAAAGTACAAGAAAAATTTACAGCTCGAGGTATTATTACTTTCTCTGATACTGTGGTTTACTGAAGAAGAGCTGCTCTTTGTCTGAAAATGAATGCTGCAGCTTAGAATTAATTGTCTCTTAGAAGCTGTGTGTATTTTAGTCTGCAAAACTGTAACACGTCAAAGACCAGCTGAATTCTGTAAGAGGAATAGTGGACCATTCTTTCCCAATCTGCACACTGGACACTGTGGGCCATTTAGGATCAAATGGGTCTCTGTATATAACAATAGCCAGAGAGGTTCTTTGGCTCAGGACATTATGAAGAAATTAAACGGATTTGCTGAGATAGCTTAAAGTCATGCTCTGTAATGGAAATTATATGTTATTCTCTCTCTGTATTTACATGTAATTGATGTTGATCCCAGTTTGCAGGTTCTGCTTTCTATTATTGCCTCCAAATCATGCAAGCTAGGTCTATTTGGACCTTCTTTAGAGTATTTAGCATTATTCTGCTTGATTGTGGAGTTTCCATTTCTTACAACAAGGAACATATTAATTACTTAGGTTGTTTTAATTACTGTTATTTCACTGGGAATTCTTTACCTATAACATTGATTTTTGAAGGTTGAACCAACCATGCATTCCTAGGATAAACCCCATTTGTTCATAAGATGCCATTTTTAAAATACATTTCTGGATTTGATTTGCTAATATTTTGTTGAGGATTTTTGCATTTATGTTAAGGAAGGATATTGGTGTATAATTGTTTTGTCCTGTGAAGTCATTTTCATGTTACTATAAAAGGACTGCCATGCTCAGCTTAGCTCCTCCTTTCTCTGCCATTTTCTGAAGGTGTTCCTGGGCAGAGGGCTCCTCTGCACAAGTGCAATTCAGCTTGTGATTTTACCTTCTTTTGGGAATTATAGCATTTTGCTGTCTTTTGTCCCAGTGTTGAAAACACTTACCTCATTTATTTGTTCTATTTTTATGGTTGTTTATGGTGAGAGGGCTAGTCTAGAATATGTTACTCAGTCCTGGAAGGCAGTGGTTGTTAGAGTATTCTAATATTGTTGGAGTATTCTGAAAAGGTTGTCTTCCTTTTTAAAAATTTGTAGGGTGTTGTTATATATTTACTATGTCAGATTTATTACTTGGGTTGTATCCACTTGTTTATTAAACTATTATATAATCTGTCAAGGGTTGATCATGTGCTACCAACAATAACAAACACTGAATAAAGGCTGAAGAGTGAAAGAGGTGTGATATGTGACTTTATGTGGTCTAGTTATATCTTATGGCTGAGTGGTCCAGCAAGTCCCTTTAATTTCTTTAAAGTTTATGAAAAATAAACCTTTTACTTGACTAGATTTAATTGTATTTATAGGTTAATTTGAGGGGTATATCTTTTCAATATTTTTTTTCCATTCCACAGAAGTTATTTCAGATTGCCTTTCTCTTCTTGAAGAAAAGCTTTATTAATTTTTTCTCTTCTTAAATGTAGTGCCTGAATATCTTTTATTTATTTATAGGTTTTGTTGCTGTTGTCAGTGTGCTATTTTTTCCCCCATTACACTCTGGTGGTTATTGCTGGTGTAAAGGAAAGCTACTGTTTTTTTAACGAATCATTTACTCTCTATGAACTCCTCTGAGAGTTGTTTCGTTGGGATTTGCCAGGTAGAGATTATTGGATCTTTATTTTTATGAAATCTGCTCTGCAAAATACTAGTCACCATTGTGAATTGATATAGTGTCTGTGGGAGCAGATTATATATGCATAATCTCTACAGGGATTGATGCAGTGGGGCCATGGGGATTTAAAACTCTCTTGCAAAGATCAGCCATTTCCTGCTTAAAGTCAGGGTTGAAAATAGATTTCCTATCTATGCAGGTTGTATCTTATTCTGTGAAATACAATTAAATATCCTCCTAGCAGTACTCCCTTAGGACAGGCCTGTTTAACTGTGTAAAGTTTCATGGTGGTCAGGTTAGATCATTTTCATTTGGTCTGAGACTATGAGAAGAAGTCACACATAACCCATAAAATGTATATATTTTGTATGTCCATCTACAAAGTGAAGCTAGCCTTTAATAAGATGTACTTTAAATTCTAAAATATTTGATGTAAATACTGTGTTCAGTTATCATATTTTTTTTTAAATAAGCAATAATATTATAGTTGAAGTCAGCCAAGCAGAAGGAATTCATGCCATTTGGAATACTGTAAAGAATTCAGGCAGGAGAAATCTGCATGCCAACCTGAGACCACTGCCATGTTCAGAGGTGCCCAGGATAGAAACAGAACCTGACATGCAGTGCGACCCATGCCCTCAACTCAGCCACCCTGATAGCTTACCTCATTTTTTAAATTTTATTTTATTTATTTATTTTAAATTCTAAAATATTTGATACAATACTAAGTCCAGTTATCATATTTTTTTCAAATAAACAATAATAATATAGTTGAAGTCATCAGTAATTGGATGAAAATCATTACTGTATAGTATTTCCTGATCTCAAGATACTGTTTCCTTTTATTTTTATTTTTTATTATTTAATAAAAAATTTTTTAAGAAAGTGAGAAGGAGAGGTAGAGAGCATGTATGTGCAGAGGAGACAGAGAGGGAACCCTAAGCAGATTCTATGCTCAGCATGGAGGCTGACGTGTGACTTGACCCCATGACCCTGAGATCATGACCCAGTCTAAAATCAAGAGATGGATCCAGGGTGCCTCAGTTGGTTAAGCATCCAACTTTTGGTTTTGGCTCAGGTCACAATCTCACAGTTGTGAGATTGGGTCCTGTGTAGGACTCTGTGCTCAGTACGGAGTCTGCTTGAGATTCTTTCTCTCTCCCCCTCTGCTACCACTCACCCCCCCACCCAATAAATAAAATCTTAAAAAAAAGAGAGTCAGATGCTCACCTGACTGAATCACCCAGGCACCCCTCCTTTTATTTTTAAGATATATTTTCATATATTACTTTTTTTTTTTTACTTTTTAAATTATAGTTTACATATAACATATTATTTTCAGGTGTATGACATAATAATTTGATATTTAGGTATATTGTGAAATGATCACCATAGTAAGTCTGGTTATCATCTGTCAACATAGAGAGTTACAAATTTTTTTTTCTTATGAAAACTTTCATGGTCTACTCTCAGCAACTTTCAAATACACGATACAATGTTACAGACTATGGTGATCATAGTATACGTTATACCTCTGTGACTTACTTATTTTAACTGGAAATTTGTACTTCTTGATTCCTCTCACCTGTTTTATGTACCCCCTTGACTCTCTCCCATCTGGCAACCTCAGTTCTCTTCTCTGTGTGAGTTTTGTATCATTTTGTTTCATTTGTTCACTTGTTTTGTTGTTGTTGTTTTTAATGATTCTACATGTAAGGGAAATCATACAGTATCTGTCTTTCTTTGTCTGACTTATTTTACTTAGTATAATACCCTCCAGGTCTATCCATGTTGTCACAAATGGCAGGATTTCATTCTTTCTTATGGCTGAATCATATTTCATTGTATATAAATACCTTTCATCCATTGCTGGACATTGAGGTTGTTTCCATACCCTAATTGTTGTAAATAAATAATGCTCCAGTAACATAGGGTTGTATATATATTTTCGAATTAGTGTTTTTCTTTTCTTCAGTAAAATATCTAGAAGTGGAATTGCAGGATCATATGGTAGTTCTATTTTTAATTTTCTGAGGAACTCCTATATTGTTTTCCACAGCAGCTGCACTGATTTGCATTCCCAACAGCAGGTTTTTTGGTCCACATCGTCACCAACACGTATTTCTTTTGTTTTTGGTAACAGCCATGCTGACAGGTGTGAAGTTATAGCTCATTGTGGTTTTGATGTGCGTTACCCCGATGATTAGTGAGATTGAGCATTTTTTCATGTGCCTCTTGGCCCTCTGTATGTTTTCCTTGGAAAACTGTCTATTCAGATTCTCTCTCCATTTTTTAGTCAGAGTGGCTTTTGTTGTAATTGAGTTTTATGAGTTCTTTGTATATTTTGATATTAACTCCTTATCAGACTTATGATTTGCAAATATTTTCTCCCATTCAGTAGGTAGCCTTTTCATTTTGTTGATAGTTTTCTTCATCTTGCAGAAGCTTTTTAGTTTAATGTAGTTTCATTTGTTTGTTTTTATTTTTTTTGCCTTTACCTTTGGAGTCAGGTACAAAAAAATAATTGCAAAGATCAATGTCAGTAGTTTATTGCCTACATTTTCTTCTAGGAGTCTTATGGTTTCAGGTCTTACATTCAAATATTTAATCCATTTTGAGTTAATTTTTGTATATGGTATAAGATAGTACTGCAATTTCATTCTTTTGCATGTAGCTGTCTATTCTCCCAACACCATTTATTGAAGGAACTATTCTTTTAACATTGTATATTTTTACCTACTTTTTTGTAAATTAATTCATCATTTGCATGGGTTCATTTCTGGGCTCTCTATTTTGTTCCATTTATCTATGTGTCTTATTATATTCTTGATTAGCATAGCTTTGTAATTTAGCTTGAAATCTGTAATTGTGATACCTCCTCAACTTTGGTCTTTCTTAAGATTGCTTTGGCTATCTGGGATGCCTGGGTGGCTCAGTTGGTTAAGTGTCTGCCTTCGGTTCAGGTCATGATTTTGGGGTCCTGGGATTGAGTTCTGAGTCTGGTTCCCTGCTCAGTGGAGAGTCTGCTTCTCCCTTTTCTTCTGCCCCTACCCCTCTCATGTTCTCCCTCTTATGCTCTGCCCTCTCTCTCTCTCAAATAAATAATAATAATAAAAAGATTGCTTTGGCTATTCAAAATGTTTTGTGGTTCCACACAAATCTTGGGATTGTTTGTTTTGTTTCTTTGAAAAATATTGGAATTTTGATAGGGATTGAACTAAATCTGTATACTGCTTTGAATATGGACATTTTAACAATATTAATTCTTCCAATACTGCAGCAAAGAATATCTTTCCATGTATTTGTGTCTTTTTCAGTTCTTCTCATCAGGTATTATGGTTTCTAGTGTACAGGTATTTTTCTTCCTTGATTAAATTTTTTTCTAGGTATTTTATTCTTTTTGGTGCAGCTATTTATGGGATTGTTTTATTAATTTATTTTTCTGATAGTTTTTTGATAGTTTATAAAAATAAAACAGATTTTTGTATATTGATTTTATACCCTGCAATGTTACTGAATTTATTATTACTACTAATTCTGACATATATATAATATATATAATATATTACATATATTTAATATATTATATATTATATATTAAAATATATATTTTATATTAGATATAATAATAATAACTATTATATAATATTATTATATTAAGATCCTCTACTATTAATGTATTCATATTACTATGACTCTTTATCTTGATTAACAGTTGTCTTATGTAGTTGGCTGCTCCTGTATTGGGACATAAATATTTACAATTGTTAGATCTTCTTGGTGGATAGACCCTTTAAGAATGATGTAGTGTCCTTCTTTATCTCTGACTACAGTCTTTAGTTTAAAATCTAATTTATCTGATAAGAGAATTGCACCCCAGCTTTCTTTTTAGGTCCATTGGCATGAAAGATGCTTCTCTATCCCTTCACTTTCAGTCTGGATGTATCCTGAGGTTCCAAATGGGTCTCTTATAGATAACATATGGATGGGTCCTGTCATTTTATCCAATCTGCAACCCTGTGCCATTTTATGGGAGCATTTAGACCTTTCACGTTGAGAGTGATTATTGAAAGATACGTTTTTATTGACCTCATGTTGCCTGGGAAGTCCTTGTTTCTATAGATTGTCTCTGTACATTTCTGTTCTATGACACTCTTGGGTTCTTTCTTCTTTTATAGACCCCCCCCCCTTAATATTTCTTGTAGTGCTGGCTTGGTGGTCACATATTTTTTTTTTAATTTTTAAAAAAAATTCTTACTTATTTTTAAAATTTCTTTTCAGAATTCATTGTTTATGCACCACACCCAGTGCATGCAACACATGCTCTCTGTAATACCCACCACCAGGCTCACCCACCCTCCCACCTCCTGCCTCTCCAAAACCCTCAGATTGTTTTTCAGAGTCCACAGTCTCTCATGGTTCGTCTCCCCCTCCAATTTCCCCCAAATCCCTTCTTCTATCCATCTCCCCATGCCCTCCATGTTATTCCTTAAGCTCCACAAATAAGCAAAACCATATGATAATTGACTCTCTCTGTTTGACTTATTTCACTCAGCATAATCTCTTCCAGTCCAGTCCATGTTGATACAAAAGTTGGGTATTCATCCTTTCTGATGGAGACATAATACTCCATAGTATATATGGACCACATCTTCCTTATCCATTTGTCCATTGAAGGGCATCTTGGTTCTTTCCACAGTTTGTTGACTGTGGCCATTGCTGCTATGAACATTGGGTTACAGGTGGCCCTTCTTTTCACTACATCTGTATCTTTGGGGTAAATCCCCAGTAGTGCAATTGCAGGATCATAGGGAAGTTCTATTTTTAATTTCTTAAGGAATCTCCACGCTGTTTTCCAAAGTGGTTGCCCCAACTTGCATTCCCACCAATAGTGTAAGAGGGTTCCCCTTTCTCCACATCCTCTCCAACACACGTTGTTTACTGTCTTGTTAATTTTGGCCATTCTAACTGGTCTAAGGTAGTATCTCAATGTGGTTTTGATTTGAATCTCCCTGATGGCTAGTGATGATGAACATTTTTTCATGTGTCTGTTAGCCATTTGTTGTCTTCATTGGAGAAGTGTCTGTTCATGTCTTCTGCCCATTTTTTGACATAATTATCTGTTTTGTGTGTGTTGAGTTTGAGGAGTTCTTTATAGATCCTAGATATCAGCCCTTTGTCTGTTTGTCATTTGCAAATATCTTCTCCCATTCCATGGGTTGCCTCTTTGTTTTGGATAGAGGGAACATTCCTGAACTTCATCAAATCTATCTATGAAAAACCCACAGCAAATATCATCCTCAGTGGGAAAAAGCTGACAGCCTTCCCTTTGAGATCAGGAATACGGCAAGGATGCCCACTCTCACCAATCTTGTTCAACATAGTATTAGAAGTCCTAGCAACAGAAATCAGACAAAAAAGAGAAATAAAAGGTATTCAGATTGACAATGAAGAAGTCAAACTCTCTCTCTTTGCAGATGACATGATACTTTATATGGAAAACCCAAAAGACTCCACCCCCAAACTACTAGAACTTATACAGCAATTCAGTAATGTGGCAGGATACAAAATCAATGTATAGAAATCCGTTGCTTTCTTATACAGTAACAATGAAAATACAGAAAGGGAAATTAGAGAAATGATTCCATTTACTATAGCACCAAGAACATAAGATACCTTGGAATAAACCTAACCAAAGAGGTAAAGGATCTGTACTTGAGGAACTACAGAACACTCATGGAAGAAATTGAAGGAGACACAAAAAGATGGAAGACCATCCCATGCTCATAGATCAGAAGAATAAACATTGTTAAAATGTCTGTACTTCCTAGAGTAATCTATACTTTCAGTGCCATTCTGATCAAAATTCCACCGGCATTTTTCAAAGAGCTGGAGCAAACAATCCTAAGATTTGTATGGAATCAGAAGAGACCCCGAATTGCTAAGGAAATGTTGAAAAAGAAAAACAAAACTGGGGGCATCACGTTGCCTGATTTCAAGCTTTACTACAAAGCTGTGATCACCAAGACAGCCTGGTACTGGCATAAAAACAGATACATAGGCCAGTGGAACAGAGTAGAGAGCTCAGCTATGACCCTCAACTCTATGGTCAAATAATCTTCGACAAAGCAGGAAAATACATGCAGTGGAAAAAAGGCAGTTTCTTCAATAAATAGTGCTGGGAAAATTGGACAGCTATGTGTAGAAGAATGAAACTCGACCATTCTCTTACACCATACACAAAGATAAACTCAAAATGGATAAAAGACCTCAATGTGAGGCAGGAATCCATCAGAATCCTAGAGGAGAACATAGGCAGTAACCTCTTGGACATCAACTTCTTTCAAGATATGTCGCCAGAGACAAAGGACACAAAAGCGAAAATGAACTTTTGGGACTTCATCAAGATCAAAACTTCTGCACAGCAAAGGAAACAGTCACATACTCTTTTAAACCTTGCCAGTCTTGGAAGCTCTTTATTTCTCCATCCATTTTGAATGTCAGCCTTGCTCAAGAAAGTATTCTTGGTTGCATGTTCTTCTCATTTAGTGCCCTGAATATGTCTTGCCAGCTCTTTCTGGCTTGCCAGGTTTTATGTTTGTGATGTCACATCTTACACATTTTAATTTTATGTATCCCTTGATTACTGTAGTTATAGTCATTTTTGCCACTTTTGCTTTTTGACCTTCATACTAGCTTTATAACTGGTTAATCTTCTGCCTTTACTATATGTTTACCTTTAATAGTGAGATTTTTATTATGTTTTTTGTTATTAATTAGTGCCCTTTTCAACTTAAAGAAATCACTTTAATATTTCTTATAAGGCAGGTTTAGTGGTGATAAGCATTTTTCACTTTTGCTTGTCTGGAAAACTCTTTTTATCTGTCCTTCAATTCTGAGTAATAACCTTTCTGGGTAGAATATTCTTGTTTTGAAGTTTTTGCCTTTCAGCACTTTGAATATGTCATTCTTCTCCCATCTGGCCTGAAAAGTCTCTGTTGAGAAATCTCCTAGTAGTCTTACAAGTTTCCCTTGTATGTAACTTTTTCTCCTCCTGCTGCTTTTAAGATTTTCTCTTCATCTTTAACTTGATATTTTAATTATAATGTGTCTCCATGCTGGTCTCTTTGGGCTCATTTAATTTCAAACTCTCTGGGCTTCCTGTATCTGAATGTCTTTTATCCCCCACTAGGGTTAAGGAACTTTTCAGCCATAATTTCTTTAAGTATGATTTTTGCCCCTTTTTATTTCTCTTTTCCATTTGGGGCTCCTGTAATGCAAATGTTTGCTTGCTCTTGTCCCATAGTCCCATATGCTATCTTAACTTCTCAAAATTCTTTTTTCTCCTTGCTGCTCTGTTTGGGTGAGTTCTACTTCCCCATCTTTCAGATCACTGATTATTTCTTCTGCTTCATCTTGTCTGTTGTTAAACCTCTCTACTGTATTTTTCAATTCAATTATTATATCCTTCACCTTTGTGACTTCTGTTCGGTACTTTCTTATATTTTCTTTTTGTCAAAGTTCTCAGTGTGTTTATCCATTCTTTTCTTGGGTTCAGTAGACATCTTTATGGCCATTATTTGACCTCTGTATCATGTACATTAGTTACCTTTGTTTCATTAAGGTTTTATTTTTTCTGGGGTTTTATTTTGTTCTTTTACTTGGAACATATTCTTCTGTTTCCTCAATTTTTTAAAAGATTTTATTTATTTATTTGACACAGAGAGAGACACAGTGAGAGAGGAAGCACAAGCAGGGGGAGTGGGAGAGGGAGAAGCCAGCCTCCTGCTGAGCAGGGAGCCTGATGTGGGACTCAATCCCAGGAGCCTGTAATCATGACCCTCAGATGCCTAATGCCTGAGCCACCCACGTGCCCCACATTTCCTCATTTTTTGACTCTCTGTGTTTGTTTTATGTATTAGGTGAAAAATCCATCTCTCCCATTCTTGAAGGAGTGGCTTTGTGTAGGAGATGAACTATAACATTAACCCTTGCTGTAGTTCTTGGTTCTCTTTTGAACCTTTGTGATTGTCTAAGCAGCCTGATTTATTATAGATAGATCCCAGTTGTTAAGGGTATTCCAAGACTCGTGAGTGTTCCAGAAGGAGGCTTCTCACTCAGCACCTAGATTCAGGCTGATTGGAAGCTAGTTCCTCAGGCAGCAGCTTTAGAAGTATGCACATATGTATACAGTCCTATGGGACTACAATTGTAAACCCTGCTAGTCTCCTGTCCAGGTGGTCTGCAGGTGTTTCCTTGGCAACAGTTGCAAAAAACAGAGTTTTAGACAAGTATATGAACTCCCTTTCTTGGAGGTAGTGGTGAGCTGAGTGAGGCAGTGTAAGAGAACAAAAATATATCCTTTGGTCTTTGTTCCCTGTGAGTGCCTCTGTAACCTCTGGATGCATGGTAAATGTGAAGCTTGCCCTCAGACAAAAGCTCACAGATAAAGCGAATAGTTCTTTTTCACAGGAATACTGTGGGTGTGTTTCAGCCTGCCCTCTGTGCAGTGTCCTGAGGGTGGTAACCTACCAGGACCTGTCTGTTAGATTGTTTCTGTCCTCTTGGGCTCTCCCCAGCCACTAGAGTAAGGTGCTCTTAGGGCATCTCCTGTGTAGGTGGTGTAGTTAGAATGGCTTTGGGTGGCAGTGGTAGTAGAGCAAGAGTGTGGCATGCCCACTGGTCCTAGAAGATTAGAGGGTGAGTACAGCATGGCACCAAGGAAGTGAAGGGAGACCTCAAGAATGTGCTTGCCAGTTCTACTGTCTGTGGAGCGAGTCTCAATAGGCTCTTGCCCCTCCAGCAGATACTTTAAGGTCTACAAATGAATCTCATTCACATTATGGTTTAGGTGCTTTTCAGACTGCTGCTTTTGTGCTTGTTCCCAGGGCAAGTGAGTCTGTATGTAGACCCTTTGAGCAGAATCTTCATTGCTTATAGCTCTGTGGCTCTCCTGGATGTAGCCTCATGGATTTTGAAAGCCAGACATTTTGGGGGCTTGTCTCTCTGGTACTGGTCCCAAGGGTTAGGGTGCCTGATGTGGGGCACAAGTCCCTCAATCCTCAGGGAGAAGTGTTTGTGAAATCCCTTGTGATTGTGGCACTTGTAGGTGGGATTTTGGTGAGACCAGGTCTTTGTCTTTCATACACATCTCTGTGTGACTATTTTATCCTTTGCTGTGGAAGAGCTATTTCACTAGTTTTCAAGTCTTTTTCAGAGGAGATTATTCCACATGTAGCTGTTAATTTGTCATGTCCATTGAAAGAGATATGTTCAGGATATTCCTAACGCCACCATCATGAACTGCCTCCCTCCTATTACACTCTTTGTTCAAGGTCATTAATGGCACTCTTAATATCACTGAGATTTTATTTATTTAGACATAGTTTCCAAAGGTTTCATTGTTGATATCCATTGAATTTCTTTACCTGATAGCATTAAAATAATTTAAAACCAGAGTTAGAAATACATACACATAAACACACATAGATATCGTGGGAAATTTTCATTTTCCAGAAATATTGAGCACTTTTTGAGGCTGTATTAGGGAAAATGACTCTTTTTATTGCCTGGTTATTTTAGGAGATAAGAGAGAACAGAATGTTGATTGGCTAGTCTAAGTAGCAAACCAGCTATGGTTTTTAAAAAATGATAAATGATGACTCTTCTCCCTAAGAAAAATGCATATAAGCATAGAATTTTACATTCAAATTTGATTTAGTCCAGCTACCTTATTTTCAGGTAGTAAACATGTATGGGGAGAAAAATAAGCTATCTGATTAAGTAGAGTTAAGTTCTGGTTCATAATGTTTTCTGATTTCCTGGTCATATCCTTCCATGTTGCTAGAGGATAGCTAAACAAGAAAGGGGCAAAGGGAAGTAAGTGGAAGTGAACAGACATAAAAGTGATGCAAACAGAAACAAAGAAATATTTAACAAAGTTATTTGATTGCCTATGTGAATGACTAAAGAAGAAGCAATATACAAGTGACAACATGACCAATAAAATAATTATTTTTTGTACTGGAGGAAAAGACCTCCTGAGTGATAATATTTCAAACAAGAGGCAAGTTCTGACATTATTATAGTTAAAATAAGTAGACTTTTAACATATTTATACAGGTAATTTTTAGAAATGAAACATACAAGGGTACTTCGTGTCTATAGAACTTGAAGAAGGTTGATATATGTAGGTTTGATTATGTTCTGAATGATACATGTACGTAGTGTTTATTCTAAAAGCACAGATCTACTTTATTTCCTTTAAAATTCAGAATAAGAAATAGTCATGGTAAAACCAACAATAAAAAAAATCACATAAAAATACTACCTCTGTTGCACACAATATTGGGTCTTCTCATGAACTTTGGCAAAAATATAAATTTCAGTTTACTTTCTTGACTTCAGAAAGTTCTGCTTTGTGGATTCCTAAGGTAAATGGATTCCTCTGTCTTGAACCATGTGGTAACATAATAAAGTGATTGATTTCTGTGCCAGGATCCCAATTGTCTCTATAACTTACATTATTAGGAGCTCCTCAATTATAGTTGCTGCATTAAAATTTTCTGGTATCATAATGAATAGTCAGTATGCACCTCCTAACAGTGGATTTGTTTCTCTCAACTGAAATATAGTGGACAGTGTCTTGATTTTTCCTAGACCATCCCATTCTTGGATATTTGTCAGTGCTAGTTTATTCTTGTGTCCTATCCTTAAAACTCTGGATTTTGTCTTGACTGAAGCTTGAACTTACTTTTCCTGACTTTCATTAAATTTTCTTAAGCAGTAACAACTGGGTACTAATAAAGGAACTCTGTCGTAGACCATATTCTGTTTCACAACCAATTGGACAGACAAAATGTCTTTGAAAGGTAAGAGTGAAGTATCTAAAAACAGTTTTATATAGCATTAGTTTGAAGAAAGGAGCAAGATCTGATAAGAGAGATTCATCTTGTCTTATCAAAGGAAGGGAATTCTTTTTACCCAGATCATCCAGCAGTATTTGATGTTTGCATGCCAAAGTTACTACGGAAATCTGATGTTCAGCTACTGACCTAGGATCAAGTTCATGGACAACTATTTGTTTTTCTTTCTTTCTTTTTTTCCTTTAATGGCATTGTTGGTTTAATGTTCAACTTCAAGAACGCATCAGTTGGTCTTAAGGAAGTCTCATGAGTAATGTCTTTGACAAAAATGGTGTTTAAAAAAATGTGCTACCTAATTTGAGTGTAGATTATAAGAACACTTAAGCTCTAGGGACAGATCTTTTTATTCTAGGCTCTGGTCATGTGCCCTTGACTTAATCCTTGTTATTTCTCCTGCGATCAAGTTCATGGACTAGAACTTGGGGAGGTCCAGGACTGCCAAGTTTAGTTCAGGGCACAATGATAGTAGGGTTGTCTGGGAGTGGGAGTGAAAGCAACACTCCAGCACAACATAAAATTTATAAGGGCTTCCCCTATATATCTAAATAATGCAAACTAAGAAATAATAGCTCTTTCCTGGAGTTGCCAGCTATCTGTCAGAGAGAGGAATGCAGACCATGTAGTTTTTCCTGATTAATTTCACCTTTTTAATTTGCTGTCCTAAAGGACAAAATGGTGTCGCTGGCTTCTCAGAGGGTGTTGAAATGTGTTTACAAAGGCTGTGAGGTCTAGACTATGCAGTGAACCAGTAGGATTTTTAGAAATTAATAAAATCTTTTAGAAATAATACAACTAGTGCATTTTTAAATCAAATCTGCTTTATTTTCAGAACTGTAGGAAAGATAAGGAAGTATGTTTGCTAATTCATATAGAAATAAAAGGAAAGATTAATCCCTGGAAACTAACGTTAAAGAGCTTGTTGGGGGAGAAATAATTCATTCATATTCACTCATTCATCATTCATTCATTGATTCATTCATCCACTTTCTTGTTCAAGTAGCAAAACTCTCTCAAGTACTTCTGATATATCAGGAATCATATGTGTTGAAGATGCAACTGTAAATAATAAATAAGTGGCACAAATTGTTAAGTGCTTCAGGATTTTACTTCAAGTTGAGCAGTCTATAAAGAGGGTATACAGAGAATAGGAGAATTAATTTATGAAAGGTAGTGTTGTTATAGTGAGTAGTTAGGTGGCATTCTATTTTCACTTGATTTTTCTTCCTTTCTCATTTCCTTGCTCTAGATGAGTATATATAAAGGAGCAGCACAGAGAACTAAATTAAAAAATGTGTAAGAAACTTTAAGCTAGTCTGTTTCTGCCATGGAAGAGATGTATCATGTATAATGGATTTATTATGCTATACAGAATCTGGTTGACTTTGCAAGAGGATGGAAATAGCAGTTGTCACATCTCCACTCCCCTCTCAACTCTTTCCCTTTCTTGAATAAATGGAGCTGTTTGTTTATGCTCATTTGCTAAAATTTAACAACTGAGAATATGCTGGAACATAAGCAATTTTGCCCTGGCAAAGTACATTCTGTGAGTGACCCTGCTGACAAATTTGTATTGTCTTAACTGCAGTACAACTTGCATTTGTCACAGGTGAATGGGCTCAATTAGCAAGAAAGAGAGAGAGTATTTAAATCATTAAAAAAAAAAGAAATAAAAAGAAAAAAAGGAAATAAAGAAGAAGATATTTTCTTCTTTATGAGTTCTGAAAGAGAGGTGACATTGTAAACATACAATTATTTTGGGGGGCGCTTTTCAAAGAAAACAACTAAGCAAAATACACGTTATTTGGCATTGACAAAGTGATTTGAAACAAAACTTCAGGGAAGAATTCTCAAAGGACATTAATAGGGAGTTGGGTTTTTCATGGGTATTAAATGTGTTCTTTTACCTCTTAAAGTTACATACTTCCTGTTCTACTTATTAAAATCCTAGGAGAAATATTGGGCATTTGCTGTGATTTATGAAATGAAGAACATAACCAAATTTTGCCTGAACTTATGCAGTTTGGGAAGAGAGATTACTTATCTGAGTTTGTGAGATAATACGCAGTGCAGTGGAAAAAGAAACTTTTTAGGTAGTATTGTGATGGGTTGAAAGTCTCAGCCTACCACTAACTGGTTAGGTAAACTACATGGCCTTTGACTGTAGTGAGGAATATACATTCCCAAATTGTTGTGAACGAAATTGAATAGAACTGGAGAAGCAGCATGATAGAAAAAGGATAAATTGGCATTTAAAATGAAAACCTGATGATATAGTTTCTCAAAAGGAGTTGAGTATTAAACTTACTATTAAATTATGAAGAACAAGGAAAAGTCAATGTTTTAGAGAATAGTATAGAGATAGATGAAAAGAGAAACTGAGACTCTGTGAAATGCAGACTATGGAACCACTGTTCAAGAAGTACCCATATCTTCTTGTTTCTCTACCACCTCTAATTTATTTGTGCATTTATTAGCTCAGTTAAATAATGAGGCTTCACTTATTTAACTCCTCTTAAATGTCAGGAAACAGAGTAGGTGCTGGTGATTCAATAATAAATAAGATATAGACCTATCCAAAGAAGTGTTGATCTAGTATCAGATATAGGTATTTAAACAAAGAATTGCAGATGATGTTAAGATAGGTTGGATTCTACTGGTAAGTAAAAGTACATCAGGAGCAGAAAGAACAGGGTGGATAACTTTGCATACATCCAACAGTGAATTATGTTGAGCAGGCAACACCTGTTACCAACTGAATGGAGGACAGCAAAGAGCTTTAACTGTGCTGCCACCAGGAGCAGCAATCCCCAATTTTAGCCATTGCATGGTTTGCAGATGTTGGGTAAGGAAAACATGACTCATACAAACACTAGAATGAAAAACACTTTACTCATAAAGAGAAGAGACAGAGTAAGATCAGCTTCAACTATGAGTGTCCATCCACCATGGCCAGTGGGTCTCACCCACAGCTGATGCAAGAAGATGGTCTGCATGCATCCCTCTGTACTGCAGGTGAACTCTATTATACTCTCCCCACCTACTGGCAATAGATACGGCAGTTAGTACCGTGTGGTACCATATGACATCCATGCTGAAGCAGAGCAAAGAAATACATACCAGGTCTGGAACAGGGGAAGATATTTCCAAGCAAACAGACGTGTCCAACACAGGCTGTGAAGGCTCTTTATTTCTTTGCAAGGAAATGTTCCAGGCTCAGGGCCACTCTTCTGCAGCTGTGCAAGGAGCAACAAGCTGTGTGCAACTGCCTTTCCCAGCAGTTAGAAACATGTGGTGGACAAAATGGAGAAGAGATGTTAGGGAAAAGGAACAGCATATGCAAAGAAGAAAAGTAAAATAGCAGAGCATGTTTATTTGGGGGTCTGTGCATGGTATTGTTTGTTTATTTCCCACATATAAAGTGTACAGTTTTAAAAATTACAAGAAAAAAATTCAGGGTAGAAGGACAAGGTAAAGACCAATGTGTAAGGAATTTGGGCTTAAATAGTTACTAACAGCTGAATTTTGGTTATCTGGTAGTCAAAACAAACAGGGCAGTGTAGTAAGTTTTGTGCCATCCACTGTCCTCCCAAGAGGCAATTGTAGTTTCTTCAGAAGAGAACGCCCTTTGCTTAAGGAGGAGAAGGGGTTGTCTGTGTTATGTTTATTTATTGATCTGATTATTGATTAATTATTGATTGATTGATTGATTATTGATTATTGATTTACTAATTATCTGATTAATGGGAATGTGAGTTGTGTGGTCCCACCTTCTCTCACCAAGCCAATCATATAATTTCTTTTAGGATTTGATCTTTTTTTTTAAAAGATTTTATTTATTTATTTATTTATTTATTATTTTATTTATTTATTTATTTATTTATTTATTATCTGACAGACAGATCACAAGTAGGCAGAGAGGCAGGCAGAGAGAGAGGGAGAAGCAGGCTTCCCGCTGAGCAGAGAGCCCGATGCGGGGCTTGATCCCAGGACCCTGGGATCATGACCTGAGTCGAAGGCAGAGGCTTTAACCCACTGAGCCACCCAGGTGCCCCTAGGATTTGATTTTTAAAACAGAGGATATGAATGGCTCATTGATACTGACTAATTCTGTATCAGAATCAGAAAATGACACTTAAAGTGTGTCCATGCTATTCAGATCCCAAGACTCATCTTTCTTGAATTTTAACTGCTCAACTCTTTCTTCCATTCTGTGAACTCTCACTGTATGTGCTTCTGATAAGTACTCCACCTTCCAACTTCCTTACCTAGTTAGTTTCACTTACTTTTAACAAAGCAACATGAACCTTCTGATTCTCTTTACTACTCACCACAGAAGCATCATGAATATCCTATTTGTGTCAATCTACTTGCCCCTCAAGTCCCACAGAGGCAACACAATATACCCAGTTAGATGCTACAGGCAGAATGGGTGTATGTCACAGCTGAGTTAGGGAACCTGAGTATAGGGAACCTGAAGCTTTTATGATAGGCAGCAAACAAATTTGCCTTTGCTCTAGGGAGAGACGTTATCTTTCAAGGCTGTTCACTACAGACATACCTCAGAAATACTGTAGATTGAGATCATACTGCAGCAATAAAGCAAATACCACAATAAAGCCAGTCAAATGATTCTTTTTTTTTTCCTGGTGCATATAAAATTTATGTTTATACTACACGGTAGTCTATTAGTGTATAAAGGTGCTATATATAAATAAATAATGTACATACCTTAATTAAAAAATACTTTATTCCTAAAAAATGCTAACATCATCTGAGCTTTTAGTGAGTTGTCATCTTTTTGCTGGTGGATGGTCTTACCTTGACATTGATGGCTGCTGCCTGATGAGGGTGGTGATTGCTGAAAGTTGGGGTGGTTGTGGCAATTTCTTAAGACAACAGTGATATTTGCCACACTGAGTCTTCGTTTCATACATGATTTCTCTGTAGCATGTGATGCTTTTGATAGCCTTTCATCCTCAGTAGAACTTACTTCAAAATTGAAGTCAATCCTCTCAAACCTTATCACTGCTTTATCAGCTAACTTACATTATTCTAAATCCTTGGTTGTTATTTCAGTAATCGTCACAACATCTTCACCAGGAATAGATTCCATCTCAGGAAACCACTTCTTTTTTGCTCACCCATAAGAAACAACTCCTCATCCATTAAAATTGTATCATGAGGTTGCAATAATTCAGTCACATCTTCAGGCTTCACTTCTAATTCTAGTTCTCTTGTTTCTACCACACCTGCCATGACTTCCTCTACTCAAGTATTGAACCCCTCCAGGTCATCTATGAGGGTTGAAATCAACTTATTAAGATCACCTCCTCCAGTGAATCACGAATGTTCTTAATCACATTTGTAGTGGTGAATCCTTTCCAGCAGGTTTTCAATGAACTTTGCCCAGATCCATCAGAGGAATCACTGTCCATGGCAGCTGTAGTCTTAAACAATGTATTTCTTAAGTAATAAGGCTTGCAAGCCAAAATTATTCCTTGAGCCATGGACAGCAAAATGGATGTTGTGCTAACAGCTATGAAAACAACATAATTCTTGTTGTCCATCTCCATCAGAGCTCTTGGGTGACCAGGTGCATTGTCAGTAAGCAGTCATATTTTGAAAGGAATCATTTTTCTGAGCAGTAAGTCTTAATAGTTGGATTAAAATACTAAGTAAACACATTAATAAAAAAAAGAACAAGAACCATATGATACTCTCAATAGATGCTGAAAAAGCATTTGACAAAGTACAGCATCCCTTCCTGATCAAAACTCTTCAAAGTGTAAGGATAGAGGGCACATACCTCAATATTATCAAAGCCATCTATGAAAAACCCACCACAAATATAATTCTCAATGGAGAAAAACTGAAAGCTTTTCCACTAAGGTCAGGAACACAGCAGGGATGTCCATTATCACGACTGCTATTCAACATAGTACTAGAAGTCCTAGCCTCAGCAATCAGACAACAAAAAGAAATTAAAGGCATCCAAATAGGCAAAGAAGAAGTCAAACTATCACTCTTCACAGATGATATGATACTATATGTGGAAAACCCAAAAGACTCCACTCCAACACTGCTAGAACTTGCACAGGAATTTAGTAGTGTCAGGATATAAAATCAGTGCACAGAAATCAGTTGCATTTCTCTACACCAACAACAAGACAGAAGAAAGAGAAATTAAGGAGTCAATCCCATTTATAATTGCACCCAAAACTATAAGATACCTAGGAATAAACCTAACCAAAGAGGCTAAGAATCTATATGCAGAAAACTATAAAGTACTCATGAAAGAAATTGAGGAAGACACAAAGAAATGGAAAAATGTCCCATGCTCCTGGATTGGAAGAACAAATATTGTGAAAATGTCTATGCTACCTAAAGCAATCTACACATTTAATGCAATCCCTATCAAAATCCTACCCATTTTTTTCAAAGAAATGGAACAAATAATCCTAAAATTTATATGGAACCAGAAAAGACCTCAAATAGCCAAAGGAATATTGAAAAAGAAAGCCAAAGTCGGTGGCATCACAATTCCGGACTTCAGGCTCTATTACAAAGCTGTCATCAGCAAGACAGCATGGTACTGGCACAAAAACAGACACATAGATCAATGGAACAGAATAGAGAGCTCAGAAGTAGACCCTCAACTCTACGGTCAACTAATTTTCGACAAAGCAGGAAAGAATGTCCAATGGAAAAAAGACAGCCTCGTCAATAAATGGTGTTGGGAAAATTGGATGGCCACATGCAGAAAAATGAAATTGGACCATTTCCTTACACCACACATGAAAATAGACTCAAAATTGATGAAGGATCTCAATGTGAGGAAGGAGTCCATCAGAATCCTTGAGGAGAACGCAGGCAGCAACCTCTTTGACCTCAACCGCAGCAACTTCTTCCTAGGAACATCGCCAAAGGCAACAGAAGCAAGGGCAAAAATGAACTATTGGGATTTCATCAAGATCAAAAGCTTTTGCACAGCAAAGGAAACAGTGAACAAAACCAAAAGACAACTGACAGAATGGGAGAAGATATTTGCAAACGACTTAGATAAAGGGCTAGTGTCCAAAATCTATAAAGAACTTAGCAAACTCAACACCCAGAGAACAAATAATCCAATCAAGAAATGGGCGGAAGACATGAACAGACATTTCTGCAAAGAAGACATCCAGATGGCCAACAGACACATGAAAAAGTGCTCCACATAACTTGGCATCAGGGAAATACAAATCAAAATCACAATGAGATATCACCTCACACCAGTCAGAATGGCTATAATTAACAAGTCAGGAAATGACAGATACTGGTGAGGATGTGGAGAAAGGGGAGCCCTCCTACACTGTTGGTGGGAATGCAAGCTGCTGCAGTCACTCTGGAAAACAGCATGGAGGTTCCTCAGAAAGTTGAAAATAGAGCTACCCTATGACCCAGCAATTGCACTACTGGGTATTTACTCTAAAGATACAAACGTAGTGATCCGAAGGGGCACGTGCACCCGAATGTTTATAGCAGCAATGTCTACAATAGCCAAACTATCGAAAGAACCTAGATGTCCATCAACAGATGAATGGATAAAGAAGATGTGGTATATATACACAATGGAATACTATGCAGCCATCAAAAGAAATGAAATCTTGCCATTTGTGATGACGTGGATGGAAATAGAGGGTATCATGCTTAGTGAAATAAGTCAATTGGAGAAGGACAACTATCATATGATCTCCCTGATATGAGAAAGTGGAGATGCAACATTGGGGGGTTAGGGGGGTAGGAGAAGAATAAATGAAACAAGATGGGATAGGGAGGGAGACAAACCATAAGTGACTCTTAATCTCACAAAACAAAGTGAGGGTTGCTGGGGGGAAGGGGGGTCGGGAGAGGGGAGTGGGGTTATGTACATTGGGGAGGGTATGTGCTATGGTGAGTGCTGTGAAGTGTGTAAACCTGGCGATTCACAGACGTGTACCCCTGGGGATAAAAATACATTATATGTTTATAAAAAATAATAATAATAAATAAAAAAATTAAAAAATAATTAAGTAAACCATGTGGTAAACAAATGTGCTGTCATCTAGGGTTCATTCCATTACTAAAGCACAGGCAGAGTAGATTTAGCGTCTAATTCTTAAGAGCCCTAGGATTTTGGAGGGATAAGGGAGTGTAGGCTTCAACTTTAAGTCACCAGTTGTGTTAGACCTTAACCAGAGAGTCAACCTGTTGAAGCAGGCATTGACTTCTCTCTAGCTATAAAAGTCCTAGATGACATCTTCCAATAGAAGGCTGTTTCATCTACACTGAAAATCTGTTTCTTAGTGTAGCTACCTTCAGGAATTACTTTCTATATATCTTCTGGATAACTTGCTGCAGCTTCTCCATCAGCATTTGCTGCTTCACCTTGTACTTTTAGGTTATGGAGACAGCTTCTGAAACCTCATGAACCCCTTTCTAGTTTCAGGCTTTTCTTCTGCAGCTTCCTCACCTCTCTCAGGCTACATAGACTTGAAGAGAGTTAGGGCTTTGCTCTGTATTGCTGTAGCTGGTTTGATCTCCTATCCAGGCACTAAAACTTTCTCCATATCATCAATAAGGCCGTTTTATTTTCTTAACATTTATGTTTTCATTGAGTGGCACTTTTAATTTCCTTCAAGAATTTTTTCCTTTGCGGGATGCCTGGGTGGCTCAGTCAGTTAAGCGTCCGTCTTTGGCTCAGGTCACAATTACAGGGTCCTGGGATCATGTCCTGCATCAGACTCCTTGCTGAGCAGGAAGCCTGCTTCTCCCTCTGCCTGCCTTTCCCTGTGCTTGTGTTCTCTCTGTCTCTCTCTGACAAATAAGTAAATAAAATCTTAAAAAAGTAAAAAATTTTTCCTTTGCTTTCACAACTTGGGTAACTATTTGGCACAAATGGCCTAGTGTTCAACCTGTCTTGGCTTCCAACATGCTTTCGTCATTAAGCTTAATCATTCTAGCATCTGGCTTAAAGTGAGAGACATGTGACCATTCCTTTCACATGAACACTTACTAATTTCAGTATTGTGTGTCTCAGGGACTATGGAGTCCTGAGAAGAGAGAGAGGGGTGAGGATAGCTGGTCAGTGGAGCAGACGGGACATACATAACATTTATAAAGTTTGCTGTCTTATATTGGGTGTGGTTCATGGCTCTCCAAAACAATTACAATAGTAACATTAAACATCACTGATTATAGATCACCATAATAAATAATAATGAAAAAATTTAAAATATTGTGAGAATTATTAAAATAGGACAGAGACACGAAGTAAGCAAATGCTGTTGGAAAAAATGGCACCAATAGACCTAATAGACTCAGGGTTGCCAAAAACGTTCAGTTTGTGACAAATAGACTGTCTGCCAAGCAGAGTAAGGTGAAGTGCAGTGGTATGCCTGTGTGCAAACATCGTTGAAAAAAATGTACAAATGAAAAGTCAGTTGGGTCCTCTCCTCATACAATGTGCAGAACATGAAAGACCCATGAGGAGAACTACCTCTCAACATGGTTTTTGTTGGGACTTTGAGACTGAGATGTTAAATAGCCACTTTTATATAAACTCACACCATTTTAAACACTACTTGCATTTTCCGAACATTATGCTATTCCTGATTCACTGATATTGTCCCTCAGATTCAGTGATATATTCAGTAAAAATTGTGCTCTAGGTGTCAACCTTTCCCTTCTCTGTTCTGTTCTACAGTTGTCGTTATTATTCTTGCTATTATTTGCTCAGCCACACCATGAACTACTACAAAAATATTGGTAAAAGACAGTAAATGAAAGTTGGGCCAGCAGACTGTATTAAATAAGAATAGTTTAGCCATAGTTATGAAATATGCTGAAAATGTTTTGCTTCAATACTAATATATTTAGGTTACAATATCCAACTATTAATTGATTATTTGTGAAGTTACTTTGTCTGAGACTGTGTTGTTGATATATATTGATCTTTAAGAAACAGAACCTGCCCTCAAGAAATTAACATCTAGAGTGGAAGACAATGCACATATACTAAAATTACAATACAATATGGTGCTGAATTCATTTAAAAAGAATACAGATAATGTGTATCCTTGAAGAGTTTAGAGGAGACTTTTCTTTCTGATGAGGGGGATATTGCAAAGGAACATTTGAAAAATGTGTAGAATTTTTATATCTAGAAATTGAATGTGAGTGGAAGGAGAGGGAAGGAGTGTTCATTTTACAGAGAATATGTGAGTACTGGCAAGGAGACAGGGAAACAGTATATGTGGTGAAGAGCAAGTAGTTATGGTTTAGCTTTAGAAGAATAGAATGAAGGCTGTAAAGGTACTAGAGGACTTCTAATGTTATTTGTAGAACTTAGGGTAGAAATGGTGGGATCAATGGAAGATCCATGGCTGTTGAACATGAAGGGGAAAAAAAAAAACATGAAGATGTAAAAACTCAGTGAGAACTTTGCAAAATTTAGGATAAAAAAAATGAAGCAGAATGGGTCTCTATAGCCAGTCTTAACCACACTCTTCTCTCCCTGGGTTCCCCAAACCTGAGAAAACAGAGTGGTACCTCTGCCTCAGACCTCTTCATTTATTCTACACTCTATACACTCATCCTTCCTCCTTAGGTTCGTCCATGTGAAAGGACTTCTGGCCATCACACAGCAGGCCTCTTTTGCACCTTTTCAGGCACAAGCCTCTTTTACTTTCTTTCCTATTCCTGAGAGTGAAGGTAGTACGTGTTTAGATGGGTGGAGGGCAGCCCCAGCCTCAGACAAAGCCTGGGGCCCTAGTAAATGTATTGTCTTTGTTTCGCTCCTTCATAGTGTTCTTTCCCCATTTTATAATTTATTTACAATAGGAATAAATTAAGTTGCTCAGTGATCTCCTGGGATGTGGGAGAAGAAGGGGCAGGGATCAAGACCTAGGTAGGGAAGGCAGATTGTCAAGGCAGGGTCAATTGTCCTTGTCCTGAATGTGGATCCATGAACATCTACTGCCTGGAGAAGGCCCTGTGTTTGCCCTTGGACCAAACTTCACCTTTTTCAGCCTTGTCGAAGGCAGAGGCAAGAGAACATGAGTTTGTTCATAGTTTTTTTTGTTTTTGTTTTTTGTTTTTGTTTTTTTTTTTAAATGGAGAGAGTGAACTTGTTACCTGGGTTTGCTGAGAAGGTTCCACCTTACATCCTGTACACTATTTTTTATTTTGTGTAGGATAATACATTTAGAGAAAAAAAAACTAAAATACTTGAATCAGCCTGTAGTATAACGGTATTACTATTGTCAATATCTGCTCTTCAGCCTGATGTTATTCATTCATATGATAGTGTAATGTCTTCTTAGTCCTTTGCAAAAGAGACTGATTACAGAATAATGCAATTGACTCTGTTTAGATAAATGCACTTAACCATATTTAAAATAATGAAATTGATTAAATTGCATTACTCTAATAATACATATCAATAAGTATTCAATATATATAAAATCATTTGCAATAATCCATATTTAGTATGTAGATATATTCTGTAATAATTACTGTCCAACAAAATATACATTAAAATTAAACATAGTTTCATCATAAGAAATTTCAATGAATGACCTTAAATATGATGCCTAGTAAAACATTTCAGCAAGCTGGGAAAAACAGATGTTTAAAGTGTGTGTTTATGTGTGTTTGTGTATAAGTGAGTGTGTGTGTGGTTTGATAAGTGGAATATGAAGCACGTACATGTAAAGTATTCAAGTTCTTCGTTGGTAAACATATCAGTTCATGGATTATGATCTTCCAAATGAATATTGAGGAATAGATTGAATATCCTATTCAAAATAGTTTTATTAAAACTTACCATGTGCAAGAATCTGTGCTCATTTTTCCTTATATTCATCAATCAGTTGGTTCTTTTTCTTTCATTTGTCCACCAATGAGATCTATTCTAGGTACTGAGATGCAGATATAAAGAGATACAAGATAAGTCTCTCTTAAGATGAAACTAATATTCTTGTGGGAGGTGCAATTAGTAAATAAATTTAAAGTATTTAATGCCACTTAGAAAGTGAGTTTGGTGAAGGAAAAAACAGGGTGAGAAGGTAGAACATAAAAAAGTTGTTTAATTTTTTAGGTAGCATGTCAGGCAAAGTCTTCCTGAGGAAGTAATACTTGAACAGAGGCCTGAATGAAGTGAGGGAGCAAGCTAAGTGAAGTACTGAAAGAAAAGTGTTCAAGCCAGGAGCTGGCATGAAGCAAACAAGGAGAGAGTGATGAGAAGTGATTCATAGAGCTAAGCAATAATCAAATCACAGAGGGCCTTGTTGATGATATGGATTTTGGAATTCTGATTATGGTGGAAAGCCATTAGAGAATTTTGAACAAAAGAATGGTAGGTAGTTGATGCTTGAATAATGTGGTGGTTAGGGGCACCTGCTCCCTATATAGTCGAAAATCCATGTATAACTTTTGACTCCCCCAGAACTTAACTACTAATAGCCTGTTGTTGATCAGTAGTCTTACTGATAGCATAAACAGTCTATTAACATATATTTTGTATGTTGTATATATTATACACATACATATATATTCTTACCATAAAGTAAGCTAGAGAAAAGAAAATGTTATTAAGAAAATCATAAGGAAGAGGGGCGCCTGGGTGGCTGGGGCGCCTGGGTGGCTCAGTGGGTTAAAGCCTCTGCCTTCGGCTCGGGTCATGATCCCAGAGTCCTGGGATCGAGCCCCGCATCGGGCTCTCTGCTCGGCAGGAAGCCTGCTTTCCTTCCTCTCTCTCTGCCTGCCTCTCTGCCTACTTGTGATCTCTGTCTGTCAAATGAATAAATAAAAAAAAAAAAATCTTTAAAAAAAAAAAAAAAAAAGAAAATCATAAGGAAGAGAAAATACATTTACAGTACTGTATTGTAAAAAATTGTGTATAAGTGAACCCACACAGTTCAAAAACATGTTGTTCAAGGATCAACTATAATTCTGTTTACATTTTGAAGTTGTTAATCTGGTAGCACAATGGAGAATAGAATGCAAGATGGTAAGCAAATATAAGGAAACAAGTGATGAAGCTAACAAAGTAATTTAGACAAGAGGTATGTAAGGTCTGGGCCAAGTTGGAATTGGCAAATAGTGAAAAACAGTAAATATCAATAGAATTTGTTTATGATCTGGATGTGTGTGGGATGGAAAGAGAAGAGATAAAAGATAAGCCTTGGGTTTTTGACTTGAGCAACTGTGTAAATGGCAAAACCATTTACCTAGATGAGAAGAATTGGGGAAATGGCAGTTAAAGGGGGGAATAAAAAAACCTGATGTGAATACGTTAAATATCCTATGAATATTAGATTTTAAGTGATGATGTTAAATAGACAACTAGATATATGAGTTGAGAATTGAAGGGAGAGTTCAGACCAAAGGTACCAACTTGGGAATCATAAACATATAGATGATTTTTAAAGCCGGTGTGCTGGATCAGATCACCAGGAGAGGAAGTGTGATTAGGGAAAAGGGCCATGAACTGAGTCTAAGTTAGGGGGATACTACATGGCAGGACACCACAGGACATCTTCATAAAGCCATTACCTCAAGAACAGAAGATGCAGCTTACTTTCCTAACACAGAGTTGTGAGCACAGAGACTTAGGCAAAATCAGAAGACAGAGGAATTTGTCCCAAATGAAAGAACAGGACAAGACTATGGCTGGAGATCTAAGAGGAACAGATATATATGACATGCCTGATGGAGAATTTAAAGCAGTGATCATAAGGATGCTCACAGGACTTGATAAAAGAGTGAAAGACATGACCAAGACCCTTAACACAGAGGTAAAGGAATAACAGCAGAGATGAAGGGCTCAATAAATAAAATGAGAAACAGCTTGATGACATGAACAGCAAGGTGGAAGAAGCAGAGGAATGAATTAATGACTTAGAAGAGTAATTCAAAGTAAGCTTAACAAAAGAGAGAAAAAAGAATTATGCAAAATGAGAATAGGTTTAGGGAACTCAGTGACTCTATTAAATGTAATAACATTTGCATTATTGGAGTCCCAGAAGAAAGTGAATGGGCCAGAGAATTTGTTCGAAGAAATAATAGCTGAAAACTTCCCTAATCTGGGGAAGGAAACAGGTATCCAGATCCAGGAACGCAGAGAATTCCCAACAGAATCAACAAAAGCAGATCCATACCAAAGCAATCTTGGAAAAAAAAAAAAAAAAAAAAAAAAGCTGGAGGCATCACAGTTTTGGACTTCAAGTTATATTATAAAGTTGTAGTTATCAAATCAGTATGTTAATGGCACAAAAACAGACACATAGATCGATGGTATATATTAGAAAATCCAGAAATAAGCCCATAATTATATGGTTAATTAATCTTCAACAAAGCAGAAAAGAATATCCAGTGGGGAAAAAGTCTCTTCAACAAGTGGTCTTGGGAAAGTTGGCCAGCAACGTGCAAAAGAAATAAACTGGACCACTTGCTTACACTATACACAAAAATAAATTCAAAATGGATTAAAAACCTAAATGTAAGACCTGAAACCATAAAAATCATTCAAGAGAACACAGGCAGTAATTTCTTTGACATTGACTGTACCAGCTTTTTTTCTAGATCAGTCACCTGAGGCAAGGGAAATGAAAATAAAAATAAGCTATTGTGACTACATCAAAATTAAAAAGCTTCTGCACAGCAAAGGAAACAGTCAACAAAACTAGAGGACAACCTACTGAATGGGAGAAGATACTTGCAAATGTCATATCCAATAAAGGGTTAGTATCCAAAATATATAACTTATGCAACTTAACACCTAAAAAACAAATGATCCATTTAAAAGTGGGCAGAAGACATGAATAGACATTTCTCCAAAGAAGACATACAAATGGCCCACAGACATACATAAAGATGTTCATCATCACTAATCATCAGGGAAATGCAAATCAAAACTACAGTGAGATATCTCCTCACACCTGTCAGAATGGCTAAAATCAAAAACATGAGAAACGAGTTGGCACGTTGGCAAGGATGTGGAGAAAAAGGAGTCCTCATGCACTGTTGGTGAGAATGCAAACTGGTGCAGCCACTGTGGAAAACGGTCTGGAGGTTCCAAAAAGTTAAAAATAGAACTACCCTCTGATCCAGAATTTGTACTACTGGGTATTTACCAAATGAATACAGAAACACTAATTCAGAGGGATACAGCCACCCCTGCATATATGGTGGCATTATTTACAGTAGCCAAACTATGGGCACAACTCAAGTGTCCATCAGTAGACAAATGGATAAAGATGTGGTGTATGTATACAATACAACATGACTCAGCCATAAAAGAGGGTGAAATCTTGATATTTGCAATAACATGAATGGAGAAGCTAGAGAGTATAATGCTAATAAATGAAATAAGCCAGAGAAAGACAAATACCACATGATTTCATTCATTTGTGAAAATTAAGAAACAAAACAAATGAGCAAAGGGAAAAAAAAAGAAGGAGAAAACAAGAAACAGAATCTTTTTTTTTTTTTTTTTTTTAAGGTTCTATTTATTTGACTGAGGGAGACACGGCGAGAGAAGGAACACAAGCAGGGGGAATTAGAGAGGGAGAAGCAGGCTCCCAGCCGAGCAGAGAGCCTGATGTGGGGCTCGATCCCAGGACCCTGGGATCATGACATGAGCCAAAGGCAGATGCTTAATGACTGAGCCACCCAGGCACCCCAAGAAACAGAATCTTAACTATAGAGAATAAACTGATTGTTACCAGAGGGGAAGGGATGGGTACAATATAAATGATGGGAATTAAGGAGTGATATTGTGTGATGAGCGCTGGGGATTAAAATAAAACTTAAAAAAAATTAATAAAAGAATGTATTCAGGAGACTAGTGAGGAAAGGCCTAATTGGAGTATATTGATGAGAGGATAGAAATACAGGAATTAAAGGTAGAATATTTAAAGGACGCTCTTTCAAGGACGTACCCTATAAACATTAACAGAAATGTAGCAACTAGAAGCTACTTGGATTCAGGGAAGATATATGGCAGCATAATGTATAACTGTGAAGTATGTTCTTTTTTATTATAGCCTTTTACTTTAAATACTTTTTACAACAGTCTTGCCAGTCATGCCCATTATATAGTGGAAAAAGCACGTTTTGAAAAATATATAATTGTAATTTGTGGGAAGCTGAATAATTGTCAAAGCTTATTGTGGTAATTATTACAGACATCTAAAAAAATTAGCTAAAGCATAAAACAAAACAAAACAAAATTAGAAATACCTGGGTGGCTCAATCAGTTAAGTGTCCTACTCTTGATTTTGGCTTAGGTCATGATCTCAGGATTGTGACATGGAGCCCTGCATCGGGCTCCACAATGGGTGCAGTGCCTGGTTAAGATTCTCTCTGCCCTTTCCCCCCTAAAAAAAAAAAAAAAAAAAAAAAAGAGAAACATTTGTGGATACAGTTAGATTGCAAATCTTTCTTATAGTGTAATGTACTAAATTTTGTGTAAAAATTATCTTGGGGGCAGTTTTCATTGACCTAGTAAATACCTTTTAATTATTGCTTTATGGATATATTCGAATGCAATAAAGCTATAGAACAAAATATCCTTGATATGTAGAAAGCTGCATTTTCTCTTTTATCATCGTAAACTAAATCTGATTCAATTAAATGAATGGTAATTGTCAAGCAAAGAAACAATAACCATCATTTTTGTTTAATATAGAGCTTACTCCCCATCAGTAAAATGGTTCCCTTAATTTATTTATAAATCACAAGCTAAGTGGAGGTATATGGATTTATGCATATGATCTCTCACTCCTGAGGATCAATGGAAAGAAAAGGAATATAATGATTCAGTTACCAAGCACATTCTGTGACCTTACAGGTTTAAAAATTCTGTCCAGGTACTGCAAAGTCTTTAATAAGAATGCCAATTGATGACCACTACATAACAAATATCTCAGATCCTTGGAATTTCAGTAAGAGTCTAATATGAAGTGAAGTCATGAACTTGAACCTCTATGATGTATAGAGATATCTAGACTTTAAGTACAGCCTTTGGGGAAGAGCATTATAGGATTGAAGCTGTCAAAAGAGATCAAGCACTGCCTAATGAACAAAAAAGCCCTGCTAAAGCTGACACAGATTAAGTGTCTAGGAACAGTACACTCTTCCACAATAACTTGAGCCAAAAATAGCAGAAGTAGATAGTATAAAGAAGTTAACTATAAAATGAAACTGGCTTATAGCAACTAGAACTTTTGCATTATCACCAAATATTTATTGAGTGGCTACTTGTATAAGGTACATTGTATGCAAATAATGAAATTGCACTGTCTCTTCTCTAAGTGATGTGACAATCCACTTAGGCTTCTAACGTTCTTAAATATATCAAGAAAAAAAACAAGGCCCATATTAAAGGTCAAAAGAAAATTCTATGTCTCATTGTGAGGGTAAACCTTGAATACGGACTCTGGTATTTTACCTGTTTTCCTCAATGTAGTATCCTTCTCTTGGTTCATGAAAAAAAATCACCACCTTCTTCTGAGGAACTCACCCTTCTCTTAAATGTGATATCTGAGGTGAGGCTGCGACTCAGTGCACTGTGCTCTTTCTTACCACCCTCAGAGAGCTAGGGGACTGAATTTGAGCTTTTATTTCTTTAATCACAGTGACTGAGCTAGTTAGAATACTTTTTGAGTCAGTTAAGAGTCTTCCTGGGATTTTATATGCAAAAGTTTGTAACAGAAATCTCTCCTTCTCTGGCTTATAATCTAGGATGATATAAAGTTGGCGTTACTTTTGGTCACGCACTACCCATCTGGTCTCATGCCGGAAGCCATCTGAAGTTGGAGAAATAGTCAAAACCCAGAGAGCCAGCCTGGATGAGAGAGTGAAAGATCAGAGAGCATCATTTTGGTCCTTGGACCCATGTTGTCCTTCCCAGTTACATAAGCCAATATCTTTCCCACTCCTCTCCTTTTTTTTTTTTTTTTTTCCCCATAAGCTAGTTGCAGTTGAGTTCTGGCTAACATAGGCAGTACCTCTAGTAGCTTAGTTACAATTATGATGAGTAATGCAGAAGTAAAAAGAGGTAGCATACAATGATTTGGTACTGTGTATGATCCTGTATAAGCTAGATCCAGGTTTCTTAAAAAAGAATGTTTCAGCCATCTTAAGACCCGAGGGGAATTTTTAAAATGTCATTTAAAAAAAAGTGCTTCATTATATAAATGAGTGAAGTCAGGAAAAACCAGTGTATCTCCTAAGGTTAAACAGCAAGTCACTGGAAAACCTGAAACCCAGATCTTCTGCTTATAGTTCCGTGGCTTTTCTCCTGTGGTCGCTATGCCAGTGATGAATTTCAGCATTGTCTGGGAAACTCTGTTGGTTTTGCAATCTGCAGTTATGTCTGGACAAAATAAATCATTATAACAACAAATTCAATATCTAGATTACTGAAGGGCAGAAAACAGAGAAAGCTTCTTTAGTGGACTTGTCTCATAAATATAGGACAACAGGAGAGTAGGGAAAGTGTTTTGATGGAAAGAATATCTTGGATGTGGATATTTGTCAGTTGCAAAAAAAAAAAGAGTGACATTCACTTTTTCTGACATTCAGCTCTTCATTTGGTCCTATCGTTTCTGTTGAAAGCTATGGATGACAAATAGTCTTATCCATAAAATGTCCTGCCAGTTTCCGGGTCACTGAACCTCAGTGTTGTTCAGTCAGTCACATTAAGGGAAAGGAAGTCCCTTTAATAAGGCTGATCTGGCTTAATGTACTTATTTTTTTTTTAAGATTTTATTTATTTATTTGACAGACAGAGATCACAAGTAGGCAGAGAAGCAGGCAGAGAGAGAGGAGAAAGCAGGCTCCCCGCTGAGCAGAGAGCCCAATGTGGGGCTCGATCCCAGGACCCTGGGATCATGACCTGAGCCGAAGGCAGAGGCTTTAACCCACAGAGCCACCCAGGCACCCCTGGCTTAATGTACTTATTAAGGTAATTTGAAAACTCACAGTTTTTTTCTCTTGAGATAGCTGGTTGAAACATGAGAGATGTAATGCAAAACTTGATCACAGACAGTGTGAAAGTAACCATGATGATTAAAATACTTGCACAGGAAACTCTACAAATGTTATGTGACAGATTTAACCATGAAATCGTGCTTAGTTAGAAATGGGTTTTTTATCTAATAGTCAACTCATGCAACTGGGGATAATGAGACTTCAATATTTCTTGCGGGATTCACGGTTGAAATAGTAGACTTGGGGATCCGCTGGAAGGGAGGATGACTTTGTCTTAACACTCTCTTTTCCTTTCTTCTAGATGCCTGGTGTCCAGCCACTCCCACCCTGACACTAAGATGGGCAGAGGCTGAACTGCTTAAGTGCGCCATGAATAAGGTGGCAGGGGCAGGCAGCTGGAGTAAGAATATTTGCACTGAATCCAGAATTTCCACCCCTTTCTCACCAGTGCCTCTTGGGCTATGTCTGCCTAGAGGAGAACAGAACATGCATGAGGAAGAAACTTCTTTATTTCCTCTGCATTAGAGAAGAGACAAAGAGGGTTGGGTGATGTTAAGAAAAAACTTAAAAAAGAGTCTGGGTGGGATATAGGAAAGATGGGAGCAAGTTGGAGAGAGTAATTAGCTTAAAGGAATTTTACCCGTTAGAAATATGCAGTTCATTCTTGATGCCTGTCAGGTTATCTCCTATATTGAATTCCTCAAGTCTTGTCTATTTTCTCTCCTAAACACCTCTGTCCATTTGTTTTAACCACATTTGCTGTTACCCAGTCCATGGTACCAGGCCACCATCTCTCTTGCCTGGATGGCTGCTGAAGCCTCATGGCCGGTTTTCCTGTTTCCACACCTGCTGCCCTATAGTCAGTGGAACATGCTGGAGCTGCCTTGTTTGGGCTCTTAGGAGCCATTTGTGCACATCACATTCCAACTCCACCTCCACCTTGGTGGCTCGAAATTAGCCATGGTGGGAATATTTACAGCACAGAAATTGGTATATATTAATAATAATATTATATTTAACATTTATATTTTAGTCATTATATGTTATTTTTTAATATAGTATATGTTATAACTAATATATAAATCAGGACTTTTTAATCTCTGTTTTCCAGAGAGCTAATTGTTAAACATGTACTGGCAACCCATGGACTACAATTCATTCTCCATATACTGCTGAAAAAGTGGTATTTTAAAAATATACATTATATCATGTCGTCATCTTACTTTAAAGTGTATAGTGATGTCCAGTAAAATCCAAACAGCATTCCAGATGTGGATCCTCTAGATCCTAAGGGTCTGTGACCTCAGCTACCCCGTATTCTTGCTTCTTCCACGACCCATCTCACTCACTTCAGTCCCACCACCCGTGTCTGCTTTCCATCTCCCAACATGCCAGGTTCATGGTTGTTCCATGCGAGGTCTGCTCTGCTCCTGGATCTCTGATTAAATAAGTTGTTCTTATCACTTAGGTCTCAGGATAAAAATTACTTCCTCAGAGAGTAAGTCTTGGTCATGGTCTTCATTCTGTTTCTATGATATTATGTTGTTTTTTCTTCAAAATACTTGCTATATGAAATGTTATGTATTTCTTTTCTTTCTTTTTCCTCTGTTATGAAGTGTGCTTTGTGAAAACAAGGGTCATGCTTTTTATTTCTGTTTGCTGTATTACTAACACTTGAAAAAATGCATGTTTCAAAGTAACAATTGGACACATTTGTTTAATTAATTAATAATTGGATGAACATATGTAATTCACAACTACACAGCATAGTGTGTGGTGTAACAAGTTGTTTGAATAAATGAATGAAGGGGTGAATCATTACATATGTTAACTTAAGAACTGGTGATTGAAGTCTTATTTAAATTTTATCCTGTTCTCTACTTATGTATCTATCATAACCCTTGAGAGAAGAAACCATACCTAGCCATTGTAGTGAGAGGCTTGTAGTTTGAAGTTCAGGATATACCTGCCAGTTTCCTGGAGGAAGATCTAAAGATAGCCCCAGAATTTTTTTTTAATATTTTATTTATTTATTTGACAGACAGATATCACAAGTAGGCAGAGAGGCATGTAGAGAGAGAGGGGAGGAAGCAGGCTCCCTGCTGAGCAGAGAGCCCGATGTGGGGCTCGATCCTAGGACCCTGGGATCATGACCTGAGCTGAAGGCAGAGGCTTTAACCCACTGAGCGATCCAGGTGCCCCTGCTCCAGAATTTTAATCTGATGTTTCTGCAGGCTTGTAGGTTGTAAAGGCCAAAATGATCCATGCCCTTAAGTTTAGACTGTTTTATTCCCTAAAACATTATTTTTAAGACCTCTCTTTTAGTATTGATTTAAGAGATGAGATCTCAGGAAAAAAAAACAACAACACACAAAACCCAAAAAACTTGTCTTACAAGAGTGTTTATTTACTATAAGCATTTAGAGTTTCCATAGGATTTCCTGACATTTATGCCATTTGGCTACTTCTGATGAGTTTGATAAAAGTTAAAAATGAGAGCCATACTAGGTTTTGGAATAAACACACATGACCGAGTAAGCCCTCCACATATACAGAGGGAACACCAACTCTTGTCCCTTACTCTAGGGAGACTCCTTTATGTTGGTCACTTCTGAGCCTGGACTTCTCAAGTCTCCTGCACTGCTCACTCACTGTTCCTTTGTTAGGGGGCATCCTCTGACTTGCAACTTCCGCTGGACCCATTGTGCTGCCACCTGCCACTTTTACACTGACATTGTCAGCGTACTCACTCCTCTTTTTGCCTAGGGACTATAAATGGTGCCACTTCACTTCTACCAGTTTTAATATGGGGAGCTTTTGGCATCGAGGTCCCTGGAGCCCACCATAGTTTGTTGTTTCATTGTTTGGAAATCACAAAACGGATTAATCCTTAAAGGTCTACAGAAAGTGCTAAAACTTTGTAGGCTTTTCAGAAGTTTTTCCGCTGATATAGACCAATTTTTCTAAGTGAGATACAGATCAGAGTTGGCAAGTTGTTGGTATTAAAAGGTGTGTGTGCGCGCGCGCACTCGCGCGTGTGTGTGTGTGTGTGTGTTTGTGTGTTTATCTGGTCAGTCATTTCTCCCTAGCTCCATGCCTTTGAAATGAAAGTCATGACAACAGACTTATACTTCTTAATCTCTAAAAGTTTATGCTTAGTACTCAGTACTCAGAGCTCAGTACTTAGTATTCATTCATAAAGACATTGCCCATTAGGGAAACTAGAATATTAATTTCAAGATTTTTGAAGTTTAGTTATACCTGATATTCTTTTCATTATCTCTATGACTAAAAACAACTGTTAGTATATGGTTAGATACTATTTACTTCCAGTCCATTGTTCTAAATGTTTTGCATACATAGATTTGTAATTATATCCTCTCAATACTCTGTGTGATTGTTCTCATTTGCAGGTGGGAAACCCAAGAACCATAGTTTAAGTAACTTACCCCAAATCATGCAACAGGGGTAGCTAGAATTTGAACCCAGATAGCTGGGATTCAGTCACTGCTCCCTTTCCTAATGTCTATGCAATTCTGCCTCTCAAAAGTTGGCCATTATGCCTAGTGAGAAATGGAGGGAGAAATTGCAGACCCCTACACTTCTGCCCTTTTGTATACTCTGAATGTAATGTAGTTCACTTGTGTTCTCAGGAATCAAGAACACATGGAAAAAGCATTCGACTAAGAATAAAAGTACCATGATTTACTCCTGGTGTTTCTTTTCTTTCTTTCTTTTTTTTTTTTTTTCTTTTTCTTACTCCTGGTGTTTCTACTGAGTTATCTTCTGATGTGTAAAATCAGAGAATAAATTGTTAATGTATGAAGCAATGTATGAAGCCGTGTTCAGTCTCTGCTCCTGTTTACCTTGGGATTCTGTAGAGGTGTAGCAGGTTTGGCTTGTGGGGTAAGAGAATGCCAGGGATGCACAGTTCCTTCTTGGTGCTGGCAAGTGTTCCCACATTAGTCTTCTGCCATGTTTTATCTTACTGAGTTGGTTCAAAATAGGTCTAATAGAAGGTAGCCTTCAATTTTGAAGCCACTTCCTCCTTTGCAATCCCTTCCAGCAGTCTGACCTTACTTTCCTTTATCTGTTATTAATCTAATAATCTATCACCTTCCAGAGAGAGCTAAGGATAGCTTCAAAATAACATGAATTTCCAGGGACTTTTGGAGAGAGACAGCGTTCTTGCTTTCTTATTCAAACTCTTTGATGCTAATGAAATTTTAAGCCAAATGGGATGGGAAATTATTTTCATAGCAGCTCAGACATGCCTTCCAAATTACAACACATAAATGGTCATTATTCAAACTGTGCATGTTCCAAATGTGTATGCACACACGCATGATGCCAGTAATAATCTTTAGCTGAGTACTTTGCTACTTATTATTCATATTTGCATATGCACATACACACAATTTTTCTTTCCTGCCAGTCTTCATGATCCCACTTCCCTCTTTCCTTGTTATTCAGCAGGTGGACCCACCCTAACTAGGTGGAGATACACATTACTTTGGTAACCATTAGGCTGTAACACAGAAGTCAAGTCAATTACACAACATATATTTATTAGCACTTAGTACTCTAGAGGCCATGGGTGTTTGCAAAGAAGCACGAGACACAGATGTCCTCTAAGATCTTAGCATTCATGAAACATTGGCAGATATGTAATTGTTCAATTGTCAGACGCAGGCTATTAAATGTAATGGGAGTTTCAGAGAAGAGGAAGAGAAATGAGAGCTAGTGAAGTCAAATAAGGCTTTGGGGGAGGTGAAACTTACACTAGACTGAAGGAAGGTAAAGGGGAAGTTCCTATTCTGGATCTATCACAGTAATTTTAATGATGTGATGTGAAGCAGAAGGGGTATAGTTTGATGGGCAATTAGAAAGCTCTTCTTTTGTACCACATATGAAAAATACCTGACTTTTAGATGTAATATCACATTTGCCTCAACATATAAATATTTGGGGGGATTCTAATACATTAAGACAGGTTACTTTTTATTTATACCTTAGCTAAACACAGTTAACATAATTTCCTCCCACTGAAAATTGTATGGAGTACGAAGGACTTGATGTCACATATTTCAGTGTCTCGTGTGTAAAGGCCCACTGGCAGATTTATTCTCAGGTCCCAAGCCTCAGCAGCAGGAAACATTTTGTTCCCTTAGATAAACTGTTTTCATCTCCTTATGAGAAGAGGGAATCAGAGACATCCTGAGTTTAGTAGCGGTAGAAACTTTGGCCTGCTTTTCTCCCTTGTAACTTTCTCTTAAACCTCAACCTTCTATGTCTGTGTAACCCAACCATCAGGCTCCTCTTACTCAAGTCCAGGTTCATCATCTTATTATATATACCAGTACAGGGAGAACTCATCTCATCATTCTGAGTCATTCAGGTGTTAGTTGCTTCTCAGCATCATTTCCTTATCAGGATCAATTTTGAGACAACACTCTTGTAGCAAAGATGGCTGTACCTCTGTTTCCTCTTCGTCCTTGGTAGTAGAATCTTGGTTTTTTAAAAGGTAGATATCTGCCTATAATAAAGATCACCTTCCCAGATTTCTTTGCTGTGGATCTATCCATGTGATGTGAGCGGTAGTGCATACACCTTACAGTAAGTACTCCTGAAGGAAGTGGGCATGCCCTTGTTTGTTGCATCTCCTTCCTGTTAGAATATAAATGTATTATCAGTGTTTCTAGTAGCCACTGTGGACAATGACAGCAGTAAGAAAATAGAACCTATCTGAAGAGCTCAATGTAGAGAATAATGGGAGAAATGAAGTGTGTTTAGACAGTGCTTGCCACATAAAAATTATTCAGTAAAAATTTTTGATTTCAGTTTAGACCGAATTCTTACTTTTTTGGGAAAACCATGTGTTTGTGTATGTGGGTGTTCCAACCCTTACCTATCCGATGTCAGAAGAATATAACATCAGGGCTGCAGCTTGTACTCAGAAGGAACCAGACTTGGAAAGACTACATCCACCGAACCACGAGAATGTCCAGCCTAGGCTGTCATGGTAGAGTCTCCAGGACGTTGTGCTAGATTGGCTGGCTCAGATTTGGAGAAATGTGTTGCAGAGGAATAGGAGGTGGATCTTGAGAGAGACCAGCATCTGAAACTGGGAGAGACAAGTTAAGCTTCAAGTAATAAAGATCTGAGATAACACAGAGCTTAAAAAAGATAATCATTTATATTCTTTTTCATTGGAAGTTTGTGTAGCCACTTTCAAAGATCTGATGAGATATTTTGGGTAAGCAGCTGTGGTTCTCCATGGTCTCTGGGGAAGTTGCAGGGTGGGTGTCATTCTTGCGATTAAGTATGTTTACTTGGCTCTAGTTGTAAATTAATTTAAAATATAAAATTTAAATTAATTAAAATTTAAAATAGCTAAAAATATTTCTCTGTTTATAAACATACTTTTGTAAGTGTCCTTAAATCATTGGGGGACTAAGTGTGTGTGTAGGGGGGGCACGTAACAATAAGAAGAGAATTGGAACTGAGAAGCTGCAAGATTTAACAGGGGAGAAGGCGGAAGAAGCCTTTCTGGAAGCTGGAGTGAGAATATGTGACTCGGGAGATGGGGTTCAGCACCCTGAGGGCAGCAGGAAGACAATGACCTGGATATCAGGAGACAAGACACTAAGGGGACCAGGACCCATGGGTTAGCTAGGCTCTGCCATCTCACTTTTACTTCTCTTGATTGTCTGGCAGATTTTTTTTTTTTTTAAATGAGCATTACTGTAGTTGAATGTGACTGATTTTTAACATTTACTGACCGCCAGCATGGTACAGATGTGCAGATATGTTCCAAAGGAAAGAAAAGGTTTTTTTAAATCTCCTATTGTGAAGGTCAGTTCATTTGTGTAGACTTGGGAAACCATAGTATTGCACCCTTTAACAAGCTTTCTCTCCAAAATCAATGTGCAATGTGGGAGTTCTAGTGGGCATTTAAGGTCTGAGAAAATAAAACAGGAAGAGAAAGAAAGCATAAGCATGAAACAGGTTCATCAGCTAATAGAGATCATTGTGTTTACTTAGTCCCTTATGAAGAATAAGACAGGCCAACCCTATTCTTCTATGCAGAGTCAAGTCCTGAGAATTGAATGTTTGTTTCCCAGTTTGTTCTCTGTAATACAAAATGGGAACAAAGGATAGTCTGAAAGTGAAAGAAAATTATGGGTGGAGATAGAGAAGGAATCTGCAATTCCCAAATGATGTGGCTCAGTGAGGGTGGCCTAGTTCAATTCCATGTGGTTCATACATATTCAAGGCTTTTTTTTTTTTTTTTAATATCCATTGACCTCCCTTGTAGAAGGTATGGGTATCAGAAATCGACTTAAGCTAGGTTAAGAAAAAAAAAAAAAGGGTTATTATAAGAGAGCAGGGATAATGCATGAAAATTAAAGGCAGGAATGAAGCTGGGCTTCGGAAAAGAAGAGCCATCAGGTCAGTTCAGAGCTCTGGGTCTTGGTTGCTTCTGTCTTTATCTGTGCTCTAGTCTTTCCTTGTCTATCACAGGGCAGAATAGGCTCACATGCTTCTGTGTTCTAGTTTCACGTACTGTCAGTGGCTTCCTGTTGGCCAAATTGGGAATCTCGGGAGAGAAGCTGAGCAGTTTGAATCAATGTCTACCTTTGGCCCAGATAGCTGTGGGCAAGGGTGAGGGACTTCAGGGTCATGTAGTAAAATATAGCTGCCAAGGGCCACTTGATTTTATTCATGAGGGTTATTTTCAGAGAAGGCGATTTGGCCCATGGCCTAGCCAGGCACTTCATAAGGTAAAGTGCTGCGTTCATTTAGTGCTTAGCCCCAAAGAAACTGCTTAACACCTCCTGTGTTGTTCTGAAACAAAATGGTAAATAAAAAGAGAAGGATTTTTCATTTACCTTCTTGTGTTAACTTCATGTCTTGCAAATTCTGCTATTCTCAGTCAGTGTAAAGGAAGAGAGTAAGCTTCTATTAATCTGGCATATTCACTTTGGAGGGTGAATTCTGAACTGCCTGGTTGCCCCATGTTGTGAAGTTTTCACTTTAGGTAAATTCAGGGCAAATAGATAACCGAAGATAGGCAGTTTATTTCATAGATCTTTTTAAGCAGTAGGGCCCATGATTCATGGGTTTATAATCCATATAAACAGGTTTAGAATCTCCCATAGCAATTTCCCTGTCATCAAACAATTTAGCAGACCATGCTGAAAGAAAAAAGAAAACTGGCAGACATCTAGTCACCTTGTGGGTGTATTTACAGAAAGAATGCAATAATCAGCCTGTATTTGCAGAATATACATCTTGCAAAATAATTCCTCAGCAGTCTTTGGATTGCCTCTTGTTTGGTGCCTTCAGAGTCAATCTATTGAGATTAGTAAAAATGAGGAAAGCAACTACAGAGCCAGTATTTATTTGCATACCTGATCATGTCAACTAAGTCTTTTGGAATCTAGAAGAATGGCATTCAGTTTAACATGCACAGAGCCAGCATCTTCAGGCAAGCACAGAGCAAATCTTGAAGGAGACCTTGCTTAATTTTCAGCGGGAGAAAAAAAATCATCTTTTGTTACTCACAGATCATTCTGGACGTGAGATTTCCAAGTACTGAAACTGAAACAGTTTCCAATAACCATGATTTTTTTTTTTTTAAATAGGGAGTGGTCCAAGTTAATTGCACATGAGTTGACCTAGATACCATAGAGATAGCACTTTAAATTTGGGCCAATTATTTTTCATCAAGAAACATTAAGTACGACATAACTAATCTCTCTAAATAAATGAAATGATATCAGATCCTCCTCCCAGATAATCAACTCGGTAATTTCTAAAAAAATATGAATCTTCTGAAAATAATGATTAGGTGGTATGAGTTTGTTTTAGAATAATGCAAGATGTTATTAGCGGGTTCACATAAAATAAACCTTCATTCTACCATCCATTGCAACAGAGAGAAGCCATGTGACTTTTAGAACTTCTTATTTATTTATTTTTGAACTGTGTATTGTGCTTAAATATTTTTAAACCACTTTATTGAGGTATAATTGAAGTACAAAAAGCTGTGGATCTTTAATGTGTATGACTTGGGGAGTTTGGAGGACTTGATTTGTTTTTTTTTTAAACTGAAAGGAAGAGAGTGTAGTTATTTTTGAAATAAATTGTTATTTGGATTTTTTTTTGTTTAGTATTCAGTTAGTTTCTGACAAAAATGCATATGATAAAAAATAAAAAAAATGCATATGAAATGTTAAAAATTTCATGGAAAACAGGGTTTTACTAGATCTCAGCCCAATGAAATTACAATCAAAATTCACTAGACTGACAAGATGCAAGGCAAAGAAAGGATACAAATTCAGTCAAGGGTAACATCAGTAACAGTATGGTGATGTCAGGAATGATTCTAAAATTGCTTAGGTGTGTGTGTGTGTGTGTGTGTGTGTGTGTGTGTGTGTGTGTGTGTTGTGGTGGTTGTAGGGGTGTGTGTGTGTGTTTTCCTGAACCTAAATAGTAAATAAGAATAGAACATTTTTTCATATCTCTTTATTGACTTAAAATAATATCTTTACAATCCTAATATTCTGAATCAGAGCAACAAAATAGCATGCTTTTATTTATTTGATACATTCTCTTTGGAGAGTAGATTTATGGTGTGACAATTATTGTCATATTTTAGTAAGGTTTTTTTTTTTTTATACAAGGTATTCTGAAACCTCTACGTCTGAAACAAGGAGAGAGCTGTTAAATTAAAAAATGGCCTAAATGATTTTATATATGTTCAGAATCTATTTTGACTTTGAAATTTCTCTGACATAATATTTTCTACTCTCTGTTTCACCCTCTCTTTTACAAAGTGCCCTCCTGTTCCTTCAACACATGATTATAAGGAAACCTATAAAGCTCACATGAACAAATGTCTGGCTTAAAATGCAATTGAGAATTCCTGTTTTTTGTCCACTTCTTGCATATTATGCATATCCTGTCATCATGGAATGATTTCATCATATTGGTTGTCTCAGAAACTTACAATACTCTTACACCCAAATATTTTGTTAGCTCAGCATGATCCCTGGAATGAGAATGGTTGTATTCTAATTCCAGATATTGATTGACCATGTGTTACTTTGGGAACAACAGCCGGCTTATTTCCTTAGCAGGATAATGAGAAAATTACTGACCTCCTCTCAAGAGCGGTTTGGCAAATAAAGAATTACAAAATGCTTTGCATTAGAAGTGCTAAATATTCTTCTAAGTGCTTTCACTTTTCTTGGCATAGCAATCTTCATTTGTGGACTGTTTTATGGGAAGACTTTAACCAGGAAGCACATGTGACTGTTTTTTGGCCATTACAAACATCTGTACATTTGAGAGGAGCTGACCAAAAAGAACATTCTAGAACTACAAAAATGCCCTGACAAAATCTGACCATGTGCTTATTAATGAGGACACTAAGAGCTCCCATGCCATATTTTCCAGATGGATTCACTGTAATACCTGCAACTTAGCCAATCTGAGTCCCTGCCTACTCACTTTTTAGGCAGTCTTCTAATGGGGTCATTACCGGGAAAGGTAGAAAACAGTATAATTGAGATCATATGGGACTCATCGCACAGTGAAGGGAATTGCTTAGTGCTGGAGGTGTGGCATCCAACACAACCAGGGCTGTTCCAGTATTGGCAAACACTTTAAAATAAAATAAATGGGGAATCAACCAACATTTCATTTGTCATTGTCTCAACAGCCCAAGGCAGAGCTCTGTTTTGCCAGCCACATTTTTAAATGGGAGTGTACGTTCCAGTTACATTTGTTTTCTTGACAGCTCAGGGCGTTGTGAGGCCAGCTGCAGTTCACTTGCCCTCAGCTCATTGCTTCTCTCTGGTGTGTCTCCACAGTCATTTGCTCATAGCTTAAGGTTTCTAAGCACACTGGGCTTTGTGTTGGTGTGGTATTTAGTTGCACTAGAATCTAAGACCTGCAGGGGTCCCCAGGTATAACTGACCAAAAGCCATTCTAAAGAGATAGCTGCCTAGCCTCTTTTAAAACACACATACACATGCACACACAAAAGAGAACTAAAGAATTGTCATATGCCTCAAAGTCTGGCCTCAGTTCTAAGACTAGGTATATGATCATGGACAAGTCATCGTCTCTGTGAGGCAGAATCCTATGAATAAAACAAAAACTATAATCTCTCCTCTGATCCACACTGAGCTCAGATATTTCTGAGATTTGATTAGAACTGGATACAGAGTACATGTCTGTGTGGAATGTGGAATTGACTGTAGTTGATAACTGTCGAAGTTGGGTGATAGGTACATGGAGGTCGATTATGATTCTCCACTTGTGTATTTGAAGTATTCCGTAAAAAGGTTTTAAAATATAATAAGTGAAAATAAAAACTGGCTCTGTCTACTTCTCAGAAGAGTTAAGGTGAGACTCATAGAAGAGAATATGTAAAAGTGTTTTGTGAGTAGTAAAAGACGAGAACAAATATATCTCAAAAAAGTGTATCTGCAGGGTACCCACATCAGACTTACCTTGTGTATTAATTAAAAATAAACAGTTGCAGAGTTCCACAGACCTATGGAATCAGACATGATGGCAGTGCATCTCAGAAGATATTTTTAAGTAGCCCCCTACACCGCCCATCTCAGAGGATGTTTCTACATTATTCAATTTGAAAACGATGTACTCCTTAAGTTCTTGTTACATTATTTAGGTCTTTGAGTGATAGAGGAATTGCTTCTAATGAGATTGAAGACCTGTTTCCTACAAAGCCCAGGAACCTCTATGCTAACCCCTCCTTGGCTCACAATCTGTTATTTGAATCCTGATTCCTGACTGTTGATTAAGCCTCAGGTTCATGCTATCTTCTGTCCCTATCTTGGCCCTGTTTGGTTATCAAACCTTATGCAGCATTTGTCCGTAATATGCTGGGCCTTCTTGCTTATATATCATAATCTTTGGCCTCAATCTTGCCATCATATGATTCTTTGTAGATTTTAATCTACCGAACTACACCTTTTACCCAAATACTGCTCAGGCACCTGCTGGGTTAATTCACTCAGTTCTCAACTATTTGTTGAGTACCTTTTATGTGATAGCACTCCTCTAGGTGCTAGCAAATATTATAGCTAAATTCCTTCCCTCATAGAATTTGCACTGTAGACTTGAAGATTTTGTCTTTGAACAAATAGATAAATGATACAACTTCAGATAGTGATAAGTGACATGAAAAAAATAACCTGGGGGAAGAGGGTTTTAGAGTTAATGGTTGTCAGGGAATCTCTCTGAGAATGATTTAAAGAGAGACCTAAGATGAAAAGAAGGTGGTAGAAAGAATTGGTGGATGAGATGAAGCAATAATTGCAAAGTCTCTGAGGTAGGAAATGAATTTAGTTCAGTTAATAGCAAGGAAGCTACCATGGTTACATTGTAATGGTCAAGGATGAAAGTAGAAAAAGGTAACGCTGGAGGGAAAGGGCTGGTGGCCCTTACAGATCCTGTAAGGATTTGGAGGACATGGTACAGAGTTTTGATTTTAAAACTGGTAATGCTACTAATCATGTTTCTATCAGTATGATGAGGGGTTGCCATGTCATCTGATAACCTTGCAGAAGGTGTGGTTCATTCCACAGTTTCCTATATTGCTCAAAGGAAGAGCATTCAAAATATGTAAATTGTTTGTTTTCCATAATTTATACTCAGGAGAAAAATAGCAAAAAACCTGCTCTTTCATGTTCTCCATCATTGACTAATGTCTACTTTTCCCTGAATGTAATCCTTAAAACTACAGAAAAATTATCTGGAGAAAAGTTCCCTGCACCCCCAGCTGTGCAAGCATGTAGTTACTAGATTTGGCCGCTAGATGGTGGCTGCATATCAGTACCTTGAAACAATGAGTTTTTTATTTGACAAAGGAATCAAAGAAGAAACACATTAAAGACAAACAAAATACATGTATATTTAAAATTTCTTTGGTTGAAATGATTGGCACAACAAAAAGAAAAGAAAGAAACAGCCTCCTGCAGCCTACTTTTTGTTCAGTTACCTTTCTCCTTGGGAGGATTTTTGGCTTCTTTGAGAATAGTCTTGTGACATGGAATACACAGGGGGTAGGTTCCTCCTTATTTACCTTACTGCTCATTTGGGGGTCCCTGAAATTTTTTTTCTTGCACTCATATTTTCTCTAGATGATTTCATTCACTCCTGTGGCTTCAACCATGGGATATTTATGCAAATGATGCTACATTTAATATTTCTAGCCGGTATTCTCTAGACCCCTAGACTTGTAATTCCAACTGCTCTTAAGTGTCAGGTGGCTGGTCTCAGGTACTTCAGATACAGTGAACTTTCAACTAAACTCATATTCTTCTTCTTTACTACTGCCCTCCCTTGAAATACTTTTCTTCCTATCTCAGTTAATGGTATTGCAACTTAATCAGTTATCTTGCAGAGAAATCTCTGAGTTACTGATTTCCACCTACTGCTCACTCCCTATGTTCACTTTTTCTTGAGGAACTGTTGATTTTACCTCTGAAACGTCTTGCAAGTATATTTATTTGTTTTTATTTTCTAACCTTCATTGTTGCCATTCATGTAATAAATCCTTAACCATTCATGTAATAATCCTAATAAGAATCTATTTTCTATTTCGTAGTCCATTGTCCACAGTCTTCAGAAGAATCTTACCAAAACTCAGGTTTAAACCAGTCACTTTTTTGCTTTAAATTCTTCTACACAGTGAATACAGTCGAAACCCTATATTCTGCTGTTCAAACTTTCAAGTAATGGCTCTACTCACCTTCCCTCAGCCTCTTTCTGGCCTCTCCCTCCATACTCATGTTGAGAGCTTGGAGGCCTTGGTTGGGCTGTTGCCTCTCATGACTGTTTCCCTTTGCACGTGCTTTTTGTCCTGGAACTCCTTTCTTCTCCCCTCTTGGCCTTCAACTTTCCATTTTCCCTGCAAAGGTGTAGTATGGCTTATCCCTTCCTTCCATAAAATTCTCTCCATTGCTCCCATGGATCCTTGTATACACATTCACCAGAATGTTTGTTTAATGGTAGTATACTTAGTCATTTATATGTCTGCACTGAACTGAGATTTGCTTTCCAGCAGAAAGTGTCATTTGTCATCTTTGTGTCTCCAGCAACTTGGGTGAGTCTTGGAATGTCTTATGTGATCAATAACTCATGTTTTAATGAATAAACAAATGAAAAAAATCTGATTCCCTCTGCATCTTTCTCAGTAGGAAGAAAAGGCCTTTCCCTGTTCGTTTTTCTCTTCCACTTGTACTATGAATATTTTCGTGAGAAAAAAATGAAAAAAAAAATGTTTAGAGAAACTATCTTCCAGATGCAGAAAGCAGACCATCTCAGAAAGGAAGCTTTAGGAACTGGAGAAGAGGTGGGAGCAGGGACTATAGCTGGAGTCACCAAAGCCAAGCTGGGGGGGGCCCCAAGTGCCACACTCTTAGTCTCCCTCCGTTACTGCACACACATGATGGTGGCACTGAGGGAGGATGAGCCTTTTGATTGATCTGCTAGGGGATCACCTGACATCAGGAAACCTGACTACATTGTTCACCTCTCTCTTCTTAGGGATTGGCACTCTGCCTGGCATAGAACAGCTACTTAGTAAATGATTGAATTCTAACTGTTTATTTTCTTATTTCTTTATTTTCATTGCTAGGCTGCAGTCTTGAGTTAATACAATATCTAGAAGTGTTCATAACTTTTGGGATAAAAGGTGCAAATATACATGACTGTATTGGTGTGTCTGTGATGACTGGGAGGAACTCATAAGTAGATTTTGCTTCATTAGATAATTTCGTGTCTTTGGATAGAAATCTGTGCATTACATGCATGCTTTCACTTGAAATGTATCGCTCAGTCTGGATGCTTACTGTTTCTTTATTGGCTCAAATGAAAGGAACAGGAAAGTAAAAAGTTAAAAAGTCCTGTCTTTATGGCAGAAAAAAAAATATTTCTGCCTCTAGTCATACAGGTACATTTCTTTGATAAGAGGTAATAGAAGCACATGGATTTCATTTATATTTATATTTTATTAAAACAAACTCTTTTGGGGTGCCTGGGTGGCTCAGTGGGTTAAAGCCTCTGCCTTCGGCTCAGGTCACGATCCCAGGGTCCTGGGATCGAGCCCCACATCGGGCTCTCTGCTTTCTCCTCTCTCTCTGCCTGCCTCTCTGCCTACTTGTGATCTCTGTCTTCAAATAAATAAATAAAAAATCTTTAAAAAAAAAATAAAACAAACTCTTTGGTGGTAGTAGACATTCTTTAGAGGACTCAAATATTTCTTCAAACATGTGACACATCTATACTACCCAGAGATTCCTGTTGTGATGATATTCCTTTTGGACAGGGAGTTACCTGAATCATGATATGTCATCCCCCACCTCAAACCCTGGGACTTCTGGAAAGAGGATAGTTATACCGCGCTCTTCCAGCCACTCCCTATCTAGCTGTGCTTTTTTGCAGACCCCATCTCAGAGTGTCAATAAGAAGAATAACCACTTACGTTTGTGTAAGGCTTTATAGTGTTCACAGTATTATATACTTTCACTCGTTTGCTCCTTGTAACAAGAAATGGAGCAGTACTGATGGACCTATACTACAGGAGAGAAAACTTAGGCTTAGAGACATTTTTAAGCCAAGTACCCACCAATTATAATGTAAGCAATGGAATTAGGTTCAGATTTTAGTTTTCAGATTTCTCATCTGTTTTTTAACCACACCATTTGCCCAGTTGTGCTCATATCAGTTTATTAGAAAAGGTGGCTTTTGGGTGAGAACTACTTGTATATAGCACCCCTGGAAGTGGCATCCTAATAACAATATCCCTGCTAATAACCTTTTCCTTATTAATGAGATAGAGAAGCTCTTATAATTATTTGCCAGTGCCTGCTCTGTACTCCAGGCCCCCAACAATGAGCACATGGGCACGGGTGTTACTATTCTCGGGCAGAACATTAATAATTAGATATTACTTGGGGAAAAGGGCAATACTTCATCAAAAGACAAAGTGCTAGCTTTGATATCTTTTTGTGCAGTTGCTGGAACACTCCTAGTACCTACTTCTAATCTAAAGATTAGCTGGCGGCTTTGCCCTTTTTCTTGTGAAATATCTGTTCTTAGGGGAAACCAGTATCAACACATATTGAGAATTTTTATGTCTTATTAAAGGTTGTTCAGTGATATTTGTAAGATCCTCTAGCACCTACCACATTATTATCAGGCAAATTCTAAATTTACTCAGAGAGAAATAATGTTATGAAAAGAATTCTTCAAAATCACAAGGGATTGCACTATGGGGTGAACATCTTTGCCAGTGAAAAAGTCTTCTATGACTCACATTTTTATTGCTTTGAAGTGGCTCGGAGTGGACCTTGCCTTGGAGCTGGAATTTTAAGAGGAAATCTTTAATGTCACCTTTGCAATATTTCTGAACAAGAATAGGCATGGCTCAGTTATCATCAGAAGACTGAGTAACAGGAGGCATAGTTCCTATGTGGGGCAGACAGAGAGGGATGCAGGTACTCAAGGCTGCCCGATCTTACCAGAAAAACCAAAAAACCAAAAAAAAAACCCCTCCCCCCCAAAACCTGAAACACTCCACATTACTGCACATAGTCAGTCCTGGGTGATGCAAAGGATAAGGAGGGGAAGAGATGATGGCCTGTGAATATCAGCGTGCCCTGGGAAGTTAGAGTGGCTTCCAGAGAGCTGTAGGCAGAGTGAATCAGGGAGGTCTGCCTTGGGTAGGAGGCTCAGCCACGGAACTTGCAATCCAGGGGTTAGTCTCCGGTCCCTGGGAGACAGGTGCAGATCCTAGAGGCTGGAATCTACACAAATTTTAAGGTAGGGACTTGGTACTAGAACAAGGTTTGAAGCTTAGATCTCAGAACTGGGCCAAAAGATGGACCCCAGCTCTTGGGAATGAGGCAGGAGTCCAGTTGTCACCAAGGCAGAAGAAAAGAGGAAAGAACAGATTAGGGTCCAGGTCCCCTTGCATGCTGTGAAACCTTGTCCAGGCCACTTATTCCCAGCGTGCTTCCATCTTTTCTTCTGTTACATGGCAATGATTATAAAGTTGGCTTCAGAAGTTGTGAGGCACCCATGAGTAATACATTAGAAAGAGCTTTGTGTATTATAGAATGCCATACAAATAGTTACTGCTTTTAAGGTCCTCACACAAATGGTAAGCATTTATCTTCTAAGTACTGTACCTTTTATGATCAATAATGTTGTTATTTTTATAAATACCATTAGAACATCCTGGTGCCATCTTGCCAGCAATGATACTTTCTTTTCCTCCCTATCTGTAATGTGAGTTCTCCATACAGCCGTATTTTCCTGTGGTCACCCTGATTTCACACCTCTTTCTGTCTCACTTGTCCCTCCCATGCCCATGTTGTGCATATACTTCCATGCTGTCACAGGACAGTTTAAAATTTCCAGTGTGGGCATTGCTGAAGAAAATACCTCACCTAACTCTGGCCCATTGGATTGCTCCCATAGAGAGCTTAATGAAAGGGATTGCAGAGGCCGTTGCTGTCTCCCCGCCTCCTTCCCCTTCAGTGTGTTCGTGTGTATGGGGGAGGGGGGGCAGGATTTAGCAGTAGTTCAACAAACAAATGCCTAATGCTTAGAGAATGAGAGGACCCCAGGACAGAAAGAGTTTTAGGTTCCTATTATAGCTCAGGCATAATTTAAACTATAAGGCAATACAAGGAAACAACAGAATGCCCTCATTGCAAATGAAAATTTTAATGTAGAGGAAATAACTCTCCAAATAGAGAGGGCACACATTAACAAGGATAGTTTGAGCTGGAGTATCTGCAGGGGAGCCATAATCACTGATCAGGCACGTTCATCTTCTCCTACCAGTACCACTTACAAAGGAATATCCAAAGATTATCTTTGGATGGAGAGAGCACAGGTGAGGGGTGACATCAGTGAAGACATGAGCAGAGGACCAAGGGCTGCTCCCCCACCGGAGGTAAAACAGACCTGGTGGGACCGCCTCAAGCAGTTTCCTTGGGGAATGACCCAAGGGGATACTCGTAAGACATTTAAAGACGTGAGGACAGGGGTGCCTGGGTGACTTAGTTGGTTAAGTGTCTGTCTTCAGCTCAGGTCATGACCCCAGGGTCCTGGGATCCAGCCCTGCATTGGGCTCCAACCCCCCACAGAGCTACCTGCTCAGTGGGGAGCCTGTTTTTCCCTCTCTCCCTCCCTCTGCCTGTGGTCTCTCTCTGGCAAATAAATACATAAAAAAAAAAAAAAGACATGAGGACATTGTGGACTCTTTGACTACTTCCAATTTTGATGTTTACCAGTTGTTTTTCTTGCTAAAACTTTTTTTTTTTTTTTCCTTTCCGGAATTGTACTTGCAAAGTCTATTGGTTTGTATTGATTTGACTATCCAAAGAAGAGGTTTTCCTGGGTCTTTGAATGTGGGTTTAAGCCAAAAGAAATAGGACAGAATAAAGCAATGTAGATTTTCAGTTATTATTTTTGTTTTTTATTTTTCTCTGGTACTAGGTCTAACACTAGACTTGTATGTGTTAATTATAGTTTGGTTTTGCATATCTGCTAAATTAAACAAAATTGTTGATTGCCCAGTAGGTATCATTGCTGTATTAAGTGTTACCAAGAACTTTTTAAAAAAGCAAAAAGACATATCTTTCTCATTCAAAGAGTTGGGGAAACAAAACACAAACAATGATACGTTACAGGAAATTAGAAAAAAAAAGAGAGAGAGACATATAGAAAATTACATAATGAAAATTTTCATTTTATCTCTTCCCTTCCCTTATTTATGTTTTGTTTGAATTTCCTGTTAAAACTTGTATCCAGAAGCATACACAGAGTCAATTAAGAAGGTTTCAGTAATTACGGGCAAAGTAAGACAATACAATTCTAAGAAGCTAGCTTCAATATTAATAGATCTCTCATAAGGTAGTGAATAATTAATTCCAAAAGTTATAAGACAGAGTCACAGTGTCAGATGGAATAGAAGAGGGTGAACATTGGGCTAAAATATTTTAGGATCATTTTATAGAGGAGGAAGAATTTAAAGTGGGGCATAAATAATGGATAGAATTTGGTTAAGAGAAAAGAGGTGAGGACACCATGAACAAAAGTGTGGAGAAAGAAAAGGCCAATAGAGAGATAAACAAACAGATAAAGGACAGAATGGAGGAGATTGATATTTGGAAATGAAATTGAAAGAGCATGAGGCATGCTTTTGGAGGGTCTTAACACTAGGTTAGGAATTGAGATATGGCTCTTCTGAAAAACAAAACAAAGCAAAAAACCAAGGATATGTGAACATAAGCCATATTTTTACTGCCATTTTATTTTTATTGCCCTTTTAAAGAAAAAGTTTTCCTCCGTGTCTGAGTGCAAGTGCATGTTCACTGGTGTAAAGATGCCCATGTCGATTAGTGCTATAGTGACAAGACCAACTGCCACCACCCGTGTTGAAAAATACTAGAATAGTTATTTTCTCATTTATAAAGTGAGCTAGAGCCATCTTAAAATATGATGGATGGATGTTGGCCAAATGTGTTTTGAGATGGTCTCAGAACATCCCTAATGCCAGCGTGTCCTAGTTCGCAATACAACATGGTATGGTTCATGTAAAAATCAGAAAGCAAGAATGCTAGCTAAATCAAAAAAAATGTTTTCAAATGTTAATGCAGTTTTGGAGATGAACATACGTCACAGTAGAATTCCAGGCTGTCTCCTAGTTGATTAGTCTTGAAAGCTCTTAAAAGAAAATATTTAACCTAATTAATACCTGAGGATGAATAAGGGAGGCTTCTATATTGTTATACCTTTAGTATCATTATTTACATTACATGTATTGTTATAATATATTTCGTATTGCATATCTTTGTATATTTAACTACAATACTATCTTTTATGGTTATTAAGTTAAATTACTTTGGTCAATGGATATTAGCTAGGGAATTTGTTCTGTGATATTAGAATTCAACACTTGTTTCTGAGTTATACCTATTATAACAAAAGAAGTCTAGATTTGTGCCCTTACAGTATACATTTATAAAATGTCATTTACAAAATCTGTGCCTTGCTATATGACCAGCAAGCTGAGGCAAAAAGACAAGGCAGTTGATGGTACTATCCTTTACTCCAACATAATGTGTCTGGAAATCTGAGTCACAGGAATGTGTAACTCATATAGATCTCATAGTTTACCATGGCTACGTTCTTGGGTTTAACGATTCTATATATTTATTTTAGAGAGAGAGAGAGAGAGAGAGAGAGAGAGACCGTGTGCACACATGAGCAGGGGAAAGCACAGAGGGAGAGGGAGAGAGAGTTTCAAGCAGACTCTGCACCGTGCAGGTAGCCCCATGTGGGGTTCAGTCTCACAACCCTGAGATCATGACCTGAGCCGAATTTAAGAGTCAGAGTTAACCAACTGAGCCACCCAGGTGCCCCCTATGGTTTAAATAAAAAAAAAAAAAAAAACAGCCCAGAAAGGTGAAGTGACTAGTTTAGGGTAAAAAGCTGGTATATGGTTTAAATAAAGGAAAAAAAAAAAAAAAAAAACAGCCCAGAAAGGTGAAGTGACTAGTTTAGGGTAAAAAGCTGGTATGTTCAAGACCAGTGTGTTAGTCTGTTTGGTCTTCAATAACAAAATATCACAAACTGGGTGGTTTCTAAAGAACAGAAATTCATTTCTCACAGTTCTGGAGGCTGGACATCCAAGATCAGGGTGCAAGCATGATTGGGTAAGAGTCTCTTCTGGTTTGGGGACTTCTTGTATCTTCATATAGTGGAAGGGGGAGGGGATCTCTCTAGGGCTTCTTTTATAAAGACACTAAGCCCATTCAAGAGGACTCTGCTTTCATGACTTGATAACTTCTCAAAGGCTCCATTTCCTAATACTGTGACATTGGGCATTAGGATTTCAGCATGTGGAATTTAGGAGAAACACCAACATTCAGCGTGTAGTAAGTGGATAATAGAACTTATGTCTTTTGACTATTATTCCTTTGATGTCTTTATGTCTTACTATGCTGGCTTTCTTTCCCATACTGAAAACATTTGAGGGGAGGCATCTGACTCTTGATTTTAGTTTGGCTCATGATCTAGGGTCATGGGATTGAGCCCCATGTTAGATTCTGCACTCAGTGGGGAGTCTGCTTGACATTCTCACTCTTTCAAATAATAAATAAGCAAGTCTCTAAAAAAAGGAAAAGAAAACACTTGATAATCTCTTCTATAGTATGTTAAAGAGCCAGGTGTAGAAGTGAGAAACATAAATCTTAAGTATGGAAACTTCTTTGGCAGACAGATTTATAAAAAATTGTGAAAATGATTGAATTTTACACTCTAGGAGCAGATTTTTACATTGTTATAATTATTGGGTGGCAGTTAATTAACCACAAAGTGACCAAGATATTGCTATACCGATTTCATTAGTTTATAGCCAGAAGGTGATAGTCCTTTTAGAAAAATATGATGCTTATTGTTAGCATTTACACATAGAAATCAAAATGATCACATTTCAAACTTTGAACAACTCAAACTCCTTAGATACAGTAAAATGTTTTAAATATTGTTTAAAACTTGACAATAGCAAAAACTTCAGAGTCTCTTATAAAATTATGGAGTATTTTCTTCTTCCATAGGTAACTTCTACACATATATCTACACTGCATGACTACAAATATTTGGATATAAAGAAAAACCCTGCAAAGCCAGCATCACAATTATGTTTTAAAACCATGTCTCTTTTACTGCTCTTAAATGAATTGTAAATGTTTAATTGCAGCTTACACAAAATGACTCTGTGTTGAAAACAGCATGTAATCAAGTACTAAAATGCTTCCCCTCTTGTAAAGCACAGTGGTGCTTCAAATAACAGATCCTCTGAGAATAGAGTTGGTTTTGGAATCTGGCCACACCAGTGTTGTGTTGGAAGTGGTGATGGGTGAAAAGGAGGGTGCAGAGAATAATTTTAAATATATTTGTGTGTGTGGAGTGGTACTAATAAAGCTTGAGCAAACTTAAGAGAAGGACTATTGTCTCTCCCATTCCAATATTAAGATTCTGTTAACCTGAAATGGAGGAGCTGCCTGTCACTTAGGCCTTCGGCAACTATAGATTATGGGCTATAGGCGAAAGAAAAATCAGGATGGAAAAGAGTATCCCCAGAGCAAGACAAAGACAAGTGTTGTAAGCCGACTTGACTGGAGGAGAATAGATAATAACAGCTAGTACTCCATTTGAGCACATGTTCTGTGTTAGGCAATATGAGATGAGGTTTTTTATTATTACCAACAAACTTATATGTATGTTATTATCTTGCATTTTCTTATAAAGTCAGAAAAATTCATTGAGGCTTAATGAGTTTTTCAAGTCCACAAAACTATGAAATAATTAGAGTGGGAATCCATCCTATATACATGTGGTTTGAGAGCTCTTGTTTTTTTTGTGTACTACATGCTGTTGAGATAAAAATATATTATTCAACTGCTATACTATTTTTACTTTTAGTAATTCTCTGAAATGAAAGGTTGTCATTGGAATATAATATTGTGTAATAATTCTTTCTCTTTTATATGGTTTATTATAATAAATAACTCACTTGTCTTCCAACCTTGAAGCTTAGTTGGATTCACCACTGGATCAGCTATAACCTTCATCCAAGATCAAAGACCTTGGTAAGTTAACTATGATCCTTTATGCCTTATACACTTAGAAAACTAATATTCTTGTCCTAAGAGTCTTTAAAACTGCTTTTATACTTATAAGTGGAAGGCTTGAGAAATTTCTTATCTTCAAATCTGTTGTGCAGAGTGAGGAGCCCTTGGTCATTCCTGTTGTGCTGTGTATCTTCAGAGCTTCTATAATCTCATAACCCAGTATCTTAGCATCAATGCTCCTTTCCCTCATCTGATGTACCAAGGTGTTTTCCAGTGGGGGCAGAGGCACTTCATCTCATGCTATTCAGTATCTATCTGCTATGCCTCACGGGATTCCTAATTATAGCTCCTCTTCTTACTATATAAAGCTAAGAGAAGTTACCCAGGAATCCCCCATGCTCAGCTAGCAAGATCACAGATCATTTCTGCATACTGACAGGGACCACACAAGCACAGGAAACCCAGATAGAACCCTGCCAGATAGGGAAACAACATATGCCCATGCAGATCAGTAAGATTTACATAATGATTAAAATAGTCAAATATTAAGATCTATTAAGAAACAGGAAAGAAAGAACTCAGTTTTGTCAAAAAAGAACAAGATCTTGTCATTTACAATGGATGAATTTGAGATGAAAAAACGTGAGTGATGTGGAACTACTGAGAAGAGGAGGGTTTTCCCTGCCCTGCCCCTTATTTTATATTGTCTTATCACCAGACCATCTTCTGGGGTATCTGAAGGCAGCATGGGCTAATGAAAAGAGCCCTTGCCCTAAAGTCTGAAGTCATGGATTTAAGTCTCAGCGCTACATTGTGTTTAGCTTTTGGAACAAATTCCTTCTCTTCTTTAAGCCTCAATTTTACATAGTTGTAAAATAGAGGCCGCACAACCTGCTTTACCTACTTCACAGGCATTTGTGATGGTAAAGTGGGAAAATATTATGTTAATTTTAAGTTAGTGTTAGCAGGACTGGCTGCATAAATTGTGGAGTCCAATGCAAAATTAAAATTCAGGGCCACTTGTTCAAAAACACTTAAGATAGTGCTAGGAGAACTTAAAACAAAGACAGGTCCTTCAAAGCATGGGTTGAATGCCCATGAAGCCAGCCCTGAGTATTAATGGTAATACAGGATGCCCGTCCTTGCTCCACTCCTTGTCCTACTGCTGCTGTAAGAATTGCGAGAGTGTCCTCTCTTCCCGTACTAGGAAGACTGCTTTGTCTTTCTGATGTCCTGCTTGGTTGCAGTGCATTTTACCTTAGAAGGAAGTACTGAGGAATGATACAACCGAATAGGAAGTTAGACCTCATTAAACTGTTATCTCTATACTTCTGGTACAGTAGGGGTTAAATAAGCTTGATCCCGGCGGTACTTCTCCAGTGATGGCTCCTTATTGTTAAGTCTTTCCGTGGGGAACTGAATTATGAAATTTTAGTCTGCAGCTTTTAGAACACAGCTTACTCTTTGGTTGGGGCCTCCCTGTACTTCTCTCCAGCAGACCAGCTGCCACATTAGGAGAGAATAAGGAGTGGTTGACTGAAAAATTCCAGTTCAGCCTTCCCTCCAAAGACATTTGGTCCTTCCATAGGGAAATCATTAGTTATCCATTTGAGCCTAGAGCTGCCAAGAGCACTAATAAAGTCTCTGGAAAGTTGTGGTATAGACATACAAAGAAATGGAAAAAAAAAATAGTAAGTTGATTCCCTTATGGAATGGCACAAAATTGTTTACTATATCCTGGGCTTCTTTCTAGTCCACTTTTAAATACAATTCATAAGATTCTTCTAGATCAGGAAGTTTTTTTCTTGTTATTTGGCAGAAAATTCATTATTAATGTATAAAGCTTCATCCCTTTGCATGGACTTACATCCCTTACATTTCTAGTACTTGTATATTCTCCCAAGTATTTGCTGCATTCTTTGGTCCTTCTCAGTTACCGTAAAGACCAGCTGTATGACTTGGATGCTTTTTTCTTTTTCCATCAATCATTCTTGCTGTAATCATAATGATTGGTCATCTTCGGACACTTTCCTCTTACCTGCTGTGTGTTGCTGAACTGGTCCAAAGAGAATGAGAAACTTTTGGTTCTCCAGTTATAGATATCTGTGCATATCTCTGAATCTTATTTTGAAGTTGCCCTTGAATTGGTCCTTTTTTTCTCCTGCTACATTTCCTGGTATGAAGTAGTCTCTTTACTGGATACCAGACAGGGTTAACCAGGAGGTATTGGTCAACAGTGCCCAAATTAAGAAAGTTAAAACAAGGGGGAGACAAGATGGTGGGGAAGTAGGAGGAGGCGCCTTTTCAACCTGTACCCTAAAGTGAGCTGATTACCTACCAAAGAACTCCGATCACCCATGAAATCAGCCTGAGATCAGAATTATACACGTCTGGATCTCTACGGGGGGCAGAAGATGCCAGTGGGTAGGTAAAGTGGAGTGGGAACGTTGGACTGATATCGGAAGATAAACAAAAGGGGGAGGGAGCCACCAGAGGCGACCGATTGGAAAATAATACCCCAATACGAGAGTGCCCTGCATCTGGGGACCAGCATTAACTTGGAGTCTTGTTGAAAGCACTCAAAAGAGCAAAGGATTGCGGGGGGGAAATTGTGGGAATCGGGGCGGCTAGGGACAGGGGCTTAAGTCCCCAGACCCAGGACAGCCTCCCCTGGCGCTGAGCCAGAGAGAGTGCGGCGGAGAAACTTGGTCTTTGTCCCTGAGCCGCCAGTGCGCCCGAGAATGAGTGGAGTCCAGCTCCCGTGAGGGGCTGGGGGCCACACCAGACGGCAGAACGCGCACCTTGCTGGAGATGCGCGCGTGCCTCACCCTCCCCTGAGAGAGGTGCACGAATGCCCAGCCTGGTGTTCTCGGACCCACGCGGCGATAGAGCCAATAGAGCCGATAGAGCCGGAGATGCTGCGCCCCAAACCCTCCCCTGGGAGAGGTGCGCACAAGCCCGGCGCTCTTAGCCCCAGCCAGCGGGAAAATCTCAGTGTGCGATCGGTGCTTGGAACCTCTCTGGTGGTCTGGAGCTGCCCAGACAGCCACCGCTGCCTTGGTTTTGCATACAAGCAGGAGATCCTGCGTCCCCAGGGACCGCGACTCAGAACCTGCTCTGCCGGTGGCCCAGCGGCTGCAGCACCTGCAGGGGAGCAGACTGAGGCTTCTCTCTGAGAGGGAGGTCGGGGTGCAGTTTTCTTTCCTCTAAACCTCCAAAAACCATCAAAAGCTGTCAAGGCGAGAGAAAAGAACTGAACAAACATAAAAACCTCCAGAGAACAAAAACCTGAAAAAACTGTTTTTCTCAGAGCCCACCCCCTTGAGGGGGGCTGGAGGACTTAACTCAGGGAACATCATTGACTGAAAACCCACGTGGCAGCCCCCTCCCCCAGAAAACAAATCAGGAAAGAAAAAAAAAAAAGACTACAAGAGAACAACCACCCTACTTCATAGATACAACTTTTATTTTTAATTCTTTCCCACTATTCTGGTTCATTTTTTTTCTTTTTTTATATAGATAATTTTTTAACCTATTTACCATCACAGTGAGATGTCCAGTACATCAAATTCCATAATAAACTTCTAACCTGAATTTTTTGATACATACACATGTGTTTTTCTTTTGCTTTTCTATTTTTTTAATTTTTTAAAAAAATTTAGTTTAGTTTAGTCCAGTTTATTCCTTTTTTATTTTTATTTTCTAATATTCATATAGAGTTAAACTTCAAGGTAACCCCCTTTCTCCAATCAATGCTACCCCTATAGGTGAACCAATTTTTAATCCCCCTTTTTCTTAGGAAAGTTGAGTCCTTTAACAAAGATATCAAGATACATCCAGGAAGAATCAAAATAACCTTCCTCACCCACACCGAGAATCTATAACCATGCTCCCATCTTTTTCTTCTGCCAGTGTCTCTGTGTATTTATGTTTGTCCTGATAGTATATAAATCTTATACTTGGGGTTCTTCTTGACGAGGCTCCTCCTTTTTTTGCTTATATATATATATATATTTTTTTTTTTCTCTCGTCATATACTTTTATCAGTCTTTTTGTTTGTCTGTTTTTGTTTGTATACATCATAAATCTTACCCTGGGGCCCATTTGGGCTGAACCTTCTCTTTTATCTTCCCTTTTTTTCCTGTCTCTCTCTCTCTCTCTTTTTTCTTTTTCTTTTCTTTTTTCTCTCGTTTAGGTGGGGAATCCTGAGTGCTCAGAAGCGTTCCAGGGTGCACCTTGACTGCACCACGGTCGATACATCCAGCTACATCTGTCCAGTCATCTCTCACCAAAATGACTAGGAGGAGGAATCCCCAACAGAAGAAAAATACAGAGGATAGGCCTTCTGCAACAGAGCTAACAGCTATCAACATAGACAATATGTCAGAAAGAGAATTCAGGCTAACAATTATCCAGGCAATAGCTAGGTTGGAGAAAGCCATGGATGACCAAACGGAATTGATTAGGGCAGAATTGAAAGTGACCAGGGAGGATGTTCATAATGTTAGGGCAGAGATGAAGGCCACCAGGGATGAGGTTCACAACACTCTCAATGAGTTCCAATCTAATCTAAATTCTCTAAAAGCTAGGGTAACTGAGACAGAAGATAGAATTAGTGATCTGGAGGACAAACAGATAGAGAGAAAGGATCAGGAAGAAGCCTGGAACAAACAGCTTAGAAGCCACGAAAACAGAATCAGGGAAATAAATGATGCCATGAAACGTTCCAACGTCAGAATTATTGGAATCCCTGAAGGGGAGGAGAAAGAAAGAAGTCTAGAAGATATAGTGGAACAAGTTCTTCATGAAAATTTTCCCAATCTTGCGAATGGAACAAGTGTTCATGTACTAGAAGTAGAAAGGTCTCCCCCCAAGATTATAAATTCAAAAAAAACATCCAGGCACCTCATAGTAAAATTGAGGAATCATAATTGTAGATACAATCTCTTGAAAGCCGCTAGGACAAAGAAGCTCCTTACATACAGAGGAAAGCCCATCAGAATAACGTCAGACCTGTCCACAGAGACCTGGCAAGCCTGAAAGGGCTGGCAAGATATATTCAGGGTACTAAATGAGAAGAACATGCAGCCAAGAATACTTTATCCAGCAAGACTGACATTCAAAATGGATGGAGAGATAAAGAGTTTCCAAGACCGGCAAGGCTTAAAAGAGTATGCGACCACCAAGCCGACACTGCAGGAAATATTAAGGGGGGTTCTATAAAAGAGGAAAAATCCTAAGAATAGCATTGAACAGAAATATAGAGACAATCAACAGAAAGAAAGACTTCAAAGATAACACAATGTCAATAAAAACGTATCTCTCAATAATCACTCTCAATGTGAATGGCCTAAGTGCGCCCATAAAACGACACAGGGTTGCAGATTGGATAAAACGACAGGACCCATCCATATGTTGTCTACAAGAGACCCATTTTGAAACTAAAGGTACACCCAGACTGAAAGTGAAGGGATGGAGAAGCATCTTTCACGCCAATGGGCCTCAAAAGAAGGCCAGGGTAGCAATTCTCATATCAGATAAATTAGATTTTAAACTAAAGACGGTAGTCAGAGATACAGAAGGACACTACATAATTCTTAAAGGGACTATCCACCAAGATGATCTAACAATTGTAAATATCTATGCCCCCAATATGGGAGCAGCCAATTACATAAGAAAACTATTAATCAAGATAAAGAGTCATATTGATATGAATACATTAATAGTAGGAGATCTTAACATGCCTCTCTCAGAAATAGACAGATCATCGAAGCAGAAAATCAATAAAGAAATAAGAGCATTGAATGACACATAGGACCAGATGGACCTCATAGATATATACAGAACATTCCACCCTAAAACAACAGAATACTCATTCTTCTCAAGTGCACATGGAACCTTCTCCAGAATAGACCACATACTGGGTCACAAATCAGGGCTCAACCGATACCAAAAGACTGAGATTATTCCCTGCATATTCTCAGATCACAGTGCTTTGAAACTGGAGCTCAATCACAAGGAAAAGTTCAGAAGGAACTCAAATACCTGGAAGCTAAAGACCACCTTGCTTAAGAATGCTTGGATCAACCAGGAGATCAAAGAAGAACTTAAACAATTTATGGAAACCAATGAGAATGAAGACACTTCACTCCAAAACCTATGGGATACAGCAAAGGCGGTCCTAAGGGGGAAATTCATAGCCATCCAAGCCTCCCTCAAAAAAATTGAAAAATCCAGAATACACCAGCTGTCTCTACACCTTAAAGAACTAGAGAATCAACAACAAATCAAACCAACTCCACACGTAAGAAGGGAAATAATCAAGATTAGAGCAGAGATCAACGAGGTAGAAACCAGAGATACAGTAGAACATATCAATGAAACTAGAAGCTGGTTTTTTGAAAGAATCAGTAAGATCGATAAACCATTGGCCACACTAATCCAAAAGAAAAGAGAGAAAGCCCAAATTAATAAAATTATGAATGAAAAGGGAGAGATCACAACTAACACCAAGGAAGTAGAAACAACCATCAGAAGCTATTATCAACAGTTATATGCCAATAAGCTAAGCAACCTAGATGAAATGGATGCATTCCTGGAAAACTATAAACTCCCAAAATTGAATCAGGAAGAAATTGACAACCTGAATAGACTGATATCTAGTAACGAGATTGAAGCAGTGATCAAAAACCTCCCAAAAAACAAGAGCCCAGGACCTGACGGATTCCCTGGGGAATTCTATCAAACTTTCAAAGAAGAAATAATACCTATTCTCCTGAAGCTGTTTCAAAAAATTGAAGCAGAAGGAAAACTTCCAGACTCTTTTTTATGAAGCCAGCATTACCCTGATCCCCAAACCAGGCAAAGACCCTACCAAAAAGGAGAATTTCAGACCGATATCACTGATGAATATGGATGCTAAGATTCTCAACAAGATCCTAGCAAACAGGATCCAACAGCACATTAAAAAGTTTATCCACCATGACCAGGTGGGATTCATCCCTGGGTTACAAGGATGGTTCAACATTCGCAAATCAATCAATGTGATAGAACAAATCAATAAGAGAAGAGAGAAGAACCACATGATCCTCTCAACTGATGCAGAAAAAGCTTTTGACAAAATCCAGCATCCGTTCCTCATTAAAACACTTCAAAGTATAGGGATAGAGGGAACATTCCTGAACTTCATCAAATCTATCTATGAAAAACCCACAGCAAATATCATCCTCAATGGGAAAAAGCTTGCAGCCTTCCCATTGAGATCAGGAACACGACAAGGATGCCCACTCTCACCACTCTTGTTCAACATAGTATTAGAAGTCCTAGCAACAGCAATCAGACAACAAAGAGAAATAAAAGGTATCCAAATTGGCAAGGAAGAAGTCAAACTCTCTCTCTTCGCAGATGACATGATTCTTTATATGGAAAACCCGAAAGACTCCACCCCCAAACTACTAGAACTCATACAGCAATTCAGTAATGTAGCAGGATACAAAGTCAATGTCCAGAAATCAGTGGCTTTCTTATACACTAACAATGAAAATACAGAAAGGCAAATTAGAGAATCGATTCCATTTACTATAGCACCAAAAACCATAAGATACCTCGGAATAAACCTAACCAAAGAGGTTAAAGATCTGTACTTGAGGAACTACAGAACACTCATGAAAGAAATTGAAGAAGACACAAAAAGATGGAAGACCATTCCATGCTCTTGGATCGGAAGAATAAACATTATTAAAATGTCTATACTGCCCAGAGCAATCTATACTTTTAATGCCATTCCGATCAAAATTCCACCAGTATTTTTCAAAGAGCTGGAGCAAATAATACTAAAATTTGTATGGAATCAGAAGAGACCCCGAATTGCTAAGGAAATGTTGAAAAACAAAAATAAAACTGGTGGCATCACGTTACCTGATTTCAAGCTTTACTACAAAGCTGTGATCACCAAGACAGCATGGTACTGGCATAAAAACAGACACATGGACCAGTGGAACAGAGTAGAGAGCCCAGATATGGACCCTCAACTCTATGGTCAAATAATCTTTGCCAAAACAGGAAAAAATATCCAGTGGAAAAAAGACAGTCTCTTCAATAAATGGTGCTGGGAAAACTGGACAGCTATATGTAGAAGAATGAAACTTGACCATATCCTCTTTGATATCAGCCACAGCAACTTCTTTCAAGATGTGTCTCCAAAGGCAAAGGAAACAAAGGCAAAGATGAACTTTTGGGACTTCATCAAGATCAAAAGCTTCTGCATAGCAAAAGAAACAGTCATCAAAACAAAGAGGCAACTCACGGAATGGGAGAAGATATTTGCAAATGACAGTACAGATAAAAGGTTGATATCCAGGATCTATAAAGAACTCCTCAAACTCAACACACACAAAACAGATAATCATATTAAAAAATGGGCAGAAGATATGAACAGACACTTCTCCAATGAAGACATACAAACGGCTACCAGACACATGAAAAAATGTACATCATCACTAGCCATCAGGGAGATTCAAATCAAAACCACATTGAGATACCACCTTACACCAGTTAGAATGGCCAAAATTAGCAAGACAGGAAACAACGTGTGTTGGAGAGGATGTGGAGAAAGGGGAACCCTCTTACACTGTTGGTGGGAATGCAAACTGGTGCAGCCACTTTGGAGAACAGTGTGGAGATTCCTCAGGAAATTAAAAATAGATCTTCCCTATGACCCTGCAATTGCACTGCAAAGATACAGATGTAGTGAAAAGAAGGGCCATCTGTACCCCAATGTTTATAGCAACAATGGCCACGGTCACCAAACTGTGGAAAGAACCAAGATGCCCTTCAACGGATGAATGGATAAGGAAGATGTGGTCCATATACACTATGGAGTATTATGCCTCCATCAGAAAGGACGAATTCCCAACTTTTGTAGCAACATGGACAGGACTGGGAGAGATTATGCTGAGTGAAATAAGTCAAACAGAGAAAGTCAAGTATCATATGGGTTCACTTATTGGTGGAGCATAACAAATAATATAGAGGACAAGGGTAGATGGAGAGGAGAAGGGAGTTGAGGGAAATTGGAAGGGGAGGTGAACCATGAGAGACTATGGACTCTGAAAAACAACCTGAGGGTTTTGAAGGGGCGGCGGTGGGAGGGTGGGGGAACCAGGTGGTGGGTATTGGGGAGGGCACAGATTGCATGGAGCACTGGGTGTGGTGAAAAAACAATGAATACTGTTACGCTGAAAATAAATAAAAAATTTGATTAAAAAAAAAAAAAAAGAAAGTTAAAACAAGAAAACCATGCGTTGAATTTTACAATTAAGGGATCAGTCTCCAGTCTCACCCTCTCTCAGTTTACTCAGTCCAGTGCTCTTGAGGCAATGGCTCTGTAGGTATGGGAGTTGTGGAGATGTGCTGCTTGTATCTCTCTTCATAAACGAATTTATGCTTCAGCTTGAAGGCATGCATCCAATGATAGCACCTTTGGGATCTCTCAAGGCATTCAGGCATTCTTCCCAAGAGGCTCTTGACATATCACTGAACATGGAGGGTGGAGGGGTGCTAGGGTCTGGCCATTTGTGTCTATGGAACTTCCTACTGGGCAGTCTTTTCTCTAGCAAAGCCTGTCAAATTGACTTGGGCTTTGTGGACCTGCATCACAGCCTGAGGCTCACCTGCCCAGTCCTGTTTTCCTCTTCTTTCCTTTTATAGAAAAGGATCTGCTGAGTGATCCGAAGACTTTTCCTACTCAGTCTGGTTTCTCTCACTTAATATTTCATGAACATTATCACAAAATAATCCAGTTAATTCTGAACAGACAAAGAAAAGCTCCTATGACCCATTGGCATGGATTCACTTAGCCACCTGTTTTGGTATAACTCCATTGTTCCAGTTAGTATTTCCTTGAGGCCTCATTGAAGCCACCTCCATCACCTCAAACAGGGATCTGGCTTCTCTCACCACCTCTGGCCTCAAAACAGCAGGGGCAGGGACATAGAAGCCTGTGGCATCCTTAGTATATGCCAAAGGGGGAGGTGACACTACCAAGATATAGAGAATTAATTCCTCATGGTGTGAACATTGCCGATTTAGGAGGCATGAACCAGGATAAAACGGAGTCAGCAAAGAAATGACTTCCTACTCCTTTTCCTCTGGACCAGTTGGAAACACAGTAGTCCTACACATCTCTCTAAAGCCATCCAGGGAGACTGAGCAATCAGTGGACCTGGCTACAGAGCTATGGGCAGTTCAGTAATGTACTCCCTTATATGCTCTTTCCCTCTTTTAGTACCTTTTTCTTTTACCCCTGTTGCACTGGGATTGCTCTTCTCAGTAAGATGTTAGCAGCCCATTTTTGACTTAGTCTTTCTAGGGAAATTGGACTGAGACAGGCATTATTGAATACTTGCTATCATTATTGGTATTCTTACACCTACCCAAGACTCTACAAGTCACTACATTATTCAGACCACCTTGCTATACAGCCCAGCATAACTTCTCTACTTGTTCTAAAGGAACAACATGCTCACCGCATTTTAAAGTCATTCTAGCAGTTCTAACAAAGAACGATTCAAAGATATCTGCTAGTGACTAGTTATATGTTTGTATAACTGATTCTCAATCTGTTTGGACATAACATATTGCACTGTTGTTTGCAATTTCTATTAGGTTTTTATAGTCATTTTAATGATAGATTTTCTATTTTTATTCCACCCACATATGTGCATTGAAAATGGAGGGTCTTCAGTGTTCTAGGTATTTGAATATTTTCTGTGGACATTAAGGAGTCACTGGCTGTTGTAGAGTAATTAAGTGTATAGTAGAGCTTTAGGGAGATTAATCTGGAGGTGCATGGGATTCTAAAGGGAAGAGTAGATGGCACATGTGAAAGGCTATATGCAGCTGGGCATTGATGTTAAAACAGATCCCTATAGAGATGGGGAGGATCCCAAACAACTCTCTAACTTGGAAGTAAGAGGAGGGAAGCTGGAAGAATTTGGTGAGTGTTGTACCCCAGGGAGTCACCGTAATTATACAAATCTCCATTTTTCATTCCTTAGTGGTGAGATGAAGACAACTATGTATTTGAACACTTATTAAACACCTGCCATGTGTCCAGGCAAGGAATTTTACATGCATAATAACATGTAGCCCTCTTGGGTTGCCTGGCTGGCTCAGTTGACTAAGCATCTGACTTCAGCTCAGGTCATGATCTTGGGGTCCTGGGATCAAACCCTGAGTCAGGCTCCCTGCTCAGTTGGGAGTCTGCTTCTGCTTCTCCCTCTCTGTGTGTCCCTCCCCTGCTTGTGCTTCTCTGTCTCTCTCGCAAATAAATAAATAGAATCTTTAAAAAATAACATTTAGCCCTCTTAACCATGTGTAATGTATGAATTCTGACTCTCTTTCATAAATGAGGAAAGAAAGTCATATTCAAAGTGTTGAGTGCTCAGTGTTGCATACCTTCTGTGTGGCCAAGCCAGAATTTAAACCAGAGTTTTCTGACTCTAATATCTGTGCTGTCTATACCATACCACACAGCCTGTCATAGACATTGTCTTCATGTTTGAAGACTCAGTAAGTGATAGAGATACCACAGGACCATACAAGCCAGTCTATAATCAAGATGTCAAAGTTGGCTAAAGGTTTTCTTCTACCTTTGCCTTTCCTCTTAGAGATATGACTAATACCTATCTTTGACATGTCAAAAATAGGTTATTATCCAGATCCTCCATGAAGACTGGCAGCATGTCGATGGCAATGTTTTTATGCTTTAGGACGAAGGCATCTGGACAACCTTTGTCTAAAATGTAAAAAAAAATTAGTGTAGCAACAGTATACAGTTTCCAGATGTAAAGCTCATTCCTTGGCATGTGGTATATCCTGTTTTCTTTCTTGGTAATTTTTTTCAATAAGTTTAAAATCGAGTCGCCTTAGCCACTTCTTCTTCAGCAGCAGAGCTGTTACTGTGTATGGTACTCATGGTGTCTTTACTTTAGCTGTCATGACTCTATTGAACTCAGGAAATACTCTACGAATGAGTAAAACTGTTTGTAGGCTTGCCAGTGCAGCTGCAGGGGAGTTGAAGGAATTTCCCATAGCATCATCGTAAATGCTGTTTTTACTAAAGTAAGCAAATAGTTAATGGAATTAAACTGTATTTTTTATTCTGTCAGAGAAATCATCATAATTCTATAAAATAACATATTCAGGCTAATACTAGCATGTTATTCCACAGCATGCGGGAGCTCTCATACTTTCAAGAGTGAGAAGGAAATACCTCTTGGGGAGGGAGTCAGAGTCTCTCAATCTTTGCTGAAGCTCATTATCAGCTTTCCTGTCAGTCTTGGTTCTAACAGTTTGCTACATTATTATTTAATCACATTGCAGATTCATCTTATTCTAAGTAAACCGTAAAGATAAGTTTCAAAATTGATTAGAGATGATTCTTTAGTTTGCGTGAATATTCGTTATACAGTGACTTTGACAAGTTTACTGAAAAGAGAATTTCTTTGTAAAGCCATCTGTTTGCGATGCACACTTGAGGGAATACTGCCCGTCCTTGACATATCAATGATGCATGCATTTGAACAGGTAACTGTAGCTCCAGGAGCCACTGGGGCAAACTCCATACTATGCAGGAGGCCTGCTCACTCTTGTTTCTGTTGCTTGATTCCATATTGGATCTTCTTCATCCATACAAACCGTTATCCCCTTACAGAACTCACTTGGCTCTCCACATTTGCATGTATGTGTGTGTACATGCATGCATGCACATGTGTGCGGAGTCTGTCTTCCTGCCTCCCTAGACTATAAACTCCATGAGGGTGGGGGTTTGTGAATGATTCTGTTGATCACAGTATCCCTAGAGCCTAGTCCAGTACCTGGTACATGGAAGATACTCAATAAAAGCTGTTAAGTCCATTAGTTTGTGTACTCATTCGGTCACTTACTTTTTAATTTTTCTCACATGTATTGAGTTCCTTCGATGAGACTGTCACTGATCTAGGCACTGGAGTTAAATGAGGTGTTAAAATATGTGTGTGTATGTTTGAGTGTATAGATTTTCTACAGTTTCAGATCCAGCTACTTCTGAGGAATCTGTAATATTGATCCCAAAATCCATATTGTAGGAACATTCGGTAGTTCAAGTCACTAATGGAGCTCTTGTCCCTATTATTCTGTGGGTAGGAGAGCCTCTTTTTTGGCATTAGTGTGGACAGTCTTTGGATTAGGAAAGTTAAATGTATACCTAGCATTTGAATTTAAAATATAAATTTTTTAAAGTAGCATTTAAAAATGCTTTTAAATGTTTTAAGTCTAACAGTAGCAGTATAAGCTAGCAATAAATGACTCCACAAAGAGAGTCCCAGGTATGGTTCTAGATGCAAAGGGACATAGAAGTCATGTTAGGGCACACAGGGACTGTGAAGGGGACAGGAGGGGACCTGGGCAGAACACCCACAATTTCCACTATACTGGACCTCTTGGTGTTAGCACAGAAGTGATACGGCAGGGAATGAGGAGAAAATGGACTTATCTCTGTTACTAAGATAGGGTTTCAGACAAGTTTAATTTAGTTAATAAATGGAACATAGTCTTATTCTGATAGCCCCAGAGAAATATTTGCTAGACTAAACTATTAGAATGCAACTGATTCATAAAATAGAGACTTTGGTTTTCTATTTTGTAAAGTGAGGCTCCCCTTTAACGGTTCACATGTTTACACAGTGCTTTAATAACTGGAACAGTAAGAGCTCTCGTCTTTCTTCTTTGATAGACCCACCTAGAGTTAGGAATTCATTGCCGTAGACAAACAGTCTGTAATACGTAGGACTAGATTTTCTCTTCTATACCTCATTCTAATGGTGTTTGTGGAAATTTACCTTTGCTCAGCAGGCATTGAAATAACTGAATACTTCAATAACTTCACCAAAGTTGTTTGGTGAAGGGAGAAAAGCCCTTGTCATGCAGGGTATGTATTCTATGGGAACAGGGCCACAATAGTAGAAGTGTAAACCTATAAACACAGTGTGTAAACATTCATTGGAGCAGAAGCCACTAAAGTGACAATTAGTTGTAAACAGACTGTGTGTTTAAACTGGAAAAGAGCATGTAATTTAGTATTTACAAGATAAAAGTTATTCTTTCCTGCTAAACTAAAGAATATTGTCAAATGTGGAATTTCTTTTAAGTTTTTACCAGTATTATTAATGGTCAACACCCCTACCTGCTCTAGTTGCTAGGTACCTTGTGCTTAGACATTATGTAGGAAAGAAAAGAAGTCTAAGGCTTGGTGTCTGTCCCTGAGAAGCCCTTAGTGGGGTGTGAGAACAAGCATTGCGTACAGCATGCACCTGTAAAAATAATAGCCATCAATTATTTGGTGGGTCCCTGCTCTGTGCCAGGCATCGTACCAGGTGTTTTGCTTCTGCAATCTAATCTGATTCTCACCGCAGAACTCCAGAGTAGGAATTAGTATTCTCATTTTTGAAATAAGGAAACAGGCTCAGAGAAACAAAATAATTCGGTTATGATAAAACAATGTGTTAGTATTTGATGAAGGATTCAAATCTGAACCCAAGCTGTCTTTTTACTAAACTGAGCAGCTTGTTAAGAATAGTGTCAAGAAGTTTAAAGTCCAGGTTGATCTGAGACTAGAGCAAGCATGCAAAGACTGTCAGAAATGCATTTTTAAAAAGCCGTGTTTGAGGCAAAAGATCAATGAAGGAACAGTGTGTTGATTAGGGCCAACATTACAATATTGATGAGTAATATTGAGAAGCAGAAACTCTCAGTTTTTGTTTTGCTTTTGTCTTCTCTGTCAAATAGAATGATCTTCAAACCGTAAGAGGGTAAAACAAACGTTGGTTCCAGGGGAATTTAAGTCTATATGGGTGAACATATTATGAGACAGCACCTAACAGATCTAAATGAGCTCAGGTCTCCTACAAGATGAAATATGCCCTTGAAGACTAGGACAGCCTCAAACAGATCAGTATTCCTGTTATATTCTCATAGCACCCTAGATAGCAGTGTATGTTACAATTTGTAGGTCTATATCCATTTATGTGGTCATAGCAGTGACTAAGTTTCTATCCACACTCTTTGTTGTACTTCCTGCTGTTCTCTGTGGCTAGCACTGTGCCAGGGACTTCGCTGGGACTTAAGCACACCATCAAGGGTTGAAGGGGTTCACTGAATTTTTGTGGGTGACCGCTGAGGAATCAGTGGGAACTGAAGAGGTTGATGACAACTCTGATTTTGAAAAAGATGTTGATGGCAAATAGGGACACTGTCAATAAGAAGTCATAAGCTGGTAGCATATAGGACAAATGAAGCTGTCAAGTATCTGTTGTCTGGTAGATAAGAAGTTACTGATTCTGAATACTTTTCAGGGACATGTATTTTATAGTTTATATAGTTTCCACCTGCCTCTGCCGTGTTCTCTAATTTTATTCCCTGGTTCATTTTTGGAAGCATTTGTGGTTTAGAGTCCAACAGATTGCTGACATTGATACTATGCAAAGTTATAGAATACATCATTGCAAAGATGAATGGTTTGTTAAAAAAAAATGGAGAAAAAGAGTGATCTCTGAGACACAGGGCAAATAATTTCCAACTGACTCCTTTCTTTGGCAGTATTTAACAGAAAAGTGCAGTAAATTGGGACAGTGGAAGCTAAAGGATCCTGTCAGGTGTAACATACTCAACATGTCTATCAGTGATTGATGGTACTGATGAATCTTGTGCAAATGAAATTTTCTAGCATCTTTCTAAATAATACACTTGAATGGCAGTTTTTTAACATTAATTTTAGTCAGTATTTTCAGACTTTCTATTTCTGTAGTTGAGGATCTAGTATTCTTAGCAGGATCAGAACAACATTTATATCTAATATATTAAGTGACTGGGGCAACGAGTTTCTTAAAACAGGGTAAAGATAGAAGTTACCTCCCACAAAAAGATGTTAAAAAAACAAAACAAAACAACTCTCCTACATAAAATATGGACATGTTTAAAAATTTCTCTACATTATCACGATCATTTCCACTCCTACTCAGTTTTTCTCCCTTCAATCTGTTTAAGGTTAGTTTAGAGCATCTTAAGTTCCAAAGCAAAAGGGAGTATATTTCCTCATCTTTTAGCCACATTCATTTTAAAATAGTACACAGAGAATAAGCTGCCAATGAATCCTGATCAGTGTGTTTGGTTCTGCTTCTACCTGAGGCTGTATCTGATGATTTTTGTGGGTATTGTACAAAGACCTTTGACAATGAACTGTCTTTGTGACCTTTAAAAAATCTTGTCTCTGAACTTTTTTGTCCTTGGGAAGGCTGGAGTTAATATTGCCTACTTTATTTTTTTTTAAAGATTTTATTTATTTATTTGACAGAGAGAGATTACAAGTAGTCAGAGAGGCAGGTAGAGAGAGGAGGAAGCAGGCTCCCTGCTGAGCAGAGAGCCCGATGCAGGGCTCGATCCCAGGACCCTGAGACCATGACCTGAGCCGAAGGCAGAGGCTTTAACCCACTGAGCCACCCAGGCGCCCCAATATTGCCTACTTTAAAGTGTTATTGTGAAGATTATATGAGATTATATATAACATCTACTTTATACAAAATACTATGTACTAGCACTGTGATAAGATTATCAGATAGGGGTGCCTGGGTGACTCAGTGGGTTAAAGCCTCTGCCTTCAGCTCAGGTCATGATCCCAGGGTCCTGGGATGGAGCCCCACATCGGGCTCTCTACTCGGCGGGGAGCCTGCTTTCTCCTCTCCCTCTGCCTGCCTCTCTGCCTACTTGTGATCTCTGTCTGTCAAATAAATAAAAAAATCTTTAAAAAAAAAAGATTATCAGATAAATTATTTTATATGTAATCCACAATAAAACAGATATTAGTTGGATTCTTTGCTTATGTTCCAGGAAAAATCAAATTCCAAATCTAAAATCTTTGTAAAATTTCTCCTGATTTTCAAGGAGCATTCTCTAAGGGCTAACCCCACCCATTGGAACTTTCTTTCTGATATGATCTACAGTTAAAGGAATGACCAATTCTTCAGTCTCCTTGTCAGAGATAGCTCACACCAATCATTTGTGAGTCAAGGGTGTGGTCCTGATGGTTTTGTTTTGTCGTGGGAAAGAGTTCTGTAATGTGTGGTGTAAAATTTTACCTCTTTGCAGGCAACTGCCCATTACTTCTCTCCCCTACTCCCTTCTTTTTATTTTCTTTCTTCTTAGATATCACTTAGAACTTCAAATTGGTTGTCTTCCGTTATGCAAAACTGAGAATCCTTTTTTAAAGTTTTGGTATCTGATATTCAGACTCCTGAGATCCCACTTTCTACATCATCATTTGCCAAAGTAGCTTTCTTTTTTGAAAACAATCCTACATTTATCAAGGTACTGTGTTCACATAGTTAAAAATCAAATGGGACTAATGAGTGTATTTTGCATAAAATGTAGTCTCCTGTCCTATTCTTCCTCATTTTCAAGTCCTGCTCTCTTCATATATCAACTTCAGTTCTTTTACAGATTTATTCTATGATTTTCAACATTTTTATAAATACTTATGCTTGTATTACTATTTCTTAATTTACCAATTGGTGTTTTTAGACTTCCTGTTTTGGTAAATCAGGATTTATCACTCTTTACACCCTCTCCTCCCCACCCCCCACATATATACGTATGTCTTCCTTCTGTTCTCTCAGTATAGTTTAGCACATATTTAATTAACTCACCACGCAGTTCCCACATTATTGAATAGTTAAGTATCATTTGCTGTTGAGCCTACTCGTACACTATGATTCTTCTTTCCCAAATTTACTCTATTATTTTACTATTTTATTATTCTGTTTATTTTCTCCATTTTCCATTTTTAAAAATTCCACTAAAGCTGTCAAACACTAATATTTGTTCAAATGTTAAAATATAACATTTTAGCTTACTTTCCTGGGTTTCTCAACTTTAACTTCCATCTTCACTTTTGATTAAAAGAAATCCCTATAATATCTTTAATTTTCAGGAGAACATTTAAAATTAAATTTAATGCATTTTTCAATGCATCATTTTCTAGTTTTAGAGAAAGACAAGTGTCTCTCAACATTTATATGTTGTGTTAATTTTCTTAATCATTGCCTTTTATCTTTGCTTGTTTGTTTCTGTGAACTTTGGAGACTTCCTCAAATGTCGGATAATTTTTGGCATTCTATTTATATTTAAAATTTTGTCATCAGGGGTGCCTGGGTGGTGTAGTTGGTAGAACTCAACATCTCAACAGTCTCTGCTTGAGATTCTCTCTCCACATCTCTCTGCCCCTTCCACTTGTGCTCTCTCTAAAAATAAATAAATCTTTTAAAAAAGAAAAAAAAATTGTTACTAAAATTCCAATCAGATGTTCTGTTTAGGGTGAATGGGCTTGTTATCTTATGGCCTCCAATATAGAGGCAGTTATTTCACTGAGAGTTACCCAAAGGTTAGTATATGTAAAGTTTAGCTACACTACACAAAAATTCTGTAGTTTTCTTCCTGTTAGGGATGAAGTTATGAGAGACCCACAGTTGAGGATGTGAACTCATACATAATTTCTGGCTTTTTAGTATCATGAATCATCACCTTTTCTGTGTGCCTGTTGTTTCCACATTAGGAACCTTATTGACCCCATTTCTCCAGAGGAAAACATACTCCATCTCTCACATAGCTGAGGTTGGGAATAAGTTGCCTAACTACACAGAGAAAGAAAGGAAAGTCCTATGTATCCATTTGCTATGAGTGTAGGTCTTTAACTATTTCTTCATGTCCACCCCAACTCATTCCTATCCTTGTAGTGCTGACTGATTGCAGAGGCTGAACCCCCAGGTGTATAGTTAGGTAAATTGGCTGGCTTCTGTTTTGGTGCCCTGTGACGTGACATAGGCTTTAACTTCCTATATGCTGGCATGTCCCTTATCATTCCTCCATCTACTTTTTCTTAAATACTTGTTGAAATAATTCTTCTCATTATTTCTTTCTCTTTCATCCTCTATGTTATAGGTTAATAACATGCACATTTTTAACTGTCATTTTGGTATAATTTTTGAAAGGTTAAAACGAATTTTGTGGTGACCCTGTATGTAACCACATGGTCTCATTTTTTCTAACAACAGCAAAACTTTAATGAGGAATTCTGGTGTCAGCTATTAAAATAACAGAATTATCGACTCATCACTGTGAAGAGGTATATTGTTTCTTTAATACTTGGTTGAGATTCAGTGGGGATAATCAACTATCCAGAGTCAAATCCACTCAGTAGGTAGCAAAGTACTGAATCAGATCCAGACCTGCCTGATTCTGAAGGCCATGCTGTAGCTATTAAACGTTGCTCAGTCCATCATATACCTGACACATCACAGGTTCTCAACGATAGCAGCTACTGGTGCTGTCACTCCACAAGGATAGTATTCAATGTTTGAGACATACGTTATTTCTAGAATAAGTGGGGTAATCCTTAGACAAAGTATCCAGAATACTTTATTTTAAGCCTAATAACACTAGGTAAACCCAAGTAACATTTTAAAAAACTGTGATAGGTAGAATAATGCCTCCCCTCCCAAAGGATGTCTACATCTTAATCCCATGAAAGTGTGATTATGTTAGGTTATATGGCGAGGGGAATTAATGTCACAAATGGAATTAAAGTTGCTAGTCAGCTGACCTTGAGATATCTGGGTGGGCCCAGTTTAATCCCAAGAGTTCTTACAAATGGAAGACGGAAACCGGAGAGAAAGAATCAGAAAGATGGCAGCATGAGAAGGACTCAGCCTGACAAAGCTGGCTTTGAACATAGAGGAATGGGGTTATAAGCCAAGGAAGCAGTGTAGCCTCGGAAGCTGGAAAAGGTAACGAAACTGGTTTTCCCTTAATGTTTCCAGAAGAAATGCAACCCAGCCGACAGTTGGATTTTAGCCTTGGGAGACCCTTTCTGACCTCCAGAACTATAAGATAATAATTTTGTTTTGTTTTGTTTTAAGCCACCAAGTTTTATAGTAATTCATACAGCAGGGATAAGAAATGAATACATTTATTAAATTAAATAAAATGTATGTTTGTGCATGTATGTGGGTATAGCTAATCAGAAGAAAAAGATGGTACATGCTCACCTGGGCGGAGGTGGGCAAAGGGACATGGTATGATTGAATAGTGACCCTAGAGATGGATGGCCTTTTGGAGAGGAAGGAGTAATTGGAGCCGCAAAGGGCAATTCAGTGGTCATGGCAGAAGGGAATCCATTGTGATCTTGGACACAGACCGGACAGTGTGTCTTCTTGCCCCAAGGTTTTTAAAATGCCCCTCATTTTTCTCGTGTGGAAAGTGTAGACCTTGTCACAGGACATCCAAGTTAGAGAGAGCTGATGCACAGAAGAAGTAAGCAGAAGCAAGCCATCCTAGTGGAATGTGAGTTCGGAGCTGGTGCTCTTCTCTGTATAGTGGGGTGGGGGGGGCAAATCTCCATAGTATCACCTAGTAAACACTATTTCTAAAGTGGCTTTTTATTTTCTTTGGGGAAGGAAGCCAGTATTCTAAGGAGATTACTACAGTGACAAAGCAGGGATCAATCCTGCTGGGGGCCTCTGGGAGTTAGTGTAGGACACACCTCACAATGTTTCCCTGAGGAGTGAAGGGACTGTGCTATTTACTTACTGACTTCTCCTTTATCTGTGGTTGAGGGCTGCTCCTGAAACATCATCTCTCTGACATTTCTGAACTCACCTGAGCTTGGGCTGAGCATTCTCTGGTAAGTAGATAAAGCTTCTGTAAAGAGCTGCAAAAGAGTGTAGTACAAGGCCCTCAACAGGTATGGGAATGGGCAATACCAAGGATATATGTTCTGCTATCTTAGCAATCATGACACAGAGATGATATGTATAGCATAAGGATCTATGAGGTACCTGAAATTATTATTAGCGAGTTGTAGGAGGAGAAAAATCAGATTGTCCACAATGGAAATGATTTTCTTGGTCACACTGATTAATAGTCAACTAATGTCCTGAAGAAGGGGGGATTAGGGATTGATATAAAAAACTGTTTATGTTCACATTGCACAGCATGTCCAATCTAGATGTAGAGATATGGATATGTGGACTCAAATCTAAATATTGTAGCCAACATGGAGGGCCCAAAGGAGACAAGATACATAGTACCCAGTGTACATCCCAAAAAGGTTATTGTGTTATGCATGTGTCCTACATTTTTACTTTCCTTTTATAAAAACACACACACACAAAATAGAGCCCCGATAGGCACACTTTTCAAGGTATGAAAATTGCAGATGTACGATATGTGGTTGAGAATGCAGGTCAAGGAATTGGTTGTATCCTAGTTCCTTCCCTGAAGGTAGAACAGCTGGGAGTATCATCTTCATGCACTAAGGACTATCATTTAAAGTAATAGCAGTCTCAGACTACACAAATTCACAGCAGGCTTAACTAGCCATAGCAGATGTAATGGCTCAGAAATGAACAATGTAAAAACAAGTCAAAACCATAAACACTTGGGTATTTGAAGACTAATATTTGAAGACTAGAATCAATTACATACCAAGAACTGGCAAAACAAGATGAAAAATGGTTTCTTTTTGCATGTTTTATTCTCTGTTCTCTTAAGAATGAAGCGTTAAAAAGAAAAACAAAAAACAAGAGCTTTGGAACCATATGAGGGTTCAAGTGCTTTTACTTTAATCCTTACTAGCTCTGACCTTGACCATGTTTTATGAGTCTTAGTTCTTCCATCTGTCAAATAGAGGTGTGGCCTTCCTCAGGTAGTTTTTGTGGGAAAAATTGGATTAATATATAAAGCCTCTTTATTGCGGACTTTGAATTGAATGTCCATCCTTGCTTCTCCTTATGCAATCCTGGGCTTTCTCAAAGTAGAGGTGCATTTACTTCATTGTGATTGAGTTCAAGCTTGTTTACTGATGTTCTTTTGAAGTTCTGTGTAGTGTCCTAGCTTCTGTTGGTACCAAAAAAGAACAGAACACAGATTCTTCCTTTGAGGAGTTCAAAACATAATGAAGGTATAGAAAACAAGTCATCTTACTACACCGTGTTACATGCCCTAGTAAAAGTATATATAAAATATTTTAAAAAATATTTTATTTATTTTGGGGCGCCTGGGTGGCTCAGTGGGTTAAAGCCTCTGCCTCCAGCTCAGGTCATGATCCCAGGGTCCTGGGATCGAGCCCTGCGTCAGGCTCTCTGCTCAGTAGGGTGCCTGCTTCCTCCCTCTCTCTCTGCCTGCCTCTCTGCCTGCTTGTGATCTCTGTCTGTCAAATAAATAAAATCTTTAAAAAAAAATTTTTTTTAATTTATTTGACAGAGATCACAAGCAGACGGGGGGTGAGGTGGGAAGCAGGCTCCCTGCTGAGCAAAGAGCCCAATGTGGGGCTTGATCCCAGGACCCTGAGACCATGACGTGAGCCAAAGGCAGAGGCTTAACCCACTGAGCCACCCAGACGCCCCAGTATATACAAAATATTAAAGGAGCTCAGAAAATGGGATAATTGATTCTGCTAGGGAAATAGAAGGGATGAGAGGAGACTAAAGGGAGGAAGTAATATTTGAGCTGTGCCTTGAAGAATAAGTAAGATTTATTATTTAAAAAGGAAAAAAGAGAGAGTACTTCAAGAAGAAGGACTGTCTTAAGAATTATGTTTCAATTACCTTTATATGCAGTGGTCCAAGTAACTGGGCAAACAGTTGTTATGGCCTTTTGTAAGTTTACCTCCCCCAACTATACCCTAAATCATTTTATTGAGAAAGCCAATGGTTAATTTTCATAACTGCTATTTGGGTAACTTTATTGATATTTTTGCTGAATATCATTTTTAATTTATTTGGATTGTATGGAAGTGTATAACAATTCTGAAGCTCAACATCAAACAAGTTTAACCACCTAGAATGAGCCACAGAACAAAAAATAGTGAAAAAAAAAAAAAAACCTTATAGAAAGCCTTTGCATAAAGAAAGAACTATCACAGATTTCATAGGCTTAATTATAAATTTATTTTTAATTCCAGAAGGTATGTTAACAAATTATCAATATGTAAGGATTTAGAGTAAGAGACAAACTTGAGATTTTTGGCTAAGTATGGCACACACATTTTAACCCATGCTTCCTCCTAAACCCCAATAAGTGGATAATAATGTGATTTTTTAAAAGTTGTGAATCCATAGTGGTAAGGAAAACAATAGAGGAGAAGACAGTATAGCAGATGGATGAGAGCTAAAATCAGCAGACTGAAGGATGTTGGATCCTAAGCTGATTAAAGGACAAAACTCAGTAGCAAAGCAAGATGGACACGTGGAGACTTGAGGCATCTTTAACACAGGGAGAGTGAGCAGAACTGAAAAGCAGGAGGATTATGATTAGAAAGGCTAGTTGAGAAATCGTACCCACCCCCACCTCCCCCTTCAGCCTACATGGTCAGCAACCCATTGCTCCCTTCCCCTGAATAAAGGCAAGTGGATTTTCTGGAGAGGTGGAATCAGTGAGATTCTGAGTTTAGGACACAAGGCATGGGAATTTTAGAGGCAGAAGGTAGGAATGTGTATGTGGGAGAAGGATCAGAGGACTGCTGAAAAAAATTTTTTTAAGATTAATTAATTTATTTAGAGAGCGAGAGAGATTAAGCAGATGGGAGAGGCAGAGGGAGAGAAAGAATCTCATGCAGACTCCAGCTGAGTGGGAAGCCCAGACTCAGGGCTTGGATCTCATGACCTTGAGATCATGACCAAGCCAAAATCAAGAGTCTGGTGCTTAACAGACTGAGCCACCCAGAAGCCCCCTGCTGAAATTTTCTTTAAAGCCTTGTAGAATTGTTTATTTTAACAACATAAATAACTTTGTGAAGAAAAACTTAAAAAGGGAAATCTCTTTCTTCACTGTAGGACTTAATGATTAAGAGATTTTCTTAGGCCCCAAATAAAAATCATTTGAATATTTTGTACCCAAATATTTTTATTCAAGTATTACTTCAGTAGTCTAGAGAGCTGAGGAGGATATGTAGGCTGGAAAGATGTATGAAGAAAATTTTTTTCTCCTCACTATTTTATTTACTGGATTTTTCTTCAATAAACTATTAAGATAATGAAAATTTAATTTAGTAGGAAAACCATCCTGATTCTAGATGTCAAAAGTGCTAGAATAGAACTAGCAATTTAAAAAATTTCAGCTTATCTCTGGCTCATCCTCCTGCAAAGAAGTCAGTGATTTATGCTCAGTTTTCTGTCAAATGTAAGTAAGATTTGCATCTTGTTCAGTCAAACACATAACAACATTGATTTAGCACCCCACAGTGAGCTGAACAGTGAGTGAAATCCTTCACTGCAAACGATGACATCTAATCTCAGTGCCTCTGACGCCTCATAGAAGCCATTTTCTTATTACCAAAGTGTTCCTTACTCCCAAGATGACTTGACATATTGAGCGTATGACTAAAAATAACCTGATATTTTTGTTAGTCCAAAATTTTTACTTCCAAGTGAGTATTGTTCTTTCCAAAGTATTCACCTTGGAAAATTAGATGCTAAATAGTACTTCTTCTTCCGTTGTATTTGCTTGGAAACTGGAAACACGGTGTTCATTCCTATCCTGAGACTACACCAAGGTCATCTGACATCAAGTCAGGAAGTTGCTGGCAGCTGCCCTTGTGGGGAGCATCGTAGCATAATGTGTAAAACTTGTCCAGTCACTGTGTTGCTACCCCCGAAACTGATGTGACCTCTGGACAATTCTAGCAGCTGCAGATGTTTTTCCCTGGGAGACTGTTTCCAAAGAGATTAACCGCTGGACTTAGAGATGTTAATAGATCAAGTAGCTCATGGCTGAGCACTCCCACCGCTTACACCTTCCTGGTCAGATGTATTTTGACTTAATGCTTTTATTCTTTCTTGGCTCTGTGGAGCTGCAGCCACAGCAGCTTCATTTATCTTAATTTGTCAACTCCTACGAGGTCATTATTCTGTAAACTTAGTATAGTATCATAATCAATCAGGTAATTAAGATACTTCTTTGTTGTTGTAGATGATGAATTTAATAATGGAGATAATGCACGCGCACTCAGGGCCTGCTGCAGTGGGCACAGAGCGTAAAGCAAATGCACCACAGCACAGGCTGGGACTGTGGACAAGAGCATAGTTAAGTGTCCTGAGTCTGACGGCAGTGGGGAGCGTGATGAGAAGGCGAGTGAGTTGAAGAGGGATTTACAAATTATGGGATGTGGGCCTTTCAGATCCTTTAGTCAAATTCCCTCATTCCATAGAGGAGTAATGAAGGGCCAGGGAAGTCAGTTTCTTAAAACAAACGGAAGAGCAGGACTCTGGTTCAGGATTAACGAACCCTTCATTAATGGACTTGATGCAGCCGCCTTTTATTTCTCTATGGGCTCTCTCCCTTTTCCAGGCTTCGAGCTACCTTTGATGTGTATAGTTTGCCTACAATGCTTTCTTGCCTAAAATCTCACTCCTCTTGTTTTTTCCCTGTCTTTGCCAGGACTCTGTGCTAAAAATTGCCCTCACATTTCTTTCTTCTCAACTTGAAGTTCTTTTCTGTAAGAGGAGAAGGTTCTGAAAGCCTCTGATCTAAGCTGGCATAAAATTGCTCTGGGTGAGGTGAAAAAGCTAAGAGGTATTTGCCTTCAAACCTTTAACAGCTGAAAACGCTGTCAGTAAAATTTCTAGCAATTCATTTTCCTTCTTCTCTTTTTTTGAGAAGTCTCCTTAAACCCTTGATAAATAAAACTGTGTTAAAAAATATTGCAAGGTAAGTAATCAGCTCCTTTCTCCTCTCCTGCCAAGAAGGTTCCTTGTGCTGCTTGGAACATGGTTCTTTACTGTCTGATGAGCGTGATGCGTGGAGAAGACGACTGGAGGAAGCTGAACGAACGATTGATTTCCATACTGGGCCAGCACTGAGCTTGGAAGAAAAGGAAAGGTCAGAAGTCACGAAGAGGGCAACCAGAAAGAGGAGATGAAGTAGTGAAAGGAAGAAAGTTTGGAGGAATTTTGAGGTATGGGTGAGAAGAGTGTTAACAGCTGCTGCTTGGAGCCGTAATTCAGGAAGAGGCGCATGTGGGCAAAGGGGATTTTAAGAAGTTTTTTGCGTGAGTCATGAGAGAGTTATTCCTTTTTTGCGTCTCCAAAGACTAAAGTACAGGCTTACTGCTTTTCACATCTTTGTGGAATTGGGTATTGTTTGAGTGCATCACTGTGCCAAGGTGGGCCCCAAAGTTGGAGCAAGACCTCCGAGTTTCGTTTGGAAAACGCAGCTGTCTGTGTTGATGCCCTCCCTCTTTCCCACAGTGCCGAGCCCCGTTTTTCACTATCTGCATTAATTGGACAAGTGACTTTATGGCAAGAACCAAAAGTATGAGATGGCATATAAATTTAATTGAAGCTTATGAACGGCTGAGAAGAGGAAATGGTGACCTACATGCTAGGTGTTTTTACTCTTCTCTGTTTTTGAAACATTATAAAGATTAACTGTAGCAAATGAAATCTATTGACTTGCTGACTGGTTAACAAATCTAGTCCCTGACCTATGAGATTAAATTTTCCAATAGCACTTTCAAGACACTGTCATTACTATCTTATCCCATAACATGGGTGAAGACAGGTCCTTGATGCACTTATTATACAACCTTAATAAGTATCTGGGGCAGCACTGGAGATACATAAAGGACACTTTCCACTCTTCTTGGCACCTCTTCTCCCACCATGACTCAAGCCCTTCATTATCTCCTGGTCTGGAGTGTGACACTAATCTTCATGACTGTTTGTTTCATTGCAGACTCTTTTTTCAATCACAATAAAAACAGAAGTGGCAGGATATTAGAGACAAAATGGATAGTGCTAAAAAAATTACAGTTTAACTTCTCATTTATCAAAGTAATTGAAAGTTACTAGCAGGGTGTGTGGTGCCAGTGTTTCTATCAGGGAATGAGTAATCTATTTATGCAGCATAATCCATCCTTCTGAGCTTCTAATGAGGATTGCTTAATTCTGTTTTTAATCATACCTGACAAATCGTCGTTGAAGTTGGCATTGGGCATGTTCACAGGTGCTGTTTCCCTGCTAGGCTGACATAGCTTAGCTCCGTCTCCCTCTCTGCATGTTCCTTTTAGGCTTCACTTACTGTAACAACAAAAAAAAAAGAGTGCTGGTTTCCTTCAACACCAAAATGCCAAATGTCTCTGGTCCTTTTCTTTCTTTCTTTCTTTCTTTTTTTTTTTTTTTTTTGAATACTCAATGCCATTAGTAGCAGCTGTTTTTGTTATTTTTTAATATTGGAAATATTTTTTATTGACATATAATTATCATATGAGTTTCGGGTGTACAACATAGTGATTTGACCTTCATATACATTATAAAATGACCACGTTGCCTGTATTCTATGTGCTATACATCCTGATAACTTATTTATTTTATAACTGGAAATTTGTACCTTTTGATCCCCTTCACCCATTTTACCTTCCCCACAAACTTCCTCTCCCCTGGCAGCCATCAGTCTGTCTGTTCTCTGTATCTATGAGTCTGATTTTGTTTTACTGTGTTTGTTCATTTCTTTTGCTTTTCAGATTCTACATGTAAGTGAAATTTTATGGTAGTTGTTGTTCTGTGTCGGACATATCCAACACTTAGCATAATACCCTCTAGGTCCATCATGTTATTGCAGATGACAAAATTTCATTCCTTTTTATGGCTGAGAAATATTCCATTATATATATTTATACCACATTTTTTTTTTTGAAATCTATGCGTCTATCAGTACCTGGTGTGGGTCATGTTGTTATCTCTCCTGCCTATCTTTATGGTTCTTTTATCTTTTTTTGTGGAGCAGGTGTTCAGGTAGTCCTCTCCCCCTCTCCCCCCCTGCCAGGTTCTTTTTAGAAGGAATTGTTCTATATGTAACTGTATATTTGTTATGTCTGTAGGAAGAGGTGAATTCAGGATCTTTTTAAAACCTCCATTTGACCTGTCATCCAGCATTGGAAATTTTGAAGAAGAGAGAAGCCGTTATTATCATTATTTTTTTTTACAAACAGATTTGTCCTGTTTTACAAAGTATATGTGCTCCTTGAGCAGGGTCTTGTTCCAGATCCTGCTGTTATTCAGTAATACACTCCAGTCAGACAAAATCCATCTGCTGATGGGTGGTGGGGGAGGATGCTCTGGGTTAGACGCAAGCAGGAGCCCCAGAGCCTACAAGCCGACATCTCATTTGAAAAACAAAACCAGTCTTTTGCCACGGGAGAGAATACACAATAATGGGAGATTCATAACACAAAGAGAAATGGTGGTTTAATGTATGAATTGCAATATTGCAATAATGAGTGTCAGGACCTGTAGTCTTCATCCACTGACATGTGATATGTGAAAGATTTTAATCAGTTAGCACCTTGCCCCAGAATGGGATTATGAACTCTAAAAAGAGCAAAGTTTCACTTCAGTTTCTCTCTAAAGACTTCGGGTTCCATGCAGCTCTTCAGTATCCAAATTCCTTTAACACACATTATTTCACTTTTTCTTTACAATAATCTTTTGAAGTAGATAATGCACATAACAACATCCCATTTTATAACTAAACAAACAGAATCAGAGAGGGTAATGTGTGTGTCCAAGGCCACGTCATTGGAAGTAATGGACTATGACCTCAAGCTCAGATATGTCAGCTCCAGCGCTTGTGCCCTTTCCACTGTTGCATGGCATCCTCTTCACGTTAGGGGAGACCAGCCTCTGACGGAATTCCTGCTGTCCCTAATAGGATCTTCACGATGATCTGAGAAATAAGACTGTTTATTTAGGGCATCTGTAATTTTTTGGAAGAGTATGTGAACAAGAACCCCCAAGGCTTTATTTGTAATTTTTAAAAATTATTTTTATTAACATATAATGTATTATTAGCCGCAGGGATGCAGATCTGTGAATCATCAGGCCTACACATTTCACAGCACTCACCATACCACATACCCTCCCCAATGTCCAACCACCCTCCGTTTGCTCTTTATCAGGCCTCTCTTTCCTTATAGACTGTATCAAGTGCAGACACTTTTGAGTTAGGGGATCCTAAGTCCTAACAGTGGGTACCAGACACAGTGCTCTAAAATCAGATGTTGATTCTTTGTAAGTATTATGGCAAATCCCCAGCTCATTCATTTGCTGTAGCTTATAGAAATAGTTAGCTGGGAGGAATCTAGGAGAGACACAGAGTAACAGTTATTTGATGCAAAATGCACTGAGGACCAATGAACTTGAGCATTTTCTGTAAGGACAATAACTAGTAACTACCAGAGTCTTTCTTTAGATCATCTGAGTCAGGAATTACTGCCTCTGTGAAGGCATTTAAAGATTATTTACCAAAGTTTTATTCTAGGCATTACTGATGGTGGTTTGGAGCCAGAAGCTCTTCTAGGTGGACTTGCTCCCTAAGCATTGAGGTTGAATATTGGAGCTAGTTGGGGATTAAGCCAGGTTTCAGCCTCATCTTCAGGATCTGGCATGGCTTTACCTAGTAAGTAGCATTACACAGAAAAACTTTGTTTTGTTTCATTTAGGAAAACTTTCCTTCATTTTTTTCAAAGTGACAGGTTGGGTTTTGAAAACTTGGCCCCTAGCCTATCATTGCTCAACACCAGAGAAAATCCATAGGCCGTGATATGCAGGGGAATAGCGTATGCAGGAGGCAGGCTGGGCGAACCAAAGGTGGGCAAGTCTTGAAGTCTGGAGCAAAGGCCCCAGTGGTAAGCTGACTTTTCCTGATAATATCCTTCATTGCCATGAGTTGGGGAGAATGCTGAAGCAGGGAGGAGATAGTGAAGTGTTGAAATCAGAGGGGATTTAAAACTGCACATTTTTAAGAATTAAGAGAGTGGGCTGAGCATATGATCTTATCTACCTTATTTGTTCCAAAGCCAGTGAAATTATAGACAGATCTTTTAACCCAGAAATGTTTTGGAAATCATGAAGCACCATCAAGGAAGAACCCATTCTGAAGAATTTCTGGAGGAGTAAAAGCAGATGGGATCTGATAGGCAGAAAAAACAGAGTAGGAATAAATTTGCTCCATACAGGCACAGAGTTGTCAGTAGGGAAATTTTGCAGAACCTTCAAGCTTAGAGTTAAGTGTACAGCTCAAAAATGGGCAATAGTGCTATCATTATGTTAATTTCTTAGTGTGTACCTGATGTAATGCCTGTCCTCTTAATTCTCCATGCCTCCCTTTTATGGAGCTTTTAGCTTTAGAATATGCTCTAGAATGAGGTGTTGAGAATGCCTCACCAGTTAATAGGTTTCATGTAGACATAGTTCTTATATTAGAGGAGGAACAGAGAAGCAGGGTGCACCCTGAGGTGCGACCTTTACAATAGACAGGTAAGAAAAAAGAAGTTTAGAAGTAAAATGCAGCAGTTTTTTACTTCTTTAGAATTTTCCTTACTTTGTAAACTTAGGAGTCCTTAGCTTGCCTGTTTCCAACCAGCCATGCACAATAAGGGGAGTTTTTCAAGACCCTCAACCCATCCATTTATAGAGAACTTATAATTAGCACCCCAGCCCCTTCTACCCACTCCCTCCCCCGCCATGGAACATAGGAAAATGTCAGAACCACAGAACTCAAGTTGAGTCCTCACATTAATGAATCTAGATCTTCACTTGTATATAGGAATAGAAAATGACGATCCATCAGACATTTGAGATAAATTTTTTTATTATGTTGTATTAGTCACCACACAGTACATCATTAGTTTTCGTTGTAGTGTTCCAAGATTCATTGTTTACGTCTAACACCCAGTGCTCCATGCAATATGTGCCCACCTTAATTCCCATCACCGGGCCATCCCAACCCCCCCACAAAACCCTCATTTGTTTCTTGGCGTCCACAGTCTCTCATGGAGATAAATTAACAGTATAGACAGGAGGAGGACCATATGAATAAATAGGACCAACTCAAGTAAAAACAGATAATTTTGGAAATAGATTATAACCTCACATAAAATTATATTTTAGTAATTACAGAAATTAGGGATACTTTTAAATTCATAAACAAGACCAAGAAACCATGAAAAATAAGCAATGAGAAATCAAAAGCAATTTTTATTAAACGAATAATAATATATGAAACAAAAACAATTAAGAAAAAGGCTAAAATTTTGGATAGCTATTGCTGAAGAATAAGTTATTGATCTGAAAGTTAAATTTGAAATTTTAAGGCAAGACCAGAAAGATTGCAGGCAGTAAATAATAATTTATCAAAACAATAAATGATCTCTTAACAGACTTACCTAGTCAAACTGTAATTAAGTATGAAGGTGAATATTCATTTTTGTAGAGGAGAAACTTCATTACTCACATATGCTCTATGGAATAAAAAGGTAATTTGGAGACATGGTCCTACAACATGAAAAAGGAACAGAAGAGGGGCGCCTGGGTGGCTCAGTGGTTTAAGCCTCTGCCTTCGGCTCAGGTCATGATCTCAGGGTCCTGGGATGGAGCCCTACATCGGGCTCTCTGCTCAGCAGGAGCCTGCTTCCCCCTCTCTCTGTCTGCCTCTCTGCCTAGCTCTGATTTCTCTCTGTCAAATAAATTAAAAAACAAAACAAAACAAAACAAAAAAAACCACAGACCTATTGTAAAAAAGGAATGGAAGAAAGTAAAAAGTATTCATTACAAAGAAAAAAACCCCCAAATAATAGAAATTATGTATGATCCATAAAAAGTGAAAGAAGATGGAAATTAAATGAAGAAAAACTCTTCTACTCAACATTATTCTCTCAAAGATTAAGTGTCAAAGTTTTAATTATACAGCATTGTATTTACTTCTTTGCATGTAAAAATGCAACAATAAATACAAGCCCTTCACTACCAAAATGATAGTGATGAAACTATGATAAAATTATGGTATTAATGACATAGACAAAATATTTAATAAATATTTGTTATTAAAAATAAGATATACTCTACTTACATTCTTTTTGCTGAACATAGACCCAAACAAAATGGCAGATCTATAGAAATAGTGGGTTGGAGCAAAAATATAGTCTATAGTAACAGAAAGAAAACTATTATCAGTATTTAAAATACAGACTTCAGTTCTAATGTGTTACATGAGGAAGAGATATTTTATATTGAGAAAAAATAATCAGAAAGTTTAATCTTTATTAGCCTTTATGTTCTTGTCATCATTATATCAAGGGATATAAAGCAAAGTTTAGTCAGAGAAATAAACAAATAAATGACCTTAATGGGAGACTGTAATATCACTGCCTTTGAAACTTAGGCATGAAACTTAGGGAATAATAAGGTAATCGTTTGAATAAATAATTTGTAGAAACAGTTTGAAAAACACAATTCTTGCATTCTTTATAATAGACACGTTATGTGTAACTTTGTACTAATAAACAGAGGTACACATTCTTTCTAAATACCCAGGAAACATTTATAAAAATTGAGCAAGAGTGCCGGGTGGCTCAGTGAGTTAAGCCCCTGCCTTCGGCTCAGGTCATGATGTCAGGTTCCTGGGATCGACCCTGCATCGGGCTCTCTGCTCAGCAGGGAGCCTGCTTCCCCTCTCTCTCTGACTGTCTCTCTGGCTACTTGTGATTTCTCTCATTCTGTCAAATAAATAAATAAAATCTGAAAAAAATATTGAGTGTGTTATTACACGCTACAAAGCTAATCTCTACTAATTCTACATAGGATAAATACATAAACAAATTTTCTAACATAAGCCATAAAAATAGAAATTAAGCAGGAGACTATATTCAAAATAAATTTCTGAAGTTTCTTGAAAGTTATTTTAAAGTGCATTTATCTAAACGGATTAAAGAGAATGCTGAAATATAGTGTTACAAACTTTTCAGAAAATAACAAGGATAGAATCACATGTAAAAATCTAGTGAATGCAGGGTGCCTGGATGGCTCAGTCAGTTAAATGTCTGCCTTTGGCTCAGGTCATGATCCCAGAGTCCTGGGATTGAGGCCCATCGTACGTCGGGCTCCCAGCTCAGCAGGGAGCCCACTTCTCCCTCTCCCTCTGCTGCTGTCTGCCCACACCGCCACCCCAAGCTTGTGCTCTCTCTTTCTCCCTCAGATAAACAAGTAAAATCTTAAAAAAAGGGAGATCAATCAAGTAGAAAGTGAAAGCACGAATAAATAACATTAGGTATAAGGAATAAGGTACAAATACAGTATAGATTTAAAACTTAGAGTAAATACTGTGTGTAACTTTTGCCGAAAAATTTGGGGATTGAGTCATGAGATTAAAAAATACAGATGTTTTATAAAATATTATATAAGGAGAGGCAGAATACCCAAGTAAAGAAGAAAACTGAAAAGTCATAAAAAATCTAAACTTTAAGAAAGCATCAGGCCGAAGGATTTTACAATAATTTTACCAGATCTTGAAATACATTATTTAAAATGCTTCTGAGCATTAAATAAGTAGAAAGCTTCTATATTACTCTGGGTAATGCAGTAACAAATACTGCAGCAACATCAGTGGTTTCACATAGAAAAGTTTACTTGACAATCAAATTAAATCTCATGAGGGCACATGTGGGACTTTCAGGCAGTCCTTCTTTAGTGTCGGATTAGTAGTCAGGGCTGCTCATGTTTTGTGCCTATAGTATTTTAGTTCCTTGCTTCCATGTTCACTGAAACGCAGAAGAAGGGAAAACATGGTGAACTGATGGGGAGATAATGCCTTTCAAAGCTTCTAGCTCATTCCAAGACGAGTACATGTGTAAGCCCAAACTGTATAGGCACTCACATATGCAAAATAAAATAAGATGCAATAAACAGGAACAAAGAAAAATTTAAATCAATCTCCCTTTTTAACAGAGATGCAACTATTCTAAGAAAAATCTTGACTGAACAAATTCAGCCCTGTAACAGAATTTATCACAGGAATGGGATAGTTCTTTAGACTCAACTAATTATATATTGAGATAAATAAGATAAGCAGAGTGACACAGATTCAAATGGAGAAAAATGTGTTTCCTTATATAGTAGAAATTAGAAGTATACTGAGAAAAATCTCTCTCTCTCTCTCTCTCTCTCTCTCTCTCTCATACACACACAAACACACACACACACACCCCCGAATGGAAAAACTATAAAACTTTAAGACTTTACAGTAAGATTAAATGAGTTCTTAATAAATGGTGAGAAGATCTATGTTTCTGAATGTGAAGACTTTGTTTTGTAAAATATCCATTTGCCCAATGTATCTATAAAACATTTGCCCTTTCCATTAGAATTCTAATGGATTTTATAATGGATTTAATAGAAAGTGACAAACTTATTCCAAGCATATCTGGAAGAGTGAATGCACAGGAAGAAATAGCAACTTTGGGGGAAAAAATGAGGGGAGACTTTTGAAGTTAAAGCCACAATTATTAAAACACAATGCTGATAGGGCCTGAATAAACATGTAATTTAAGAAGTAGAGTATCAATTCCAGACCATACATGAATTTAAATAAAAAAGATGTATTACAGATCAGTGGAAAAAGCATAGCCTATGCCATTTATCTGATGATCCATTTGTTTAACAAATGTAGGTAAAGCTAGAGACTCTTTCCTTACCATATAAAAAATATTTCTAAAGACATTAATAAACGCAATTATGAGAGTGATAGAAAAGTACTGAAGAACACTTTCATACATTTTTAACAAGAAAGACCTTCTTTCTTTCTTTCTTTCTTGTCTTCTTCTTTCTTTACTCAAAAGCCATAGAGGAAAGATTTTACAAATGTGACCATATAGAACTGGTGACAAAAACAAACAAACAAAAACACACACACACACAAAACCCCTGCACACACAAAAACCCAAAACCCACCAAAAACCCGTTTCTAGTGCAAAAAAAAAAAAAAAAATCCATAAACAAAGTCAAAAGGCAACTGAAAAATCTAGGCCAAATTTCTGTAAATATTTAGCAAAGGATTAGTAAGCATACTGTATGAGAAACACCTTTAAATTAATGAGAAAGACAACCAGTAGAAAAATTGGAAAAGAATATGAACAGCAGTTTAGACAATAAGAAATAGAAATGGTCCAAAATAATTATTAAAAGAATCTCAATGTAATGAGTAATACAGTTGTAGTTTTTAACAGACAAAATGTAATGTGTGAAATTAGCAGGAGTGTGGGAAAATGGGTGTTTTCATTCTCCCTTGGTGTTAATTGGAACGGCTTTTTTATTGGCAGATTGGTGGTATCAAATTTTGAAAGCACATTTACTTCAAATAAGTGATTTCATTTCTAATGTATATACACAGAGTTATTTGTTGCAGCTACATTCATGATTATGAGATAGTTATAATAATCCAAACACATATGAACGAGAAGGGGTTAAGTAATTGTAACTCAACCATATTAGAAAAGAGTATGAAAAAAACGCTTCTCACTGACATGAAAAGATCTCCACATAATTTATATATTTTTAAGAAATAGAGGGAAGGAACAAAATAACACGTTAACGGTATTATTTAGTTCATGTTAAGTCTGCTTATATGAACATGAATCTGTGTGATCACGTCTGTGTCATTTTTCCCTACTTTGTCTTCATTATATGTGTGAATGCAGAAACAATGTCTGCACAGAGCATACCAAACTCTTAACACTGATCCACCTTTGAAGAAGTAAAAAATATTCATGGTTTTCTAAAACAGAATTTATATTTCTGGTAACCTTTTCTTCAAAAATGTTACATACTTTAAAAAATACTGTTGACTACTGTATTCTTGGTGTCTAAAGAGTGTGATCCATTGAGTAGGGGTTTAATAGTTAAATGTTGAATGAATCAAAGAAAAAAGTTTTAAAATAGTCCATAGTCCACTCTAATGGTATCCCTAGTCAGTATGGTTTACACGAAAATGGTAATAAACATCCCCTAACAGTGGACGGAATGCAGACAAGTTATTTTCATACCTGTCCTATTCCCAATATTCTCATTTACAAGTAATCACTATGTTTATTTACAAAGAAATGTAGATTTACTCAGTTTCCTGTTGATTTTTTTTTTCATTTTTTAAACTATTGCAAACAAGTCTTTGATACTATTTTTAGATTGGAATTCTGATTATTATTTAGAATATGCATAGGATTAATTTTCATTAGATGAATTACTAGCTCACATGAGAGAAACACTTAAAATTTAATGATTACTGCCAAACTTCTCCCTAGAAAGGTACTCCAAAGGTATATGAAAATGCGGAGTCCTGAAGGTTTTCTAATTTATAATATACTGTTGTGATTTTAATTGAGATTTTTATAAAAATATGTTGAGTAAATTATGGAGAGCTTGTATCTTACAATAGTGAACATTTCTATCCAAGTACATGATATATCTCTCTTCAACTTTGTTTGTTTGTTTGTTTGTTTAAGATTTTATTTGTTTATTTCAGAGAGTGAGAACAGGAGCGGGGTGGGGTGGGGAGGGAGGGAGGGCAGAGGGTGAGGGACAAGCAGACTTCCCACTGAGCAGGGAGCTTGGTGCAGGAGGGCATGATCCCTGGACCCTGAGATCATGACCTGAGAACAAGGCAGACTCCTTACCGACTAAGCCACCCAGGCACTCCTCTTCCTTCAATTTTTCCTCTTCATTACCCCCCAGTTGATTTTTATAGTAGTTTTCCTATGGGACAAGCACATTTTTAAAATATATTCCTGTATGTTTATTGCTATCATAAAGGATTCTTTTTCATATATTCTAAATAAATTCCTTGCATATTTGATGTTATTGATTTTTATATATTAATTTTGTAATTGCTTTACTATTTTCCTTTTCTCTTCAATATTGTTGATTCTCTCCATTTTCTATATATACAGTTCTACCACTGTTAAATGATAATAATTCTTCCTCTTTTTTTTCCCCAATCCTTTTTTTATCTCAATTCCTTTGCTGAATTTAATTGGCTAGGACCTTGCAACCAGTTTAAATAATGCATATAATAGGGAGCATTCTTGCCTTGGCTTTAACTTTTTATTCTATACACATTGCTTGAGTCAGTAGAAAAGCTGTGCATTGCTTTTACATTTAAAAAAATTAAAATGTTAAAAATATTTTTTGTGTGTGTGTTCAAAATTATATCTTTGAGCTAAGCTTAACAAATTGTAGCTTCAAAGCAGTCCAACCAAACATTGCAATACACTAAATATCATAAATATCTTAGCATTCTGAAAATCATGCCAGTCTTTGCCTTTTTTGGTTTGTTTGCCCCCCCCCCCCCAAATCCTGGTACTAGCAATGGGCATTGTGGTCGAGATTTTAAAAAAGTGATCATCCCTGGGACAGCAGACGTAATTAACACAGAAAGTATATTGTTGATATACAGACATACGGATTGTAAGTTCTGCAAAAAGTGAGAGTTACTGCCATGGGTGAGAACTGATTAAAGATGGGACGTTGAGTGGATGGCCATTAGCAAAAGTAGAATAAAAGGGTACTAAAAGGGAGAGCACTTGACTCCGGGGTTCATGTGTTCTATAAGATAGATACCCAGGTTTGTTTTGACATTTTGGTTGCTAAAATCAGAACCATGACCAAACCTGCATCCTAGAGAGAAAGTAGATCTAATGAGTGTAATCCCATCGTAAAAAATATTCTAACATCCTAGATTGGAAAGTTGATCTGGTTTATTACTCTGATTGAGACATTTTAGTTTAGACATTTTAGTTTAAAAAGTATTTCACTTTAAGAGATCATATTGCTGTTATACTTAGTTCATTCCCAGTGGCACAGAACATTCTAAAATATTCAAGTGCTTTTTATCCATCTTCTCTTCCATCACCTGACTACTATATTTTGCCCTGCAATACAAGGGACAACATAGGGGGAAAAAATAAGGGTCAAGTTTGGAACAGGGGGTATTTTAGAGAGGGTGGATATATATTCCTTAGAAATATTCAATCTTCACAGAATTGTATAACTACTTAACAGTAGTGAGCTATGATGTTAAGATTGTATTTTGTTTGTATATATGTTATATAATTACATATATGTTTATATTATGTTTATATCTTGTTTATATGTTATGTTTATATATTATATATAATGTATGTATTACATATTATGTTTATATTTTGTTTGTATATGATATATTATATTATGTTTGTATATATTATATATTATACTATATTTATATATATGATATAGTGTTAAATCATTTTTGTTAAATGTTAAGCTCAAGGTGGTGGGGAAATGGACATTGGGGAGGGTATGTGCTGTGATGAGTGCTGTGAAATGTGTAAACCTGGCGATTCACAGACCTGTACCCCTGGGGATAAAAATACATTATATGTTTATTAAAATAAAAATAAATAAATAATAAATAAAAATGTTAAGCTCATATTTTTGAAAAATTATTTTTAAGAATTAAGTGATGTTTTTTATTTTGTTCTTTAGGATTAAGTCACAAACCAGTCTCAGGATAGACTTAAAAATGTCTGCTGACAATATTCTTCCATAAACAGATTATTATGTCTCTGATGTGTTCCTAAACTATAGATGTGCATAAAATAATCAGCAATAATTGGAATGTATAAGTCTTCATCCATTTTTGTTAGCAAAAAATTTATCTCTTCAAATATCTATTAATTGTTCAAAATTGTGTTTTGAATACAAAACTGTGTCACTGTTTATTACCTAGGTCTTGCATTCAACACTTTTCTTCATACCCAAAATCTAGGGCTTTGGGGAAGAATTAAGAATAAAGGAATAGAGGAATGACATCAGAATTTTTCCCTGTGAAGTTTTCACTGTGAATTCCTTATGTGTTGATGAAGAAGTCCTGTCCATCATCACCTGGAATATACTAAGTTCTTTAGCACTACTCGGGATCCTGATGGTGCTCTCTGCTGAGACCTCTTCTTTTCGAGCTGCCTCAGCAGCTCTGCGAGTGTTGGCCATCAAGCTACTTTCTCCTGATCTTCTCTGCTATTCATCAGGCACAGCTAACACTGCATGATGATCGTTGTGCTGGTGCTGACTTCTTTGGAGACCATGGTCCACCAAAGCCACCTTGCTTTCCATATAGAAGTCAGAGTAATGCTCCTTTTCCTTCTACTCCCACTTTCCTTTAAACTCTGTTACTCATTCCGAGCAGAGCTCTTTTTTCTCTGTATTAATTTCCCACTGCTGCTGTAACAAACCTTGTACCTTTTAACAACACAAATTCATTACCTTACAGTTTTGTAGACTAGAAGTTGGAAGCCGGGTCTCACTGTGCTTAAACCAAGGTGTTGTTCAGATCATGTTCCTGTCTCAAGACTCTAGGGAGGACTCTGTTTCCTTGCATTTTGTGGCATCTAGAGGTCACTCACATTCCTTGACATATGACTCCTTTCTGTCTCCAAAGCCAGCAACAATGCATCTCTGACCATTCCATAGTCACATCTCCCTCCAACCACGCAAAGAAATATTCTTTACTTTTAAGGACCCATTTGATTAGATTTGGCCCACCTGTATTATCCAGAATACACTCCCCATCTCATGGCCTATAATCTTAACCATATCTATAAAGTCTCTTTTGCCATATTCACAGATTCCAAGGACTAGGATGTGGACATCTTTGGGATCCATTATTCTGCTAACCTCATTCTCCGGTAGCATAGAGAGTTTTTGGTATAAAAATCTCCTTTCATTATGTTTTTGAAGTTTTCCCTGGCATTTGTAGAATTCAAGCATTAATCCATTCATGATACTTGAGGATATAATCTGTGAGACAGATTTACTCTGCTCTCTTAATTCTCCTTGAAATATAGTTCTGGTCATGGCCTGTTTGCCATATGATCCAGTTCCTGCCCTATGTTATTTTCTATCTTGTCTATATTTACTGTATTCTGCCTCTTTTACGTTTTCAGGCTTCCAGGTATGTTTTCATTTGTGGGAGGTGCTGGTGGAATAGTAGAGAGTTGTAGCAATCTAGAAGCCAGGATGTCTGTCCTATTCTTCTGCCTTAGGCAGCAGTTTCTGGAAATGGCTGTGTCTTCAGGGTAGCAGTTCCTGCTAATAGCTCTCCCTTTGTAGACCCAGCTCCTACTAGGCATACCCTGCCATGGCTCTAGCTCTCTTGCATGTCCTAAGCTTTGAATTTCCCTAGACAGTAACCTCCCCCCTGCATCGCTCCAGGCCTAGAGGTGATGGTAGCGTTCTGTTCTTTCTCATCATTTCTTCATCACGCCCGGCTTGGCTTCTCATCTCCATCACCTATGTCTAATCCCTTCCCTATATTAAGTTCCCTGTGTTTAAAACACCAAGAGTGTTTTCTATTTCCTCACTGACCTCTGACTGATACATAAACAAAATGTGTCCTCCTGTGTGAATATTCAGTCCAAACCCTCACACAACCAGCTTACCAGGTGTGCTCAGGTAGTCTAAATCCCGGGGTGGACTGTGACTGCACCTCAGTCTCAATCTCTGCTATGTGTAAACACAGGAAGAGATTGAAAAGTTCTTGGTGCTTAATAAACTTAGTGGAACCTCTTATTTGCATTAGTTGAGTATTAACAGAGAGACTCTGAATCAATATGTTCTGAAAAAGATAAACTTTGGTTTAAACTTAACTACCATAAGTAGTTAAGTTTAAACCAAAGTTTATCTTTTTCAGAACCGCTAATACCTTGATATTAGACCTGTAGCCTCTAGAAATGTGAGAAAATATATTTCTGCTTAAGCTGCCCTGTTTGTGATATTTTATTACAACAACCTTAGCAAACCAATACTCTTGTATTTTGTGATGTAAATCTCTTCCATTGCTACAAATGTCAATAGACTGTTATATGCATTAAAATCTGGGACATCTAGGTGGCTCAGTGGGTTAAGCCTCTGCCTTCAGCTTAGGTCATGATCTCAGGGTCCTGGGATGGAGCCCCGCATCTGGCTCTCTGCTCAGCAGGGAGCCTGCTTCCTCCTCTCTCTGCCTGCCTCTCTGCCCACTTGTGATCTCTCCCTGTCAAATAAATAAATAAAAATCTTTAAAATATATTATGTAAGGTATATTTCTTTTTTGGTGGGCAAGGAGAGAGTAGATGGTGTCACAGAAGAACTGAGGAAAGAGCTATGCTCTGTGCCTAGATTTTGAGTTCCAGAGAGAGCTGAAAAGAGGTATTACAATGGAGAGTTCACAAGAGCAGTGCTATGAGGACACTGATGACCAGGAAAATTTCCAGTGTCCTGCTTTGACTTCAACACCCTCACTTCCACACACATCTCACTTCAAACTTGTGAGAAATCCTAGAGTTCAGGGTGGGACAGTAAGATTTTCTCACAGGAAAACTAATGAACATAAAAGGTGCTAAATAAATAATTGACAGATGAAAATTTGGTTTGGATGCTTCAGTTAATGAATTTAAGGAAATAAGAACTTAAAAATCGAAGCCATTTTTAATTCAAGGTACAGATTCCATTGTGATTTTTTCCCATTTAAGTATTAGTGTCCATATCTGTAAAGATAATTTCACCCCTTTGCACCTGGACTACTCTGTCATTTCATATTATGTTATAGAGATGAAAAATGGGCTCAGAGGGTTGGAAACTTGCCCTGTAGATTATAGTATTTTAAGGAAATAATCCAGTAGTGCTTCTAATATTTTGCTTATTAGTAGCAATGTCTGCTACTATCCTATGAGAGATGCCATCATTACATACATTTGTCAACAATACTTCCTTGCATGCCGTTAAGCTCAATTCAGCACTTGCTTTCTTTTTTTTTTTTTTTTAAGATTTTATTTATTATTTATTTGACAGACAGAGATCACAAGTAGGCAGAGAGGCAGGCAGAGAGAGAGGAGGAAGCAGGCTCCCTGCTGAGCAGAGAGCCCAATGCGGGGCTCGATCCCAGGACCCTGGGATCATGACCTGAGCCGAAGGCAGACGCTTTAACCCACTGAGCCACCCAGGTGCCCCATAGCACTTGCTTTCTTGATGCCTACTCTTTGCTACATCCAGATCTAAGAGGAACAGAAAAAGCTCTAAGATGTGGTCATCTTCAGTAAGCTGATATTCGAAGTAAGGAGATGAGTCCATAAATGCAGGAAATTTTTAGGTACTTATGCAAGCAAAGATGTGATAATCAATTGGATAGTGAATAATCATGGAGTTGACTACAGTACTGCCAGAAATTACAACTTGTCTTTAGGAAGGCACTCTTGCAGCAGAAACAACTGTACTTGCAGGAAGAAGTTAGGCCATTCTATTAAAATAACCACTCAGTTATTGGTTTGAATTTTGCCTAAGTGCTGAGCCAATTAGATATAACCCTCAAAGTTTGACCTGTATTGGATTTTTATCAATACTTAGGAATTTGTCCTTGCTTTCCTGTAAGTGACCTGCTGTGGCCTCCAGATTTTTGGCTTATGTCTTTTGTTACCTACCTGGCAAAGGTATAGAAGATAATACGATTCATAGTGATAGCAATAGCTGCTATGTACTTAGCACATGTTATGTGCCTTGCTCTCTCTATGTGATTTATATTATGGTTATCCTGACAAGCCAATATTATTTGTATTTTACAAATGAGGAAAAATTGTGATCTTAAACATGGGGGTCAAGGTGGTAAGCAAATTTCTCTAGGACACAGGGCAAAGCGAATCCGAAAGAGGATTCATACTTTACTGTGTTGAGTTTTAAAGCCTGCAGTCTGGCACTGTATCTGGTGGAATTTGAAATGGAGACATTACCATGGTCTGAGGGTGACTAAAAAGATTTCATGAAAAAAGTGGCATTGCTGTCATCCTTTGAATGAAGAGTAGCATTTTGACAGGTGAGGTGGATGGGATTGCAGGTGGAGGGACTATAATAGGCAACTAACTGTATGATGTTAGGAGTATATTGGGGAAATGATGTGCACTTCAGTGATTCTGGGGACAGTAGAGTGAGATCAGCTAGCTTTGTGTAGATGTATGGTAGAAATTCTTTGCAGTCCTCTTGCTTTTTTAATTTTGTGAATGATGGGAAGTTGTTGAAAGTTTTGAGCAATGAATAACATGGCAGTATGAGGATTACTTTCTAAATTTTGTTTGAGGAAGTTAACTGGAGATTTTGCTTTCCTGGCATTAATTAGAGAGATCTTAAAAAATAATTGGAAACATTGTTTGGAACCATTGGAGGCAAACTCCTATTGAAGGTTAGCTGGGGTATTTGGAGGGTTTCAGTTCAAAAGGGAAACACCTTGGAGCCACTGAAGTAGTCTCCCTCAAAGAAGATGAAAGCACCTTGAAGCTTCTGAGATGGACCTCAGGTGCACAGTTGTAGATCTGGAAATGGGCATAATTTGTACTTTGGTTTAGAGTGCCCAAACGCAGAAGTAGCTGGGGAATAAGCAAGGGAAGGAAGTTAAGGTTTCAGGTCTATATGGTGGCAGCTGCTAAACCCACACTGATCTCACTGAGACAAGGGTATGACCTGGAGGTAGGCAAGCATAAAAATGTGTGTTGAATGGTCAGAGCACATAGCTCTGCTAGTTCTCTTTGCTCCCATTTGTGTCCTTGGGTGAGAGCTGGAACTGTCTTCAAAAGCAGCCTGCTGAGTAAGCTGCTGTGTCTGTTGTCAGCTCTCACTTGACGGTCTCAGACGTTTTCCTTTCTCCCCACTTACCGCTAGAGGTTGCCCCAGCAAGCAGGAATGGCTGTTAAGCTGAAATATTATCACTGCACTCTAGTGTTTAGAGAGTTGCCCATTAAATTGCCCTTCACTACTGCTATGACTCTGTGGTGTTCTTATAACCAAGTCCTTTGAGAATCCCCTTTGGAACTACACTTTCATAGTATTAGGGGAAATGTGTAAGTCTAGTAACAATAAGCCATTTATTCTTAAAAAATGCCGACCAATTGGGGACGGTTTTATGCAACTTTTATTTTCTACTGGTAAAGGAAGATCTTTGTTCTTAATTCCTTCTGCTCTTGAGCATAAATAAAATTGGCATTTATTATCTGGTTGAAAGAATTGCTAGATAAGCAGCTAGAGGTTCATGAGTGGAGGTCAGAAGGTAAAAGAGGGGTAGAGATAGATTTGGATCTCATCAAACTGCCACGTAAAAGTTGATAGGTTTGCAGGGCACAGAGATTATAATGTGCACTGCACAACTGGCCAACTTACGCAGGAGCTGTGTGCCAAAAGAGGGATAGTTCCATTCATGACCACTTAGTGAGGAAGAGAGTATTGAGAAAGCACTCTGGGAAATGCTCAGATTTTAGGGGGTGAAAGGGAAAGGAAGGTAAACCAGCAAAGGAAAGAGGGAGAAGTCAGAGAGGCACAGCTCGTCCTGACTAGTACTGTAATCATGGCCCATGTCTCCTCTCCGTGATGTCCAAAACTGTCTTCATGTCCTAACGTATCTTCCCAATGTAAAGTCAGTCCCTCTGTCTCTTTCTCTGTGTGTCTCTCTCACACATACATATCGGTATTTGTCACTCTTATCAGTTTCATCGTCATTTCAAACCGGTTTATCAAAACTAATGATCTTTGACAAGTCACTGTTTATCCACAGAAGTGGTTGTTCCCACTTAAATTAAACTTAGTTAGGAAACTTTGTTCTCTTTCCTGTTTTGTGTAGAACACTGATTTTAAAGTCTGAGCCTCCTCTGAGGAATTACATTTAGCCTTGAAATTTGTAAGAAGCATAATTTTGTGCTCATTCAATAGCCATATCAACTTACATTATTCTCTGTTAAAAAAAGATATAGACGTTTAAAATGGTTATCTTTATTTTAAAGTTTAAAACCATCCTATCAACAACCGGTCATAATTTGATACCCTGCATCTGAGATCTCTGGTCCAAAAGTTGTATTTCAAAAACCATGTCCTTCGGGACATTTTCTTTCCAAAAGAATAGAATAATTAGTTCCTAAGAAATGACACAGCCACACATTGTCAATGTAATTAAGTGTGCTGCTGCCAAACTCAGACAAGCCTATATTTCTGTCATTTTGCCTGATGCCGGAGCCAGCATGTTTTTTTGCTTATTATTTTATAATCACCACTGAGAGAAGCTCAAAGAAGCTTCTTGAATCCCAGGAAAACAGTAAAATAAAATTGCCTACCATCCTGGCAATGCCCCCAGTATTAAAACATAGTCATTTAGTCCACCCCTACCACTTGTCTTTTATATCAGTATACCAATTACATAGGAATTATTGTGTTTTCTAAAACCATCAGAAGATAGACTTTTTCTGTGGCTTTGTTCTGTAATCAATGGCAATGTATAATAATAGGGATCTTTAGTGGTGAAAACCAGATTTGATCAGCCTTTCCAGTTTTTACGCCAAGCCCCAAGCAAATGGTGCAGAGATTTGACTTATTTATCCTTGACTCCTCTCCATCCACCTTTAGCCACCTTTGTTATGCAATGGCATAGCTATTATTTTTGTCTGTATGTGGCAGTGTTTTCCTCATTATCTTTTTCTTGGTATCAGACTTTACCCTTATGGTGAGGAGGTAGGGTGAGGGTATGAACAAGCACAGTGACTATTCTGATGGGAACTTGGCCCAAGTATGTAGGGTTTCCGGATAAGATGCAGGATTCCCACTTAAATTTGAATTTCAGGTGCACAGTGAATAAGAGGTCTCAGTTACGGTATTTTTTCACCTCTGTAGAAATCTCGTCAAATATTGAATGGGGTGTGTTTGTATTGATGTATACTTAAAGTAATATTTATTGTTTATCTGAAATGCAGCTTTAACTGGATATCCTGTATTTTGGTTTGTTAAATCTGGCAACTCCAGAAGGAGTTCCAGAGCCCTCTCTTACTTGTTTTTTGTCTTTCTGCTTTTTTTTTTTTTTTTAATGAACTCTAAAATAATTTGTTGTGAAGGTATGAGGGAAGATTAAATACAAACCCAGTTGATAGACACTTTTCTTGATAAGTAAGAGGAGGGCGTCTTTGACGGAAAGTAAGCCAAGTAGAGAGAAGCAGATATTTGAGCAGCAGAAGAGATAATGACCTCTGAGTTCCAGCCCCCTTCTGTTGGCTCTGGTTCTTCACCACTTCCTTTTGTACTATACACTATCCCTGTAGCATCCTATACTATATACTACCCTCGCATCTAGGTATGTGAGCCAATAAATTGCTTTTTCTTGCATGAGCAGTTATGATTTGGGTGTTTTCACTTTTAATATCTGTGTTTCTCACACTGCTTTGGAGTGTGTGGCCCTGCTGTACTGCCCCTGGCCTCCTCAGTTTTCCCCAGGTAATGTGCCTTTGCAACTGCTCGCATGTGTGTTGGTGGACAGTTGATCTTTTGTTAGCACCACAGAGGCCTTCTTGAACAGAGTTTTCATGGATAAGATGAGAAGCTGGGACACACTTTTATCTACTACATGGAGAAATAATGGTGCCTGTAATGAATATGTTCTTTATTCTGGAAAACAGTGGAGTCCAAATCTACCAAAGTATGAACACTGGAAGACAAAAGCTTGCGGAGATATAAGAAACAGAAAAGTAGGCACTTCGCTTCATGAATACATCAAGTAATTTTAAAAATCAAAGATAAACTAAACTTGTCAGTAGGAGTTCTCCAGGCAACAAAGAAGTCTTCTTAAAAGAAGCCTTTAAAAAAGGAAAGTAAAACATGAAAATGAATGAGAAAACTGCAAGCAAACAAGGAATACCTTGTTCTAGGTTTTGAGCACGTTTTGATGAACTGTCAAGCTAAGTCTCCCCTGAGTAAGTGGGTATCCATTGTAAGGGTCTGTCTAACATATGGGCTTTCCCACTTGTGTAGAAATCATGTCAGTTAGTTTCAGTTTCACAGGACATTAGTCAGAAACATGTGAAAGCCATGTTCTAATCTGGCTGTAGGTTCCCCATAGGACTCACATTAAAATCTTTACCATCCCCTTCTGGAGGAAATTGGATACACAACAGGATGAATTATTAGGCTAGGCTAAGGCCAAATATTAAGAACCCTAACATTTAACACCGTTAACCCATTAGGCAGGTTCAGAGTCTGTGGCAAAAGCACAGGTCAATAGCTGAGTCTCAGGTAAGACTGGACAGATTCAAGAAATCGACCCTATGAACCAGAGACTTCCACAGTATAAAATAAGTAATTGTCCCTTGAGAGCTAATGTAGAGAGCAGAACCCACTGTTGGGGCTCTGACAAAGAGAATAAGAAGAATAAGGTGACTGGGGTGCTCGGATGGCTCTGTTGATAGAGTGTGTGACTCTTGATCTTGCAGTTGTGAGTTCGAGCTCCACATTGGGTGTAGAGATTACTTAAAAAAACAATTCCTTAAAAAAATAATAATAATAAGGTGATTGAAACCAGATTGATTTCTCTAGTTCTCCCTGGGCAGAATCTAACATGAACCTATTTCTTTTGTTTGCCTTTTCTATTCCCTGTGATGTATAAGATTATTGCAGTCAAGAGAAAGGCAGTTAGAGGGCATGTGGGGTGAAGTAGGGAGCGGGGAAGGAAACATAGAGGTGAGGGTAGATCGTATCTGCTGAATGCTTTCCAGGAGGGTTCGAGATCACTATATATAACAACACATAGCCTGCATTACTTTTTCTCTAGAAGTAATTTAAATACCTACAAAATATTCTGTATCCAAAGTATTCACAAGATTCTTCACAAGAATATGAGAAATAAAGTGCCGGTGGTGGAATTGGTCCACAGGAGATTGGTGGCATGTTCAAAATTACTTGAATAACAAATAGCACAGCGTAGATTCCAACCCACAGTATCCTGAGTGATTGTTTATAGGATTCTTTTCATTTTTGTGTCTACTTAGTTTTGATATCCCAGTCATTTAAGAACATATGTGGCCTTCTGTTTACTGCTTATATATCTGGTCTCCTCTTTAAAATAAAGAGCAGCGGGATGCCTGGGTGGCTCAGTTGGTTAAGCGGCTGCCTTCGGCTCAGGTCATGATCCCAGTGTGCTGGGATCGAGTCCCACATCGGGCTCCTTGCTCCGCAGGGAGCCTGCTTCTCCCTCTGCCACTCTGTCTGCCTGTGCTCACTCTCTCTCTCTCTCTCTCTCTGACAAATAAATAAATAAAATCTTTAAAAATAATAATAATAAAAAAATAAAATAAAATAAAGAGCAGCACAGATATAGGAAGTGGGAGTGTCCAGAATGCAAGAATCAAACTAGACCTCAAGAGAGGCAATTGTACAGGTGGTTGAAGAACACACCAGGACTTTAGAAATGGCTGTTTATTTATCTGTAAGTTATTTATTTATTTTTTTTTAGAGAGAGATGGGGAGGGGCAGAAGAAGAGGCAGAGAGAGAATCTTATGCTGCATGTAGAAACTGATGCAGGGCTCGATCTTGATCTCAGAACCCTGAGATAATGACCTGACCCAAAAATCAAGAGTCAAATGCTAACCGACTGAGCCACCCAGACACCCTAGAAATGGCATTTTAGATGTCACTTAAAGTAAGTCTTCAGAGAGTATGAGAACTAAGAAAACATAGAAAGCCATGGAAATATGGACACTGTTAGTAACAGTTAAGGTAAAGGGAATGTTCTTGGTAATGACTATGAACTATATCTGGTGGGAGAGAAAAATAAGAGGTGCGGTCATCTGTGAGCTCCATAGATGCACCTGTTAATGTGGAAGGCAATCATAAGTTAGATGACCCTCCTTGATTTCCATCATTTTAGCTCTGTAATATAATGTGTGTTCACATATGCCAAGACAATTAATGGTTAAAATTTTGAAAATGTGAAGATTATAGCTCATAAAAGTGATCACTCATGGTTGGGATGTATGTACCTCTGATAACAAAACAGGAACACATTTGTTAGAAATTAGTTTCAGTTGGGATTGTTTAAAAGGAACTCTGTAGGGTGACACTGCCTTATATAAAAGGAGACTACTGCTTAAGCTTATGGCTTTCGTGATATGTTTTCCTGTGGAAGGTTGCCAGTGATTCGGCCCATGAGAGGTTTGTAGAAGTTTCTTGGCACTCTTCTTCCTCCTCTCTTTGTCCAGCTTTGAAGCTAATAACAGTTGTATTGGAATGATAAGGGAAAAGCCAAAAGAATTTTTGATTTAATCTTGACATGGCTGAGCTACTGACCTAATAAGCAATGTCTTACTTTCCAATTTTTATAATTTATTGTTTAAATTACTCCTAGTGTTGGGTACCCCCCAAAATGGGTACCCCAATAATGGGTCCGTGATTAAAGGAGCAAGACTGATACAAAGCAAAAGTCAAGCAAAGCTTTATTTCGCGCCAAGCACCAAGAATCAGACCGAATGTTCGGGGACGCATCTCTTACAAGAGAGGGCGACCCCTCCCTGCTTTCCAGACTAACTTTTATAGAACAAAGGCCATGTGGTTGGGCCTGGCCACACACGGGTGGCCAATGAGATTGCAATACACAAAGAAAGCTGCAGTCATGCTAGGTCACACACGGGTGGCCAATTAAATTACAATTCACCCCAGTAGACATATGAACCATCCTATCACCTTGTTCAGAATTGGCACCCAAAAGGTCCCCAAAGGGCCGGTGCCCATACTCCTTGGCAGCTAGGAGACAGTATGCACCCCCACTGATTGAATACCTCCACCTGGCCTGACCCACCCTTGTATCTGAGCTTTGTTACCTGGAGCTGGTTTCCAGGACTTGTTCTTAAGTAAATCCCCTGGGGGAAGGGTAGCAGGGTCCATTTAAGTTTTACTGCATAAACAACAAAATGGCAGTTCAACCGGGGTGGGGCCGCTCTGGCTGAATAGGCCCTTACACTAGTTAGGTATTTTATTACTTGCAGCTCACAGCATTTCTAACTGAATCCTGAATTCCTTTCTTGTTTTCTTTTAGTTTTCTAGTGGTCTCTTTGTTGTGGAGATTTTTTAGGGTTTTTTGGCTGTCTGGTGTTTGAATCCTCTTCCTATATGAGATGAGTCTTTTTAGGAGACAGAGACAACTTTAAACTACAGAAATTAAAAATGCCAGATACCCACCTTTACCCTCATTTGAAGCTAGGGCTTAAGCAAATAAGGCTCACTCAGCTGGATGTACCTCCACTAGGTTTTTCAGTGTGGACCTAGTGACACAGGGAGACATGAAAAAGGGATCATTTTCTGATAAGGGAAGTGGTTGTAGTAAAATTGTACTCCTGGTCAATCAGTGACTACAGTAGCTAAGACATTCAGTTTTCTCACACTTGCGCAGGCAAAAGTTTCCTTGCCAGCCTGGTTCTACAGCCTAATTTGTTGCATTGTTTCAAGATGCATGGTTCTGAGCAGGATAGTCAAGCTTTCCTGGTGATTCCAGTAGATTTTTTAATAAATTCTTTTTTGCCTCTCCTATTTAATCAGTTATGGCTGGTTTCTCTTGCTTGCAACTAAAATCCCTGCCTGGTACTTTTTCTTCTGTCTCCTCAGCCAAAAGATTAGAGGTCAGAGAAGAGACAGCCTAGCTACTAGAAACACTTCACCTTTTCTGCTTGAGTACAACAGTCACTTTCTACAAATGAATTAGCACATTAAAATAGATGACAGGAGAAAGGGAAGAGGAAGGAAAGAAGCCCACACACATTTTTTGAATTAAAAATCATGAAATTTGTGACTTTAAGAGTTTGTATTGAATCTACTGATAATGTTTCCGGGATAAGTTTTAAAATGTTAATTTATATGTTTTTTTCTGTTTTTCTGATTGTGTCCTCATTCAAATAGGTAGCCAGGCTCTGTGCTTCTTTGTTTTTCTCAAGGAAAAATTGGGTATGAAAAAAATGGAAGTTTCAGTTCCACCCAGATTTTCATTTTCTAACAACCTAGGCCTTTTGATAAGGTTATGCTAGATGCCCTTAAGGGAGAGGAAAGAATGAGTCATGAGAGAGATGAAAGAGAAGGGATTAATGTTCATGCTGAAGAACTTCCTTTGAGAGGTTTGAAAGGAGGGAAATCATTGTAAGATACCTGGAGGTCATGTACCCCTGGGGCTAATAATACATTATATCTTAATTAAAAAAAAAAAAAAAGATACCTCATAGTTCAGAGTAGGGACCTTGCTCACTATCAGTGCTGTGATGGGGAAGTAGGACCTCAGGGAGGAATGCTGTGTAGATCCCAGACTTGCTGAGAATTCTATATCCCCATTGTGGCACACACAAGCTGTAAGCCGCAAGAAGGCTGGACCCAGAGAGACCATGTGGAATATGTCTGGGTGGTAACCACTGGGTAGATGGACAATGACCAGAGAGGTCACCCTCTGTCATTGTGCTACCTAACACCCTCATATGTCATTATTACCCTAATAATGGTGCGGGGAGATCACCAGGAATTATCGAAATTGTATTTAGATTATCTTGGCAAGGGGTGAGCAAGAAATCATTTAGTACATTTATATAAAATAAAGAAATGTGCTGTTGGTTTGTTATATAAAATAAAGAAATGTGTTAGTTTGCTGGGCTGCCATACAAAGGACCATGGCCTGGGTGGCTTAGACAACAGAAATGTGTTTCTTCACAGCTCTGGAGGCTGGAAGTCTGAGATCAATGTGTCAGCACAGTTGTTTTTTTCCTGAGGCTTCTTATGTTTTAGATGACTATCGTCTCCCTGTGACTTCATGTGATATTCCTTGTGTGTGTGTCTGTGCCTTAATCTCCTTTTGTTATAAGAACACTAGTCATGGGTTAGGGCCCATCCCTATGACTTCATTTGTCAAATTACCTTTTTAAAGACCCTATCTCTAAATATATAACATTTTGAGGTACCAGGGGTAGGACTTAAACTTAAGAATTTTGGCAAGACACAGTTCAGTCCATAACTATCTTTTGCCCAACTATTAGACATTATGGGAAATAGATTTCCTTAAATGATAACATTACTAACGGTGATATTACTAACAGTGATACTGTTACTAGTTCTAAATAATAACAGCAAATATTTCCCAGTTCACATAAGGGATTAGGTACTTTCTAAAAACATTTTATGTGACAACTCAGTTAATCCCTACAGTAGACTAACATAAGAGATATTATCATTATTCTCATTTTATTAATGAGGAAGCTGCAGCATAAAACATTTCTGTAAGTGTTTATAAGCATTATGTTATGCTGCTTCTCAATAATAAAAATATAGTAATTATTAAGCATGGAAAGCATGGCATAATTTATCTTTCAGTTGGGCTAAGGCAAGGATTTTTGGTTACAGTGTTCATCCCCATTTTGCCTTGGTTCATGAAGGCTCTTTCCTATCGTTTAACATGGGTAGCAATCAGAAATTCCAGAATTGGCTGTCAAGGAACCAAAGGTGAGGTAAAACCCTAGGAATCATCTCCATTTTAATTCTAGAAATAGATATGTATCTCTCTGCTATCAAGGTTATAGATAGAATAGCAATGAAATGCTATGAGTCTGTAGCATTTGTTTTCATTTAATAGGCGTAGATTTGGTTTTGTAATAAAAATGCCCCCTAACTCAGATTAGTAAGCATGTGATATTTCTCTTGAAGTCTTTTGAAGTCTTATTCCTTGGCTTTAGTATCCATCCTCCTTGCTCAGTTGGCTTGATTTGTTTTTGTACACTTTAAGTGTTGGGCTACTTTGCTGGGATCATGTGAATCAGAGTCTACAATAGATTGATTTAGTATTCATTTTCTTTCTCAAGTCACTATAGGAAAAAGCTCCATCCTACTCTTTTTTTTTTTTTAATTTATTTATTATTTGACACAGAGAGAGAGAGATCACAAGTAGGCAGAGAGGCAGGCAGAGAAGGGCAGGGGAAGCAGACCCCCTGCTAAGCAGAGAGCCCGATGCGGAGCTTGATCCCAGGACCCCGAGGTCATGACCGGAGCCAAAGGCAGAGGCTTAACCCTCTGAGCCACCCAGGTGCCCCTCCATCCTACTCTTTGGCCCCTGTGGAGGAAGGACTGGACTGTATCAGTTTATTTTAGAGCTTGGGACAAACCAAAGAATTGAACATAATAGTAAGTCATTTTGATCAGAGACCTAACCAAGGATTAGTGCTCATCAAAGTGCAGAGTGGAAAGGCAATCAAATCTTTCTTAGTAGCATTTGTTGTTATGTGAAAACACCGTAAGGTATAAATAATAGACAAATAGTGTTTATTGTTTTAATTATTATTATTTTATTATTCTACTTCTTTGGTATAATCCAAAGGTGGTAAATTAAGAGTCACTGAAGCCAAATATAAAACTAAGACCAAAAAGGAGAATTAAGTCTTTGAAATAAACATACAAAAACATTTAACAAAAAGGGTTAGACCAAGTCAACTTAATCCTGGCTACATGGTACCTTTGCTAGGAGGCTTCTAAGTAATAATGTCTGGCTCTACCAAGATCAATTAAATCTATAGTTCTGGAGGTGAGACCAAAGTATTAGTGGTTTTTTTAAAGCTTTTCAGATGATTTAACACAAATTTAGGATTGAGATCCCATGAGTTATATAAGAAGAGAGATCAGGATTAGTCAACTCCCTGCAGTAAAAATAAAATGCATGAATAACAGTGGATTAAATAAGACAGAAGTTTATTTCTCTCACTTAAAAATATTCTGTTGGTAGGCAATCCAGGGCTAGTATGGTGGCTCTATGGTATTATTAGATACCTTGAATCATATCATCTCTTTTTCAGGACATGAATTTCATTCACAATGTCACCTAATAGCAAGATTCATTATTTATGTATTCACCTAGTATTTATTGGGTACCTACCCTGTGGCAGGAACTGTTCTAGGATCTCCTGGTATTTTAGATGGAGTGGCTACAAAATATCTGGCAGAGAAGATGATATTTGAGTAAAATCCCAAAGAATATCAAGGGGTAAGCCATTGCAGAGACCTGAAGCAAAAGTGTTTGAAGCAAGGGAAAGAAGCAACAAAATCCCTAAGGCAAAGATGGGCCTCATCGAATAGGTAATATGGGTAGAGCTGAATGTTTGCAGGGTTATATAGGATATGAGAGAGACTGGGGAGAGGGAACATATTGAGTAGGTGTTATAGGCTACTATGAAAACTTCCAGTTTAGGGGCACCTGGGTGGCTCAGTGGGTTAAAGCCTCTGCCTTCAGCTCGGGTCGTGATCTCAGGGTCCTGGGATTGAGCCCCGCGTCGGGCTCTCTGCTCAGCGGGGAGCCTGCTTCCCTTCCTCTCTCTCTCTCTCTCTCTGCCTGCCTCTCTGCCTACTTGTGATCTCTGCCTGTCAAATAAATAAAATCTTAAAAAAAAAAAAAAAAAAAACTTCCAGTTTAGCCTGAGGGTAGGGGAGGGGAGATGTTAAACAGAGAATTGACATGATATAATTTATACTTTAGTTTCATCAGAATTACTTCTCACTCCTGTGTTAGAGAAAAGATCTGCTAATTGGCCAGGTGGGAACAGGAGAGTAGTCAGAGTGCCATTGCACTTATCATTGTGAGAGGGGATGCGGCTTGGACTAGGATGGCAGCTGTGGATTTGATAAGGAGTAGACTGATTTCAGGTTTAGTTTGGAAATAGGGCCAACATCATTTGTTAAGATAATGAGGATGGAGTCAGGATGGCACCAGAAGTTTTGGACTGATGAACTGGAAGAGCGGTGTTGCTATTTACTGAGATGGGGAAGACCAAAAAAAGAGGAAGGTTGGGCTCAAAATGAAGAGTTGAGTCTGGACATCTGATATTAAAATGCCCATTAGACATTTTTATCAATTATCAGTTCACTGCTTCTCAGTCCCAAAAATGCATTGTGATAAACAATAGAATTCCTTTAAGTATTTCTTCTTTAAAGTGAGAACAGTATTAAGCTTTTTAAATAAAGAATGCTAGAGGCACATTGCAAGAGAAGAGGTTTTTTTTTTCCTTGCTATTTTTTGTAGAGAGTGGGCACTGGCAGCGTGGGTGTGAGAACATCCAGTGGAGCTCTTTTTGCACTGGAACCAGAATCTGGCCCCTCTATGACATTGCATTTTCAGTCTGCCAGTAACTATTTTGTAGCCCTCTTCGATGTGGAACCCAGAACCCCCATTCTCTGAGGGGCTTCTTCTCCTGCTCATGCCCTGACTCCCTCTGCAGGTCTTCGGCTGCTGATTATTTGTTCCCACCTGTTCTCCAAAGAGTAGCTTATTGCTTGTCCTGCAACTCCAAACTAGTTCTGGTCTTCTCTACTATCAGAAAGCCTGAGCTACACCTTCTCCAATAAGGTCTGAACCGCTTCCAAGTTTGCCCTTCATTGAGTACACTCTCTAGGATACCAGGGATACCTCAGTCCTAAGATATCATATTTGTCACAGTTGTTCTTTTATAATTCCTCATGATTCTTTATTTGACACTTCCCTTTTTAACCTACTGCATGGTTTCTATCTCCTGGTTGGACACTGCTATAACTTCCAATTGGAGATCTGTGTAAACAATTGGCTATATAAGTTTGGAGCTCACAGAAGAGGTCCAAGATGGGGACACAGATTTGGGACCATAAATATATAGATGATGATGAAAGTTGTGAGACTGGATTAGCCCTCAATGGAAATGAACTTAATAAAGACACAAGACTGAAACTTGGCCCAAAATTTAGAGGAGGAAGAACTAAGGAGGAAATATCAAAGGAGACTCAGAAGGAGTTCTGAGAGACAGAGAGATTTTCAAAGAGGAGAATGTGATTATCTGCATTCAGTACAGCTAGTTGGTCAGTTGGAAAAATGGTGGGGAATGGCCATTGGATGAAGCAATATGAAGGTCTTTGGTGTTAACAGTAGTTTTAATAGAATGGAAGGAGGTAAGTTCTAATTGGGAAGAATCAACGAGAATGAGACAACGAAATCATAGACAGTGAGTATAGAAATTCTTTTTTATTATTATGTTCAGTTAGCCATTGTATAGTACATAATTAGTTTTTGATGTAGTGTTCAATGATTCATTAGTTAAGTATAACACCCAGTGCTCATCACAGCATGTGCCCTCACTCTTTTAATGAGTTTTTCTATGAAATAAAAAAGAAATATGGGTTAATGGATAGTGGAGAGTGTGGGGTCAAGGGAAAGAGGGTCCTTTTCTTTGAAGAAAGAAAAAAAACCCAATATTTTTATGCTAATGGAAAAGTTCCAGTAGAAAGAAAAACAATCATAGTGGAAGAGAGAGGGGAAAACTCCTGGATTCCTGGAGTAATGTCTGAAGAGAGGAGGGAGGTGGAATTCAGGGTTGAAGTGGTAGGCTCCTCCATAGTCACAAGGGAGTAGACAAAATACCTGGGCACAGATGCTTTTGTTTAAGTGGTGAAAGCATGCAGAAATATTCTTTTTTTTTTTTTTAAGATTTTTATTTAATTATTTGACACACAGAGAGAGAAAGATTACAAGTAGGCAGAGAGGCAGGCAGAGAGAGGGTGGCGGGAAGCAGGCTCCATGCTGAGCAGAGAGCCTGATGCAGGGCTTGATCCCAGGACCCTGAGATCATGACCTGAGCTGAAGGCAGAGGCTTAATCCACTGAGCCACCCAGGCACCCCCAGAAACATTCTTTTGATTAAGTCTATTTTGTCAGTGAAATAAGAAGCCCAGATTAAAGGGGGGAGGAGGCTTGAGAAGAGAGAATATATGATGTAATGTATATGAGTGGAAAAATGCACTAACTAAAGAAATATACAACTTGTGTGTAAATTTAAGAATTAGTAGTCATGGAGGAGTTGGAGGGCAGATGATAGAATAGGAAGCACCAGAAATCTGTCTCCCCACATAGACAATTGCTGTAGCAGAATCTATTTGATGTACTTATTTTGGAACTCTGATGTTTACTGAAGTCTTGCAACTTCCAGGTGATGGCTTAGACAGTAAATCGTGGTTAACTTCAGTCAGCTTCAGCTCTTAGTTCATTAGCGGCTACCCATCCCTCATCCCCAGCCCCATGGCAGGTGGCTGTGCACACATTCCTGAAGTAATTTGCGTGTTGCTTGCAGGAGACACTGTGAACAATAAGAGTCCTGTCCACCGGGATACCAAGGATTTGGACTCTGGCTGCTCCCCCCTGCATCTGATTGCAGAGGTGCAGACACGGAGACAGGTAGCCATTGTTGCATACCTCTCCTCGCATTGTTGTAGATACCATCCCTGACAGCTGAAGTGACTTCCAGGGGATTTAAGAGTCGTCCCTGCTTCACTTTTCTCATTTTACCCTTTGGGAGACGTATATTTAAGGACTATGATATCAGCTCCGAAGCAGCCGCATATACACAGAAATTTAGGAAGTCATCATGTCTGCCCCAGAAAATACCTGAGAAGACATTAAATCTATACCCCAGACTGATCTCTGGCACAAGGACACGTACAACGATCCAAACAAAACAAAACAAAACAAAACAAAATCCCCAGCAAACCCAGGAGAAGAGGGAGCTTCTGATCTCCATAGTTATCACATTATAAGATTCAAATGTCCGGTTTTCAACAAAAAACCACAGAGCATACGAAGAAATAGGAAAGTATGGCCAATTCAAAGGAGAAAAATAAATCAATACAAACTATCCTTGAGAAAGAGTAGATGGAGACTCACTAGGCAAAAACAAAAAAACCAAACCAAACAAACACCCCAAAACAAACTCAAACACATAAAAAGCTGTCTTAAAGGTGCTGAAGGAGCTAAAACAATGTGAAGAAGGCTAAGAAAACAATGTATGAACAAAGTCTCAATAAAGAGATAAAAAAGGAACTAAAGAAATTCTGGCATTGAAAATTACAATAACTGAAATGAAAAACTCAGTAGAAGAGTTCAGAAGCAGATTTGAGCATCTAGAAGAATCAGTGAGCTTGATGATAGGGTGAGCAATTGAAATAATTAAGTCTGAGGTACAGAAAGTGAAAAGATTGAAGAAAAGTGAATAGAACCTAAAGGACTTTTGGGACATCATCAAGTGGACCAACATGTGCATTGTGGGAATCCCAGAATGAGAAAGGGAGAGAAGGGGGAGGGATTATTTGAAGAAATAATGCCCAAAAATGTCCAAAATTTGATGAAAAACATAAATAGAAACATTCAAGAAACTCAGCAACTCTAAACAGAATAGACTTAAAGAGATCTGCACTGAAGAATATTGTAATAAAAAGAAGAAAAATATTGAAAGCCAAAAGAGAGAAAGAAAAAAAAAGTGAAAGAGAGAACCTGGAAAGCAGCAAGAGAGAAGTGGCTCATTAAATGCAAGAGGGTCCCCAATATGATAATCAGCATATTTTTATCAGAAACCTTGGAGGTCAGATGACAGTGCGATATATTTAAATTGCAGAGGATAAAAACTATCAACCAAGAGTCCTGGCAAAACTGTCCTTTAAAAGTGAGGGAGAAATGAAGATATTTCTGGATAAATAGAAGTTTATGCTAAAGGGAAGCCTTTGATTAAAATGAAAGGACACTGAAAAGTAACTCAAAATTGCATAAAAAAATAAAGATCTTTGGTAAAGGTATTTACATGAACAATTATATAAGCTGGTGTTACTGTAACTTTGGTTTGTAGCTACACTTTTGTTTTCTACAGTATTTAAGAAACTAATGAATAAAATGAATAATTACTAGTTTATGTTTTTGGATACACAAGGCGTTAAGATGTAGTTTATAACACCAGTGACTGAAAAGGGGTAAGGATGGAGCTATATAAGGGCAGAGTTTTTGTATGTTACTGAAATTAAACTGTTGTAAATTCAAATTACAATATTATGCCTTTAGGATGTGGAATGTAATCCCTAAGGTAACCACAAAGACAGGAAGTAGAATAGTGGTGGCCCAGGGCTGGGGTGATGAGTGCAGGGAGTTACTGTTTAATAGGTAGAGAGTTTCAGTTTTGCAGGTTAAAAAAAGTTCTGGAGATGGATGGTGGTGATGGTTGTACAACACTGTGAATGTACTTAATGCTACTGAATTATACACTGAAAATGGTAACTTAGTGAATTTAAATTAGTAAAAATTTAAGTTTAGATTAGTAAAAATGGTAAATTTTATATTATATATATTTTAGCACAGTTTTTTAAAAGATTTATTTTAGGGGGAGACAGAGAGAGAGAGTGAGCATTTGCAGCAGGGAGAGGCAGTGGGAGAGAATCTTCAAGTAGACCCTTTGCTGAGTGCAGAGCCTGACTTGGGGCTCTTTCCTACAATCCATGAGATCATGACCTGAGCCGAAACCAAGAGTTGGATGCTTAACCCACTGAGCCACCCAGGTGCCCCATAGCACAATTTAAAAAATAAGTGATTTGAAATAGAGATCATAGGCATGAATTTAAGATGAGAACCTTCATTATGGTTTTGTATCTTTTCTGTACTCCAGTTTAGTTGTGTGGATACAGGTGCAGAGCCAGTAAAGACGTGAGTTTCTCAAGATTATAAAACAAGACGTGAGAAAGGGGTCAAAGAGTTAGGAGTTTGCGAAGGATAACTTTAATGAGTGATTGTAGAATAAAAGCTGATGGCTAAAACTCTAACCATTAAGGTCAGGCTGGTAACAGAAGGAAATAGGAGACAATGAAATAACCCCTTTCCTTTAGGCAGCCTTCCTGGAAGTCCCAGACACTTACGGTTTATTGACCAGGCATAGTCATGTGCTATACATAGCTATTAAGGGATTCTAGAAAATCTGTTCTTTAATTCTGAGAAGCAGTGTGCCATGTTAAAAAAAAAAAAAGTGCTGTTTACTAAAGAAGAAGGGGAGCATGTATATAGAAAGCAACTACCCTTATCTATCACAGTACGAAATAATGTGCTATGTAGTGAGTCTCTTTGGGAAAGGACTTCAGAGGAAGTTGTTTTAGCCTGGGGAAAGGCAGTACTCTCCTTTAATCAAACCTAAGCACAAGGCTATTTTGGCAAAAAATGTGGGTGAGACAACACTTTTTTTTTTTTTCTCATCCATTCATCTTTCTCAGTCATGCTTATCTTTTCAGTCATAAGAATCTTCATGTATTTCTCTTCCCTTTACTTACAGAAACCTTTTTTTCAGGAAAAGATCTGATAAGCCCAATTTCATTATGGTTTAAATGATTGATAAACTCATCTGAGGAGTGTAAACATTTTTAAAGGGGATGAAACCTTAAGCTGAAAGGTATGACATCACATTGGGGTGGGTTCCTAGCTGAGGAAGCAGAAATAATTTAAGGGATATGGGGAGCTTCTTGTAGCCTCTGGTAATAATGCCATGTTGGGGAGCACCTGGGTGGCTCAGTGGGTTGAGCCTCTGCCTTCGGCTCAGGTCACGATCCCAGAGTCCTGGGATCGAGTCCCGCATCGGGCTCTCTGCTCAGCAGGGAGCCTGTTTCCTCCTCTCTCTCTCTCTGCCTGCCTCTCTGCCTACTTGTGATCTCTGTCTGTCAAATAAATAAATAAAAATCTTTAAAAAAAAAAAAAGGATATTTAAAATTACAAATGTGGCTTGCATTATAAAAAATAATAATAATAATAATGCCATGTTGGCCATCTCTATCTGAATGTTCCTAAAGATACCACTGGTCAGACCTACAGGTTCAATCTTTCAGACTGTCAATCTGGCAAGTTATTAAATTCAGTTTGAGACCAAATAAAAAGGAGCATTTTACAATTGGATTGAATAAAGGTTAATAGCCTGAAAGATGCAGAAATCATGATCAGATAGCCATGGGATTCAGACTTTTCACAACTCAATCACTGAATGCTAGGAAGTTGAGTTAACCTCATGGCATGCAGCAGAATTGGCCCAGGACATGGTTTTGCTTGTGACAGAAGCACATTTCCTTTTATGTTCATTGAATAGCCAGATAGAATTGACTAATGGTTTGCCACATGCCACCAAGAGATATCTTAGCACATCTGATAGACTACAGAATAGGAATGCTGCTTAACATGAATTTTATTGCATCTCAGCACCTGCTTCAGCCAACAGTCCTTACTATCTAGAGGAGGCTGTGCTCAGATTATCATTATTCCTGTATCTTTGCATTTGTATTCTGCTGACTACTGTGCAAGGTAAAATTGATAAATGGTGGGGCTGATTGTGAGTGGCAGAAACCTGTGGCTGCATGTTCTTTGCCAAGTCTGGAATATTAGGAAAGGTTGGGGAGGGGGTTTGTGTAATTGGAATCATTGTCTAGGTATACCAGCCTTTCTGTCTCTCTCTCATTCAACCTTCTTCCTTCCCACCCTCCCTACCCCATCTCTCTCTGTCTCTCTTATTCATTAATTTTTGTGAGGATTTTTTTATTTTAATAAGATAGAGGAGGAAATACCATATATAACCAGGATGAAAATTATCATGCAAAAATATCCAAAAATCTGAATAATCAGATAAATGCTAGAATTGAGAATCCCATGCATTAGAGTTAGGGATAATATTTACTCAGGATAGCCAGACCAGTCATTTAGATATTGAAATACCAACTTACCTAATGTTATGTATCTATTGACCCCTGGCCCCTGAATATATCCTTGCCGCAAAGCTCCTTGGTGGGTCCTTAAGGGTCCTAAGACACTTAAAATTGCTTCAAGATCTAGAAACTAAAGAGTTAGATCTTGGAATGGCAGGGGCAGGAGGAAACAGTTCCTTGTTTCATGTCATTGTTCTAAACCTGTGTCCCATCAGTTGTTAACTGCTAGAATTTCTGACTGCTAGGATGCCCTTCAAAGACTCAAATGGAAAAGGTTGCTGTAGGGTAGGAAAAATAAAATGAGCTGCTCCTATGTAATATGTTTGTTCTTAGATACAAAACTGGGCACTTAGCGCTCTTGGGCATTTGGTAAAAAACTGAATCAATATTCTTTCACTTATCAAACTGTTTTTAGTCAGGGAATAGTGACTCTATCAGAGTAGATAAGAAAAAGCAAAAGGACATGCTCATTCCACTGGTCAAGGACCCCTACAGATCTAAGTGACAATTCAGCTCATTATACGTGACCTGTTAGAACGCTGGCAGTTTGCTTGTTAACCTGTAAAATGGATTTACTACTGTATATCATTATTTGTAGGTGTCCTTTTATTAGAAGGTCCCTGGAACTCCCAAAGGAATTCACATTTTACTTTTTGGATATTTCTTCCCTCCAGAATTCAGTAGGCATAAAAATGTTTCATATCTTTACCAGGATTCATGTCTTTTCAATCATAGTTAACAATGGTATTCTTGACAGAAACTGCATCCTCTGCCACTTTATTATGTGCATTTCTTTGAACCATTTGTACGCTGTGTGTGATTGAGTCTGTACAGATTAAAATAGCACCGAGAGAGCCAATTTAAAGCTTGGGATGAGTGAGCCTGAGCAGTAGAGACATTCTGGTACACGCACACATCATAAATCCTGTTGTTAAGTTTGCAGTGGGTGTGATGGAATGTGCAGCTCAGGCACTTTACCCTCATTAGTGCAAAAGTAAATTATTAGGGTTCTCACAGAGCTCCAAGGGGAATAAAGGAGGAGAGGGAATGGAAAAGATTTTCTGAAGTCTGATAACTGTCCCCTTTGGCATGCCAAGATACAATATACCAGTCAGAAAGGCTAGCATCTTTGCTGATTTTAGCCTTGTATGCTAATTAAATACATTGTATTGTGTAGTAAAAGAAAACCTGAATGGCTTTCAGCACATTTAAAATGAAATAAGAGGGGCGCCTGGGTGGCTCAGTGAGTTAAAGCCTCTGCCTTTTGCTCAGGTCATGATCCCAGGGTTCTGGGATCAAGCCCCATGTCGGGCTCTCTGCTCAGTAGGGGGCTTGCTTCCCCCTCTCTCTCTGCCTGCCTCTCTGCCTACTTGTGATCTCTGTCTGTCAAATAAATAAATAAAATCTTTAAAATGAAATAAGAGTTAGAAACAAGCCTTCAATTAACAGTTCATTGATGAGATACGGTAAGTGATGGAAAATTGCTGTAAAGATTAGGTTTATGATGACATGTTTGGGAATTAAATATCTATTTTCTCCTAAAATTCATATTGTTAAATAACAGACATATTGACCTTATATGATCACCTGTTAGAACAATGTTTCTCAACTTTGTAGGGACATTAGAATCTCCTGGGCAAGTTGAAAAAATACTGATACCTTCGTCCTACCTAAAGATTCTGATTTATTTGGTCTGAGCCTCAGAGTTTTGCAAGTGTCTCCGGTGAATTAAAAAAAAAAAAAGTCTCCGTTTTTATTGAGGTATATTTGACAAACAGAATTGTAATGTATTTAAAGTATACAATGTGATGATTTGATATATGTATATGTTATGAAAGGATTCACACAATCAATGTTAAGTAATATATCTATTGCCTCATGTAGTTGCTTTCTTTTTTTTTTTTTTTCAGAGGGGGGAGAACACTTAAGATCCAGCTCTCTTAGCAAATTCCAGTTTTACAACACATGTCACCATGATATACATTAGATCCTTAGAACTAGCTCATCTCATGACCGACAGTTTATACCCCTTTACCAGAGATTTCACCCAACTTCTAGTCCATGGCAACCACCATCCTACTCTGTTTCTATGAGTTCAACTTTTATTTTTTTGATTCCACCTATAAGTGATGCCACGCAGTGTATCTTTCTCTGTATGGCTCATTTCACTTAGCATAGCGCCCTCTAGGTTCATCCATGTTTTAAGTCCAGGTTGAGAACCATCTGGTGAAAACCACTTTGAACCATTTAGTGTAGAGTCAGTTACCTTACTGACACAAATGCTTTAGGATCATTTATTTATAGCCTATATATTTTTAATGCACATACATTCAAGCTATAAGTGATTCAGGAAATCATTGTTTAAAACTTTTGAATCTTAGAAACATTTTAATTAATGGATTGAATTTTTGATGCAATGTATCTAGACATGTTGTTTCATAGCTTAGTTTAAAATTAGAGTGCATGAAGTTTAGAGAAATTCAGAATTGTTTTTGGATTTTAAACTGTCCTTAAGAAAGCAAAACTTCTGAGTACATACATTTAATAGCTTTACTGGGAAATGTTTTTCTTCAGGTACTTGGCAAGATTAAACGTATTTCTATGTAACAAAGTAGTATTTGTTTCTCCATGGAGGAGTGAGACAATAATCTCTAGATGGAAGATAATAGCAGCTGAATGCTGATGAAGGTTTGACTGATTTGATTGCAGTTAATTAAGAACCTGGGAGTTTCTGAGAATCAAACCTGCTTTATATCAGAGGTGATGGGGATCATTTTGACACTTCAAACAGTCTCTGAGTTGAATGAAGTCTGTTGGATTTTTGAGGTCAGAGAAGGCTTTGATGCAATTATTTATCATTGCTTGGCTACTAGAATGAAGAATAAATTCAATTCATTCGTAATTTAAAGCACTATTAGGCCTATTTAGGGTGTCCATTAAAAGCATTATGGGACATTTTTTCTTCTTCCAGAAACAAATCACCTTGCTCACTTGTCTTTGTTAAATATGACTAGGGAAAAAAATGTAAATACTTAAGCTGGTTTTTCATTCTTTAGTAAGACAGTAAGAGTCCAAGGCTAGATATTCCGAGGTGGCCCTCATCTGCTAGGGATCTACTTCCATTGTAGGAAAGGTTATTTGAAGAAAACTATGTACCAGTTTACACTGGGAATAGCCTGATGGTTGATGGACAACACTGTCTCCATGTTCCCAGTAGCACTAAAAATAGCATTTTTATGTTTGTTTTTGTTTCGTTATTTTTTTCATGAGATTTCCCTATTTTATTCTTTTTAAAAATTGAATTAAAATTGATATACCATTATCATATTGCCTTCAGGCATATAAGATAGTGATACGATATTTTTAGACATTTGGAAATAATCACCGTGATAGGTCTAGTTATCGTATGTTACATGTCAAGTTGTTGCAATATTGAGTATATTGCCTATGATGTATGATTTTATCTCTTTGACTTATTTTTTATTAACATATAATGTATTATTTGCACCAGGGGTACAGGTCTGTGAATTATCAGGCTTACACATTTCACAGCACTCACCATAGTGTGTACCCTCCCCAATGTCTGTAACCCAGCCACCCTATCCCTACGACTTATTCATTTTATACCTGAAAGTTTGTACTTCTTAATCTTCTTTCCTTATTTTGCCTGTCTCCTTACTCCTTTACTCTCTGGCAACAATTAGTTAGTTCTCTGTGTCTAGGAGTCTGTTTTGTTTGTTCATTTATTTTGTGTTTTTAGATTCCTCATATTAAGTGAAGTCATACAGTGTTTGTCTTCCTGACTTACTTCACTTAGAATATTACCCTCTAGGTCCAGCCATATTGTTGCAAATGACAAGATTTCATTCATTTTTATGGGCTAAGTAATATTCCATGGTATGTATGTATGCATGTATGTATACACACACACACACACACACACACACACACACACTTCTTTATCCATTCAACTATTGATGGACACTTGGGTTTTTTCTGTACCTTCGCTATTTTAAGTAGTGCTGCAGTGAACATAGGGGTACATATATCTTTTCAAATTGTGTTTTTTTGTTTTCTCTGGATGACTACTCAGACGTGGAAATGCTGGATTGTATGGTGGTTCTGTTTATAACACTTTGTGGAACCCCCATGCAAGTTTCCATAGTAGTAGCACAAATTTACCTTCCCACTATTCTCACCAACACTTGTTATTTCTTGTCTTTTTGATGCCTCCCATTCTGATAAATGTGAGGTGGTATCTCATTGTGGTATTGATTTACATTCCCTGATGATGAGTGATGTGGGGCATCTTTCCATGTGTCTGTTGGCCACCCATATATCTTCTTTAGAAAAATATTTATTCAGATCCTTGGATCAGTTTTTAATTTTTTTGTGTGTTAAGTTGTGTAAGTTCTTTATATATTTGGATGTTAGCCCCTTATTAGATATATGATTTGCAAATGTCTTCTCCTATTCAGTAGGTTGCCTTTTTCTTTTGTTGAAGGTTTCCTTCACTGTGTAAAAGCTTTTTAATTTGTTGTAGTCCCATTAGTTTATTACTGTTTTTGTTGCCCTTGCTTGAGAAGACATATCCAAAAGAAATATTGCCAAGACTCGTGTCAAAGAGCTTATTGTCTGTGTTTTCTTCTAGGAGTTCTATACGTTCAGGTCTTACATTCCAGTATTTTAATCCATTTTGAGGTATTTTTGTATATAGTGGAAGAAAATGGTCCAGTTTCATTCTTTTGCATGTAGCTGTCCAGTTTTTCCAAAACCATTTGTTGAAGAGACTGTCATTTCCCCATTATACATTCTTGCTTTCTTTATGGAAGATTAATTGACCATGCAAGTGTGGGTCTATTTCTGGGCTCTCTGTTTCTGTTCCATTGATCTATGTGTCTGTTTTTGTGTCAGTACCATACTGTTTTGATTATTTTAGCTTAAACCAGTGAGTGAAACCAGTGAGCAAACAATGGCACAGTTCTTGAGAATGCAGTTCCCTAATACAAGAGATTCCTTTTTTGTTTTTTTGTTTTGTTTTGTTTTGTTTTATTAACATACAATGTGTTATTTGGTTCAGGGGTACAGGTCTGTGAATCATCAGTCTTACACAATTCATAGCACTCAGCATAGCACATACCCTCCCCAATGTCCATAACCCAACCACCTTATCCCTACCCCCTCTAGCCCCCCTCATTTTCTTTCCTGAGATTAAGAGTCTCTCATGGGTTGTCTCCCTCCCAATCCCATCTTGTTTCACTTTTTCCCTCCCTGCCCCCCATGACCCCGCACCCTGCCTCTCAAATTCCTCATATCAGAGAGATCATATGATAATTGTCTTTCTCTGATTGACTTATTTCATCAGCATTATACCCTCTAGTTCCACCCATGTTGTTGCAAATGGCAAGATTTTGGTTTTTTGATGGCTGAATAGTATTCCACTATATAGATGTACCACATCTTCCTTATCCAGTCATCTGCTGATGGACATCTAGGTTCTTTCCAAAGTTTGGCTATTGTGGACATTGCTGCTATAAACACTCAGGTGCACATGCCACATCGGATCACTAGGTTTGTACCTTTAGGGTAAATATCCAGTAGTGTGATAAAGTTGTAGGGTAGCTCTATTTTCATATTTTTGAGGAATCTTCATACTGTTTTCCAGACTGGCTGCACCAGCTTGCATTCCCACCAGCAGTGTAGGAGGGTTCCCCTTTCTCTGCATCCTCGCCAACACCTGTCATTTCCTGACTGATTAATTTTAACCATTCTGACTGGTGTGAGGTGGTATCTCATTGTGGTTTTGATTTGTATTTCCCTGATGCCGAGTGATGTGGAGCACTTTTTCATGTGACTGTTGGCCATCTGGATGTCTTCTTTGCAGAAATGTCTGTTCATGTTCTCTGCCCATTTCTTGATTGGATTATTTGTTCTTTGGGTGTTGAGTTTGATAAGTTCTTCATAGATTTTGGATATTAGCCCTTTATCTGATATGTCATTTGCAAATATCTTCTCCCATTCTGTCAGTTGTCTTTTGGTTTTGTTAACTGTTTCCTTTGCTGTGCAAAAGCTTTTGATCTTGATGAAATCCCAATAGTTCATTTTTGCCCTTGCTTCTGTTGTCTTTGGCGACGTTCCTAGGAAGAAGTTGCTGTGGCTGAGGTCGAAGAGGTTGCTGCCTGTGTTCTCAAGGATTTTGATGGATTCCTGTCCCACATTGAAGTCTTTCATCCATTTTGAGTCTATTTTTGTGTGTGGTGTAAGGGAATGGTCCAGTTTCATTCTTCTGCATGTGGCTATCCAATTTTCCCAACACCACTTGTTGAAGCGACTGCCTTTTTTCCATTGGATATTCTTTCCTGCTTTGTTGAAGATTAGTTGACCATAGAGTTGAAAGTCCATTTCTGGGCTCTGTATTCTGTTCCATTGGTCTATGTGTCTGTTTTTGTGCCAGTACCATACTGTCTTGATGATGACAGCTTTGTAATAGAGCTTGAAGTCTGAAATTGTGATGCCACCAACTTTGGTTTTCTTTTTCAAATTCCTCTATTTGGGGTCTTTTCTGGTTCCATATATTTTAGGATTATTTGTTCCATTTCTTTGAAAAAAATGGATGGGATTTTGATAGGGATTGCATTAAATGTGTTGATTGCTTTAGGTAGCATAGACATTACCACAATATTTGTTCTTCCAATCCATGAGCATGGAACACTTTTCCATTTATTTGTGTCTTTCTCAAGTTCTTTCATGAGTGCTTTATAGTTTTCTGAGTACAGATTCTTTGCCTTTTTGATTAGGTTTATCCCTAGATATCTTACGGTTTGGGGTGCAATTGTAAATGGGATTGACTCCTTAATTTCTCTTCCTTTTGTCTTGCTGTTGGTGTATAGAAATGCAACTGATTTCTGTGCATTGATTTTATATCCTGACCCTTTACTGAATTCCTGTATGAGTTCTAGCAGTTTTGGAGTGGAGTCTTGGGTTTTCCACATAAAGTATCATATCATCTGGAAAGAGTGAGAGTTTGACTTCTTCTTTGCTGATTGGGATGCCTTTTATTTCTTTTTTGTTGTCTGACTGCTGAGGCTGGGACTTCTAGTACAATGTTGAATAGCAGTGGTGATAGATTTCCACTCCTTCTAGATGCTGTGCAGTAACACCTTTCCTTACATCTCTCCCTTTTCCGTTTGGTTCAGGTGCTCCTCATATGTGTTCAGCCAGCATTCAAAGGATCATTCTATCATAGAGCTTTTCACATTTTATTATAATCGGTAATAATTTGTGTCATTCCCAGTTGCTCCTACTAGGTTGTTTACTCCTTGAGGACTTTTTCTAATTTTTTTCATTGTGGTGAAGTATATGTAACATAAATTTGATGTTTTAACCATTTTTAAGTGTTCGCTTATGTGGAAGTGCATTCATGTTGTTGTACAGTCATTACCACCATCCATCCCCAGAGCTTTTTGGCTTCCCCAACTGAAAATCTGTGTCCCTTAAGCATTAATTCTCCATTATCCCATTCTCCCATCCCCCAGACCCTGGTAAACACCATTTAATTTGTTTTTATAGTCTGGGGATGAACACGGTACCTGTCATATAATAGGTGAACGATAAGTGTTTGTTCAGTAAATGAGTAAAGGTACCCATTAATTTTTGTTAGTTTTTCAGTGGAGATATGGGCCAATGCCTTTAAATTTGGAATGATTATCTTATCTCTACATTAGTTAAGTGAAATTTAATATATCAAAATTTATTCTAATCACATTGTGCCCTTATTTGATGAAAGAACATCATGATTAAAGAACGGACTGAATAAAACTGGATGACAATCAACCTCAAAAGATGGATATGTGCAAAACAGAGCATTCAGATCATTAAAAAACATAAACACAAAGGCATTCAATTATCAGTAACCTTTACAAAGTAAGTACAAGAACAAAAATAATCACCATTTTCAGAAAAATGCCAAATAAATGACAGTGTCAGTTATCATAATTATGGAATTAGGGCAAAAAAAAAAGATAACACAAGTTGAGCTTTTTTGTTGTTGTTGCAGTGACATTGTTGTTTCATGATTGGGCTGTAGTTGTTGTTTAGAAATGGCAGTAAAAAATAAGGAAGTTGAACCCAATCAAGTTATTTGGTTTTAATGAATAGATTGTTGTTTGGAAAAATAAGCAGTCGTATTTCATAACCTATAGTGCTTTCTTTAATTTGTTGTTTGAAAAACAAAGAGAGCTTGAAAGCAGCTAGCTATGAAATATTTTTTGAACTTAGTGGTGCTTTTAATAGCATCATATTTACTGGAATTAAAAATAAATAAAAAGTATGAGCTTTCTGAGTGTCATAGGTGTAGTTGCAATAATAAATGAATGACAGCAGGCAGATCCTTCCAGAACAAATTCATGTTGGCATTGGTAGAAGTAGGGTCCTGTGTTCCTCTATGCTTGAGGTTAATAGGTGCAGGTTGACATTAAGGATGCAGTGTCAGCTCAGCTTTCTTCAAAATCCAGGTTAATCTCTTGAGTCATAGAAAAAAAATCTAAAGCAAAGTGTCAGTTTCCAGGGCTAAAAGTCAATCATGTGAAATTGACACATGTTCCCAACAATAAAAGGAGAAAATCTGGTCAAAGTTTGGAGGGTTAAGGAGGAAAGAGAACATTTACAACAAAGTTATTCAATTTTATGGTTTCAATCAGATTCCTTCCAGTTTCATAGAAGTGGTTTTTTTTTAAATGTGAAATAATACCTTAAAATTTAGAAAGCCATGTAACCTTTGATTGGAGAAATGACTTGGACCATTTAATAGTATTAAATAATAACCTAGAAGTAGCAGGTCCTGTTGCGATGCTGGGTTTTAAATGGCTGGGTGGATTTTAGTTTGGTTGCTTACCAGCTGTGAGATTTATGCTAAGACCTTTAACTTTTCTGAGTTTTAGTATCCCTTTCTGTAAAATGAGAAGATTGGGCTAGATAATCAAAGAAACCCAAAGCTCTGTGAAATTTATAAACAAAACAGACATTACATTGTTATTTCTTTCTCACATCAACTTTATCAAGGTTTGGAATTGGCATCAGATGTATGAGATTGAATCCACTGAATTGCTTCTGAATTTCCATGTTGTGTATGCTACAAATGATTTCAGCTCTGTACATCTGGCCTATAAAGTATTGAGTTATCAACTTTGATCGACATGCTTAAGTTCATTAGAGAGCTCACATCCTAAGACACAGTAGAATTGGGCTCTATTTTTCTCAGTTCTGAAAGACAATTTATAGTGCAAATATTAAACACTTTTCTTCCTGAATATAATGAGAATTGATTTCTTTACCCCCTATCAAAATTCCAGGTTCCAGGAGAGGAAATTTAAAAAAAAATTGTAGTCTTTCTGAGCCCCCCCAAGTGTAAAAACATATTATGCCATTTAAATGATGGAAAACTGTGTATACCTCATTTTACTCTTTTGTACAAATAAATACTACTTAAGGGAACTTAAACTTTAAAGCAAAAGATTCATCTCAATCTTTACCTTAGTAAAGTTTATAAAGATTGAATGTAGGACTGACTTTGCATCTAAGAAACCGTGAACAGTTTGTACATGGAGGCCAAAGTTTTTTTTTTTTTAAATTAAAGTGAACATTTTCTGTTTTTTAAAATCATAGTTTTAAAATGTCTTCATTTTGCCACTCAAAATTCCTTAATTTTTAGATCTCTGTTTGAGTTAAATGATGGGGAAAAAGTCTGGAGATGAATATGTATGCATTTTGTTTTTAGAAAGTTCTAAAAGACTTCTCTTTTGCCATCCCACTATTGAAACATGTAAAACCAATTTTAATGTCTACTTGAGTTGATTTGCTCATTTCTGATGATTAGTAACTTCTTTTTTTAATACCAGTTTTTTAGAAGTATCCTCTTTTCTCAAATTAAGCAATGCCTTTCAGTTTTGGTGATCTTTGAAATTGTTGCCTAGACACCAATTTCCTGGATCCCCTAAAAATACCATGTAAATTTAAATGACCTCCCTCATACAATTTTTTTAGCATAAAATTTTTTTAGCATAAAATTTTTAGTATAACGAAGGTGTCTAGTTTTGCTAAACACAAGAGCACAATAGTGACTGTGTGTAAGTCCTGGGCCTATGCCTTAGAGGCCTTCTGATTCTAGGAAGATCTGACTGCCCTCATTTACAGGAACATTTAGTGCCACAAATATTTTTGCCAATTTTCAGGTCAGTTCAGTATCAACTACAAAGACCAGCCACTGGCTCTGAGATCCTCTACCATTCCCTACACACCTGTAGTACTACCTCCCTTTCTACCCTGCTCTCAAACTAATTTTACCAGAAGGGAAAGTTAAGAAGATATTTTGGGTGTCTCAAGCAGATGTTCACTAAAAATAACCCTTGATGACTTCTGTTGACAAGGTTTAGGTAGTTTGTATTTACTGCCCTTTCTTTCTAATGACTTATGACTTAACTTTTCTAACAGAGCCTGTTATGTGGATTTTTTGCTATATGTGGATATGTGGATGTTTTGCTATAGCAAATGTGTGGATTTTTTGCTATAGCAAACATGAGCTTTTTTTTTTTTTTTTTTTACTTTTTTTTTCAAAAATTTAAGAAACTAGTTCCTGCTACTTGAGACTTGTTGACTTGTCATGGTCTAAATATTTATATCTTCCTCAAATTCATATGTTGAAACCCTACCCACCTACCACCCCATGTGATGGTATTGGAGGTGGGACCTTTGGGAAACAATTAGGATTAGCCGAGAGCCTGAGGATGGAGCCCTCAGGAATGTGATTTGTGTACTTTTAAGAGTTACCAGAGAGCTTGCTTCTTCTGCTCAGCTCTGTGCTAAGTGATTGACAGTCTACTTCCTGGGAGAGGGTTGTCACCAGAACCCAGTCATGGTGGCACCCTGATCTCAGCCTTCCAGACTTTAGAACTGTGAGAAATTAAGTTTGTGTTGTGATAAGCCACCCAATCTGTGATATGCTGTTATAGCAGCCTGAACAGACCAAGACAACACTCAAACTCTGGAGTCCATCTCTTTTCATCCCTTCTTTTTTCTTTTCTTTTCTTTTTTCTTTCCTTCCTTCCTCTTTCTTTCTTTCTTTCTTTCTTTCTTTCTTTCTTTCTTTCTTTCTTTCTTTTTAAATTTTCATCCCTTTCTCATTTGCCTTCTCCCTCTTGGACTTGCCTATGAACAAATCCCTACTGGGATTTGGGGTGGATGCAGACAAATCCTTACTGCAGTAGGTCCTGCTCTCTCAAAGTTCTCATCTAAAAAGGCATAGATGAGTCAAGCCACTCACCTCGGCATCTCTGTCTTCAATTTAGAAAGGAAAGTATAGCTAGATGTTTCAGCCCTGGGTGTGAACTGTGCTTTCCAAATCTGCTCTATTTTTAACAAGGCTGTGCTTTGACCTACACCAGGCTTTTGGGCTCTGATTTTACACTTGGCAGGATCCTCACAAGGGAAATCAGGTAATTGATTAGCATGCCACAAATTTGGAATAGTGCATACTATTCTATATCAGTAAATACTTGGTTTTTGTCTTGGTTTATCCAGAGACTTTCTGGGATTGATCACTGATTCAGTATGTTTTGGAGCTTGTGGCTTAATCATTGACTTAAGCTCAAAAGATAGAGGAAATATCAACCTGCTTACTTTATTCCTTCTATACCAGTTTGGGTCTGCTTCTAGGACCACCAGAGATAGACATAGTTCAGTTACCTGGAAATTAGTGTGGAAGGACAAAGGCATCACTACTTTTCAGGGAGCATCAGTGGAGTTTGGCTAGGCGTAACAGGTGGTGGACAAGACATGATGGTCAAGGTTTATCTTGTCTGCTAATCAATCTATCCATTATCTTTAGCAAAAAGGAACTTCCAATTAACATAAAGCCTGCAGGAAAGAAGTTGAAAGCAGAGGGCCATGTAATAGTAGGTAAGAGGATGGTTGTAATCAGCAGATGAGTGTTGTCCTAACTCTGAGGGGGTCATCTCATCATTGCTTTTCACTTGACCCATAGCCCATAGCTTTTCATGTGACCCATGACACATACATAAGGAATCACAGACACAAATACAGAAAAATGCACACAGAGACATACACATGAACATTCATAGATAAGCACAGTCACTCATAGACAGTCAGAATTGATTTTCTGCTTGGAACTATTGCTTATACCCATCTCTAAATCATATCACTCATTACTCACACCCGCCACCAGATGAACTGTCTAGGTAAACCCAACTTGTCCTTTGAAACTCAGGAAATTCTGTTAACTCTCTGAGGTATTCAGTGCCTTAGGCACTGATCTCTTCTTCCTTTGTACCATAAAATTCTCACTTAATGATTAAAAAAAAATTGTTTCCAAAGTAATAATTTTCTTTCCACAACCAAATTGTATGCTGCATGGAAGAAGGAGACTCTGTTTTATAGCTAGTATTATATTGACCATAGGGCCCCCAAAGGCTAAGAAAAAAAGATTTGATAGAATTGAGGTGATTGTGGGGACATGGGGAATGACCCAGGAATGCCACAGGGATGCAAAAGATATTCATTTACCTCCAAGTAAATTAGCACCTTCTGTGCCCTAGGCTCTGTGCAAAGTTTCAGGATTATCATATATAACAGGTAAGAAGTATGGTCTTTATACTCTCAGAACTCAGTCCAGTAGGGAATTAGGTGGTTACAAAGCTAAAAAAAAAAAAAGAGGGAAACTAGTACTATGAGGTTTTAACAATTACTATATAACTTTTTCTAACTAACTATTTTTCCCTCTTATCTATTAATCCATTTTTAAAAATTATTTGAGTATAGTTTACACACTGTGTTACATTAGTTTCAGGTATACAACTCTACTAATCTATTCTCATTACACAAAAAGTGAAACTAGCATTAGCATCTTCCTAAATATAACCCTTTTATACTGCAAAATAACTGATATGTAACATCACATAGAGCAAAATGCCATTTATATTTAACCAAACTTTCACAAACAAGTAGGATAATGTGGCTGCACTATAAACTAATCAGGGTAGAATCTATTGCTTGCTTTTTAAAATCAAGTGATATTTACATTTAGCACAAATTAGCATATTAGCGCACAAAACAGTTCTCCAAATGAAAGGAGATTTGCTGCCCAGTTTAATCTGCTAAGTGGTTGTAAAACAAATGTTACCTTTAATGTTATAAATAAAAAATACAATCACTTGCATTAATCTACCTTATGTTTATGCAAACTGGAGATAATTGACATCTATTTAAGGGATCATAAGGATTACAAAAGATTATACTGACACTTGTAAACTGTAATTATCACCTTCCATTAATGGTAACATGAGTTTACTGCAAGTATACTTCTCTGATAATGACTTATAATTGAGATAATAATCCAAGGGATAAATGAATTTTTTCCTTAAATCTAACCTAACTCCTTAGTACATACATTTTAATTTTATAGTATAAGCTCATTGCCTGATTTATACGCTAACTACAGCAAGAACAGCGTTTTTAAAAACAAAAAAACAGCCACTGCTTCTGGGGCCAGGAAACAGGTAGCAAAGCTGCGGATCCCAGTGCTTGGGGAGGTCCATCTGTTGAGTCAAAGGGGTGAGATGGCCACTGGCTCTTCAGGAAATGCCTGTGGATGCATTCACAAGCTCGAGAATTAACTAACCTAATGATGGGTGAGCTCATCAGGGTCAGCATTTCCTTTAGGACCAGTGATTTGATTATTGACATTTACTTTTCTCAGTACTCAAGTCAGCAGTGTCTACAATGTTGTCCATCTGAAGGAATCCATTTTTATGTCGTTTCTCCAGCAGTTGGGGATTTATTTTTTAAAAGCTTATTTTCCTTAGAAGAATCTAACCATTCACTGACCAAATGAATAATGAACAAATGAATAAACTAAATATTTATAATGTGAAGGTGATAAGAATTAATGATGTAGCAAATTCTCACTTCTTTCAGGCAATTATTGTTGAAACAGTGAATTCATATGGTCTGTCAGTAAGGGGAAAATCTGGGATGATCATAATGGATTATAGTAAACATTAAAGAGATGTAATAATGATGAATTTTTCAGAATTGGTTGAGAGGAGAAAACTGGCTGAATAAAGGCTAGTTTGCAGTATTGCAGTATTTTCAAAAATTTGGAGAAGCATGCCAGGTTTTTATGGCTAGAGAATACAGTGTCATCAGGATATTAGTGTAGAGGGATTAAGGTCAGGGGTTGTAGATGTAGCCCTGAGAGCAGATGATGGCAGAGAGGCTCTCGTTATCTCTGTGGATTGCTATCATTTTCTGAATCTCTGTTGTATACGAGGTTGGTTATTGCTAATCCCGGAACAGCCCTTCTGTTGGAAGTGTTGTAGGTGAAGAAACAGGCTGAGAGAGATTGAGCTCCTTATACAAAGTCTCATATTTAGGATATGGAGAAGCTAAAATTTGGTTCCAATTTATTTGCTCTAAAGCAATGAGTGTTCCTTGTACTATAGTACATTGTATCTTTTGGTTAGGTCTGCCTAAGGCTCAGCTAGTTTTTGTTCTTACTTATGTACTGTTTATTTTTAGGTTTTTGACTACAGAGTAAATATTCAACACATATTTTTAATTAGCATACTTATCTCACTTTGGGGTACAGTTTTCTTTGAATATAATCTTAGAGGGTAATACCATTCCTTCATTCCTTGTCCTTGCATGCGTGGAGGAAGAGATTGTATCAGGTACATACTTGGGCTTAGCAAATTGAATGCCTCTTTGTAGGACTTTGAACCTTGAGACAGTGATTTTAGCAATAGTTGGGGGTGCATTTCCCACAGTGAGGTTCAGCTCCTGCTGGTTTGCCTTTGCTGCTCGTGCCTCCAGGGACTCCCTAGATTTTTGACTGTCATCCAAGACTAGTTTCCTAGCCTCTCTTTGATTCATTTTAGATCCTAGCCTTTCAGTAGGGTCTCTATGTGTAGGATAGTCAGAGGCAGTCTAATGTTATGACATGGGAACTTCTTCTATGTTCAAAGCAAAAGGCAATGGCAAAATGAAAAAAAAAAAAAGACACAATCTGAAAAATCAAGGGACCATTTTTTAAGTGAAAGTCATATGTGAATCACTTCATCTAAAATTCCCCAGTAATGATAAATGACAGCAAGAAAATAACTGAATTCAGAGACTATAAGTATTAGTGTTACTGAGTTCATCTCCAAGAGTCAGAGCCAAAAGCCACCCAAAGGGAATTTTAGAAATGCACAGAATGAGCACATCAATATCATTTTCTTTTTGAGTTTCAAGATCCACAAAGATTTTTTTCTAAAACTCAGTTTGATATTTGATCTTCCTATCCTTCCTCTCCCTTCCTATTTTACTCTTAGGTTTTCTCCCACTCATTTAAAGAGCATTATTGCTTTCTTGATAATATATTTTTTCACAGATAACTTGTTTTGAGTAAATAAAAATCTAGACTTTTAAAATAAAAGTCATATGATTGGAAATGTCTCCAATGTACATATAATATTCTGATTAAACAGTGGATCAGGGTGATGATTTTGATTTGAGATGAGTGCATTTTAACAAGGGTTCCAAGATGCTGTCCAGGAAAAAACCTGGAGACACAGCTTCTTTCATGACTTTTTCATCTATTACTTTTGACCTTGATTTTTTTATGTGCAAAGTGATTTCAGTACATGACTTCATTTGGGAGTGGCTTCACAACCGGCAGAGGGAAGAATTGTTGAGAATCTTAAAATCTCTGGGGGAAAATTAAAATGCCTTCTGCCAAAATACAACTTTGAAATGGGGTTAAAGCCCGTGTCTTCAGGGCAGGAGTGGATGATTGGAATTAACTGTTTTATTAATGGATTTAAAATTTAACTGGTTTCTAGGCGAGATCATTCTACAGTTGTGGTGTACATTTCCCCAGCTTCTTAGGCAGACTGCCCACGAGTACCCTTTTCAACATTCACCTCCAGAAATGTGTCTCTGGAAGCTGTGATTTAATGATAGCTCTAGTGGATCTTCAAGAACTGGAAGGCCTTAATAAGATCTCATTCTTCTAGAGCTAATTCTCCTTTTACTTCCCGTATAGCCTGTCTGTTCTAAAAAGACTGACAGTAGAGAGGAGGGGATGAGTGTGCAAGCCCTAGGAGTCAAACTGGCTGTGTTTAAAATCAGTTTTTTTATTTAATAGCCATTTGATCCTTCGTTGATTTCTCTGTGTTTCAGTTATCTTACCTTCAGTTATCTTACCTCTGAAGGATACAGTACATCTAACTCATAAGATCATTCATTCACTAGGTATTTATTGAGCACATATTAACGAATTATTCAATACTGGATACTGAAGGTACAGAAATGAAAAAAATAAGGTAAAAATCCCTTTAGTCATGAAGCTCATTCCTCCTGGATAATAGCCAAGGTTTATTTAACCCTTACAGAGTTCCAGGCACTGTTCTAAATATAAATAAATAAATAAATAAATAAATATATATATATTTACTTAATACAGATTTACTTAATGTTGACAACCACTTTATAAAAAGATAAAGATAAAGATATAGATAAAGATATATCTTTATAAAAAGATAAAATTGGTGTTTTTATGAGTTTACTCATTGGATTATTAAGTGACTTGCTCAGATCATACAGGATTAAAAGAACAAATATAAAGGGATCAGAGATGTACCTATCATAAAGGAATCACAAGATAGATTGATTAGTAGAGAGGTAGGTAGATAGATTAGCTAGATATTAGTTCTTATTTACTATTTATATGCCTATATATTTTATATAAAAAGTATATATACATATATGTATTTGTCTATGTGTGTGTATATATGTATATTTATTTATTCATCATAAATGTAGTAGTATTCAAATAATACAGATATATGTAAAGTAAAAATAAGAGTCCCTGTAATATCTTCCCATACTGTTAGGAGTTTGGTATAAAATTTATTTGATGGACTTCTCTTCCTAGGGAATATGTGAAGTTAAGTCTCAGAATGTAATAGACCAAAAATTCTGGTTACAATCAGTATTCATTTCAGAAATAATCAAGTGATTTCTAATATCAAAGAAAATCACTAGTAGGTAAAAAAATAGATTGCAGAATGGACAGTATAAGGAAAGTCTAAACAATTCCATAATTTGCATTTTTTCATTCACCTTATAAGGACAATAATATAAAATACCTCTTTTCTCTGTGGTATAGAAAAGAAAGCTCTATTTTAGCCTAATTGGATTGACTGCCAACTAATTACAAACTTTAAATGTAAGTAGTTATTTAGTGTAACAACATAACTTCAGGGCATACGCTCATTTTTATGTATGAGGAGTCACAACCATAACTCTCCTGGAACCAAAAGAAGAATTATTTTCTGCATCTTTTTACACATCTTAAACCAAAATTGCTTGAAAACCTAGCTCCCGTCTGTATTTCCTTTCTTTCATTCTGTTTCAGCTCAACTAAAAGGCTCCAAATCTCATTTTATAGATACTAATGTTTTGTTATTGTAATTACCAAGAAAATGCTCTTTGTAATGTGATTAATAAAATTTTCTTTACTCTTCCAAGCACTAATGGTATATCTCTATATTTTAAGTAAGTAGAAACTTACTGAAGAACCATAAATGAAACTTAAATTTGGTCTTTTAAGGTGATATAATACTTAAGAGGTGCCATATGGACCTACACAGAACTATATACTCTACAAATGTGAGCTATTACATTGTCAAAGAGACGAGTTTAATCTTGGACAAAATTGTGCGTGTGTGTGTGTGTGTGTGTGTGTGTGTGACATATATAAAACAATTGAGGCAGAAAGAAAATTTAAGAACTTCTGTTAGCATTTTTTAGTCTAAAAATTGGAAGACATAAGGTTTTGCTAACATTTATTATGTTAATAAAATTAAGAAGTAGATAAAAAGATTTTTGTGCAGATTTTCATTGAATATAAGCATAAGCAAAGATAAAGTGGAGAAAATGATGACTCTTCTATTAGGATGTCCTCTTCATCAGTCACTTTAAGAGGTAGAACAATGATTACCTAATCATATCTGTCATGAAGCTCTAAAAAATATGAAATTATGAGGAAGATTATTTCAAGTGCAGATTCATAGCCACATCATTAATGACAGACCTCATTCTAAATGCATTGCCTTGAGATATTAACAATATATATGATGTATATTTTGTATATAACATCCATATACACATGCACTAAGAGTACTTCTTCACATTTTTTTTTTCCTAAACAAAAAAGAAAGTTTGAATAACACTGAACCTGTGAAGACAATAGCCCTTCTGTCTCTTTACTGAAGGTTTTATTTATCAGGGGGAAGGTACCATATGCACTAGAGACTGCAAATGCATTTTCGTTCTTTTTTTTTAAAGATTTTATTTATTTATTGGAGAAAGAGACAGTGAGAGAGAGCATGAGAGGGGAGAAGGTCAGAGGGAGAAGCAGACTCCCCGTGGAGCAGGGAGCCTGCCTGATGGGGGACTCGATCCTGGGACTCTGGGATCATGACCTGAGCTGAAGGCATTGCTCAACCAATGGAGCCACCCAGGCACCCGCAAACACATTTTCTTTGAGCCAGTTCTGGTTTGCAGAAGTGTTTTATGCTGCTTTAACAGTTTTATTTTCTTATTTGCTTATTTTTATTTTAATTTTGAATTAATTTTCTGAATATATTTGGCACACAATGTTACATTAGTTTTAGGTGTACAGCATGGCTATATAACTAAGTCTATGCATTATTCTGAGTTTACCACAAGTATAGCTATCATCCATCACCAAAAATGCTATTACAATGGGATTGACTCTATTTCCTATACTGTGCCTTTTATTTCCATGTCTTATGCATTCCATAATTGCATTCCTGTTACTCCCACTCCCTGTCACCTGTTTTGCCCATCACCCCTCAACCTTCCCTTATTAACTTACTTTTAAAACTCATGAGATTACACATTTTAAAAATATAGATTTTTTTCTCATACGAGAAGCTCTGCCAGTGATGGTCGTACATACTTTTCTGAATAGGAACCATCATCCCTTTTTAGTCAGAGAATATTCTTTCAGATTCCCTATAGTTTCCTAAGTTCTTATAGTTTTATATCTAAACCACTTCATTCATTACTGTCTCTGTTTGCATTCGAGTGTACAAACTTTGGTATAAATGCTAGAGTGGAAAAGACAACTAACTGTCCCACAAAGACTTGAGCTTGCACCATACTAAGGAATAGACAGTGAGTGCTGGGAAGCAGCTGCTGAACCAGGACTGTTTCTTCATTCCTCTCCCATTTTATGGGGCACTGTGAGCTTTCTTTTTTCACCACTGAGTGACTGCAGCGCAGACCTTGGGAGAGGTAAGGAACATTAGATGGTGGAAGTTGGGTACCTGAATTAACATGTGGAAGGCTTCTTGCAGACCAGTAACATACTTCTGCAGTGATAAGCCAGTAAAATGTGTGGGCTTATTTGTTGCAGCAGTAAGCAACACAATGACTAATACACACCAATATTCATGAAATACTTATTATGTATTCTGATTAATTTAGAAAACACTGTCGTGTTTACCGATAAATGTCTTGGAAAAATAATTCAATTGAAATTAAAGCTGCAGATATCGTTTGTCTGCATTTTATTTATTTATTTATTAAGATTTTATTTATTTACTTGACAGAGAGAGAGACACAGCGAGAGAGAGAACACAAGTGTGGGGAGTGGGAGAGGGAGAAGCAGGCTTCCTACTGGGCAGGGAGCCCTATGTGTGGCTTGATCCCAGGACCCCGGGACCATGACCTGAGCTGAAGGCAGATGCCCAGTGACTGAGCCACCCAGGAACCCCATTTGTCTGCACTTTAAAAAAGATTTGGAGGGACGCCTGGGTGGCTCAGTTGGTTAAGCGGCTGCCTTCGGCTCAGGTCATGATCCCAGCGTCCTGGGATCGAGTCCCACATCGGGCTCCTTGCTCAGCAGGGAGCCTGCTTCTCCCTCTGCCTCTGCCTGCCTCTCTGTCTGCCTGTGCTCACTCTCTCTGACAAATAAATAAATAAAATCTTAAAAAAAAAAAAAAAAAAGATTTGGAAAAAAATGTTTGCTGTTAAATCAGTTACTTTTTAATTATTTTTTTACAAATACTAAATTATGCCAATGAGGTGCCTATAAATAATTTGCAAAGTGACATTAAATTGTGACCCTACTTCTCTATCAGAGTGAAGGATTAAAAAAGAAAACAAAACAAGCTCAAGACCAGGTATTAAATTATGAAACTCATAAAAAGTATAATTGAGGTGTTAAAATCATTTAATCTCCTTCTATGCTCCAATTTTTACCCTCTTTTATTTTTAGCATCCACATATGTTGCACATTAACATACACAGAAGATAAAATAATAGTTCTTTCTAGACTGAGTTGAAAACGTATTTGCTAGAGGTGGGGCTTAAGAGAAACCCTAATGCAGCAGATTATTGTCAAATGCACTTCATTCCAAAATAAACATGAGGTGAAATAAAAAAAGTATCAGTCCCCTGTGGGTCCACCTGAAAGGGGAATACATAGGTTAGAATGGAGCTGTCCCAACACGTATCCTCTGTCTTGGGTGGGAGAGATAGCCTAGATCCTTATGTAGGGGTGATTTGCCCGTGGATGTTTTTTAATCTAGTATGATGTGTGTACTTGTTTGTGCATATGTGTCTGTGTGCTCTGGGTGTGAGCAAAGGGGTGGGTATGTCAGTTGGTGACTCCAGAGGCCAGAACAGAGGGGGTCAGTATTGTAAACCAGATAGAGCAAAGAGAAAAGTCAGTTAAGCCAGAGAGAAGGATTAGAATGGGCCCTTGAGGCAGGGATTCTGGAAGGGACTTGCTGGCGATCCACTCATCTAGTCTTATAATTGTTTTTTAAGGAAGTCATTCAGAGTCTGAAGGGGCATTGCATCTGTAGGTGGGAGTTAGAGGGCTTTCATCGCCAAGACTGGATGCATAGAGTGACAATACCTAAAGGAATGCTGTAGTAAATTGGCATTGCTATGCCTTGAACTTTGCTTGCTGTCTCTCTGAACCACTGATTTTATTTGCTTCTTTGAAAACACCAAGAATTTTCCAACCCCAACAAGAGCAGGGTGATTGCCTGATCTAATAGAAAGCTATAGATCAACACAGAAATATTATTTAACCCAATAACATGTAACTTTTTCCTTTTTGTCTTTCTGAGTATAAAATTAGAATTTAAAAATATTGCAAAATGTGTGGTGCTTGGAGTAGTCCCACAAATTGGAGTGAGTTTCCAGCTGTTGAGCTGTACTTTGGCTAATTTCTGATACTCCTTTGTACTCCGAAAATTCTGTATTTCTACATACAGCTCTATTTGGTTGCAGAGGATGGTCTAAATGACTTCAGTGCTTTCTTTGCAGCATACAAATTTAATGAGTCTTTAAAGTCTTATTTTTTTTTAATTTTAAAGTTTCCCAGACTTCACCACTTTTTATTTATTCCTTTCTTCATTTGATCATTTGCTCATTATTTAACAGATATTTGTTGAGCACCTATATTACTCTAGGTATTGGGAGTTCCAAAATGAGAAGATACAGTATCTACCCCCCAAGGACCTACAAGATTAAGTCACCTGAGACCTGTGAGTTAGGGTGAACAGATGGAACAAATAATAATGAATTGACTTAATCAGGATTTTACTTGGGTTTTAACCTGGATAATATTTCTTAAAATGTTTCCTTTTAAACCAGCATCCTGAATTTATTGCTTTTTTCTCTTATTGGCTAAAATAGTCATTTAAATAGATAGAATCTTGAATGCATATAGGTTGACTTCATTTACCAGCATTCCAAACATTTGAACATATTTTCACCTATTATTACTGTTAGACAAGTGATACTCTGTGTGAAGGGTTGTCAGGAACACTGGAGTGGGAAGCGTTGTCAAAATATCTCCAAAATATGGTTTGAAAGTGTTTGTTCCAACTGATGATTCCTTGCTAATAAGTGATGAGTCATTGATAAAGTTAACATGTCACACTGTATTTTGTAATTACAAAAATCATTAACTCTTTAGTCTTAGGATTCCAGAATCATCCTTAAATAATGCGAATGACCCTGTTATATGATCACATAAGAATTTCATGTAAATTACTCAGTCATGTTTTCAACATTGCCTAACAAAAAGATTCTACCCCTGATCTCTTTGCTTGCTTATAAATTTGAATATAATCCAGGAAAGGGTAATAAATGATAATCATGCCTCTAATGTACATTAGGAGCAAGGGTAAAAAAAGAGAGGTTTATATTTAATATCCATCACACTAATAAGTGTAGGTACTTTGAAGGAGAATGTATTTGTATGCATCTTAATAAATAGATGATCACAAATGATACTTTAAAAATAGACTACATTTGCATTAAAATAAAATTAGATTTATGTGTGCATATGAAAGTGTATCCCATAGTAATTTATATTAAAGGAAATAGCATATTGTTAAAGGTATTAATCATTTCAAACCAAGATTTTACAGGTTTTTTGCCCTTTAATTGGATTTTATTTCTATGATGTTATACAATGAAGATAAGGAGAAATAAATTACTGGTTTTACATATTTATCCTGGTGATGCAAATTTTCCTTAAGAGAATCTTTACAACATTCTTGTTAGAAAGTGGACAGAGAATAAGAACTTAGATCAGTGGACTTAATAGAAGGAAGGAAGTAATAAGCATAGTAGTTAAGGGATAGGCTCTGGAGTCACACCGCCTGGATTCAAATCCCAGCTCTGCCACTTCCTAACTGTGGAACTTTGGACAAGAAACGTACCCTCTCTGGGCCTCCGTTTTGTTATCTGTACTCTAGAGGATCAAACAGCTCTATTGCAAAATAAAATGAGTTTACTACTTTTACTACTACTACTACTACTACAACCATCTTTGCCGTTGCTGCTCCTGCCACTGCTATAAGATAAGCAAGAATGAGTTCAAATTTGTAGAAGTCAGCCAAGGCAGAAATTGGCACAAGGATGCCATATATTTTAAAACAATAGAGTACAGAGCCTCATTCAGTTAAAAAATCAGGAATAGTAAAGATAAGTTAGAGGGCTGAGACATACCATATACTTATTTGGATGTACTAGATTACATTCTGTCAGCTTACTCTAGACTCAGTGCTGTTTTAGTTGTGGTTGGAGGGTAAGTGGTTAACTATGATTGGGGCAGAGTGAAAGTATTAAGGTCACTAGGTGGCCTGCGTCTAATCCTAATCAAATGAAATTCTTTATTCCAAGAACTTCGTTTCTTCCTCTTTTAAGATAGGGTGTTGTAGAGGACTTTAAAATCTGTTTTGATATTCAGAGTTTTTAGGAAGCACATGACTTGCTCAAGGCTTCTTTTGTGAGTGGTAGTGTTAGAACTCAAACCCAGTGCAGGAAAAAATGGTGTTATAGTTATATTGAAAAATATTAGCCTTATTTCAATTTAATGTGAAGATGTATAAAAGCTCAAAAACATGAAGTTGAAGTCACAAACATGTCATAGTCACGAGATGGTCAAGAGTCCACGGTTTGAATTCAATCCTTAGACTGAATTGTCTAAGTTGGGGCTCTGAATCCAGAAGATTTCTTTGACTTAAAAAAAAAAAAAAAAAGCAATAAAAAAAACTGTAGTATTTTTTCTGCTGGGTTTTTCTGCATAGCTCTTTATAAGTAAACAAAACACCATTTATCGAGGTTTCCACTTCTGTGTGCCTAACCTTCTAAGGTAAAAGAGCCCAGAGAAAAATTTAACAGAACCTCACCACTAAGAAGAGGTACTCATGTGGATGTAAAATTAACTTGACATATCCCAAGAGAACTTAGGGTTAACAGAGGTAAGTTTGGAGTCAAACAGGACTGAAAAAGCCTTCATATCAGGCATGTCAAGTCTAGCTCAGACCTCAACAACTGAGAAATGATTGGGCGAAAAATACCTTTTAAGTAGATTTTATTATTTCCAATTGGTTGCTGCCTCTCCTTATGAGATTATTTTTTTCCCCAGTCTGTTGACATGAGACTTGACTATTTGTCTTTCTTTGGCCAATGCAATGTCAGTTAAGTGATGCTGATGCTGTGTCACTTTAGAGTAGAAGATTTAAAAGCCCTCACATGATTTCACTCCTTTCTTTTCCCCCTTTCCAAGAGAATAGTTGGTCTTTGATAGCGATTGCTCCTGTAGAATGGAACTCCAAATGACGCAAAGCCAAAGCTAACCAGTACTGTCAATAAACATGAACAAGGTATAAGCCTTTTTGTTTTAAAGTCACTGAGATTTGGGGATTATCTGTTATTACAGTGTAAGCTAGTAAAGACTGGCTAATATACTCCTTCCTGCAGCAAAGATACTTTTAGCTGGTTATGTTTGGATATATTGCTCTTGGTGAAAGTCTTTTAGTGGGAAATGTCTGTGTCATTTTGAATTCACTATTAAATTTTGCCTAAAATATCACTGTGTTCTCTTAATAAAATCATTTGTCTAATAGAATGAGAAATGATACATTTTTTCCACCATAGCCAAAAGGTTAATTATGAATAGAAGTAATTGTTTGGCATATTATGGTCTTAGAGACTTTTCCTGAGGAAAAATGAAGCCCTTGTTTTAATATTAAAATATTTTAAATGCTTTGGAACTCATAATGATGCTTGGAATGAATTAACATGTCATTTTGGTTCCATCCACAATGGCTGTTCCATCACTTTTTGAGGAGTCAGATTGCTATTCTTCATGACCTTTGAACACAAAGGGAAAACATTTTCAGTGAAAGTATATCTAATTTTCTTTCTTTTTTCTTTTAAGGTTAATTTACTTTCTTTGGAAATATAAAACATGTGAATAACCACAAAATCTACAATTACGCCTGATGAATCTGTGATTTTGAGTTATACTTCCCTACATAACATCTTCTTTGAACCTAGGGCATTATCCAGGGAAACAGTTCCAAGGAATAATGGATTAGTTATAAGCAAGAGTAACCTGAGATCCTAGAAAAAAATAAGAAAAATTCAGGACTGGAAAACACAAGTGGGCAAATAATTTGCTGTCACAGGTGCTTTTGAAGGTAATTATATACCTTCCTAACATCCATTGATGGCATATACTATATACTATATGCTATATATATACTATATATATATATATATACATATACTATACTATTTTGTGAGGAAAATAAAAAGAAACACTTGGCCTCTACGGCTTTTCAGGTCTTTCATGGAGGCAGATGAAAACTGTTTACTGAGGAGAGTAGTAAAGCTGTGAGCAATCTGGTTTACCACTAACACTGCTTCTGATCCCAAGACAACAAGGTTATATCAGTCAGGTTAGGTTAGGCTTATGTTACAATAACAATTTCTTACTCGTAGTACTATCCTGTAAAGAAAGGAACTTCTGTTTCACATAGTCACTCAGACTGAGGTTGTTGAGGGCTCTACTACCTATTATATAGCTACATTGTCTAAAAGACAGGATTCCATAGTTTCTCAGTACAGCAAGAGAAAAAAAAAATGCTGAAGAGTTTTTCACCAGCAGTTAAAATGCTTTAGTCCAGAACAGATGTGTACCACAAACTAATGCCCAAAACTAATGACATGGCTTTCCCTTTCAGGGAGACGAGGAAGTAAAATCACCCCCCCCCATTTGGCTGGCAGCACAAGAGAATTAGTTATGAATGAACTCAACTACAAAAGTGCTTGACCACAAAAGTGAACAGAGACCAATCTTCGAAACAAAACAAAGCTGCTGGGGACCTTGGAATGAAAAGACACAATTATCAGACAAATATAAAGAAGGGTTATACTATCATAAATAGAATTTGGGAAAATCTATGAGCCAGAATAGAACTTTTCCTTTGGAGTTTGTGTTTACACCAGTGTCTCAGAAACTTGTCATCCATCCATTGTTTCAAAACTGTTTTGGTCATAAAATATTTTAAATGAAGTTATTAAACTGGGAAACAAGTATGATCTTTTCAAAAATAAAAGTCTGTAACTGTAGTCAAGCTTTTTAAACTAGAAAGGATTGTAATCATCGTAATAAAAATGAATAGTTTCTCAATATATGGATTTTGGCAGTGGCTGGAAAAAATAAGAACAAGTTGGAGCCAGAGAAATGTTTACTGAATAAAAGACAGTTACTGAGGTTGAAAGAAGCCAGTTGCATCATGCTGAGTCATTTCTTTTTCCATTTCTGTTGCAAGACCAGACAGGTACAGAAAGAGGACCATCTCCCCAAATCCCAAGATCTTCTAGTTGATTAAGAATACTAGTCGTAGGGGCGCCTGGGTGGCTCAGTGGGTTAAAGCCTCTGCCTTCAGCTCAGGTCATGATCCCAGGGTCCTGGAATTGAGCCCCACATCGGGCTCTCTGCTCAGCGGGGAACCTGCTTCCTCCTCTTTCTCTGCCTGCCTCTCTGCCTACTTGTGATCTCTGTCTGTCAAATAAATAAATAAAATATAAAAAAAAAAGAATACTAGTTGTATATGCTGAAAATAGTAGCAGAATGACTTAGTTTAACTGATAAAAATTAAATCATGGATTTGGGTGTCAGTAGGTTTTAAAACCTCCTTCAGGAAAGTTAAGGTAGAACCTTAGTGATGGAACTATTGCTGTTAAGTGAAGCAGGGATCATGTCAAGTTTTTTGCACCATTCTACCTCCGAAGTCTAGCATAATCCCTATCATATAGTAGGTACTCAGGAAATATCTGCTGAATAAATGAAGTTGATGGAATGAGTATATGTGGAAAAAAAAAAAAACTTTATAAAATGTAAAGTACTACCTAGACAGAAGCTGACAAAGACTTGAAATCAGAAGTGTAGTTTTAAAAATGAAAATGAATTAAAGGAAAAGACTTTTCTTTGACATTATTGGATACACAGGGTCATGAAATATTTGTATATTAATTTCATCAGGTAAATACAATTAGGTAATTAAATAGAGGGCTGTTTTCCCCCTCTTTCTGAGAGCAGTGATAGAGCAGACATTAGCACTCATGTAAGGATGAACCACTATTCATTTAGATGCTTGGGTTTTCACAGAACACAGTTACATCTGTCTTGAGAGAGCTATAATTAAATGACATTTTATAAGAGTGATTAAATATAATGACCATTATCACAACATACTCAGGACTCCTTTGGTTTAACTCTCATAATTTCTTGCCACTTGTCAATTTTATCTCTTTTCAAACACTTCTGACTAACATTTTTGCTGCCTTTGTAAGAGAAAAACAGGAAAAAAAAGTGGTGCTATTTTGGGTAGATTCTTTCTTCATTCAAGACCATTTAAAAAAATCATTTATCCCTACTTCTACCTGATTCAAAATTTCTCTCTATACTTACTTTAAAAGATTTCCCTTTTTGGTCTTCATTTCCTTTCTCACATTCTGACACTTCTGTTATTTCTTAAATCAGCCTCAGCTCTGTGTCTCAGAGGCTTCTTTTAATGTGTTGTTTTAGAGTCCATGTCTCCATAGACACATAGAGAGAGATTTTTTTTTTTTTTTTAAGATTTCATTTATTTATTTGACATAGAGAGAGATCACAACCAGGCAGGCAGAGGTTGGTGGGGGGAAATAGGCTCCCCACCAAGCAGAGAGCCTGATGCGGGGCTCGATCCCAGGACCCTGTGATCATGACCTGAGCTGAAGGCAGAGGCTTAACCCACTGAGCCACCCAGGTGCCCCCAGAGAGAGATTTCTTTTTTTTTTTTTTTTTTTAAAGATTTTATTTATTTATTTGACAGACAGATCACAAGTAGGCAGAGAGGCAGGCAGAGAGAGAAGGGAGGAAGCAGGCTCCCTGCTGAGCAGAGAGCCCGATGCGGGGCTCGATCCCAGGACGCTGGGATCATGACCTGAGCCGAAGGCAGCGGCTTTAACCACTGAGCCACCCAGGCGCCCCCAGAGAGAGATTTCTTAACATAGAAAAGGTCCTTCAGGGTTTAGTTTTAACCTGCATTTCTTTTCTCTCACCATTCATCCTTCCAACGTCTCCCTCCAAAATAGGCCCTTAGTACGTTGGGGAGGGTATGTGTTATGGTGAGTGCTGTGAAGTGTGTAAACCTGGAGATTCACAGACCTGTACCCCTGGGGCTAATAATACATTATATGTTTGTAAAAAAATTTAAAAAATTATTTAACAAATAGGTCCATAGTTACTCACAACATTTTGACTGTTTTCCAAATACATCATATGTTTTTATGTTGCATCAATTAGGATGTTTTCAGAAAACATATAAGTGGCTTAGATAAAAGAATATTATTTCATATAAAAAAGCTCAGAGCGAGCACGCGAGAGAGATTATACTGTTAACTGATTCAGTGGCACAATGAAGGCATCAGAAATATAGGTTCATTCCCTTTTCCTTTGTTCCATGTTCAGCATATTGCTTCTTTTCTCTTCATGGTCATAAATTGGCACTTTCAAACAATAGGGTCTGCAGGCAGTAGCAAGGGGTTTTTCTGTCTTATGTCACTTTTTTGAGTCAGAGGAGTTTCCTAAAGTTTTCAGGCATTAACTCTTGTCCCATTGGCCAGAATTGTATCTCTTGCCCTTGGCAATCTCTTGCTGAGAGGAAGATGGGCTTAAACCATTCGCAATTCACCCACAGTGGTTGGAGGGAAAACTCATCTTATTGGCAGCACTCATTGGAGGTCAAATGAAACTGGGGTCTTCTTGATAAGTAAGAAGTTGGGAAATAGCTGTTGAGTGGGGAACTCACTTTTATAAGCACAACTCTACTTTTCTACCTGTTATATTCTCTACCTGTCTTTCTCCCCTTCAGGTAAAATTGTATGTCAACCACCATGATTCTCTTCAAATGCCATGTCGTCTATGAAGCTTTATTTCAACTCCCTTCTTTTACTTCCCAAACTAGTTGTTCGTATTTCTAATAAAACACTTAGCAAACTGTTTTGCATATATCTATGTACATATCTATCTCTTGAACTAGATGGAAGATGCTTTAAATTAAGGGTTTGTTTGACACTGAAATCCTAGTACTTGACACTTTACCTGACTCAGAGTAGATGTTGAATAAATGCTTGAAATGTTGAATGATCATAATCAAACTATCAGAATATCTCAATTAATGTGTCTTTTTTATTATTTATATAACCTAACCCACAATAATACTGTTATTCTAAGGATGGCTATTATAATATATAGCCGGACTGGAAATAATAGTAACATATAGCTGGATTAGAAATGATTTTCCTATCTTTTGAAAACTTCTTTGGAATTAGACCTTTAGATGCCAAGCTTACCTGGACATAAAAATCCAAAGTGTCTGTGTCTGATGCTGTCTGAGGCTCTTGGGATACAAAATAACATAGGAATAGATATTGCTGTCACAAAGCTCAGAATCTGGTAGATGAGATAGACTTTTCCAATAAGTAATTAAAATCTAGTACGTAGTCAGAGTGATACATTCCTAACCCAATGCAGGAACTTCTAAGAGAAAAGTGGTAAAAGAGTATATTTTCTTGGATATCCCCTTGGACTATCCCTGTCCATAGTGGAAGTGATACCCAACTTTGGTCTGGGAGGATGTTGAGGACTTTCCCACGTGAACCAGAAAGAAAAGGAATGCCAGCATGAGGCAGAAGAGTATACAAACATACAGTGACATATAATCATTTGCACAATTAGAAAGTGCAAGTAGTTCTACAGTCTTGGAAGGCATATTTTGTGAAGAACAATAGCAGGAGAAGTAACTTTACAGGGTAATAAGGAGTTGGACCATAAAGTGTGTTTTATATCATAGGGAGAACCTAGAATTATTCTGAAGCCTTTTACTGGGAGTTGGTTAACTAACTGCATTAAGACAAGAGGAACATGCTCTTCAACTGACAAATGCATTATGAGTACTCAATGAGTGGATGATGGTAAAGTCTTTTATTGGCAAATTAGAGAACCTCAGCAGACTCAATTGATATAAAATGACCAACTTTCTGTTTTACTTTAAAATTATAGGAAATCTGCAATGGATCCTCTCCCCATGAGCATTTTTCATCCTCTTATTGTCACCTGGGGGATGTTAATGCTTTTGGACTGCTGCCTGCAGCCTTGCCTTGCCCCCTAAGTGGATATTCAGTGATGGCAGCACACCCTCATAAAGATAGACTGCGGATTACATTTCCGTTAAAGACCAGAGCCATATCTGTCTGCTAATTTCCCTGCCAATAACTTAGATTTTTACAATGGCCAGTTTATTGTGGAAAGAACCACTTTCCTTGTCAGAGTGCAAAGAGATGGCATACGAAATGTAAGATCGTAGCCTTCATCAACAAATATCCTAAATAGAGTTTCTACAATAGCCCTTACATATCATTTTTCTGAAAAATCTTATCATATGCCTTTCTTTGTGGAAGGTTATATTACTATCTACCTTTTCAGATTCTGTTTGTCTACTGGAGGCATAAAAAGGAAAGAAAATGTATGTGGAGAGTATAATTCCAATTATTCGTAATCAAACATCTATGAAACACTTATGTCTCAGGCATTAGTGCAGCTGCCATGGTTAAAAAAAAAAATGAATGTGACATAGCTGTTGTCCTCAAAAAACTTAAAATCTAATCCTGCCTACTTTGAATATAAAGTGTTGTGATAGTAAATACAAAAATAAAACTCTTATAAAGAAAAAAACCATCATAGTACTGTGATTAGCAAGAGAAACTAAGTAAAATTCTAGGATTCAGATTATCATTAGTAGTGGTTTTAACTATAATAGCATCTGTAACAACAGTTTTTACAATTTCATTATTTTATTCTTTTTTGTTGTTTACCATTGTTATGGATTGAACGTTTGTGTCCCCTTCAGAATTCACATGTTGACGCCCTAACCTTCAATGTGATGTATGTGGAGGTAGGGGCTTTCGGAGATAATTAGGGTCAAATGAAGTCATGAGGTTGTGTCATGAGATGTTGTTATAAGAACAAACATTAGAGACCTAACTTTTCTTTTCCCTCTAGATTTCTCACTCTCTTGCTCTTTCTGAGTGTACAAACAGAGGAAAGGCCATGTGAGCACATGGTAAACAGGCAGTTACTTAAAAGCCAGGAAGAGAGCTTTGGCCAGAATCTGACCATGGTGGAGCCCTGATCTCAGAAAGGCCTCCAGAACTATGAGAAAATAAATTTGTTTCTTAATTTCCTCAGTCTATAGTACTTTGTTAGGGCAGCCTCAGCGACTAATATACCCATTCTATGGTAAGTAGTTTCCTTTTACATTTCTTAACGCTTACCATGACCCTTGAAGACAGCTTTGTCCTTATGTTACAGGCATGTACACAGGCTAGGGGCCTTAAATAATTGGCCTGAGATGATAGAACTGGTAAATGGCAAGTCAAGATTTGAGTCCACTACTAAATTATATCACCTTGTGGCATAGATTTATTAATCTTTGTTCTCATATATGGCAAAGTATGCTACTCAGATATTTATATTCTAACTCCCAAATCTCCACTTTTTTTCATCTCATAATTTAGTAATAATCAGACAAACAAATTTGTTCTTCTTTCTAATAAGCATTTAAAATGCCTGTCAATAGTCTATCATTTCTATAATGATTTCAAAAGACATAGAAGCTGGAGAATATTTTGTCCCCTGAGATCCAAGTATCCTCTTCTTCAGTTACTATTTAATTTTGTAATGATAGGGGTAAGCAATATAACAGTTGTCTGACACAATATGATAACGCATTCATCATATGATTACTGTGATTCTTTGGCTCTGTTTTTATTTATTGTGGAGAGGATGTGATGATGGAATCAGTGGTGGTGGGACTATCAGGTACATCATTTAGGAAGTCATATGGGTGTTCTGTTTTTGATAGGTTTACTTTTCGTCAATTCTGGTCCAGGTTTTCAAATATGGAGTATATACACATTTAGTAATATTTTCCTTTTCCAGTGTGTTTTGAACTTATGTATTTCTTTGGGTGGCTGTAATAATGTATATTTATTCTTGGTATCTTCTAAGGGAGGTCTGAATGTATTCACACTACTGCCCCATTGCTCTTTTTCCTCTTAGGGCAAAACTCCTTCAGAAGTGGTCTGTAACCACTGATTCTGATTTCTCTCCTCCCAAACTTTTTAAAGATAACTTAAGTCCAATTTACTTCAGATTGCCCTGATCAAGGCATCTAGTGACCTTCCAGTTGCTAAATCTAAGGCTTAATTCTCATCATTAGTAGTATTTGACACCATTGATCTTGTCATAGTCCCTTATTTCTTTAAATAGTTTTTAATGGTTTATGTATATTGTGAAATGATTTCCACAATAAGTTGAGCTAGCATCCATCTTCTCATATAAATACAATTTAAAGGAAGAAAGAAGAAAAGAATAAAGGAAGAAAAAAGATTTCTCCTTGTGATGAGAACACTTAGGATTTTGCTTTCTTAATAACTTTGCTGTATCATAAAACTGTTTGAGATATAGTCATTATGTCTACATTACATTCCTACTACTTATTTATCTTATAACTGAAAGTTTGTACCTTTTGTCCACGTTCCTCTAATTTCTCCTACCCCAAAACCCTGGCTCAGGTAACCACAGATCTGATCTCCTTTTCTATGAGTTTATTTTTTCGTTATTGATGTTATTTTGTTTAGTTAAGATTCCACATATAAATGAGATCATACAGTATTTGTTTCTTTATCTTATTTCTTTCAGCATAATGCCTTAAATTTCCATCTGTGTTGCTACAAATGGTAGTGTTTCCTCATTTTTTATGGCTGCATAATATTCCGTTGCATGTGAGTGCTGTATGTGTCTGATACACACACAGACACACACAAACTACAACTTCTTTATTCATTTGCTGATAGACACTTATGTTTCCATGTTTTGGCTGTTGTAAATAGTGTTATTATGAGCATGGGGGTGCAGAAACATTTTGAGTTTGTGTTTTAATCTCCTTTGGATGTATTCCAAGAAGTGAAATTGCTGGATCATATGGTAGTTCTATTTTTAACTTTTTAAGGATCCTTTATACTGTTTTCCCTAGTGGAACCATAGTGTACCTATTTACAGTCTCACTAGTAGTGCACAAGGGTTCCTTTTTCTCCATATCCACCCGAGGATTTGTTATCTTGTCTCTAGGATGATGATCATCTTAACTGGTAAGAGGCAGTATCTCACTGTGGTTTTAGTTTACATTTTCCTAATGATTAGTGCTGTTGAACATCTTTTCACGTATCTGTTGGCCCTTTATATATCTTCTTTGGAGAAATGTCTATTCAGGTCCTTTGTCCATTTTCTTTTTTTTTTTTTTTTTTTTTTTGCTATTGTGTTCTATGAGTTCTTTCTGTGTTTTGGATGTTAACTCCTTATCACATGTAGAATTTGCAACTGTTTTTTTGCAGTCCTCGGGTTGTCTTTTCACTTTGTTGATGGTTTCTTTTGCTGTGCAGAAGCTTTGTAGTTTGGTGTAATCCCTGTGTTTATTTTTGTTTTTGTTGCTTGTGCTTTAAGTGTCATATCCAAAATATCATTACTACATCCCATGTCAAAGAGCTTTGTTCCTATGTTTTTTCCTAGGAGTTTCATGGTTTCAGGTTTTACATTTAAGTGTTTAATTCATTTTGAGTTAGTTTTTGTTAGTTGTGTAAGATATGGGTTTAGTTTAATTCTTTTACATGTGAGTATTCAGTTATCCTAGCACCATTAAAGACGTTGTCTTCTCTTCACTGATTATTTTTGGCTGTCTTGTCAAATATTAGTTGACTGTATATGCGTATGTTTCTTTCTGGTTGATTATTATGCTGTTGATTCTGTTCCATTGGTCTATTTGGTTTTATGCCAGTACTGTACTGTTTTTGATGACTGTAGCTTTATAATATAGCTTGAAATCAAGAAGTATGGTGCCTCCTGCTTTGTTCTTCTTTTTCAGGATTTCTTTGACTCTCTGGCTTTGTGGTCTTTTGTGGTTGCATATAAGATTTAGGAGTGTTTTTTCTATCTCTGTAAAAAATGCCATTAGTATCTTATAGAGACTGCATTGAATCTTAGTGGCTTTTGGTAATATTGACATTTTAATAATATTAATTCTTCTAGTTCATGAACATGGTATGCTTATCCATTTATTTGTGTCTTTTTCAATGTCTTTCATCAGTGTTTTGTTGTTTTCAGTACAGAACTCTTTCACCTCCTTAGTTAAATTTATTTTTAAGTATTTTATTGTTTTTGATGTTATTGTCAATGGGATAGATTTTTTCCCATTTTTAGATTTTTTGTTGTTGTTAGTGTATATAAACACCTACTGATTTTGGTATGTTAATTTGTATCCTGCAACTTTATTGAATTCATTGATTAGACGTAACAGTTTTTTGGTTGAATCTTTAGGAAAATCTTTAGGACCTGAATAGACATTTCTCCAAAGAAGATATATAAAGGGCCAACAGATACATGAAAAGATGTTCAACAGCACTAATCATTAGGAAACTGTAAACTAAACAACAAAATCCTGTTGTCTGAAAACAAAGACATTTTTACTTCTTTCTTTCCAGTTATGATACCTTTTATTTCTTGTTCTTGCCTGATTGCTGTGGCTTGGACTTTTACCATTTAATAGTTGTGGTGAGAGTGGGCTCCCTTGTTTTATTTTTGATTTTACAGAAATAGCTTTCAGCTTCTCACCATTGAGTATGATGTTGGTTTTGAGCTTGTCATATATAGCTTTTATTATATTGTTGTTTCTTCTGTGCCAAACTTGAGTTTTATCATGAATGGATATTGAATTCTGTCAAATGCACTTTCTGCATTTATTGAGATGATCATATGCTTCTTTCTGATTATTCTATTAATGTGATGTATCACCTTGACTGATTTGTATATGTTGAACCATCCTTACATCTCAAGGATAAATTCCACTTGATTATGAAGAATGATCTTTTTAATGTGCTGTGGACTTTGTTTTCTAGTATTTTATTGAGAATGTTTGAATCTGTCTGTATTCATCAGGGGTATTGACCTGTAGTTTTCTAGTAGTGTCTTTCTGGTTCTGGTATCAGGATAATGCTGGCCTTATGAAATGAGTTTGAGAGTGTTCCCTGTTCTTTGATATTTTGGAAGAGTTTGAGAAGGGTTGATGTTAATTCTTCTTTAAATGTTTGGTAAAATTCCCCAGTGAAGCCATCTGGTCCTGAGATTTTTGTTATTCTTGGAAGATTTTTCATTCCTGATCCAATCTCCTTACTCATAATTGGTTTATTCATATTTTCTATTTCTTCCTGATTCATTCTTGATAAGTTGCATGTTTCTAAGAATTTTCCATTTCTTCTAGGTTGTCCAGATTGTTGTTCAAGGTATTTGTTCATATTAACCTCTTAGAATCTGGTATTGAATTTCTGTGGTATCAGTTGTAAGGGCTCCTTTTTCACTGATAATTTTGTTGGTATGGGTCCTTTCTCTTTTTATCTTGGTTAGTGTAGTTAAGTGTTTGCTAATTTTGTTTCTTTTCGAAGAAACAGCTCTTAGTTTGGTTACTCTTTTCTCTTGTTTTTCTGTTAATTGTTTCATTATTTCTGCTCTAATCTTTACTGTTTCCCTTCTTTTGCTAACTTTGGGCTCAGTTTGTTCTTTTTATGGCTTCTTAAGATGTAAAGTTAAGTTTTTTATTTGGGATCCTCACTGCTTCTTAATGTAGGAATTTATTACTATGAACTTTCCTACTAAGGACTGCTTTTGCTACATTCCATAAATTCTGGTATATCTTATTCTTACTTTGTCTCAGAAACATTTTTTATTTCTTCTTTAATTTCTTTGATCTATTGGTTGTTCAGGAAAGTTTTATTTAATTTTCATTTGTATGTGAACTTTCCAGTTTTCCTCCAGTTTTTGATTTCTGGTTTTATGCCATAGTGGTCAAAGATACTTGGTATGATTTCAATCTTCTTCAATTTGCTAGGACTTGTTTTGTAACATAACATATTGTCAATCCTAGAAAATATTCCATATGTACTTGAGAAGAATGTATAATCTGCTGTTTTGGATAGAATATTCTATACATGTCTGGTAGCCCATTTGGTCTATAGTGTTGTTCAAATATTCTATTTCCTTATTGATCCTCTGTCTGGGTGATATATCCATTGTTGAGACTCTGGTACTACTGTCCCTAGCCATTATTGTACTAGGTGTTTCTCCTTTTTCTCCATTAATTTTTGCTTCATATATTAATGTGCTATGTTATTGGGCCCATAAATATTTACAGTTCTTTTATCTTCTTGATGAATTGACTCCTTCATCTGTGTATAATGACCTTCTTAGCCTCTTTTTATTATTTTTAGTTTAAAGGTTATTTTGTCTGATATAGGTATAGGTATTCCTGGTTTGTTTTTTTTTTCCATTTGTTTGAAATGTCTTTTTCCATTCCTTCACTTTCAGTCTATGTGTGTCTCTGAGGCTAAAAAGTGAGTCTCTTGAGGGCAGTATATTGTTGGAACTTGTTTTATATCCATTCAGCCATTCTTTGTTTTCTGATTGGAGAATTTGATCTGTTTGTGTTTAAAGTAATTGTCAATAGTAAGGATTTACTATTGCCATTTGTTAAGTGTTTTCTGTTTTGTAGATTTATTATTCCTTGATTCTTTTCTTGCTGTCTTTCTGTGTGTGTGTGTGTGTGTGTGTGTGTGTGTTGATGTCTTTTAGTATCTATATGCTTTGACTTCCTTGTCATGTTGTTTTGTGTAATTTCTACCAGATTTTCCCTTGTGGTTACCATGAGGCTTACATAAAATATCTGATAACAGTCTATTTTAAAATGATTACAATTTAACTTCAACAGAATCTGTATACTTTACACTTTTGCTTTTTCTTCCCCTCACATTTCAGGTTACTACTCTTACAATTTACATGTTTTGTTTTTTTTTATTGTGTAACTAGTAATGGATTATTGTATTATGGGTTATTATTGCTATGTTCTTTTTTCTTTTTTAAAAACTTGTAAACTGGAGATGTGGGTTATATATCACAATTATCATATTGCAGAATCCAACTATGACTATGTGTATGTGATTACTAGTGAGATTAATGCTATCTTTTTGTGTTTTTATGTTAATTATTGTTACTTTTACTTTTACTTCCATTGAAAGAACTCCTTCAGCATTTAAAAAAAAAATTTATTTTTTAACATATAATGTATTATTAGCCCCAGGGGTACACGTCTGTGAATCGCCAGGTTTACACACTTCACACCACTCACCACAGCACATACCCTCCTCAATGTCCTTCAGCACTTTTTATAAGGCAGGTCTGGTGGTGATGAACTTCCTCAGCTTTTGTTTGTTTGGGAAAGTTCTTATCCCTTCTTTGTTTCTGAAGGACAGCTGGGAGCTACCCTCCCTCTTGACTATGATTTCATCTCTTTGCCTGTGAGTGTCATAGGAAACCTCCACAACTGGTACTGGCTTTTCTCTAGGGACAGTCTGCTGTGCCTGACTGTTTCTTGGCTTGAGCTGTGCAGCTTCTAGGAATTGTCACCAGAACTTATGGTCAGGTGGGGGTCAAAGGCATTCTCCAAAGCAGGTGGGGTTATAACTCAACACCTTGCCTTAGTGTGAGCAAACCAGGCCCTAGGCCTGGCAGAAGTGCTCATTTCAGGTTTTCAGTCAGACAGATCTGCACCCCACCAAGTTTCATGGTCAGTGTGTGCCCTCTAACTTGGTTCTGCAGATGAAAAAGCTGTAGTTCAGATCACTACCTGGGCACTGCATGTGCGAACTTAGTCTACCAAGATCTGCATGCTGGTTGTTGTAAGCCCTTCCCCACTTCTTCATCATAGTGAGATTCCCAGTGGCTGTACCCTGCAGATTTCCCTGCAATCCCTGTGGTGTGTGATTAGAGGAGGGGCCCCTGAACATGACCCACAGTGCTGAAGTGTGGGGCTGGTTGTGCCCTCTAGATTTTCTTTTCCCACTGGAAGATCCAGAAGCTCAGGGGAGACCTCTATGTATGGTGCTGTGCTGTCCTGGGAGAAAGTCAATGGGGTCAATGTGTAGATGTTCCTCCTACCTTTCTAATGCAGTCTGTCTTGGTCTCTGAGGTGCAGGAAATTGGGTCAGCTTCACCCCCATATTCTAAGATCCTCTCAGTGGCATCTTGTTCTTGAATAAATATTAACTATTTTGGGGGGGGAGTGAAGGCAGAGTGGGCTGTGTCACCATCTTGGTGATGTTAGTGATCTCATTCAGTCTTTATTCAAATAAAATACCTCATTTTGGGGTACCTGGGTGGCTCAATGGGTTAAAGCCTCTGCCTTCGGCTCAGGTCATGATCCCAGGGTCCTGGGATCAGGCCCCACATCAGGCTCTCCGCTCAGCAGGGAGCCTGCTTCCTCCTCTCTCTGCCTGCCTCTCTGCCTACTTGTGATCTCTGTCTGTCAAATAAATAAATAAAATCTTAAAAAAAAAATACCTCATTTTGATCTTCCCTGGAACCATTTTATATATAAGAGCCTTTATTCCTCAAAAAATTAAAAATAGAACTACTCTTTAATCCAGTATGCACTACAGTATATTATCCAAGGAATACAAAAACACTAATTCAAAAAGATATATGCACACCTATGTTTACTGCAGTATTATTTACGATAGCAAGTGTCCATTGCTAAAAGAATGGATTAAGAAGATGTGAGATATATATATATATATTTATATATGCATATATATGTGTGTGTGTGTGTGTGTGTGTGCGCGCACACACATATACACACACACAGGAATATTACTCAGCCATAAAAAAGAATGAAATCTTGCCATTTGCAACAATGTGGATGGAGATAGAGAGTATTACACTTAATGAAATAAGTCAGTCAGAAAAAGACAAATACCACACGATTTCACTCATATGTGGAATTTAAGAAACAAAACAAATGAGCAAAGGAAAAAGAGATAGAGAGAGAGAGAAACCAAGAAACAGATTCTTAACTATAGAGAACAAACTGATGGTTACTGGAGGGGAGTTGTTTGAGGGGATGCATGAAATAGGAGAGGAGGATTAAGAGTACACTTATAATGATGAGCACTGAGTAATGTTTAGAATTGTTGAATAATGACTATATTGTATACCTGAAACTAAAATAACACTGTATACTAACTATACTGGAATTAAAATGTAAAAACTTAATAAAAATATTAAAGCCCTGATACACAGTCACTATTATTTTTACCATAACACTTACCACTATCTAACTTATTATATGTTTTAATTTATTTATATGTATTTTTTCTGATCCTTAAACTGTAAGCTCACAGAAACCAAGGGCTATCTTTGTTTACTTTTGTATCTTCAGTACCTGAAAATCAGGACCTGACATATGGTTAAAGTAAGATGGCTCCTAGTTTTTTTCTCACTGCGCATCAAATGAGAGAGTTTATTTCCCTATCCCTTAAATATGTGCAGGCTTTGTGATTGGTTATAAGATGGCAAATGTGACATCCTTCCACTTCTGTGCCTAGTCTCTAAGAGTGCTGGAAGCTTTTGCTTCTTAACCAGTTAAAACATCTTAGAAAAATCTTAGAAAACAGCTAAAGTGCTGTGAGAGAAAAGGAGAGACAATATGCAAGCATTCTACTTGACTGTCCAAGATGAACTTTTAGCCAATAGCCAGCATAAACTACCAGCTATGTGAATAAAGTGTCTTGGGTATTCAAACCCAGTCAGGCCTCTGGATGACTCAGCTGCCTAAAGTCAGTGGAGCAGACTTGTCTGGTTGAGTCAAATCAGTCTAAACACCATAAGAGATGAAAAACTCCCCCCCCCACTTTTATTGAGATATAATTGGCATAAATGATGTTTTAAACCATTGAATTTTGGGGTGCTTTTTATGCCTCAGTAGCTAACAGGAATAGAATTTGGTACCAGATGTAGGGTAATGCTTTAAGGAAAACCTAAAATATGTGATTTTTGGCTCTGAATTTGTAGGGCTGAATCTGCAGTAGTCTCAAGGAGGTTGCTAGTGACAGTTGGAAGGACAGGAAAGAAAACTTTCATCAGAGGCTGGAGAAGAGGTGAACTGTGTAGTAGAAGAAAGTTTGGCAATAACTTTGGACCACACTGTGGTAATGTGGAAAATAGAAAAAATACATATAGATTTGACCAAGGAAATTTTCAGAGGGAATTTTCAGAAAGAATGTTGAAAGGACCACCTTGTTATTTAAGCTGCATGTGATGTCACTGATATCTATCTGTATCTGTGTCTGTATCTGTATCTGTATCTATATCTAAAGAAGAAATTATTTAATTTTCAAATAGAATTTGAATAAAGAAACATTTTTGAGTCAAATTTTGCTGGGTTCAAAAATGACAAAGTTTCTTGTCACTAGTCTCTCATGGAAAAAGATTTTCAAAGAATGAGAGAGCCTCAGGGAAAATGTCAAATCCAGGCTGTGCCAGTAAAACATGATTTTAGGGTCAAGATTTCAATGGTGCTGCTAAAAGATACTTTATTAAGATCTCAAAAATATTTGAGGCAGGTCCATATAGACTCTTGGTCAGGAAAAGAGGCTTCTAAGAATCACGACACTATAGCCATCTTTTTATTCAGGGTGTATCCAAATAAAATGTGAAGAATTAATTCACAAGTTTTATACCAGAGTCAAGAACGGGATATATGAGATGTTCATCTCAAGCACTGCAGAGCTGTGAGAGACAGAGAGACAGAGACAGAATGTGGAGTGGGCGTGGGGCGTGGAGAAAGAAATCTCTTTCATTATTGAAATGTTATACATTTGACATTTGACATACAGTAAGTATCCCATTAGTTTCAGATATGCATCATAGAGATTCATTATTTTTCTACATTATGAAATGATCCCCATAAGTCTAGTAAAAATGTCACCATAAAAAGCTGTTATTTTATTGACTGTATTCCCTATGCTATACATTATATCCCGTGACTTATTTAATTTATAAGTGGAAGTTTGTACCTCTTAACCCCCTTCACCTATTTCACTCACCCCTATAACCACTGTCCTCTCTGGTAATCAACAGTTGTTTTCCTGTATCCATGAGTCTGTTTCTGTTCTGTTTTGTTTGTTTATTTTCCTTTGTAGATTCCATGTAGAAGTGAAATCATGCAGTATTTGTCTTTCTCTGTCCTATTGCACTTAGCATAAAATGTCCTAGGACCATCCATGTTGGCACAAAAGGCAAGATTTTATTCTTTTTATGGCTGAGTAATATTCCATTGTGTGTGTGTGTGTGCGCGCTTGCGTGCATACACCTCATTTTTTAAAAAGAAATCTTTGAAATTAAGTATTCCACCAAAATTTAGAATATACTTTATACATTGGGATATTATTCCTCCTTTGTCTCAATTTTATTTCCTGCTCTGACCTTTTGCTTAATCATAGCTGCCTTAGCTTCTTATGGATGTTTCCTGAGATTGCTACTTCAAAGTAAGTTCATCTCCACATTCTTCAAAAATCAAATACGTATTTAAACAGTGAAAGCAACAGTCATTGTTTGGTTGTATATTTTAGAATAGGGATTGGTAAACTAGAGAAATGGGCCAGCTGCCTGTCACTTGTTTTTGCAAGTGAAGTTTAACTGAAACACAGGCATGCCCATTGGTTTATGTATTATTAATGGTCACTGTCACACTGTGATAGCAGAGCTGTGTAGTTGCCACAGGAACTTTATGGTCCACATGCCTGAACTATTTACTCTCTAGCCCTTTTAGAAAAAGTTTGCTGACCCCTGTACTGGAGCATAAATTCGTTAAGTTCAGGGACCATCATCGGTTCCATTTTGAATGTTCATCAGTGCCTAAAATGGGACCATAGTCAGAGTTCAGTGCCAAAGAAGTCTCTGAATGGTGGGATGAGTGTATAAACTAATTCATTCTAGTAGGAAAGAAATCCTTACTCATACTTAAAGTACACAAAAAATTCTGTACAGGTAATCTGTACACAGAAAACATCATTCTTTCAACAAATTTTAAAGATACATTTCTTAAGCTCTTAGAAAAGAAGGCTTTTTAAGAACCTTATTTCCATTGCTCCAGAACACACTGACCCTTAATCTAAGGGAGAGAGGGTATAAGCTCGAAGAAATTTGAAAGTGTTATGCTCTCTAATGGAATAGATTATAACTTGTGTTCACATTTTTTTAATGGAATTATTGTAACTTGGACTGAAAGAGACAGAGATAATCATACTTAGCATGTAAGGAGGCACAGTGCTGGTTCAGAATGAGTAAGTATTCACTGGATATTTACTTTATTCTGGGCAAATTGTAAAGATTTTTCACATATCCTCATTTTACTTTAGTCATGTGAAACAAATATTATCTCTAATTTGGAGGTCAGAAAACAGAGACTTAGAATTTGAATAATTTTATAAATTTTTTTTATCATTAGAAAGTGGCAGAGTTAAGAGTAAACCCAAATGTTCTGAACCAAGCTTAATATTTTTTTGATGATGGCCAGCTATTTTACATGTTGACATGTGTGAATAAAAGCAAACATAGTTTTGTCTCATTGAAACACAGTTTAACATAAGGTCAAGCACTTCTCAAAAAGTGGACAATGGAGCACAGATTATATTAGGAAGACAGGGAGAAGGATCTTGGGACATAGAAGAATGATAAAGATAATATGGAGTCAATATAGAAAGACTTATTTGGTGGGGGACACCTGGGTAGCTCCGTTGGTTAAGCTTTCAACTCTTGATTTTGGCTTACATCATGATGTCAGGGTCATGAGATTGAGCCACATCAGGCTCTGTGCTGGGCTTGGAGCCTGCCTAAGATTCTCTCTCTCCCTCTGTCCCTCCCCTACCCCCCAAAAAGAGAAAGACATTGGGTGGAATCAGATGTAGGGTTGGTTGGCAGAGGACAAGAGTGTAATACAGGAAGAGAACAATGTGGAGAAAGAAGCAGAAGCAGAGTGACTTTCCAGGCCATTGTTTTAGCTTGAGGGGAGTGTTATAACAGAACTTTCAGGTCATGATGGAAAGCTGTAGAAAGTAGAACATTGGAAATAGGAAGGGAGGCTTTATTTATTTTTTTTTGACATTTGTTAAATTCTTTATATTTTAGCATTTCTAAAAAAAATATATGAAGAAAGTGTGAAATGCAATTAAGACAGCTTGTCCACATGCCACATTGAATAGACAATCATTTTGTCCATTTTGGAAAGAGTGTGCAGAATGCAAAAAGGTACACAAGATTGAAAGATGATGAGCTCATTGTACAGAAGGTCTGTTTTTTCCGGTACGTTGGCTGCCTCAATTGAGGGCTCTTCAGAATCCTTTCCAACAAGTCAATCAAGTAGTAAAGAAGAGTGCATTACAGCAACACTAAGAAAAGCTCATATTCTCATTACCCAACATAAACAAGAAAAAAAAAAAGATAAGAGCAAAAAGTTGAGGAGCCAAGTATAGTTAACTACAGATACTTTTATAGTCTGTAAAAGCGAAGTACAGTGTGTAAGGAGGAGAGTTTCCTTGGGGAGCTGGGGAATTGACTGAGTGCTGGTACATTAATCCTACTTAGAAACACTTATCACTGTAAATAATTAAAAACTTCGAGTTGGGGAGACAGTCTGTGCTAAAGGAAGTTCCAGGAAGCAAAACCAAGCAAAATAATGGTCTCTCTTAAATAATCTGATTATGGAGAAGTAGAGAAATCATTCTGATATTATTGCTCTTGGAAAAACAATGTCCCAATCTCTCTAACTTAGACCTTCAGAAAAATGAATGAGGACATGTTCTTCATCAGACACTCAATGAATTGAACAGGACTGAACTTGAATGGATACTGATTTACAACAAAGAGGTGGAGGGGAGCAAGAGTGTAGTTGCAGATGAGGCTCAAGTAAAAGTGATCTTCTATAAGCACAGAGGCTATAAACAACATGGAATAAAAGAAGCTAAGATGTGTTTAATCGTGCATCTCCTTCAGCAATCCCTCAAGTATAATTGGGGAAACCATTTTATAAAACTAGATGTCAACATGCGTATTATTTTGTTCCTGAAAATGTGAAAACAAGTTAAAGTTTAGAAATAGTTCAGTTTTTTATTGGGGAAAATGCTGAACCATATCTTCTCCTTAAGTGTAGTCTTTTTCCTAGAGCCAGATCACTAGTGAAACAGATTTGGTCACTGGTTGATACATGTGGTCAAAAAAGGAATTGAGTTATAATAATAAAGGAATATAAGAGAGAAGAAAAAACTCGATTTGGATATCATACCTTTTTATTCCAGGGCATTTGTGAAGTCTAACTCTTTCTATAGCAAACTACCTTTTTTTTAAATCGAAATTTTAATTGAAGTTGACATACAATTTTATATCAGTTTTAGGTACACAACATAGTGATTCAACATCTCTATATGTAGTGCTTTGTTACCCCAAGGGTAACTACCATTTGTCACTGTACAACCCTATTATTATACCCTTGACTATATTTATATTCCCTTATGTGTTACCTTATATTCTTGTGATTTATTCATTCCATAACTGGAAGCCTGGCCTCACTCCCCTTCATCCATTTGCCCAACCCCCATACCCTCCTCCTCTCTGGCAGTTGCAAAGTATTTTAGCAAAAATATTTTAAAAGGAAAAAAAAAATAAAAACTTTCCTTGTTTTCATAAAAGAAATCAACTGTGCATTCTAAAATGAAAGTAAACTTTTTAAATTTTAATATCTCAGTACCTTAGCATTGTTCACATTGTCAAAGCTTAGGTAGACAAAGTGCTTCTAAAACACCAATTAAAATATTTAAACATATACATGTGTGTATACATTTACATATGTGTGTGTATATATGTATATGTGTGTGTGTGTGTGTGTGTGTGTGTGTATGTTTATTGTCTTCACAGACTTGACTGGATGAACAAACTCCAGAGACCTTTAAATGTCCACATTAAAAAAAAAAACCCTCATGTAAGAATAGGTAATTAATGATAAAAACTTGAATGAAAAGTTACCCTTAATATTTAGATTGTTTTCTGTATTTGTAAGTCTGATTCTGCTTTTCGTTTATCCATTTGTTTTTCATATTCCACATATCAGTGAAATCATGGTATTTGTACTTCTCTGCCTGACTTATTTCACTTAGCATAACACCTTTTATGTCCTGTCATGTTGTCACAAATGACCAAGATCTCATTCTTTTTTGTTTCTGAGTAATAATCTCTTGTAACAAAATTATCTCTTAATTGTAAGACTTTTAGCATCTGAAAAATCAAGTATGAAAGTTAATAGTCATGTCCTTTTTTGTCAGTTTGATGGAAGGGGCAATCTGACAGATTCCCTAGTAGTCACAGTAAAACACCCCCAGGATCTGTTGTCACCCAATTGGCAGTTTCCGCTGATTTAGGAAGAGCTCAGACGACAAATGGTTTTAGGTATTTTTTTTGAACCATTATATGTGATTTTTTAAAACCTAATCTATGATGAGTAGTTGTTCATAAACCTCTAATTCATATGAGCGGCATTGCAGTTAAAATCTGAAATTAGCAGTTCCTAATGATTTCTCAAGAAAGGAATTGCTACTGTTTGCCCATGCCTTGGATTGTATTTAGGTTTAGTAATGACAGTGAAAATATTCACATTAATTATTCTTTTTACTTGCTCCTTCTAAACCATATAAAGGATTATAAGAGATCCCAGAGAAGACTGTATTTATTTACAACTCATAACAATTTTAACTGGTCACTTTTGTTATCTGCATTTGCAAATGAAACTGAAGTCAAGAGCAGTGTTATTTTGAAACATTTTCTCAATCAAGATATTCTTAGTTCCACAAGGTAAAGTTGTCCTTCAGACCCAAGGCCCTCTGTCTTCAAATACCTATTTTCCCTAAAAAAAATAACACTTCCTATAAGGACAGGAACATTGACGTGTTTAACACCAGCTAGCATGAAGGTTCTTTTATGATTGAAACTACTGTGAAAGTTACTCCGTGTTGAGGCTTGGTTTCTTCCCTCTGCGTGATATTCAGTAGGTAAATGAGGACGTACTGGGCCACCTGGGTGGCTCAGTGGGTTAAGGAAGCCTCAGAGTCTTCAGCTCAGGTCATGATCTCAGGGTCTGTGAGATTGAGCCCTGTATCAGGCTCTGTGCCTAGCTTCGAATCTGCTTGTGCCCCTCTCTCCCACTTGCACTATCTCTCAAATAAATAAAATCTTTAAAAAAAAAAAAAAAAGGAGGTGTCCTATATCTTGCATTTTACATAATCACTGTGGCTTGAGGGAGAGATTACTGGTGGCACCTCAAAGTAAGCTGGTGGGGTGGGCATTTCTGGGCTTATTCAGGTTCTATGTTTGGTCAAAGATTACCCCTCCTCTGAACGTGATCCAGGTGATAAAAACAATGATGAAAGAAAGAATGACAACATCTAGACTTCCAGTAATGTTACTAGTGTTTTTGACCCTTAAGTTTTAAATGGTTTTGTTCACTCAAAGCTTGCATTCAACACAATGATCTTAAGGCATTTCTTTCTTTCTTTTCTTTCTTTCTTTCTTTCTTTCTTTCTTTCTTTCTTTCTTTCTTTCTTTCTTTCTTTCTTTCTTTCTTTCTTTCTTTCTTTCTTTCTTTCTTTCTTTTTTCTTCTTTCTCTTTTTTTTTTCCCCCCCTTGAGGCATTTCTGAGGTTCTGGCTTTTGTAATGCTTAAGCAAAAATATACTTTGGTTTTTAACTACTTAAGAGATGTCAGGGACTATTTTTATATGTTTCTTATTAAACTTTCAATTATAGAATTGATTCATTTGCTTGGTTAAAAATTTCACACTAGATAGTGGATTAAATAAAATATAAAATGTAGTTGACTTCTTTGCTCTTCAGTATCCATCCCTAGCCAACTCTCTCTTCAAAGGAAACCACTGTTAACTGATTTTCTTTAAATTGTCCCTCAAATTTCAAGTAATATATTCATGTGATATATGATTTACAGACTTGTCAAATTAATACAATGTCTTATGAGTTTCCATCATAAATACTGAGGAATTGTGCACATTCAGTTTTTCTTTTAATTCTTAATTCTTCTTCAGTTTTTGTTAGTTATATTATCATTTTTATGTTGCCAGACTTTGTAGCATTTTATTCTGTTCTTTAACATTAAATCTTTCACACTGTGTCTAGACTGATTAAAAAAAAATCAAATGCTAGGAAGCAGCATTTACAATAAAGTTTTCTGAATATTTTGTGCTATGTCAAGAATCTGAATAGACTCATAGAAAATATGATTTTAAGGAATTAAAAATTCACATCTGGGGAAGACCTTTCCAAATATATTGTTGAATGAACTCTCTCATTTTCTGTTTAGTTTCCTACAAGCCTTCTGGGTCATATATGGTGCCTGAATGGTAATTTTCTGAATTCTGACATAAAACTAAAATCTAGAACTAATCCTGTATCGTTCTCACATTTTCTTGGCAGTTTGGTTGGGAATAGTATTCCAAACATTTTCCATCAAGAATATGAAGATATTTTTTCACCCTCTTTTTGTTGAGAAAATCTTTGTCAGTATATGATTTTCACTCAAGTGGTTTGGATGTATTTAGTGAACATCTCCTTTTATGTAGGAAACTTTCATTTCTTTGCAAAAGCTTACAGAATTTTCTATTTTTCCTTAGATTTCATAGTGTTTCGTCTAGGAGTTAGTCTTTTTTCTCACAAATCCACCAGGTCTTTTCACTCTGAAACTTCTTCAAATTAGGGGAATATTTTGTTGTATTATGATTGGTCCCTTCATTGTTTTTACTTTCTACTTTGAAAATATTTTTAAGTGACTATCAGGCTTTCTGGATCCTTCATAATTTTTTTCTCAATTTTTCTGTCTGTTTTTACCTTATCATCTTCTAATTTATCTTTAAAGTCACATACCTGATTTTCAGCCATGTTCCCTTTCTACCACTACTCCATATTTGTAAAATCTCATAATGATTGCAGATAATTATCTGAATATTCCTTTTCTTTGTAATTTGTGATAATAATTGATTATTCAAAGTGATTAAAATTTTTCTTGTGGGATCCATTATTTTATATGTCCTTTGAAATTATTAATACCCTTTAAAGATCTTATACATTTTTATTATTTGTGTATATATTTGTATGTATTCATGACTGAAAATACTATGATGGAGTAAGTAGGTGTTTCCTCTAACTTTGCATAAATCTTTTCTCAACAGATTTTTTTTTTTAAAGAAGGGATGGAGAAAGGTAGCCTCTTTAAGTTAGGGGAGCACATAGACAAGCCAGCTTCCCTATTGGATGTCTGGAGGGAATTTATTTGATGACATGGCAGATCATTGTAATTTAGGAGAAAAATTATCTAAGATAATTACTCATTGGTGGTCCAGTTGGGACCTTATGGTAAGTGAAACTTGGGTTGTCCATGTTCTTTAACAGATCGTTTTCTTGGTGACTATTGCTAAACTCTCTTGTCTTTGTGTCTCATCTCCAAACATTTTGAATAAAATTCTGATAACCTTTATCAAGAAGGCTTTTTGTTTTGCATCTTCTTTAATAAATATTCTGTTATTAATAGAAGTTTATTTATTTATTTATTTATGTATTTTAAGATTTTATTTATTTATTTGTCAGAGAGCACAAGCATGGGGAGCGGCAGGCAAGCAGGCAGAGCAGACAGAGGAGAAGCAGGTTCCCCACTGAGCAAAGAGCTTGACGTGGGACTCAATCCCAGAACCCTGGGATCATGACCTGAGCCAAAGGCAGAGGCTTAACTGAATGAGCCACCCAGGCTTCCCAGAAACCTTATTTTATATGCTACATGAATTTCTTAGTGATATTTCAAATATTCACCACGGGAAAGAGATGCACCCAGAATTAAACAGTAATGATAGAGAAGTGATATATCTCATAAGAGGAACATCATCTTACAGTGAAATGTTTCAGAGCTTGTTGAAAAGCATTTGAGAAAACTAAAGGAAGTTTATAAGCATATGAAATATAGATGAGGTAGAATAATGCTTCCTGGATGGATAGACGAAGTTCTTAAACCGCAAATTGAAAAGCATGTTTAAAAGTCCTCAACACTTGGTTTTATTCTTTCTAGATCTCTTGTAATAAATCAAGAGATTTACTTTGAGATTTACCAAGAGATTTACCTTGCACTAAACAAGGGTGATGTTTGTCCTTCACTAAGGAAGTTTGAAGAGAAATCCTGATGCAGTCTTTGGAAATACACCCCATAGTCATCTGGTGCACTGATTTGAAGGCTAGTCTTGCTTCAGTTTAATGTCAGAATGTCAGTGCTTACTTGAGTCGTAGGGGACTTCCACTTATTTTCATTTTATTCTTCTTTAAAAGTCAAATCATAAACTTTCTAGCTTGCATTAATGTATGCTTAGAAAAATTAATTTTCATGTTAAAACAAAACCTGAGTTCTGATATACGGGATGAGATTAATATGAACAATATTTTCTAGCTTCTAAATTAACTCAAATATTACAATTGTATTGTTTGCCCTTTTTTTTTTTTTATAATTGTGCTTGACTACAAAAGCAATAGTTGGCCTATTTACTAAATCAAAATTATTTCACTATTAGAAAAACTAGTTGTCATATCCTGAGAGCTTGGTTGTTTTTTTTTTTTTTAATTTATTTATTTATTTGTTTTTAAACATTTTATTTTTTCACTTGAGAGAGAGAGAGAGAGAACAAGTAAGCACAAGCTGGGAGAAAGGGAGAGGGAGAAGCAGACACCCTGCTGAGCAGGGAGCCCAAATGCAGGGCTCAATCCCAGGACCTGGAGATCATGACCTGAGCTGAAGGCTGATGTTTAACCATCTGAGCCACCCAGGCACACCAGAGCTTGTATTTTTAATAACAAATAGAAGGTACAACCTAAGGCGAAAATGTCAACACAACTGAGTTGGATTTAATTCACTTTATCTTCAAAGGTCCAATATGTTGTTTTGATTTGCTTTAGCTCCTGTTGCTCAAATATATAGATTTTCATTGGTTTAAGGTCAATGATTTTTTATAGACATGGTGTCGGAAAAAAAAAAAATAATAAAGAAAAGTACCGACCGATTCTAGTGTGTGTGTGTGAAGTGAGGGTGTGTGTTTATGTGAAATGTTTTGAGGGGAGATCTATCAACCTTTGCTAGGTTGGTCTGTGTTGTCATTGATGCTTTATCTTGTAAGATGCATGCTGGTATGCAAGAATGCAAAACTTAGTCAGTAGAGGGCTGTGGTCTTATTACCACTGTGCTGATTAACTGAGTGAATCTGCCACAGAATGAAAACCATGACTACAATGTTTGTTTATGTTGGACTATGCCAAATATAGATAAATATATAAATATATACACATATATAAAATAAATATATGTATATATTATATATAGGTATAAAGTGGTACTATCTATCTACCTAGATGATACCTTTTGGTCTGAGGATCCAGTTATTTTATAATGTTTATTGTATAGCTATAAGGAGAACAGTATCGGAAGTGCCATTAAAAGAAAAAAAAAAAAGAGGGAAATTTCATGGAATCCACTTGGCTGATGTCAATTGCAGTTAGATTGTGCCTGAGAAGGATGATGTTTTCTCAAAATACAATATTAACAACTGAAATGACCCTGATGACATTTTATGACTGTAAGTAATGCCGCTTTTTTTGTTACTGATCATAGGAGTTTTGAGTCATTTTTTAAAAAATTCAGTAAACACTGTTATTCTAAGTGGTCCTTCATCCTGGGAATATATCTAATCCACTAACAATAGTTTATTTTGTGTGCAATACAGAAACTCGAAGAGACAATGGCTCCCTGACCTTTTTCTTGGTCTAAAAAATCTCTGTGTAGACCTAGAACCTTTTTCTGGTGTCCAGCGAAGCCTCTGAAGATAATTTTTTTTTAAAGTACAATAAATGTTAATGACTTTGGAATTAAGTTTTGTCCTATGTAAATAGTTGCCCAGTCTTTGAAATCCACCATTTTGTTTGCACTGGCATATTCAAAACTTATCATGATTTTAGGCTAACCTGAAACATGAAATGCAATAGAACGTTAACTCCACAAGAACTTGGGAAACAATTCTTACTGGATTACTGCCAAATTTCATGAAATTATGGCATACAGATATGGCTTGTGTCTGCTTTCCAATCTGTATGTTTTCCTGTACAAGTCCAGTCATTCTACTCAGGGGTGGTCTTGAATTTTTACAGTTCCTATTCAATACCAATGACTATAAACATGATTAGAAGGTCTAATACATAAATATAAAGCATTTCTTATCTAGTAATAATAATTAGAGATGGTCCGTGCATGCATTTGAACCAAGTGTTTATGAAATAGGTATGTTTAATATGTTACATGTAACATTAAAAATGAATTTGATTCATTTCAACATAGGAATATAGAGACCTTTGGATCTCCTTGCGACAATAAGGACATATCCATGACAAAACATCCTGCATCAAAATTATAGTTTTGGGGGCACCTGGGTGGCTCAGTGGGTTAAGCCTCTGCCTTCAGCTCAGGTAATGATCTCAGGGTCCTGGGATCAAGCTCCGCATCAGGCTCTCTTCTCAACAGGGAGCCTGCTTCCCCCTTTCTCTCTGC